>NC_090394.1:72048678-72666465 GCF_036365525.1 Heterodontus francisci | reverse complement strand
TAAAAAAATGTTCTGGCCATGTATTAAGCAAAAGAAGCGGGGCAGGAAAAGAAGGTAATTTACTGCACGAGCTTTGCTTGCTCTCGGTACTGGGCCTACTCATCGATCGTATGTTTAAAATATGAGGAGAGCAGCTGCTGGGAGTTTTTTTTGGGTTCACTGCTTCTCTGACTGTTTTGTTAAACAAGCAGCCAATGTAAAGTGAAAGCAAATGCAGCTGACTGAGAGAAAAAATAGTGAAACATTTTGTGCTTCAACCACCAAGTGAAAAGATAATTCTGGATTCGAGCAACAACTTGCCTTTAAAACGTTCACTTACTGCAGCAAAACACAGTTCCAGGCTCTTCACAGCAGCGTTATCAGACAAAAATCAACACCCGGCCACATAACCAGATATTAGGAACAGTGACTTAGTCACAGAGGTAAGTTTTAAGGAGTTTTCCTAAAGGAGGAGAGAGAGGCGGAGAGGTTTTGGAAGGGAGTTCCAGAGCTTAGGCAGCTAAAGGCACGGCCACCGATAATGGCTCTCAATTGATAGCTGAGCTGTCAAGGTGTTGAGGCACTGGGCTGTGTTATCTGATCACTTGTGGCTGTTTAATGCTATTATCACGCTATTGTGAACACATGTTTTGGCATTCACCTGCAAATATTGCACAGAGGAATGTCACATGAGTATATCAAACATTCGTATACGTCACTTATCAAAATACCTATTACTGTAACTCGGTCTCTGCACATATTATATTGTTAATGAATCTTTCATGATTTACTGAATTGATTCTTCCAGTCTTATGCTGTAACGCTGGTGGGAGGCCATGTACGAGTGTGTGTGAGTGCGCTTGTGTGTGTACGCTTGAGTGAGAGCATGCATATGAGTGCATGAACACATATGCATTTGCGTGTGTGTGTGTGGCTGAGTGCATGTGCGTGTGTGTGGGCAAGCACATGTGCAAGGGCATGAGCAAGTGTGTGAGCGCATGAGTATATGTGTGCGCACATGTGCATGTGTGCATATGTCAAACGAGAGAGAATCTAACCATCTCCCCTTGACATTCAATGGCATTACAATCGCTAAATACCCCACTATCAACATCCTGGGGGTTACCATTGACCAGAAACTGAACTGGAGTAGCCATATAAATACCATGGCTACAACAGCAGGCCAGAGGATAGGAATCCTGCGGTGAGTAACTCATTTCCTGACTCCCCAAAGCCTGTCCACCATCTACAAGGCACAAGTCAGGAGTTGATGGAGTATTCTCCACATGCCTGGATGGGTGCAGCTCCAACAACACTCAAGACGCTCAGCACCATCCAGACTTGGAACTATATCACCGTTCCTTCACTGTCGCTGGGTCAAAATCCTGGAACTCCCTTCCTAACAGCACCACCACCTTCTCAAGGGCAATTAGAGGATGGGCAATAAATGCTATCCTAGCCAGCGATGCCCACACCCCATGAATGAATAAAAAATAATGTGTCTATATATACCCACTAGCATCCAGGAGGATTGCATCATGTAGTGATATAATTCTAAACATCCTTGTGGAGGTGTAAGTCTCGATTTATGATGAGGTCCCTACAATTCCTTCATAAATAGGCCATATTATTTTACCCTCACTGCGCTCTCTTTCGGAAGTATACTATGTTCAGAGAGATCATTGAACTCCTCGGAGTGTACATACTCCCCCAGCCCATCTAACCATGGGATATTGGACTAATTCCAGATGTGGTCTCGGCTACACCTAAATGCAAAGATTGGAAATTCCTGTGAACAGGATGCGTCACAGAAGCACAAGTGGTCACTATGATTATGTGGTCTGCCAAGCTTATGGAAAACAAATTTTATGGCGTATTTTTAAAAAGTTATGAATAGTTCGAGAGCAGCCCAATCAAAATATAATCAGATGTGGCTTCTCGTTGCCACAGTGTAAATAGGAAACACACACGGCCCTTTGTATCATGAGGTGTGCTAAGTTGGTCAGATGAAGCTTCCTGTCCCATTCCCACTGCTCCCCCCTTCCCACACTTTCCGGGTACAAATCCCCGGCTGTGAGCTGCTGAGGTAAAGCAACTCCCTTTTCTCAACTATTCAGGTTACACTTGGTGCATTTAAATCCACCAACATTAAACCTTAACCAACAACCTGTGATGGCCTTACCCCCTCTCCCTATTCCTGTAACCTCCTCCAACCCAACAACCCCACCGAGATCTCTGCACTCCTCCACTACTGGCCTCTTGCACATCCCGAATTTTCATTCCTCCATCATTGGTGGCCGTGCCTTCAGGTGTTAAGGCCCTAATCTCTGGAAATTCTTCCCTAAACCTCTTGGCCTCTCTACCTCTCTCTCTTCCTTTCAGTCGCTCCATGAAACCCTTTTTGTTCAAGCTTTTGGTCACATCCCCTAATATCTGGTTATCTGGCACGATGTCAAATTATGTCAAATAATTCTCCCGCGAAGCACCTTGAGATGGTTTACGATGTTAAAAACGTTATATGACTGGAATTTTATGGGCCCCTGGGAGATGGGATTTAGTTTAGTTTAGAGATACAGCACTGAAACAGGCCCTTCGGCCCACCGAGTCTGCCGACCATCAACCTCCCATTTATACTAATCCTACACTAATTCCATATTCCTACCACATCCCCACTTGTCCCTATATTTCCCTACCACCTACCTATACTAGGGGGAGTTGCTAATGGCCAATTAACCTATCAACCTGCAAGTCTTTGGCATGTGGGAGGAAACCGGAGCACCCGGAGGAAACCCACGCAGACACAGGGAGAACTTGCAAACTCCACACAGGCAGTACCCAGAATTGAACCCGGGTCGCTGGAGCTGTGAGGCTGTGGTGCTAACCACTGCGCCACTGTGCCGCCCTAAACCTCTTGGATGGGATGGGAAGCTGGGGGCCCATTAAATAGTGACGGAATAGTGGAGTTCCCGTTGCCATGCAATTTTGTCAGGGAAAGGAAAGATCAAAGAGGGCCTTCCCACACAGAGACCAATTGGTATTCTACCAGTGGCCGGGTCGGGGTCCTCTGTCACGTGGGGAGGTTGCCCAGTAAAACAAAGCTGCCTCCCTGCAGATTTGGGGTCGGGTGGGCCACCTCCGTGGGCAATCTGTGTCCCACGGAGGGACCCTGGCAGCAAAGGCTGTCCCTCGGCAAACAACACCCCCCTGCCCTCAAAGACCCCCCTACCCACCCACTCCACACTGGGGCCAGCCATACTGGTCCCAGTGACCCTGCCACCCTTACCTGGGGTCTGGGACTCCAGTGATGGTCCTGGCCCTGGGCCTCTTGTAGTACTGGTAGTGGCCACTGCTCCTGGTGGTGCTGCTGATGTTACTGAGTTGCCAGCCCTCTGATTGGCCAGCAGCTCTGGGAGGCGGGATCCCCGTCCTTAAAGGGGCGCGGACCACAGCACTAGGCAGTTAATGCCCGAGTGCTGTTAAATAGAGCTGGGGTATCTCCAAAGGGCCAAAGCAGGGTTCCTCTTACCTTTTAGGCCTGCGTCGGAACATCTGCCGGGCCATAAAATTCAGCCCTATATGTGAAAGTTTCTGTAGCTGTTGTCACTGGATAAAGAAAAAGGGCAGGACCAATTCGCTGACAGACATTTCATGCTACCACCCGAGTCAAATTTCGCCCCACATAATGTCTTCTGTTCTTCCCTCGCTTTGAAGTTCTCCAGGTGATGCATTGAAACTAGCTGTTCCTCACTCTTCTTAAAGACTCGACCCAAGATGAGAGCCCAGGACAAAGTAACATCACAGCAGTTCAGACCAACACCCAACACCCAGACCAGTGACTAGTACCCTGAAGCCAGTCTTTAATGAGTATAGGTAATGGGGACCAGGTGAAAAGGAGAGACTGGAGAAGCTGGGATTGTTCTTAGAGTATGAGAAGATTAAGGGGAGATTTAATAGAGGCATTCAAAATCATGAGGAATTTTGACAGAGTAAATAGGGACACAAATTTAAGATAATTGGCAAAAGAATCGGGTGGGGGGGTGGTGGTAGATGAGAAGAGATTTTTGTAACACGGCAAGTTGTTATGATCTGGAATGCACTGCCTGAAAGAGTGGTGGAAACAGATTCAATAATAACTTTTATAAGGGAATTGGATAGCTCTTTCAACAGCTGGCACAGGTACGATGGGCCAAATGGCCTCTGTCTGTGCTGTATCATTCTCTGATTTTAAGTGAGGATTGCAGATGGAGGGAGCAGGAGAGGATGAGGAAAGAGCTGTGCAGCTTTAGCCCGCTAACAGAAGGCAGCCTGCGCAATGTAATGTCAAGGCCATGGAGACGATTACTAAGACAACTTGTGTAATTAATTAGAGAAACCCTCTGTACAGATTGTTATGGAGACTAAGTCGATCATTCCAAAGTAACATCAGAAAAAAACATTCAAGGCAACTCCCACTGATATTGTTTGGAGCTGCAGTTCCTTAAAGGGCTACGACTTTGATGAAAATAGTCTTTAACCGACTCCTGCTCAGGGTTGAGCCTATTGCCAACTCTTCACCATGCCCAAGTGATAATTGCCTCGAGCACAATTTCTGCCCACCATTTTTATTTATTTATCATCTTATGGTTCTGAATCTTTGGAATTCTCTACCCCAGAGAGCTGTGGATACTCAGTTGTTGAGTATGTTCAAGGCTGAGATCAATAGATTTTTGGGTATTAAGTGAATTAAGGGAAAGGGAGATAATACAGGAAGGTGGAGTTGAGTTAGAAGATCAGCCATGATATAATTGAATGACAGAGCAGGCTTCAAGGGCTGAATGGCCTCCTCCAGCTCCTATTTCTTATGTTCCACTGTTCTGTTCATTGGGTTGTGTACTGACAAAGAAAAGGAGGATAAAACGACAGCCAAATACTTACCACGCAGGAAACTAACATTTTTAATCTTTACACCAAGGGGATGAGTCAAATATTGCTACTTCTTAAATCCTGTCTAGCTGAAGTACATCAGGCATCGCCTGTAGAAAATAAGAGCTAAGCTTCCTAGCATTTGTTCTGCAATTATTACAAGCACAGTGCTGAAGGGAAGACTACCATTGTGCTGTTTACACTGCATCCCCGGGCTTATGTAGACAGAGGTGTCATTCTGATGAATGGGTATACTGCATAGTGTTATCAATCACCTATTCTCCCCTTGCAAGCAAGGCTCTGAAGGTTGAAAGTGAGCTGTGTGATATTGGCACCAGGTGTGCTTGTATGAAATCCCTCTCTCCACTATCACAATAAAGGTTATTCATTGGCTTACTTAACAGGGGTCAATGCTGTAGCATTAAGTAGCTGAGAGGGGCAAACTCATCCGGAGATCTAAAACGTTGGTTATTAATATTGCACAATGCCGTTTCAACATGTCCGTTTGTAATCAATGTAATTTGCAGTGCAAGGAAATGGATGAAGTGCTGGTTTTATGTGCAAGTTAATTATGCTTTTCCTGGTGGAAAGGCTTAAGTTTTGGATGTGACCTCTATGCAGGAACAGCTTAATTGTGCTTCAGTCTGGTATTTTTAAGGGATGGGTGTTTGGAATTATTCCCGATTAGAATTGTGACTGAAGACTTTCACAGCCAAGCTCTCTCTCAGTTTGCAGTCCAAGTCACCAAGCCAAAGTTAAAATGGTGGCTCATCCTATTGGTATTCCTCAACATCCACGAAAGCACAGATGGTCCATCACTTAGACCTCTATCCCACGTGGGCCGAACTCTGCCAAATCAGTCCCTGCTCCTCACCTGTATGTGGGACACACTTGCCTGCTTGTAGAAGCTTGCTGTGTGAAAATTGTCAGCCATGTTTCCTACATCAAAACAAAGACTACACTTCACTGGCTGTAAAATGCTTAGGAATTCCCTGAGGTCACAAATGGGACTGTGTAAATGGAAATCTGAGAGCACGCTTTAAAATGGTAAACAAAAATTATTCTGCGAAAGAAACTGTTAGTGATCTCTCACATCTTCTGTCAGAATCAGCAAGGCTCTGAGTAATTTATATGGCAATTGAAATTGGGATATGCTATATTAGTAATAAACACATTTACTACTACTCGTTTAGTCGTACAGAACTTGCTCTCGATGAACCACCACTGCGTGAATCAGTATTCATTGAACTTATGAATTCGGCAACTCGCACAGTAGAGTTCAGAATTAATGACACCATGAATGCCCAAATAGATGGTGTTATCTTGGGATCACCTCTAGGCCCAGCTCTCACAAGCATCTTTGTTACGTTCGATGAGAAACGTGCCTTTGATGGAATAACACCTAACCTCCTCCCTCTTGCGTCCTGCCTATCACACAAATGAGTAATGTGATATATGAATTTCAATGCTAGTGTGATGCTAGGTATATGGGCCGTATGTCCCAAAGACTGGCAGATCGTATCAAACAACACGTCCCTTCTGCTGTTCGCAACGGGCAAGGTATGGACCGTAGCCAACCAGCCCGTGCTTGCAAAACTCAAAATACAGTGCCCAACATTAGATGTGATTCCATGATTGGACAACATTTGCTAAATAATCCACAGTGTGATAAGAATTACGCTGGCAACCAATTTAAGATTGTCAGTAGGGCTTTCAGTGTGGCGCATTTACACGTACTGGAAACTACATTTATTAATACACAGGGCCCTGTTCTTTGCAGACAGAAAGAACATGTACAAACATTGAGCCTGTTTCAGCTGAACAAAATAATTGACAACCATTCACTGGTTCATTCCTCAGGGCAATGCCTTGACCAATCAGAGTCAAGCTGCCTGGTTTAAATTTCAAACAAAGCTTGGCAGTTATCTTAAACTCATGCATTCTCCATGGCAACGCCTCTACTAATCAGAGTTCACTTGCCAACCAATCAGCACTCTCTTCTCATACAGTATAAGTTGTTGTTTTCCCTTACATTGATTATTCTTGTGGATGTCCTGATGAGTGCAAGACGAAAAGCTTCGACGACATGTCTCTATTTTCAGCAATACATTCTGATCTGGAATGCTTTGTCTGAAAGGGCGGTGGAAGCATATTCAATAATAACTTTCAAAAGGGGATTGAATATATAATTGAAAAGGAAAAAAAAAATTAGGGTCATGGGGAAAGAGCAGGGGAGTGGAACTAATTGGATAGCTCTTACAAAGAGTCAGCACAGACACATTGGGCCGAATGGCCTCCTTCTGAGCTGTATCGTTGTATTATTCTATGATTTGTATGATGTTCTTCCGGCTGTTAGTTTAATAAAGGTGGTAAATCATTTTACATAGAGTTTTGCTGAAATATGGGACGGAATTTTATCTCTGCATGTTCATCACTAATATCGCAAGCACAGGCACTGAGACGTTTGGGATGTTTATACTTGATCAAAAGGGCACATTTTCCATTTCTGAAATCTTGTGTGCAGGAAGTGCAAAAGTGAAAACTTTGCCCTGCATTTATTTACTTTCTGCAATTTGCTCCCCGTTCAATTTTTGCAATGACTTTGTCAAGAGAACATGACACAACAGTATAACCATATTTGGCTTTAATACTCTTTAACCACATTGGAAATATTATTAAATAAAACCCAGACTATAGAGAGAGGAGACATTGTGTGGTTTAGGAACAGCGCCCTAACAATTACTGTGGATGATGTTATTGTAGGAAAGGGTAATCAAATCCCTTTGCTATCTTAACAGATATTAATGCAGTTAAATGGGCTAAGACCTCAATTAAAATAACAGAGACAGAGTTATTTGATACAAGTGTCCTAAGCATTTATACAATAGCATCGGCAACAGTGTTAAGAATGTTGCAGTTACTGGAATGTGAGAATCTGGTCATAAAATTAATTGGTCCAATCAAAGAGTTACTGACTGCAGAGATATTACTGTAAAGGTCACCTCTTGAAAGGTCAAAGGGTGAATGCTTACCTCAGAGACATTTCTCCAGTGACATTCAAGGTTGAAAATGGACCTTCATCTTTAAAATAAATGGACTTATATGAGAGTGTGGTTGGTATGTGATCGGTCCTCATCCATCTTAGGCTCCATTTGTATTGTAGTGTGAACTGCAAGGGCAGTACACCTGAGGCAGTAGACAAGCCTCTGGAGGCTTTAATTAATGGTTACTACTGACAACAGACCCATCATTTTGTTGCAGCTGTGGATGGACTGACCAATCAACTGGTCTGTACAAAACCAGCCAGCTGATCTTTAAATGGCTGGCCTTTTGCAAGTTGCTCTGGGAAGACCCATGTTTCCTACATCACAACCATGACTACACTTCAAAAGTACTTCATTGGCTGTAAACCAGCTTGGGATTTCCTGAGGTCATGAAAGGTGCTGTAGAAATGCAAGTCATTTTATTTCTAAAATGAGGGAAGTCACAACCAGGATCATGAGGTCTTGCAAATGCTCAGGGGCTGAGATTGTCACAATGGGAATGAGGGTGACAATACACGTAAGGACATTCACTGCAATGCCAGCAACGTGAAATGGGGTATTAGTGTGACATGTGCAACATCTCTTTCTCTGCTGAGGTCTGCTGATCTGCTGTTCCTATGCAAGTATTAAAGTACATGGAACATAGGAACAGGAGAAGGCCTTTCAAACCCTTAAGTAACATTCGCGCCACACAATGACCATCTCCAACAAGAGAGAATCTAACCATCTGCCCTTGACATTCAACGGCATTACCATCGCTGAATCCCCCACTATCAACATCCTAGGGGCTACCATTGACCAGAAACTGAACTGGAGTAGCCATATAAATACCATGGCTACAAGAGCAGGTCAGAGGCTTGGAATCCTGAGGCGAGTAACTCACCTCCTGACTCCCCAAAGCTTGTCCACCATCTACAAGGCACAAGTCAGGAGTGTGATGGAATACTCTCCACTTGCCTGGATGGGTGCAGCTCCAACAACACTCAAGAAGTTCAACACTATCCAGGACAAAGCAGCCTGCTTGATTGGCACACCATCCACAAACATTCACTCCCTCCACCACCGACACACAGTGGCAGCAGTGTGTACCATCTACAAGATGCACTGCAGCAATGCACCAAGGCTTCTTAGACAGCGCCTTCCAAGCCCGCGACCTCTACCAACTAGAAGGACAAGGGCAGCAAATACATGGGAACACCACCACCTGTAAGTTCCCCTCCAAGTCACGCACCATCTTGACTTGGAACTATATCGCCGTTCCTTCACTGTCGCTGGGTCAAAATCCAGGAACTCCCTTCCTAACGGCACTGTAGGTATACCTACCCCAAATGGACTGCAGAGGTTCAAGAAGGCAGCTCACCACCACCTTCTCAAGGGCAATTAGGGATGGGCAATAAATGCTGGTCTGACCAGCGACGCCCACATCCCATGAATGAATTTTTTAAAAAGCCAGATCCGCCATTCAATTAGATTGTGGCTCTACAGCAAACTGTGGGCTTCTGCTGACTAGCGCTTGCCCACCTCCCCACCACCCCCCACCCCCTGCCCAAGTTCAAAGAGTTAATCATGGAATCTTTATTATTTTGCATGACAGTGGAAATTGGCTGTTCTCACTGTGAAAGTTGTAATTGTGTATTTTCTATAACATGAATCAGTCGTTGCTTTGAGTCGGCCCCTCTTCTTGCTTTTTCTTACGCGACCTTCTATTAAAATAATTTGAATTTTTGTGGTGACACATGCAATATTTCAGTAGGCCAACATGGAGTAAGAGTTCTCTGTTATGGTTTTCTGGTCATGCTGTGAATTGCCTAGATATTGGTCAGTAAAAAGGTGCACTCCGGATCATAAGGGATATGAAGTCCACTTAGGGAAATGATTGGTGATCCTGCATCCAAGAGAATGACGATGATGGCTAGTTGTTTGCAGATGAAGATCCAGGAGTAGGAAGATCAAAAAGAATAGCTCAGTGCAAAAACCCCAAAACCCCAACCAGTATGAATTGTGTGCACTGAGCTCTGTATTTGATTTTCCCTCCGAATGATTGAGGCTCCATAAATGGAAAAGCAGAGGGATAATATTTAGCTCTATGATCTTCTGCTGCAAGCCAAGGGCGACAGAAACATGTTCCTCTGTAAACGCATGACTGCAAGGTCATATTTTTCCAGCAAAAAGGCAGTTTAATGAAGGCATGAAAGTAGAAAAAGCTTGCACTGCTCTAGTGCTTTTCAAAAACTCAGGGCACCCAAAAATGTTAATAGCCAATGAAGTACTTTTGAAATATAGTCCCTGCTGTTAATGTAGGAAATGCAGCAGCTAATTTGCACACAGCAAGATCCCACAAACAGAAATGAGATAGTAATAAGATAATCTTTTTTTTTAAGTGATAAACTTAGACCAGGACACTGGGGAGAACTTCCCTTCTCTTCTGTCAAATAGAACCATGGGACCTTTTACATCCACCGAGGAGGAGAGTGGTGTAGTGATAATGTCACTGAACTAGTAGTCCAGAGGCCCAGACTGATGCCCTGGGGGTGGGGCACGGGTTCAAATCCCACCACAGCAGCTAGTGGGATTTAAATTCAATTATTTAACAGGTACATAGGAGTAGGCCATTCAACCCACTGAGCCTGCTTCACCATTCAACTGATCATGGCTGATCATCCATCTCAATGCCACTTTCCCACGCTATCCCCATATGCCTTGATGTTATTAGTATCCAGATATCTATCAATTTCTGTCTTGAACATGCTCAATGACTGAGCCTCCACAGCCCTCTGGAGTAAAGAATTCCACAGATTCACCACCCTCTGAGTGAAGAAATTCCTCCTCATCTCAGTTCTAAATGGCCTAACCCTCAGAGGCCTGCTACCCGACCCGAACCCGACGGGACCTGACGACATGTTTCGGGCTCGGGCTCGGGTCGGGTCGGGTCGGGTCGGACCGGACACAAACAGGGTAAGTGCTCGCTGGTAAGTATTCAAAATAAAAAACATACCTGAGTTGGTAGTCCAGGACGAAACGGAGTCTACGCAGTGAACGAGTGACGTCACTATGACGTCATCGCGCATGCGCTGCAGCTTCTTGCAGGTTCGGTGTCAGGAAGGTGAGTAAAGGGATGGTCGGCTCGGGCTCGGGTCGGGTCGAGAAGTGGCGGGTTCGGGGCAAAATCGGAGGGACTCGGGCTGGGTCGGTCTCGGCTCCGCTGTGGATCGGTCGGGTTCGGGTCGATTTCTTTTTCCCAACCTAAAACAGGCCTCTACTGCCCCTTATTCTGAGACTATGTCCCCTGATTCTAGACTCCAGCCAGGGGAAGCATCCTATCTACATCCACCCTGTCACGCGCTGCAAGAATTTTGTAAGTTTCAATGAGATCACCTCTCAATCTTGGAAACTCAATTATAAATTCAATTAATTAATAAAAAATCTGGAATTGAAAGCTAGTCTCAGTAATGGTGCCATGAAATTATCATCAACTGTTGTAAAAGCCCATCTAGTTCACTAATGTCCTTTAGGGAAGGAAATCCGCCGTCCCTACCCGGTCTGGCCCACATGTGACTCCAGACCCACAGCAATGTGCTTGACCCTTAACTGCCCTCTGACATGGCACAGCAAGCCATTCAGTTGTCACGGGCCTCTAGGATGGGCAACAACTGCTGGCCTTGCCAGCGACGCCCACATCCCATGAAAATTTTTTTTAAAACATCCGAGAGGCTAAACAGGGCCTTAGTTTAATGGTGCATCAAAAAGTTGGCAGCTTTGACAGCAGTACATCCCCTCAGCACTACACTTGGGGAGTCAACCTGGATAATGTGCTTCAGTCTATATGGATGGGATCTGAACCCATGATCTTCAGATCTAGAAGGAAGGGGGCTAGCCACTGAACCAAGCCATGTGATCTTCTGTGTGGACAGCAGCTTCACATTAGTGGATGAATGTGCAATACAATTGAGAACACTAAATTACTGTTTAATTACACTTGGAGATTACATTGTGTAAAAATAACAGGGAGAAGTGTAAATAAAACCCAAAGGAAGAATAAGGGTGAATGATCTTGCATGGTGCTGATAAGACTAACCTTTTCATTGGCATTGATAGAAGGACGTCCCTATTATCTTATTATATTGCTCGACATCAATACCTCAGTTTGCTGGTTCTGCTGCAATCTTCAGAGTTTTCATTACCTCGTACTTCTTAATCTCTTTATTTCCCTCTAATTCATCTCCCATGGTATGCACACAAAAGAAGAAAAACAGACTTGCATTTATATAGCACTTTGCACGACCATAAAACGTCTCAAAGTGCTTTACAGCCAATGAAGTGCTTTTAAAGTGTAGTCGCTGTTGTAACGTAGGAAAGTACAAGAGAATTATGTAAAACTTGTATCATACCTTGGTTAGACCACACTTTGTGCAAAGTTTTGGTCTCCATATTATAAAAAGGATATAGAGGCACTGGAGAACGCACAAATAAGATTGATAAGAATAAGACCATGGCCAGGATTTTATCCGGGCAATGGAGGTCTCGATCACAAAAGTGCAGGCGAGAGTCCTGCATGACCTCCACTGGGGAAAGCCCACTGGATCCATGCCAATTAGGACAGCGGCGAGCCTTCTCCGGGATCAAGGACCCCCGTGGCAGTAGTCCCGCCTGATGAGAGCTGCCAGCCAATCAGAGGCTGGCAGACTCTAACTGAGCAATGCCAGTGCGGAGGTGGTGGCTGCTGCAGGTAGAGCACTCACCCGAGGCCCTGGACCTAGGCCGCAGGTAAGTCTCAGCAGGAGGGGTTTCGTGGGGTGCGGGTTGCGGGGCAGGTGGGTGTAGAGGGGTCGGCAGCAAGGGCAGGGGCGTGGGTGTCAGCAGGCCCCCCTTCCTGGTGCTGGGTCCCTCATTCAGGCACTGTGCCTTTTAACGAGGGACACCTCCCCAGCCCCACTCCCCACCGGAGCTGGCAAGCAACCCGCACGGGTTTGCTTGTCATGCTCCCCGTGCGGCGACAGGCCCAGCTGGGCTAATTCCAGTGGCGGCAGGATGAGGCCCTTAATTGGGCATTGATTGACCACTTAAGGCCCTCAACTGGTGGCGGGGCGGGAAGGCAGTTCAGATGCTTTCCCGCCCCGGACTTAATTTTGGTGGAGATAAGAAGGTGGCGGGATCTGTCCCCCTCCATCATCCCACCCAATTACATGCTCTCCCCATCTCCAAACCTGATGCGGGGGAGAGCATCACACCCATCCCCCCCTCCCCTCCCCGTCCCCATAATTGAGAGGTTAGAACTATCAGGAAAGATTAAACAGGCTCAGGGTCTTTTCTGTAGAAAATGGAAGGTTGAGGGGTGACCTAATAGAGGTGTTTATTGTGCAGTGGTTTGATTGGATATTCGCCTTTCCTACATTGCAACAGTGACTACACGTCAAAAGTACTTCATTGGCTGCAAAGCGCTTTGCGACATCCGGTGGTCATGAAAAGCACGATATAAATGCAAGTCTTTTTTTATATAAGATAATCACTAATAAATCCAATAGGGAATTCAGGAGAAACTTCTTTATCCAGAGAGTGGTGAGAATGTGGAACTCACTGCCATAGAGAGTGGTTGAATAGCAGAGATGCATTTAAGGGGATGCTAGATAAACACACGAGGGAGAGAGGAATAGAAGGATACGCTGATAGAATTAGATGAATTAGGGGTGGGAGGAGGCGCACGTGGAGCATGTACACCAGCACAGACCAGTTGGGCTGAATGGCCTGTTTCTGTGCTGTAGACTCAATGTAATCCCACGTACCGTGCAGACTTCAGTAGTAGAAGGTTTAAAGGGCAGGGGTAATTGGACTAAGGTGAACAGACCCAGTTAAGTTCTCATTTTAAAGTCATATATTTTGTCCTTATTTTTATATGTAAATATTGATTTTATATGACTTATTCAGAGTTAAGTTGCCCACAGTCAATGACTTGGGAATTTAAGTTGATTGGAGCATAGGTGTTTCTATGCTGTATAAGGCTCTGGAACTAAGAGATACAAATCAGGGGTTTTAAAGTGACCAGAAGTAGTACCAGAACACCAACGTCAACTTACATGTGCAGAGTGTCTTTAATGTGAAAAAATGTCCCAAGGTTCTTCACAGAGGTGTGATCAGACAAAAGGAACTGGATACTGAGACAAAGAAAGAACATGCTATTCAGAGGGACAACTAAAAACTTAGCTAAAGAGGTGAGATTAAAGAAAAGTCGTAAAGGAGCAGAGAGAGGTGGAGAGACAGCAGGCCCCATTGCCCGTGGCCAAATCCATGCCCAACCTCCCCTCTGCCAGGGTAAGTAGGGGCTTCCAGTAAAACTCGCCATAATGCAGCAAAACATTCCAGTGTTTAAAAATAACATAAGAAGTGGACAAGGAAGAGTCTGAAGATTCCTTTGGTAATATATTCAGTATTTATATGCTTTCGGTTGCTGATATCAGCAACAACAAAAAAAGTTGGTGTTGGTCTGAAGGGGATTGTATGCGGATCACTTTTACCACCCAATTTAATTTATAGTTTGTTTGTTTGTGCAGCTTTATTTGAACATAGTCAAGTTTAGCCACATCCCAGGATAGGTCCATTTGATTGGCCTCCGATTACGGCAGGGCAGAAGGGGGAGGGGTAGACAGCTGGTAGTTTCTGTTCCTTCTCTGCTCCCTGGTTGTATAATGAACAGTAAGTTCCAACCAATAAGAGTTGGGCTAGCATTGGACCATAGATCTGTTTAAGAGCAGCAACCATCCTTTACAGAGACTTACAATGCTGGCCTGTACCACTCTGGAATGGAAGGATTATCTACTTAAATGGGCTTACAAAGCTCCACTAACTAGAATGAAAACTCTGTGAGATGTTAATGCTGCTGAAGATCAGACTGTCCTGGTGGATCTGCTACCAAACACTGAAAACTTGACAATGGTGAATTTGAGTTGTGGATTCAGATGTGAGAAGAGGAGGTTGTCCGCTGATGCCTGATCTTTCACTGGACAGCCTGGGATGCTCTTAGACTTTGACTTTGGCGATTGCTGTTGCACCACTGTGGGTATGGAGGCCAAACAATGTTGAGAATCTCCCTCAGAGTAGTCTCACGCTGAAAGTCAAAACCCAATGATACTTTTGTTTGCCAGCAGCTAACTAACCCAATTGGGGATGCTGGTGCAGTGTTAACGTATGTGTGCTGGCTGTAGCTCAGTAGATAGCACTCCGCTCTGAATCACAAGGTTCTGAGTTCAGGTTCCACACCAGAACTTAAGTGCACATGCCAAGGTTGATGTGCAGTGCAGTAGTGAGGGAATGCTGCACTATTGGTCAGTGTTAGCTTTCACGTGAGATGTTAAATTCAGGCCCTGACTGATCTCTCATGTGGATGTAAAAGATCACAAAAAGAGATTATCTGGTCATTATCATATTGCTGCCTGTGTGAGCTTGCTGTGTTTCCTACATTATAACAGTGACTATGCTTCATTGGCTGTTAAGTGCATTGAGACATCTGGTGGTTGTGGTAAATGCAAGTATGTCTTTCTTTCTTTATATTGCAGCTGAGTCCAGATGTTGCAAGGTGGAACTGATTCCTTGCTCAATCCCAGCTGATGTAGGAGTAAAGAATGGCTGCTTTATTAATCTTCGCAATGAATCTAGAATCATTCAAATTTTGGTCAAGGTTTATGACATCTCTCTTCCTTCATTTATACTGTTTACCAGAAGTATCATCCCTTGCCCATCCGCTAGTTCCCTCGAGCCTGCAGCTATGCTCTACCCAGCATTCTTCTGCTTCTGGAACCTTCTATTTCGTTGCTTACCCATTGTATCTTTTGGCCACATGCATGCTATCAAATGAGAGGCCTCAGAAAGTTTCTATCTTTAATTAGCAACACTGACAAATGCTCATTTATTTTTCCACCCACTAAGAGCCAGAGAGCTGGGCTTGTTTTCATCTCATAAACTCTACTAAATACTCCACCTCCTCAGGTTTGTGTCAGCTGTGGCTCAGTTTGTTGCACTCTAGCCTCAGACCAGAAGGTTACGGGTTCAAATTCCAATCTAGTGACTTGAGTGCAAACTCTAAGCTAACAGCCCACTACAGAGCAGGAGTTGGCCACTCAAACCTACTCCACCATTCAATAAGTTCATGGTTGAACTGATTACTCCACATTTCCAACTACCCTGATAACCTTCCACTCCCTTGCTTATCAAGGGAGAGCTGGATGTGCTGTCTTTCAGATAAGATGTTAATCTGAGACCTGTTCTCCCAGGTAGCTATATTTGAAGAAGAGTAGTGGAGTTATCCCTCGTGTCCTGGCCAATATTTAACTCTCAACCAACATCACAAAAACAGGTTATCAGGTCATTGCTGTTTGTGGGAACTGGCCGTGCATAAATTGGTTGCTGGGCTTCCTACATTACATCATTAACTACATTTTTAAAAAGTACTTTATTGGCTGTAAAGTGCTTTGGGATATTATGAAAGGGGCTATACAAATGCAAGCTCTTTTCTCTTTATGAGTCTTAAAAATTATGTTTGGTTTGCCTCACTGACACATAAAAGGTGCTAACATTAACAAGCTCAACTTGCCTTCCTTATTCCATGTAGTATGCAAATAGATTTGCTCTCCATAACTGTTTATAACTGAGAGTTTGAGTTAGGAACCCAAGGCCTAACATCTGTCTATTGTATTAAAACATGTTTACTGTGACTGAATGTTGTTTGCATCTGTTGAAGCACTACAGTTACAGGCAATTCTCTGTTGCTATGCTGGCAAAACTATTAAGAACACAGCTTTGACACCATTTATAGAATCATAGAACAGAATCATAGGACAGTACAGCAGAGGAAGCCATTCGGCCCATTGAGTTTGCGCTGGCCCTTTCAATGAACCATCAAGTTAGCCCCATTCCCCTGCTCCTTCCCTTAATTTTTTTCTCCTTCACCTATTTATCCAATTCCCTTTTGAAGGTTACTATTGAATCTATATCCATCACTCTATCAGGCAGTGAGTGCATTCAAATCTTAACCACGCGCTGCGTAAAAAGTCTTTCCTCATGTTGCCTCTGGTTCTTCTGCCTATGATTTTAGATCTGTGCCCTCTCATTATTGACTGTTCAGCAATTGAAAACAATTTTATTTACTATATCTAAATGCTCCCATCAAATCCCTTCTTAGCCTTCTCTGCTCTAAGGAAACAACCCTAGCTTCTTCAGTCTCTCCGTGTAACTATAGTCCCTCACCCCATTCTAGTAAATTTCTTTTGCATCCTCGCTCAAGCCTTCATGTCCTTCCTAAAGTGTGGCGCCCAGAACTGGACACAAAACTCCATCTGGGGCCAAACTAGTGTTTTATATTGGTTTAGCATAACTTTCTTGCTTTTGCCTCTATTTATAAAGCCCTCTTATGCTTTATGAATAGTTTTGATAACCTGTCCTGCCATCTTCAAAGATTTGTGCACAAACACCCCCAGCTTTCTCTCATCTTGCATCCTCTTTAAAATTGGAGCATTTAGTATGTATGGTCTCTCATTTCTAACAAAACATATCACCTCACACATCATGCCAAACATGTTTCAATGATCCCCTGCATGTAAACTTTGTAAATCATTTTAAGCATGAAGTCTTTCTAATCAACTTCTGTATTTGATGCCAATTTCATCATAATTCAGTAACTCTCTTCTGACAGCACTTAGCTTTACTCTTCATATGTCACTTCACAGTATTACAGAACCAACGCAAAGCCCATTCCCTGTAACTTATGATACAGGAGGCAAATTTATATAAAGTTATATAACGGCTGCACTGTGATAAATGCCACTGCAATCAAATAGCTATTCCCAAAGATAGAAGAGACTGAACTGTCTCCAATTTCTTAAATAAGCAGGATTAGTTTCTTACAGGGAACATCACCACCTGCACGTTTCCCTTCAAGTCACACACCATCCTGACTTGGAACTAAGTCCTTAGCTTTTGCTCAATCAAAATCCTGGAACTCCCTCCCTATCAGCACTGTGGGTGTACCTACACCACATGGACTGCAGTGGTTCAAGAAGGTGGCTCACCACCACCTTCTCAAGAGTAATTAGGGATGGGTAATAAATGCTGGCTTTGCCAGTGACGCCCAAATCCCGGAATGAATAAAAACGTACAGTGAATCGAGTCTCTACATAATTAGTTATTCTTCTACATCAGGGGCAAGTTCTAATGTGCCCAATTCCTGAATAACAGATGTTAAAATATTCATGTAAGATTCCATTAGCAGCAACCGTTGGACATTCTGACACAGTATTTTGTTAACAGCAAGCAATTCAATAAGCCAACCACAGAACTCCACCTTTACTAAACAGGAATGAAAATGTCACACCAGATGTAACATCAGGAAATGCAGATTTGATCTGTTTTTGAGGGACTCATTGAACCTTTCTCTACATTTTATTAAGTGCATGATTCAACAATAAAAACCAAGATCCGCTTTACTTCTGCATTAAATACAATTATGAATGTAAATTATCTTGGATTAGCATTGCTGGCATGTCAAGCATGACTAAAAGCTTCTTGCAGCTTTTAAACAATGTGAGTCAAGTACATTGTCTGCCTACACTGTTAACAAACTATTGAATACCACAGAACTTTGAGTTGCAAATTTATATTTAAAAAATGAACATGATTAAGCCCATTTCCACCTCCGTAACATTGCAAACTTCACCCCGTCCTCAGCACATCAGCTGCTAAAACCTTCATCCATGCCTTTGTTACCTCTAGACTTGACTATTCTAATGTACTCCTGGCTGGCCTCCCACGTTCTACCCTGCATAAATTTGAGGTCATCCAAAAATCTGCGGGCCGTGTCCTCACTCGCACCAAGCCCATTCACCCATCACTCCTGTGCTTGTTGTGCCTCCCAGTTAAGCAACACCTCCATTTAAAATTCTCATCTTTGTTGTCAAATGCCTCCATGGCCTCGCCACACCCACCCCACCCCCACCCCCCCACCCCCAACTCTTCAATCTCCTCCAGCCCCAAATATCTGCACTCCACTAATTCTGGCCTCTTGAGCAACCCTGATTTTAATTTCTCCACCATTGGCGGCCGTGCCTACAGCTGCCCAGGCCCTAACCTCCGGAATTCCCTCCCTAAACCTCTCCGCCTCTCTACCTCCCTCTCCTCCTTTATGACACTCCTCAAAAACTACTTCTTTAACCAAGCTTCTGGTCATCTGACCTAATACCTCCTTATGTGGCTTGAGGTCAGATTTTGTTTTGTAATGCTCCTGTGAAGCACCTTGGGGCACTCTATTACCTTAAAGGCGCTTTATAAATATAAGTTAGTGCTGTTGTTGAGTGCTGCAGCACTTTGAATTGCGAATTCATATTTTAAAAATAAACATGATTATTTTATTTTGGTTCTAGTTTTCCTGCTGAATAGATTTTTTATAGTCACTTCAATGCCATTTCTTTCACTATCACTGCTAATCTACTCAACTGTTATTCTCCTTAAATCCTTAAAGTGAAGGGTAGAACTGGAATCTTTGCACACATTTATAAGCATTTAATTGCAGAGATACATATTACAAGCATAAACCTCCTCACCTAAAAAAACAGAGTTTCGGTCTATTCCTATTATAGCAGCACAAGTGAATCCCCAGTTAATGCCCACCATCTGCATACAATTAAACACAATTACTGTACAATTAATATCAACTGAAGGCCCAAATATTTCTATTCTGCAAAAAAAAAATCTAAAGATCACCACACTTTTCTTTTTATTGGGATCTGGAAGGGGGTAGGGCTGTGATGTGCACCCATTTTGGAACAACATATATTTAACTTTCTTCTTTTCAAATCATTCCTGATCATATCTGTTGTATGCTGATGTTTATTTCACAGTGCTGGGTCTGGCTGTATTACCTTTGACCTCCTACCTCAGCTGTAGACCTTACTGATTGCCTGCCCTATCAGCTTGAAGGCCATCCCATAATGCAAGCTTTAGATAGTTTTTAAGCTGGTTCATCGCATGCTGAGATTTCTTTTCTCCCTTTCAGTTTCTCTCCCATGAGTTAGAGCTGTGTCAGGTTGAAACAGCAGATAACCAATCGCGGAGGAAAACAAAGACACATGAGGTCTAATTATAGCAATCAAGGCCTAGCAGCCCCCACCATGAGGTTCGGGCCTGTCTTATAAGGAGAGAGGAAGGGTGCGTGTGAGCAGGACGACAGGGGATTTGGCGTGTGTTAGGAATCAGGGCTGTTCACAATGGGAATCCAAGAATTCCGATGTGTCACAGGAATGAGAGAGTCGCACCGTGAAGTATTTGAAAGAGCCAGAAATTGAAAGGATGGCATGTAATAGAAATCTGGAGTATGTGAGTCATGTCTGATAGAAAGGTTAATGTCTGATAGGAACGAGAGGTGGCAGTTGATGAGATCTGAAGAATGGTATGTAATGGGAAGTAGAAAATGTATACAATTGGCTTCCAAATACAGCACGTGCTCAGAATGAATGGCTGGAAACTGAGAGGCGTCAGAGGATGCATGTGATAATGAGAGCTTGATGTTGATTGTAATCTTATAATGCGCCGATTCTGTGCTCCCATGTTCACTGTTTTATATGGGGCGGGAGGAGATTTCTTTTTCTGATCCCAAATCTTGATTGAGGTGTGTTAGCTATTACTTGTCTCCTCCAGTCCTGTGCTTTGATTTGAAGTAAAATGGCCTTTTTAGCATTTGTATTGTCCACTTGAAAAATCTGGATTGTGTCGGCTCTTTCTTTAAGTTTGCGCCTATAAATCTCGCTTCATTGCTTGGAATCCTTAATCCAAATATCATCCATTTTTGCTCATCTCTGAACCCTCTTGAATGCACCAGTGTAGGTGGATGTAAGAGATCGCACGCCACTGTTTTGGAGAAGAGCAGGGGCGTTCTCCCTGATGTCCCAGCCAATATTCATCCCTCTACCAACGTCTACAGAAACCCAGATTATCTGGCCATTATCACTTTGCTGTTTGTGCAACCTTGCTATGTACCATTTGGCGGCTGCATTTCCTACATTACAACAGTGATCACATTGCTACCTGACCCGAAGCCAATGGGACCCGACGACGTGTCGGGTTCGGGTCGGGTGGGGTCAGGTCGGGTTGCATTTCCGGGTCCGGCATTCGGGCTCGTGTCGGGCTGGGTCGGACACGCTCTATCACAGGTAAGTTTCTCCAATGTTCAATTAATTTTTGGACTAGAAAGGTGGTTTTGTTACAGTTATTTTAAGCTTGTGCAGATCAGCAGCAAAGTAAAAAATGGAAGGTAAGTTAACTGATGGTCGGGTTGGGTCGGGCTCAGGGAAAAAAATGGAAGGACTCGGGCTGGGCTGTGCTGGGGTCGGATGTGGTTCTGTCGGGCTCGGGTTGGGTCGGGTTTTTTTTCTGACCTGAGCAGGCCTTTAGACCACTCTTCAGAAAGTGCTTCATTGGCTGTAAAGCACTTTGGGACGTATGCGGTCATGAAAGGTGCTATAGAAATGCAAGTTCTTTTTCTCATGGTAGGCAGAAAGGAGCGGATTTGATGTTGTGAGTGCCCATATTTCTTTTCATGCTTTCTTATGTTGCAACCAGAGAGTCTAGCGACCATCTCACAAGCAGTAGATCAGCTTAGTGAAATGCAGCAGCCTTGACTACAGTGCAATCAAACCCACGCAATATCAAGAAGATTGCACTCTTGCTTTACAACCAAATCACTGAAAATATCATGCTCCTAAAGCAAGTAAATAGTAAAGTAAAGTAAATAAAGCAATGGTCTTTCAAACTTCAGTAGATGAACACTGGGAGCTTCCCACCCCCGCTGAGTATTAGTGTCTCATTACTGGTTTATAGAGGTGGTGCTATTCATATAACATTCACGTCAAAGAGGTCTGTTGTGTTTTATTGTGTCACTAGCAAGCTGTGTTTACACTGTCACCTTTAATCTAGATATTCCTCATTTAACATGCTTTTACCATTTGCAATGTAAACAGTTTGAAATGAATTAACTAGCCCCAAATTCTAATCAAATCCAACAGTGCAACAATCTTGGATCAGTTATATCGTAATCCAATCAGAACTGTTGCCTTTGTAAAGACAGGATTTCTCTTATGCGCATAGACCATTTAACACTGGTTGACAGACAGGAACTCCACACACTGAGCATGAAATATATCACGACCAAAAGTTCAACCTTTCCAACCACCCAAGGTTTCAGCCATGGCTCAATAATTACACACTCACTCTGAATCAAACAGTTCTCAGATCAGCTCCTAATGGGCGTGAGTACACAGCACAAAGCTGCCCCTGACTGATTCAGATTGGGTAATTACATCCAGAAGGGATGCAAGTGGGAAAATATCATTTCAATAGTTGGGGCAGAGTTGGGGGCATTTCAGGATGGACCTGGTCCTGCTACACCTGACCTGGGACTGCCTTGTGCTGAAATTGGTGGGAGTATTGGTGGGCACAGTGGCGCAGTGGTTAGCACCGCAGCCTCACAGCTCCAGTGACCCGGGTTCAGTTCTGGGTACTGCCTGTGTGGAGTTTGCAAGTTCTCCCTGTGTCTGCGTGGGTTTCCTCCGGGTGCTCCGGTTTCCTCCCACATGCCAAAAGACTTGCAGGTTGATAGGTAAATTGGCCATTATAAATTGCCCCTAGTATAGGTATGTGGTAGGGAAATATAGGGACAGGTGGGGATGTGGTAGGAATATGGAATTAGTGTAGGATTAGTATAAATGGGTGGTTGATGGTCGGCACAGACTCGGTGGGCCGAAGGGCCTGTTTCAGTGCTGTATCTCTAAACTAAAACTAAACTTTAGCACCAACATTCTTCGATAGACTGAATAGGGTGTCACTGTTTCCACTGGCAGGGGTGTTTGATAGCCAAAGGATTTAAGATAACTGGCAAAAAAGCCAATGGGGAGATGAGGAGAATTTTGTTTTACACAGCGAGTTGTGTGATCCGTAACGTGCTCCTGAAAGGGCGCTGGAAGCAGATTTAATAGTAACTTTCGAAAGGATATTGGATAAATACCTGAAGGGGAGAATTTTGCAGGGCTATGGGGAAAAGGCAGGGGAGTGAGACTATATTTCAAAGGTATGATGCACCTTTTATGTGATATTCCATGATTCATTACCCTGACAAGCAAAAGATTCAACCAGAAAGACATAAACATTTAATGATTGGAGATGATGGAAATATGCATCTTTATTGAATTGTTTTTTTTCTATTTTGAGACAGGTAACCAATCAAGTTACTTTAAGACTAAGTGTAAGTGGGCCTGCTTTAGACAACAATCTGACACAACCTGTAGTATTGGGATTAAAAGTTATCCTCTGAAAAACACTTGGATAAAAAGCTGTTACAAATACACATGTAAGCAAGGGTTGCACAAACAGGAACAGACGAAGGGCAGAGAGATTACACAGATGAATATGTAATGTGAGCGGGGATAGGAGCTGCTCAGGAAATGGAAAAATTCGACAGAAGGCACTTAGCTGTTGTTTTCCAGTTTCCGTGAATAATTAAAATATCTATTATTTCTGTGGAGCTGCAGGACTTTTCTGTCCACACATATAATCCACATTGAGGCAGTGAATTCACATGCCCACTCTCCTTCCTGTCAAACATTAACCTATTAAGTGATCATTACATCAAGTGGTTCAGTTCAACACCAGTTTATTCACTAATTGCTTCAAATTACATGCAAACTCCAACGTCATGTGTAATATTGGGGAAGAGAGCCTATTAAAGATGCAGGGTAGTTTAGCTAAATTAGGTGTCACTCTACATTTGTCAGCTATGGCTCATAGGTAGCATATTTACCTTTGAGTCCCCAGAAGTCAGGAATTCAAGTCCCACTCTTGAGACATGAGCACAAAGTTCTTGGCCAGCCCTCCAGTGCAGTAATGAGGGGGTGCTGCACTGTCTGAGGTGCCATTTGTCCAAAGAGCTGTGTGCCCTCTTGGGTGGAAGCATGCCCATCAGCTTGTTCATAAGAATGTCATCTTTTAAAGAGGGGAAATATGACACAAGAATACCAATGCCCGACATGCACAAGAGGATTAATCAAGGGTAAAGATGGATTTGAGTTGGACCTTTGCAAAGGAACAGAATACTGATGTTGGTAGAGACTAGAGAAGCTTGGATTGTTCTCTGTAGAGCAGAGAAGGCTAAGGGGAAATTTAATAGAGGTGTTCAAAATCATGAAAGGCTTTGATAGAGTAGGTCAGGAGAAGCTGTTTCCAGTGGCAGGAGGGTTTGTAATCAGAGGACACAGATTTAAAGCAATTGGCAAAAGAAAGAGGGAAATGATTTCTTTTATGCATTGAGTTATTATGTTAAATATTAAAGATATCAAGGGATATGGGGCTCATGCAGGAAAATGGCGTTGAGGTAGAAGATCAGCGATGATCTAGTTGAATGGCAGAGCAGGCCTGATGGGCCGAATGGCCTACTCTTGCTCTTGTTTTTCTGAATGGAGGGATGTGACTAGTGGTGTTCCGCAGGGATCAGTGCTGGGACCTTTGCTCTTTGTAGTATATATAAATGATTTGGAGGAAAATGTAGCCGGTCTGATTAGTAAGTTTGCGGACGACACAAGGGTTGGTGGAGTTGCGGACAGTGATGAGGATTGTCAGAGGATACAGCAGGATATAGATCGGTTGGAGACTTGGGCGGAGAAATGGCAGATGGAGTTTAATTCGGACAAATGTGAGGTAATGCATTTTGGAATGTCTAATGCAGGTGGGAAGTATACAGTAAATGGCAGAACCCTTAGGAGTATTGACAGGCAGAGAGATCTGGGCGTACAGGTCTACAGGTCACTGAAAGTGGCAACGCAGGTGGATAAGGTAGTCAAGAAGGCATACGGCATGCTTGCCTTCATCGGTCGGGGCATAGAGTATAAAAATTGGCAAGTCATGTTGCAGCTGTACAGAACCTTAGTTAGGCCACACTTAGAATATTGCATGCAATTCTGGTCGCCACACTACCAGAAGGACGTGGAGGTTTTGGAGAGGGTACAGAGGAGGTTTACCAGGATGTTGCCTGGTCTGGAGGGCATTAGCTATGAGGAGAGGTTTGAAAAACTTGGATTGTTTTCACTGGAACGACGGAGGTGGAGGGGCGACATGATAGAGGTTTACAAAGTTATGAGCGGCATGGACAGAGTGGATAGTCAGAAGCTTTTTCCCAGGGTGTAAGAGTCAGTTACTAGGGGACATAGGTTTAAGGTGAGAGGGGCAAAGTTTAGAGGGGATGTGTGAGGCAAGTTCTTTACACAGAGGGTGGTGAGTGCCTGGAACTTTCTGCCGGGGGAGGTGGTGGAAGCAGATACAATAGCGACGTTTAAGAGACATCTTGACAAATACATGAATAGGAAGGGAATAGAGAGATATGGGCCCCGGAAGTGCAGAATGTTTTAGTTTAGGCAGGCATCAAGATTGGCGCAGGCTTGGAGGGCCGAATGGCCTGTTCCTGTGCTGTAATGTTCTTTGTTCTTGGTTCTATTTCCTATGAACTGGAATGCGCTGCCTGAAAGGGTGATGGAAGCAGATTCAATAGTAATTTTCAAAAGTGAATTGGATAAATACTTGTAAAGGAAAAGAATGCAGGGCTATGAGGAAAGAGCAGGGGAGTGGATCCAATTGGATAGCTCTTTCAAAGAGCTGGCACAGGCACAATGGGCCAAATGGCCTTCTTCTGTGTGTTGTATCATTCTATGGCGAGTCCCATCTGCAATGTAAAACTAGGATTTCTTTTCAATGTTGACTGACCTACTGTGCAGCCTGTTGTTATAGGCAAAGTCGAGTAGGGTTGCCAACTCTGGTAGGACATATTCCTCGAGGTTTCAGCACCGGCAGCCTACTTTCAACCACCCCCCTCCATCGGTTGTCCAATACATCAATCTGCATGTCACCTCACCAGTTAGAAAGTTAACAGCCTCCTCATTACCCTATTGGATGATTCTTGACTGTCAAGCAAACAGTCATAGAGCACAGAAACAGGCCCTTTGGCCCATCATGTCTGTGCTGGCAATCAAGCACCTAACAATTCTAATCCCATTTTCCAGCACTTGGACCATAGCCTTGTATGCTATGGCATTCCAAGAGCTCATCTAAATACTTCTTAAATGTTAGAGTCATAGAGAGATACAGCACTGAAACAGGCCCTTCGGCCCACTGAGTCCACGCCGACCATCACCCACCCATTTATACTAATCCTACATTCATCCCATTTTCCCTTTGATATCCCCACCTTCCCTCAATTCTCCTACCACCTACCTACACTAGGGGCAATTTTTACAATGGCCAATTTACCGATCAATCCACAAGTCTTTGGCACGTGGGAGGAAACCCACGCGGTCACAGGGAGAACTTGCAAACTCTGTACAGACAGTACCCAGAACCGAACCCGGGTCACTGGAGCTGTGAGGCTGTGGTGCTAACCGATGTGCCACTGTGCCACCCTTGTTGCAAAGGTTCCTGCCTCTACTACCTCTTCAGGCAGTGCGTTCCAGATTCCAGCCACCCTCTGGGTGAAAAAATGTTTTCTCAAATCCCCTCTAAACCTCCTGCCCCTCAATCTTAAATCTATGCTCCCCTGGTTATTGACACCTCCGCCAAGGGAAAACGTTTCTTCCTATCTAACCTATCAATGCCCCTCATAATTTTGTTTACCTCAATCATGTCCCCCCTCAGCCTTCTCTGTTCTAAGGAAAATAACCCTAGCCTTTTCAGTCTCTCTTCATAGCTGAAATGCTCCAGCCCAGGCAACATCCTGGATGAATCTCCTCTGCACCCTCTCCAGTGCAATCACATCCTTCCTATTGTATGGTGCCCAGAACTGTACACAGTACTCCAGCTGTGGCCTAACTAGTGTTTTATACAGCTCCATCATAACCTCCCTGCTCTTATATTCTATGCCTCAGCTGATAAAGGCAAATATCCCATATGCCTTCCTAACCACCTTATCTACTTGTGCTGCTGCCTTCAGTGATCTATGGACAAGTACACCAATGTCCTACCATCCATTGTATATTCCCTTGCATTGTTAGCCCTCCCAAAATGCATCACCTCACACTGCTCAGGATTAAATTCCATTTGCCACTGCTTCGCCCATCTTACCAGCCCATCTATATCGTCCTGTAATCTAAGGCTTTCCTCCTCACTATTTACGACACCAACAATTTCCGTGTCATCTGCAAACTTATTTATCATACCTCCTATATTCACGTCTAAATCATTAATGTACACTACAAACAGCAAGGGTCCCAGCACCGATTCCTGCGGTACACCACTGGTCACAGGCTTCCACTCGCAAAAACAACCTTCGACCATCACACTCTGCCTCCTGCCACTAAGCTAATTTTGGATCCACTTTGCCAAATTGCCCTGGACCCCATGGGCTCTTACATTCTTAACCAATCTCCCATGCGGGACCTTATCAGAAGTCTTACTGAAGTCCATGCAGACTACATCAACTGCTTTACCCTCATCTACACATCTCATCACCTCCTCAAAAAATTCAATCAAGTTAGTTAGACACGATCTCCCCCTGACAAAGCTATGCTGACTATCCCTGATTAATCCCTGCCTCTCTAAGTGGAGATTAATCCTGTCCCTCAGAATTTTTTCCAATATTTTCCCAACCACTGACCTTAGATTCACCGGCCTGTAATTACCTGGTTTCTCCCTGCTACCCTTCTTGAATAATGGCATCACATTTGTTGTCCTCCAGTCCTCTGGTAACTCTCCTGTGGCCAGAGAGGCTTTGAAAATTTGTGTCAGAGCCCCTGTTATCTCCTCCCTTGCCTCACATAACATCTGGGAGTGGGGATTCATCCACTTTTAAGCCCACTAAAACAACTAATACTTCCTCCCTTTCAATGCTAATTTGTTCAAGTATATCACAATTCCCACTCCCTGATCTCTACACCTACATTGTCCTTCTCCATAGTGAACACAGATGCAAAGTAATCATTTAAAACCTCACCTATGTCCTCTGGCTCCACACACAGATTGCCACTTTGGTCCCTCATGGGCCCCACTCTTTCCCTGGTTATCCTCTTGCCCCTTTTTTTTCTTTGGCCGCCTTGTCTCGGGAGACAATGGGTAAGCGCCTGGAGGTGGTCAGTGGTTTGTGGAGCAGCACTTGGAGTGGTTATAAAGGCCAATACTAGAGTGACAGACTCTTCCACAGGTGCTGCAGAAAAAAATGATTGTCGGGGCTGTTACACAGTTGGCTCTCCCCTTGCGCTTCTGTCTTTTTTCCTGCCAACTGCTAAGTCTCTTCGACTCCCTTAATATACTTATAAAACGCCTTAGGATTTTCCTTTATCTTGCCCGCCAGTGTTTTTTCATGTCCCCGCTTCGCTCTCCTATTTACTTTTTTTAGTACCCCCCTATACTTTCTATACTCCTCCAGTGCCTCCGCTGTTTTCAGCGCTCCGATTCTGCCATAAGCCTCCTTTTTTTCCCCTGATCCAATCCTCTATATCCTTTGACATCCAGGGTTCCCTGGACCTTCACCTTAACAGGTACATGTTGGCTCTGAACCCTCACTATTTCCTCTTTTTCTTTCCTCCCATCTCCAATAACTAAACAAAAGTTTTCAAAGAAATTGTTATCAAAAAACAGGTTTGTACTTTAATGACTCTATGATATTTCTCGAGTTTTCTTTCAGCAGTGTCCAGGAGGTTAATCTTAATAATTCTTGGAGACTCCAGAGAAATCCAGAAGGATTGGCAACCCTAAGATAGAGGAAGAAATTGAGTAGCGTTGACAATATATTCAGTGGTTTCTTCTTCATGTCCCTTTTCTGTTTAGAGTGTGCCATTGTTATTAGTGGCACAAGCTGGCTACAATTCCCATCTTTACTCAAAAGTGCCAGATGCGAGTACAATTACTGATGTTGCAGGAGATTTGCGGTTATTAATGGCCTATTGTTCTCATGCTTTCCATATGTTGAAGCCTGCAGTGTAAAATATTAAAAGTTATCTGCTCATGTTGGCTCTCTATATTGAAAATATAACGTCAGAGGTTCAACATTACAGCCTCGATTGACATCTGTGAAATCAAATGAGTGCAGAGTAACTCAATTGTGTGGGCACAAAACAAATCATTTCCTCTAGAAACCATGTAACGTCGGGCACTTGGTTTGATAAGCAAATGGGCCGTATGGTACATGTTACAGCCCTAAGTTAAGTTAAACCCCCGTCCAAATTTTATATTGGACACAATGGTACTTTAATTTGTAAATATATTACTGCAACACGTGGTGCATCTGTAAAATGCATGATATCTCTTAACCTAATCTGTATTGCATTTTTTTTTTGTTGCTAACAGTTTTAAACAACGGGCTTTTATTTTTCTATTGTCTATGGGGTTTGGCCTCACCAGGAAGTTGCGCTTTTCAGGATTGTCATGCTGTGTACCCATTTATACCTCCTCCTTCTCCTCTTACTGCCCCCCCCACCAAGAGCAAAAGGCAGTTGTAGGAATGAAGGACATTTCCAGATGGGGGTATGTTGAAACCCTTCAACCACTAGTTTTGACTTTTCAACAAATATTCATGGGCAGTCCACTGCTGTTTGATTAAGATAATTGACAAACCAGTGTTAGAGAAACTTCCAAGCCTGCTCGTGAAGAAGACACTGAGACTAGGATGCTTTGGTGGAGATTGTTTATTGCTTGCCACAGAACTCTCCAAACAACACCACCAGCCAGTGCTGGCTGGCTCTTTATATATACACACTTGAATACAATTAACTAATTGACACCCAACACCTGTTCACCCTATTACTTTGAACTACCGGGTATTTATCATCCAGAACTTCAGGCCCTAACAGATTCTGCCTTTTCTCTTTAAATTAAATACATATATATAAGAAAAATAAATAAAAAATAAAATAATGATACTTTATTTATCATTAGTTTTCAACAGTACCAGCCATTAACATGTCGTTTAAAGAAAAAGCAATCTTATACAAAATGTCCACGTTTTCCCAACTTATCATAACACAAGATGGCCCTCTTCGAGGACATTCAACAATTTTTTCGAACAAGCACCTCTCTTCATAAAACAATTCGACAACTGATGACTTGCGTTGACCCATTTTATTCTGGAATTTTCTTTTCTTTCCAACATTTTAGTTTAGTTTAGAGGTACAGCACTGAAACAGGCCCTTTGGCCCACCGAGTCTGTGCCGACCATCAACCACCCATATATACTAATCCCATATTCCTACCACATCCCCACCTGTCCCTATATTTCCCTACCACCTACCTATACTAGGGGCAATTTATAATGTCCAATTTACCTACCAACCTGCAAGTCTTTTGGCTTGTGGGAGGAAACCGGAGCACCCGGAGAAAACCCACGCAGACACAGGGAGAACTTGCAAACTCCACACAGGCAGTACCCGGAATTGAACCCGGGTCGCTGGAGCTGTGAGGCTGCGGTGCTAACCACTGTGCCACTGTGCCGCCCATTTCTTTTATATTCCCGAGATCAATCCTCAACCTCTTTTCCATGACATTTTTTGTCGAATGGACATTTTCCCCCAGAGAGAATGGTTATCTTTTTAGCATTCTATAGGAAAATTTTTCTCCGATTCCCCCTTATATATGAGTTCCTTTAAAATACGCGATAAATACATACCCATATCTATTGCTTCTATCAGTGCAAGTGTCTCTGCAGCCAAGGTGCTTTTAACCATCCTCTTTATTTTCTTCAATTCCCAGGCTAATGGGCAACATTTATAATTTCTTCCCACCAAAAATATAATGAAGCCTGCCGCGCTCGAATAACTGGGAAGATTAGTCATTTTTAGTGATGCCTCACACGCTAATTTCATTTCTTCTGGGTCACCCAATGCTGGAAACTTGAGTGTACATTTGTCTAAACTCAATTTCTTCAATGTCTTGCTTTCGGCACTTCCCCAGCAGTAGCATGTTTCAGCATGGTGCTCAATTCTAAAACATCATAGCAAGCACGCAGCCTAGTTTTTGTACACAACCAGTTGAATTGCCCGATTAAGCTCCTTAACTGGTCTGCTTCTTCCTTCGCTGCAGAGTCTTCCTTTAGTGAGGATCTGGCCCGATTTAATGGGATCCTATTACATTTTCTAGGTAAGACTGTTGATTTAGGGCTTAGTGTGCCTAATATTCAACCCTATATATTTACAAGCTCTGGAAGACAGACTTCCATTTTTAAATTCCTGTTGAACTTTATCTATCACAGATTTCTCAAATGTCACAGATCCTCCCCACAGAAAACAGTCTACGTGCATCAAGAAAATGTCTGCTAGTTTATCTTCATAGTACCAATAAAACATTGCCGGATCTGCTTTTAGCTGAATACAACCAGCTTTTAGTTGGACGGAGCTAACTGAAAAATACCACACCCTGGATGCATCGTTTAGCCCATAAACACTTGTTTAGCTTCCATAATTTCCCTTCTATATCTCCAGCTTCTTTAAAAATACTTCCCTTTGAAATGTCTCCCCTTGCAAAACTGGTGCTTTGATGTCAATGGACTTACATTCCCATGAGTGCGTTGCTAAAAGGGCTAGGAAAATCCTCAAACTCACTTTTCCTGCTGTTGGGGAGTCTACTCTAACTTCAAGGTCATCTAGTCGTTCCTCAAATCCCAGAGCTACAAGTCTGGTTTTAGCTTTATACGTACCATCAGGAAGTACTTTCTCTGTACAGATCCATCTCTGGGACAATGCTGGCACCTCCGTGTATGGGCCAAACTCTCTCCAACTGTCCAGTTCTTTTTGCTTGACATCCTTTATCAATTTACCATCTAACCTGTTAGTAGCCACTAGAGTTTCTCAATCATAAGGGCTCCTACTTCTTGAGGGCACTCCTTGCCTGCTCTGATGTCCTTGCTGTTATGAAACCACGTCCCCTACTAGAGTTCCTATCCCTTTCTGGACTGTTATTACACGGCACAGTGGCGCAGTGGTTAGCACCGCAGCCTCACAGCTCCAGCAATCTGGGTTCAATTCTGGGTACTGCCTGTGTGGAGTTTGCAAGTTCTCCCTGTGTCTGCATTTCCTCCGGGTGCTCCGGTTTCCTCCCACATGCCAAAGACTTGCAGGTTGACAGGTTAATTGGCCATTATAAATTGCCCCTAGTATGAGTAGGTGGTAGGGAAATATAGGGACAGGTGGGGATGTGGTAGGAATATGGAATTATTGTAGGATTAGTATAAATGGGTGGTTGATGGTCGGCACAGACTCGGTGGGCCGAAGGGCCTGTTTCAGTGCTGTATCACTAAACTAAAACTAAACGGCCTGTCCCTCCTACAACCAGACTTCCTTTACAAGTTCGTGACCTTTTCCTTGGACTATGATCATCTTCAGGCCCACTGTCTGAACTTACACTACATTTTCTGGCCTTCCACATTTTCACTTCCTTCTGCCAATCCACAGGTCTGATATCCTATCCCTTGTCTAGCCAATGTTTGTATTTCACTGTGGCCTTTCCTGCTCTTCCTATAATGGTGGCTTACCTCCAATCACTTGCCCCTTCTGGTATATGCGTCACTCTACTCCCAACTTTCGGTAGTTGACCTTTGGGATAAATGGCCTTATCTGGATCTTCACTATCACTTGGTCCACTCTCAGTCAGCCCATTATCTGCTACAATCTGTTGCTCGCAAAGATCCGACTATGTGCATGTGAAGTTCATGGTGCATCATTTGTTCAGATTCTGTCAGTGTATAATCAGTGCCAATAAGCTGCGAGGAATGTACTTTAACGGTTTGGTTGCCATGTTACAAAATCACCTTTTTGCCATCAGTGCCTATACCTTTTCCTGGGCCTCTCGATTCTTTCTGTCCTTCTCTTTTGTAATACACCATGTCCTCGGTATTAACATTATTTTCTGATGGCCTGATCTGATACCTCAAAGCTCTCCTGATTTTTTCTGAAACCTCCGCCTTAATAAACGCTCTTCTCCCTGCATGCATGGCATTCAGATGGTCCACAAAAATTGAACTAATTGTAGTCCCCTTTAAAGCCAGGGGATGATCCCACATTACCGAAAGTATTTTCGGATTCCTGCCATAAACTAATTGATAGGAGCTGTAGCCCCCAACCATTTCAAGGATGTTTTACGCATGTACTGCCCACACCAGAGCAGTAGTCAATTTACAATTTGGCTGGTCAGCTAAAATTTTTCGAAGCATGTCATCAATCATGGCGTGATTTCTTTCACAAATCCCATTACTAAAAAGGACTTTCTGCTGCCGTGTGCATTGCTACAATATTCAAATTTTCACACATTCTCCTGAAATCATTGGCAAATTCTCCTCCATTGTCAGTTACAAACCTAGCCAATGCTCCTAGTCCTGTTGCTGTCCAACTTTCCATTACCTTGTCCACTATTACTTTTTTGTCTTTACTATAAATTACCATTGATAGACTGAATCTAGTCGCCACATCTATAAAGTGTAGTAGAAAAATATTTTTGTCTTTATCCCATACCTTCAAGTCCATGGCTATGGTTTCATTAAAGTCCCTTGTTAATGGGAGACTCACTATGGGTTGGGATGGCGTCCTCCTTTTTTTCAAACAGATATCACATTTTCCACCGATATCCTCGATAAGTTTAGTGTAGTCATCATCTATTACCGCTGCATCTTTTAACAGACTCTTCAATCTATGACCAGATGAATGTGCAAACTGTCAATTTAGTTTTGGAACAATTTGCCTTTTCTCCTTTAAACCCCTCCCCCGGATGCCATTAATACTTCTTCAACATCCTGCTTAGAGATGTTAGGTCTTGCTAAAGGAATACAATAAAGTCCCGACTGTGTAAACCACAAAGCTACAGATTTCCCAAAGATAGTTGCCTTATCATGTTCCATATCCAATTTCATCCGAGCCTTTCTCAAACGGTTTACTTAACAGCACTTAACAGGATACTAGATCCAAACTAATAAAATGGTTTACCCCTGCTATTTTACATGAAATATGCAGCCCAGTCTCTGCCAGTCATGAATGAGCTGGACGAACAGCCAACAAAATCGGAACTCAGTGATGCCATTGATTCTCTAGCCAGTGGAAAAGCCCCTGGAAAGGACAGCATTACCCCTGAAATAATCAAGAGTGCCAAGCCTGCTATACGCTCAGCACTCCATGAACTGCTTTGCCTGTGCTGGGACGAGGGAGCAGTACCACAGGACATGCGTGATGCTAATATCATCACCCTCTATAAGAACAAGGGTGACTGTGGTGACTGCAATAACTACCGTGGAATCTCCCTGCTCAGCATAGTGGGGAAAGTCTTCACTCAAGTCGTTTTAAATAGACTCCAGAAGCTGGCTGAGCGCGTCTACCCTGAAGCACAGTGTGGCTTTCGAGCAGAGAGATCCACCATTGACATGATGTTCTCCCTTCGCCAGCTACAGGAGAAATGCCGCGAATAGATGCCCCTCTACGTTGCTTTCATAGATCATCCCAAAGCCTTTGACCTCGTCAGCAGACGTGGTCTCTTCAGACTACTAGAAAAGATCGGATGTTCACCAAAACTACTAAGTATCATCACCTCATTCCTGACAATATGAAAGGCACAATTCAGCATAGCGGTGCCTCATCAGACCCCTTTCCTTTCCTGAATGGCATGAAACAGGGCTGTGTTCTCGCACCTACACTGGGATCTTCTTCTCATTGCTGCTCTCACATGCGTTCAAGTCTTTAGAAGAAGGAATTTTCCTCCACACAAGATCAGATGGCAGGTTGTTCAACCTTGCCCGTCTTAGAGCGAAGACCAAAGTACGGAAGGTCCTCATCAGGGAACTCCTCTTTGCTGACGATGCTGCATTAACATCTCACACTGAAGAGTGTCTGCAGAGACTCATTGACAGGATTGCGGCTGCCTGCAACGAATTTGGCCTAACCATCAGCCTCAAGAAAACGAACATCATGGGACAGGATGTCAGAAATGCTCCATCCATCAATATGGGTGACCACGCTCTGGAAGTGGTTCAAGAGTTCACCTACCTAGGCTCAACTATCACCAGTAACCTGTCTCTCGATGCAGAAATCAACAAGCGCATGGGAAAGGCTTCCACTGCTATGTCTAGACTGGCCAAGAGAGTGTGGGAAAATGGCGCACTGACACAGAACACAAAAGTTCGAGTGTATCAAGCCTGTGTCCTTAGTACCTTGCTCTACGGCAGCGAGGCCTGGACAACGTATGTCAGCCAAGAGCGACGTCTCAATTCATTCCATCTTCGCTGCCTCCGGAGAATCCTTGGCATCAGGTGGCAGGATCGTATCTCCAACGCAGAAGTCATTGAGGCGGCCAACATCCCCAGCATATACACCCGACTGAGCCAGCGGCGCTTGAGATGGCTTGGCCATGTGAGCTGCATGGAAGATGGCAGGATCCCCAAGGACGCATTGTACAGCAAGCTCGTCACTGGTATCAGACCCACCGGCCGTCCATGTCTCTGATTTAAAGACGTGTGCAAACGTGACATGAAGTCCTGTGATATTGACCACAAGTCATGGGAGTTAGTTGCCAGCGATCGCCAGAGCTGGACAGCCATAAAGGCAGTGCTAAAGAGTGGCGAGTCGAAGAGACTTAGCAGTTGGCAGGAAAAAAAGACAGAAGTGCAAGGAGGGAGCCAACTGTGTAACAGCCCCGACAACCAATTTTATCTGCAGCGCCTGTGGAAGAGTCTGTCACTCTAGAATTGGCCTTTATAGCCACTCCTGGCGCTGCTTCACAAACCACTGACCACCTCTAGGCACTTACCCATTGTCTCTCGAGACAAGGAGGCCAAAAACAGACAAACCCTTGCTATTTTACACAGATTTACCACTCTTTTTAGTGATTTCAACGTGTTATCATCCCCAAACCTTAAACAGATAGAACTATCGTATTCTTTGACCTTATTTTGGTTTTCCTTACTTAAAGAATCCATGTAACACCTTAACCAGTCCACTCCACATACTGTGGACGTACACCTACTGTCTAGTGCTGTGCAATTGAATGAATCTGTGACCAGGACATTCATTACCAGACTGAAGCTTCTCGTGACCAGTACAATTCCTTCTGATTGATCAGTAGTGTCAAGAAGTAGAATCAGTATGGGTGGAGATTAGGAATAGCAAGGGTCAGAAAACTCTTGTGGGAGTAGTTTATAGGTCCCCTAACTGACGTTTTACCCATTGAACAGAGCATTAAAAAATAAATTATTGGAGCTTATAACAAAGGCAGTGTAATAGCTTTGGGGGACTTTAATCTTCATATAGACTGGACCGATCAAATTGACAAAGATGGTCTGGATGATAAGTTTGTAGAATGCTTTCATGACTGTTTCTTGGAGCAATATGTTGTGGAACCAATTAGGGATAAAGCTATTTTAGATCTAGTATTGTGCAATGAGACAAGGTTAATTAGTAATGTCATAGTGAAAGATGTACTGACAAATAGTGATTGAATTCCACATTAAGTTTGAAAACACCATACTCTAATCATACACAGAATCTTAAACTTAAACTGAGCTAATTACATAAGTATGAGGGGAGAGCTGGCTAAGGTTGATTGGGTAAATAGACTAAAAGGTATGGTGGTAAATAAACAGTGGGGAAAAATTTAAAGAAAGAATGTTTAACAAAAATATATTCCTTTGTAAAAACAAAAAATCAGCACAGAAGATCCATCCGTGGCTTACTAAGGAGATTAAGAATAGTATTAGATTAAAAGAAGAGACTTATATTGTTGCAAAGAATGTATGTCTGAGGATTGGAAGTGTAACCAGCACAGGGCTACCAAAAAGGGAAAAAGTAGAATATGAGAGTAAACTAGCCAGAAATATATAAACAGATTGTAAGAAGTTTTACAATTATATATAAAAGGAAGAGAGTAGCGAAAGTAAATGTTGGTCCTTTAAAAGCAGAGAGAGGGAAAATCATCATGGGGAATGAGGAAATAGCAGAGACATTAAACAGATATTTTGTGTCTGTCTTCACAGTAGAAGACACAAATTACAAACCAGAAATAGAGGGTAACCTAGGGGGTAATAAGAGTGAGGAAATTAAGGCAATTATCAGCAGAGCAAATGTACTGGAGCAATTCAAGGGACTAAAATCTGACAAATCCCCAGGATCAGACGGCCTACATCCCAGGGTGCTAAAAGAGATAGTTGCAGAGATAGTGAATGTGCTGACTATGATTTTCCAAATCTCCCTAGATTCTGGAACAGTCCCAGCAGCTTGGAAGTTATCAAATGAGTTTGATATTGTTCTTAGGGCTAAAAGGGATCAAAGGAAAAGGGGAGAAAGCGGGAACAGGGTACTGAGTTTGGATGATCAGCCATGATCGTATTGAATGGCAGTACAGCCTCGAAGGGCCAAATGGCCTACTCCTGCTCCTATTTTCTATGTTTCTATCCTCGCCTTCTGAACCTTTCACGTCAATGTGTCATCTCAAAAACCCTGTTATTCCTTTTTGGACAATGCAACGCATAGTAATACTTTGAGTCACATTGGAAAGCCCTGTTGACAACCCCTTAGTTATTCCTGCCATAATTGCCCAATTCCTGCTGGCTGTTATAGCTGCCAAAAGGGTCTCCATCTTCATGCGTTTTGTGTGGGTTTCTCCTTTCGTACTGATGTTTGGGCCACATATTTGAACGGCCTCAAAATGCTACTAGCTTTGTAACCTCTACCTTCAGTGTCAATGCTGAAGAGCCCATCTGTGCCATGAAAGTAGCCGGAAAGGAATGTTTTCCCAAAAATATTTTTAGGGTGCCAGACATCTTTTCAAAAAAGTGAATCTCTTCCTTTGAATCTAATTCTGGGTAATACCAAGAGCGTGTTCGATACCCTAGCACAATTCAACAATTTGAAGGCAAATACTGATCTCGGAATTTCCAAGTGGAATCGCTGAAACCTTGCATATAGTCGGTTAAACTCCATATTATATTCTTCTATGGAAGAACCATCCATTTTTCTAAATTTATCAAAGTCCGACCACGCCTCATAGGCACTCAATAAGTCATCTTTCATATAAATTTTATCCATAAATTTTAAGAGATTGTCCAAACCTTCCTCATTGTCCAAATGATGAGCCTCTAGCTCAGAGAACACTTTGCCCCGATCTTGCTTTTGTCCGCAAGTGAAAGTGCAAGGGCTATTCCTTGCTTCCTGTTTGGTAAAGACAAAACCCATGTCCATAGATCAATTTCATTCTTCCATTAATCGTAAGGTTCGGCTTCACAAACCAGTGGTGGAAAATCATATCCTGACACCTTACACCTAGTTTCAGTCATCTTTCTTCAAAAAAACCCTCCAATTTTAATCTCCTGTCTGAAAACAAATCTTAGTCTCCAATCTTCACTTTCAGGCAACCATCCTCTGCTATCAATGAGGGGGAGAAATCTCCAAGCCTGCTTGTGAAGAAGACACTGAGACTAGGATGCTTTGGTGGAGATTGTTTATTGCTTGCCACAGAACTTACTGCTGCTCTCCAAACAACACCGCCAGCCAGTGCTGGCTGGCTCTTTACATATACACACTTGAATATAATTAACTAATTGACACCCAACACCTGTTCACCCTATTATCTTGAACTACCGGATATTTATCATCCATTAACAGAACTTCTGACCCTAACAGCGAGCCAGAGGCGAGATGAGGAGAATTTGTTTTTGCAGAGCAAGATGTTGTGGTTGGGGATGCACTGCCTCTGCGGGTAGTGGAAGAACATGCAATATGAACTTTCAAAAGGGAATTGGATAAATACTTGAAAGAGAGAAAAATTCAGGGTTATGGGGCAGGAGTAGGGCGAGGGGTCTAATTGGATAGCTCTTTCAAAGAGCTAGCAGAGGCACAATTTGCCGAATGGCCTCCTTCTATGCTCTATCATTCTGTTTCTAACTTAGCATGGAGCTTTCATAGCCCTAGCTCTGGGCTGCTGTCCCAGTGCAAGAGAATTTCCCTGAAGATCATGTGGTAGATAAGAGTTTGGAGTACGCAAGACATTAATGTAAAGGTGTTCTGTGGTTCCCCAGTGGTCATTGCCCATCAATACGCCTCTCACTCTGATGGCTGAGGTTGATTGGGTAAATAGACTAAAAGATATGGCAGTAAATAAACAGTGGGAAAAATTTAAAGAAACAATTCAAAATGTTCAACAAAAATACATCCCATTAAAAAGCAAAAACTCAGCAAGAAAGATCCATCCATGGCTTACGCGGGAAGTTAAGGATAGTGTTAGATTAAAAGAGAGGCTTATAATGTTGCAAAGAATAGTAGTAAGCCTGAGGATTGGAACTGTTTAAGAAACCAGCAAAGGGCGATCAAAATGTTGGTTTAAAAAAAAGGAAAAATAGAATAAATAAATAGAATATCAGAGTAAATGCGAACATACAAACAAAGTAGCCAGGAATAGAAAAACATATTGTAAGAGCTTTTATAAGTATATAAAAAGGAGAGTAGCTAAAGTACATGTTGGTCCCTTAGAGGCAGAGACAGGAGAAATTTTCATGGGGAATGAGGAAATGGCAGAGATGTTGAACAAATATTTTGCGGCTGTCTTCACAGGAGAAGACACAAGTTCCATACCAGAAATAGAGGGTAACCAAGGGGCTAATAAGAGTGAGGAAGTTATATAATTAATATCAGCAGAGAAAAATTATTGGAGATACCTAAGGGACTAAAGGCCGACAAACCCCCAGGACCTGATGACCGACATCCTCGGGTTTTAAAAGAGGTAGCTGCAGAGATAGTGAATACACTGGTTATGATTTTCCAAAATTCCTTAGATTCTAGAATGGTTCCAGTAAATTGGAAGTTAGAAAATATAACACTGCCATTCAAGAAAGGAGAGAGAGAGAAAACAGGGAACTACAAGCCAGTTAACCTGACATCAGTCATCAGGAAAATGCTGGAATCTATTACTAAGGAAGTCTTAACAATGCACTTAGAAAATCATAGTATCAGACAAAGTCAACATGGTTTTACAAAAGGGAAATTGTGTGTGACAAATGTATTAGTGTTTTTTGAGGGTGTAACTGGTAGGGTAGATAAAGGGGAACCAGTAGATGTAGTATACCCGGATTTCCAAAAGGCATTCAATAAGGTGCCGCACAAAAGCTAAATTGGCAAGATAAGGGCTCATGGAGTTGGGTGTAATATATTAGCATGGATAGAGGATTGGTTAACGGACAGGAAGCAAAAAGTAGGCATAAACAGGATGTTCTCAAGTTGGCAGGCTGTAAATACTGCAGTGCTGCAAGGATCAGTGCTGGGGCCTCAGCTATTTACAATCTATATCAATGACTTAGACAAAGAGACAGAGAGCAATGTATCTAAGTTTGCTAACGATACAAAGCTAGGCGGGAATGTAAATTGTGAGGAGGACACAAAGAGGATGCAAAGAGATATATAGACAGATTAAGTGTGTGGGCAACAAGGTGACAGATGGAGTTTAATGTGGGAAAGTGTGAGGTTATTCACTTTGATAGCAAGAACAGAAAAGCAGAATATTTTTTAAAAGGCGTCAAACTTCTAAATATTGTTGTTCAGAGGGACTTAGATGTATTTGTACAAAGAACACAAAAAGTTAGCATGCAGGTACAGCAAGCAGTTAGGAAGGCAAATGGCATGTTGGCCTGTATTGCAAGGGGATTGGAATAAAGAAGTCTTGCTATAAATGTACAGGGCTTTGGTGAGACCACACCTGGAGTACTGTGCGCAGTTTCGGTCTCAATATTTAAGGAAGGATATACTTGCCTTGGAGGTGGTACAGCGAAGGTTCATGAGATTCATTCCTGGGATGAGAGGGTTGGCTTATGATGAGAGGTTGAATAAATTGGACCTATACCCTCTGGAGTTTTCAGAATGAGAGGTGATCTCATTAAAAGATACAAGATTCTGAAGGGGCTTGACAGGGTAGACACTGAGAGTTTGTTTCCCCTGGCTGGGGAATCTAGAAGACGGGGGCAACAGTCTTAGAATAAGGGACCGATAATTCAGGCCTGAGATGAGGAGAAATTTCTTCACTCAAAGGGTTGTGAATCTTTGGAATTCCCTACCCAGGAAGGTTGTGGATGCTCCATCATTGAATATATTTAAAACTGAGCTAGACAGATTTTTGGTCTCTCTCTCAGGGAATCAAGGGATATGGGGAGTGGACAGGAAAGTGGAGCTGAGGCAGGAGATCAGCCATGATTGTATTGAATGGCGGACCAGGTTTGAGGGGCCGTATGGTCTACCCCTGCTCCTATTTCTTATTTGCTTATGGACGGCCATGACCTCCCGTGAATTAGCAAATGGAAAACCAGAGTGGTCATCTTCAAACTCCTGATTACTACAACCGCAATTCCGCAATGAAATGTACTTACAAGGACAAGGTAAGCCTCAGCCAGATACTTGACATGATGCCCATGTCCCCTCTCCTTCATGGTTGAATAGTCTAGGTCAAAGATCGCACACGTCCACAGGTGAGATACCAAAGGACAATCGGTACTCGTGCAACCATAGTCACGAATGTGCCAACGTCTTTCAGAAGGAAGAGTCATAGAGTTATACAGCACAGAAACAGACCCTTCAGTCCATTGTATCTGTGCCAGCCAGCCAGCACCCAACTATTCTCATCCCATATTCCTGCACTTGGCCCGTAGCCTTGTATGCTATGGCGTTTCAAGTACTCATCTAAATACTTCTAAAATGTTTTGAGGGTTCCTGCCTCCACCACCTCTTCAGGCAGTGCGTTCCAGATTCCAACCACCCTCTGGGTGAAAAGATTTTTCTTCAAATCCCCCCTAAACCTCCTGCCCCTTACCCTCAATCTATGCCCCCTGGTTATTAACACCTCCACTAAGGAAAAAAGTTTCTTCCTATCTAACCTATCAATGCCCCTCATAATCTTGTACACCTCTATCATGTCCCCCCTCAGCCTTCTCTGATCCAAGGAAAACAATCCTAACCTATCCAGTCTCTCTTCATAGCTGAAACGCTCCAGCCCAGGCAACATCCTGGTGAATCTCCTCTGCACCCTCTCCAGTGCAATCACATTCTTCCTATAGTGTGGTGCCCAGAACTGTACACAGTGCTCCAGCTGTGGCCTAACTAACGTTTTATATAGCTCCAACATAACCTCCCTGCTCTTATATTCTATGCCTTGGCTAATAAAGGCAAGTATCCTATATGCCTTCCTAACCACCTTATCTACCTGTGCTGCTGCCTTCAGTGATCTATGGACAAGTACACCAAGGTCCCTCTGTATTCCCTAGGGTCCTACCATCCATTGTATATTCCATTGCCTTGTTAGTCCTCCTAAAATGCAATACCTGACACTTCTCAGGATTAAATTCCATTTGCCACTGCTCTGCCCATCTTACCAGCCCATCTATATTTCCCTGTATTCTAAGGATTTCCTTCTCACTATTTACAACAACACCAATTTGCGTGTCATCTGCAAACTTACTGATCATACCTCCTATATTCACATTTAAATCATTAATGAGGACAATATTAAAAAGGAAAACGCTCCAGTTGTCATGGATACAGGAGAGTATTATTTCAACCCCCCCAGTAAAGCATACACTCTGAACTCTGTAACATGGGATGCAAGGGAGCTGACATAATGATTGGTGCCATCAGCTTAAAATAAGGGGCTCATAATGGGCTCAGCTGCCAACAGTTTTCATTACACTTTGAAGAATTCCCAAAAATGTTTTACCTAATTAATGTGTGCTAATTAACAGCACACCTCCTACTGCTAAGCTCCTGAAATAAAATATAAAAGAAAGCAGCAAAGCCCAGGGGAGCAGTAATTTTCTCTTCTTCATTTAAGCACTATTTGCCAGTTAATAAGGCTGACTGGACTCTGTGTATGGTGGAGGTGAAACAAAACATCGAAAATAGGAGCAGGAGTAGGCCATTCGACCCTTCAGGCTTGCTGCGCCATTCAAAAAAGATCATGGCTGATCGTCTAATTCAGTACCCTGTTCCCGCTTTTTCCCCACATCCCTTGATCCCTTTGGCATTAAGAAATATTTCTATCTCCTTCTTGAATATATTTAATGATTTGGCCTCCACTGCCTTCTGCGGTAGAGAATTCCACAGGTTCACCACCCTCTGAGTGAAGAAATTTCTCCTCATTTCAGTTTTAAATGGCATACCCCGTATCCTGAGACTGTGACCCCTGGTTCTGGATTCCCCAGGCATCGGGAACATCCGCCCTGCATCTAGCCTGTCTAATCCTGTTAGAATTTTATAGGTTCCTATGAGACCCCCTCTCATTCTTCTAAACTCTAGTGAATATTGGCCTGGTCAACCCAATCTCTCCTCATACGTCAATCCTGCCATCCCAGGAATCAGCCCAGTAAATCTTCTTTGCACTCCCTCCATGGCAAGAACATCCTTCCTCAGATAAGGAGACCAAAACTGCACACAATGCTCCAGATGTGGTCTCACCAAGGCCCTGTATAACTGCAGTAAGACATCCTTGCTCCTGTACTCAAATCCTCTTGCAATGAAGGCCGGCATATCATTCGCCTTCCTAATTGCGTGTTGCACCTGAATGCTTGCTTTCAGCGACATGGGGTACAAGGACACTCAGGTCTCGTTTCACCTCCCCCTTTCCCAATCTATCACCATTCAGACAATAAGCTGGTAAGTGAGGCATTTACATGACCTGCTCAGCAGTGCCATAGGAAATGACATCATATCTTAGCACATCACAAAATGGCCATCTCTTCTGAGGAGAGGAAGATTGGTTTGCATTTATATAGCACCTTTCACAACCTCAGGACGTCCCAAAGCTCCTTTGCAGGATTACATCTGAAGTGCAGTCACTATTGTTAATGCAGGAAATGTGGCAGCCAATTTGCACAGCAAGCTCCCACAGACAGCAATGAGATAATGACCAGCTCACCTGTTTTAGTGATATTAGTTGAGGGATCAATACTGGTGAGGACACTGAGCAGAACTCCCCTGCTCTTCAAAATATGAGATCTTTTATGTCCACCTGAGAGGGCAGCGGAGCCTTGGTTGAACATCTCTGACAGTCCAGCACTGCCTCAGTACTGGCACAGCGAGCGTCAGTCTGGATTATAGAATGAGCTCTCTGGAGTGGGACTTGAACCCAAAAACTTCAGACTCTGATGCAAGAATGCTATCAACAGAGACATGGCTGATAGGATGGGAAAAAAATTAAAGGCTAGTTTTTCTTTTAAAATATAAATTCCCAGCACTCAGAATGGTGAAGGATTTCAGGTAAGCTTAGTGATGCTGTTGAGTAGTTTTATGCCAAAATGAAGTATTAATTGTCCCTTGACTGTTCATGATTAATGTTTTCTTCAACTCTTGCATTGCTAAGCACCAGAATATAATCAACCCTCACAGCCTCCTGGTGTCTTGTGTGTAGAGGAGGAGTCTCATTACTAACTAGCACCTGAGGATATACTCAGGACCCGTCGAGTCTAGACTGTACTTACATTCCAGGCATCTGGTCTTGCATCCTGTGGTGGACATATTTACCACAGCCGTTCCAGCTTCAACAAGAACACACACCAGCCTGTAAATATGGGGCAGCACAGAAAGTATAGCTTGCATTAGCCTTTCATGTCTTCTGTAAATATCTCATCATAGTTGGCCAGCTGCTTCTACATGTCCGATGTTTTTGAAGGCATCCCGCTGTAACTCTTGAGGTTGCAACATGCCTCACAAGAAACTTATGGATCAGGAAGGCCATTCATAGAATCATAGAATGGTTGCAGCACAGAAGGAGTCCGTTCGGCCTGCCGTGTCCATGCTGACTTTCTGCAAGAGCACCTCACGTAGAAACACTCATCCGCCTTTTCATCTGCAAATTGTTTTCCCTTCAGGTGTTTATCCAATTCCCTTTTGAAAGCCATGATTGAATCTACCTCCACCACACTCTCAGGCAGTGCATTCCAGATCCGAACCACTCGCTGCATAAAAAGGTTTTCCTCGTGTCGCTGTTGGTTCTTTTGCCATTCACCTTATATTGGTGTCCCCTGGTTCTCAACCCTTCCACCAATGGGAACAGTTTCTCTCTATCTACTCTGTCTAGACCCCTCATGATTTTGAACACTTCGATCACACCTCCTCTCAACCTTCTCTGTTCCAAGGAGAACAACCCCAGCTTCTCCAGTCTATCCTCATAACTGAAGTCTCTCATCCCTGGAACCATTCTCATAATCTTTTTCTGCGCCCTCTCTAAAACCTTCACATCCTTCCTAAAGTGTGGTGCCCAGAATTGGACACAATACTCCAGTTGAGGCCAAACCAGTATGTTATGAACGTTCATCATAACTACCTTGTTCTTGTACTCTATGCCTGTGTCTATGAAGCCCAGGATCTCGTATGCATTTTTAACCACTTTCTCAACCTGCCCTACCACCTTAAATGATTTGTGCACATACGCACCCAGGTCTCTCTGTTCCTGCACCTCCTTTAGAATTGTACCCTTTATTTTATATCACCTCTCCTTGCTCTTCCTACTAAAATGTATCATTTCAAACTTCCCTCCATTAAATTTCATTACCACTTGTCCATCCACTCCACCAGCCTGTCTGTGTCCTCTTGAAGTTTATCACTATCCTCATCACTGTTCACAATACTTCCAAGTTTTGTCTCATCTGCAAATTTTGAAATTGTGCCCTGCACACCCAAGTCTAGGTCATTAATATAGATCAAGAAAAGTAGGGGTCCTAGTACTGAGCCATCTTAATATATCCATCCCGAACAACCCTACACTCTGCCCAATGCAGCATCCAGTTGTTCCATAAATGATTCCAGGGTTCTTGTCTCCACCAGTCTGGTCTGAGATCATTCCAAATGTTGATCATTCACTGCACAAAGAACACATCCCTGATATCAATCTTAAAGATAACTTCACTAGTTTGAACTTTTGTCCTACTCCCACAGTTTACTTTGAATTAATATGCTGAATTAACCTTTTCCAAACCATTTGCTGATTCTTTAAGTGTGTTGACTGTGGGAGTGTAGGGGGTGTGCATATGTGTGTATGTTTGTGTGTATTATTCATATGTATCTGTGTGTGCTCTTGCCCCACCCCCACCTCACTTGCTTATAACCTGTGACTTTTCTAATATTTGTCAGTTCCGAAGAAGGGTCACTGACCCGAAACGTTAACTCTGCTTCTCTTTCCACAGATGCTGCCAGACCTGCTGAGTGGTTCCAGCATTTCTTGTTTCTATTTGTGCTTTACAACTAATAGCCGACCTCTGAAATGCAGTCACTGGTGTTAGTTAGGCAAATGTGACAGCCAATCGGCAAGGTCCCACAATGAGATAAATGACTAGTTAATCTGTTTTAATGGTGCTGGTTAAGGGATCATTTTATTTACTTGTTCATGGGATGTGGGCATCGCTGTCAAGGCCAGCATTTATTGCCCATCCTCAATTGCCCTTGAGAAGGTGGTAGTGAGCTGCCTTCTTGAACCGCTGCAGTCCATATGGGGTAGGTACACCCACAGTGCTGTTAGGAAGGGAGTTCCAGATTTTTTAACCCAGCGACAGTGAAGGAACGGCGATATAGTTCCAAGTCAGAATGGTGTGTGGCTTGGAGGGGAACTTGCAGGTGGTGGTGTCCCCATGCATCTGTCGCCCTTGTTCTTCCAGATGGTAGAGGTCACAAGTTTATTTATAAATTTTGAACTCATACTTCTTTTAAAGTTTACACCCCAATGAGTTTTCTACTCAAATCAAAGGTGTTCCATATTTTTGTGCACAGTAGATTAAAAAGATTAACAAGCTATTGGTGCATTGAGAAAAATAATGAATGCGAAAGCAATTTTTCATATGCCGCTTGTCACAGTCGCGAGCAGTGTTTGGAAAGGGACTTGAAAAAAGCTGGCTCACATTGAAAGGAGGAAACCTTGCATGAGTCTCCACACTCCCCAAGAAAATATTTAATTCAGTCCCAGAAATTGCCTCAGAAGCCGTTGTTTAGACAATTAAAATAATCAACACACCTCTGCTACAGTAAGTCAGGATTTATTAAGGAATGTTTTATTCTAAGTGTAATATGTTGGCAATAAAAGTATGTCCACGTGTAATAGTTTGCTTAGATTTAACCCTGTTAAAATTGGAAGGGTTACAAGGAGACACAAATAAGTGCTCAATTCCAATGGTAAGTTATGAAATGAAAACCAATTACTGAACTGATTGCTCAGATTCTGATGCCTTTCTTGTTATCACCAAGTCTTACTAACTGGGAATATTTCAAACACCATCAACAAAACTCAGCAACACAATCACATTTGCTCTGGGATAGCTGCAAAGATTTAGGAGAGGAAGGCTACAGGTTTAATTGTACTGTGAGGAAAACCATACCTGCCAAGAATGAGGCATATTAATTTCATCATACGGAATATTAATTTTAAACAGTTGCTGGACTGAAAAGATGACTTGTTTAAAGAGACCTCAGCAGTGGCTGAAAACATACTGCTAATTTACATTCTGAGAGACAGTTGCCTGGAGAAGACAATGGAACTGCTCCCTGGTTGAATTAACCAGATGGATTTTGACCGAAATACGTTGAGTGTGTGGAAAGCTAGCTTTCCGGACCCCCTACTGAGGATGTCTACTGAGATTGAAAGAATACACAAACAATCCAGGTGGGTGCTAGTCACATGACGGGTGCTGGTTCAGGTTTGGTTTGAATTGTGTTCACACATAAAAAAAACAGACTGCAACTGAGCTTGAATAGAGAGCATCTCTCCCTCTCTCTCTCACGAAAATCAAAGACTGCAACTGGATTTCAAGACAAAAAAAAATCGAAACAAGTTTGAAAGTGTGCACTGGGCCCCATCAAGACGGCAAGATTTAACGGCAACCAAAGACTTTACATCAAACTCAAAAGGCAGTAAATGAACTCCAGCTATTGCTTCAAACCTTTCCCCTTGATTCTTTCTCCTTTTCTGTCTCTATCTGCATGTGTGTTTATCGCGTATGTATGCTTGCGTGGTCGCGTCACGTATTTTTTAATAGTTTTAACCGAATTAGAATTTTAAGGTTAATAAACTTTCTTTCTTGTTTAAATCTAAGAAAACCTGTCTAGTTGAATTCTTTGCCATTACAATTGGAAATCAGTGAACAAGGATTCACTGAGGGGGAAGGTAAAAACACAATGTTTTAAAAAATTAAACCCTATTATGGTCAAACCAGGAAAAAGGTGAAAGGGAACCCCGAGACCCCTTTCTCACCTGGTCATAACAGCACCATCAATCCACCTGCTATATCGACAGAACACAAGAAATTGGAGCAGGAGTAGACCATATGGCCCATCGAGCCTGCTCCGCCATTCAATGCGATCGTAGCTGATCTTAGGCTTCAACTCCACTTTCCCACCCCCTCGCCACATCCCTTGATTCCCTGAGTGACCAAAACCTTGTCTATTCCAGCCTTAAATGTATTTTTTTCTATTCTTTCATGGGATATGAGGGTCACTGGTAAGGCCAGCATTTATCACCCATCCTTGATTGCCCTTGACAACTGAGTTGCTTGCTAGGACATTTCAGAGGACAGTTAAGAATCAACCACATTGCTGTGGGCCTGGAGTCACATGTAGGCCAGACCAGGTGAGTTTAGCAAATTTCCTTCCCTAAAGTGTACCAGATGGGTTTTCACAACAACTGATGATAGTTTCATGGTATCATTACTGACAATAGTTTTTAATTTCAGATATTTTTATTATTAATTAATTGCACTTAAATTCCACCAGCTGTCATGAAGGAATCTGAACCCCTACCCCCAGGGTATTAGGTTTCGAATTAACTGGGTTTGGGACATTACCAATACACCACCATCTCCCCCAGGAAAGGAGGCCCCCAGGTTCTGCAATCGAGTGCGACATTCAGTGTGAAATGTCCGTTTGCCTTGCTTGGCAGTCCTCTCACATCTGTTTTCAGGCGGTTGTGGGCTTGAAGCCTGCTCCAGGAGTTGAGCAGCTAACCAATGCTGTTCTCCCATAGTACAGCACTGAGGGAATGCAGCATTGTTGGAGGTGCTGTTTCTCAGATGAGACATTAACCCATGTATGGATGTTAGAGCACCCATGGCACAATTCAAATAAAAATAGAGTTCTCCCAGTGAACTGGCCAACATGCTCCCCTCAGCCAGCACCATCACAAACAAACTAACTGGGTCTTTAGCTCATGTTCTGTTTGCTTGGCCCTGCTGTTTGCAAATTGGACCCCAATTCCAGTCCAAATATATATCCAAATTAACAAACTGCGGTTATAATCCTGCTCCTCAATGAGGCCACCATTGAACGAAACTACAATCCAAAACTTTATTTAATATACAAAATATTGAACGATGTCAGATGTCAGATTTGTAGCTTGTTCTTTGAGTAAGCCCCATTAAAACAGGTACAGACTGCTGTTTTCTGCAGGTCATTCACAGGACAGTGTTTTTCTTTTGAAAACACTTGAATGTTAGGATCACCTCTGAGATAAACTCTTGGATTCTGAATAAACAGCTGGCTAACCGAACACCAGTCGGCACAGAATCAATAGCTGGTGCTTTTACTTACAGTCACAAAGACAGGACTCAATTTAGGATTGTTCATCGGAAATCAGTCCAACACACCACTACCTAACTTCCTTTGTACACAAACCTTGTCATTCTGTTCCCTCTCAAAAAAGCCCACTCGGTTAATTGGAGAATGTTTTCTTCCTTTGCTCTGTTTGTCCAACGCTGACTATACAATGTAGTCCACTGATTAAAAAGTATTAAACTGGTTTTCATTGTGACACATATTTATCCAATGTAAACATTTACAGGCTTGAAGGCCCAAACTCTAAAATATTCTTGGATTGGTGGGCAGCGAAGTTTTATTCAGCGGTTTGAAATAAAAAGCTTCACTTTTTACAGTAGTTACCAAGCTCAATAAGACCCCGGCCTTGAAGTTACACAGTGGGGTACCAGTGTGTGAATACAAATGGATCTTTTTAACATCCCCATTAAAATAATGCAGAGAGAAGTTTCAGGCATATAATAGTACCCAAAGCACCTTTCACAAGATCAGTATGTCTCAAAGCTCTAAACGCCCAATGATGTGCTTTTTGAAGTGTAGTCACATGTCATAATATAGGAAAAGCAGCAGCCAATTTGCACACAGCAAGCTCCTACAAACAGCCACGTGATAATGACCAGATAATCTGTTTTAGAGATGTCAGTTTAGGCATTAGTATTGACCAGGCCACTGGAGAGAACTCGCCTGCTCTTAGAAAGTTTCATAGAAAGTTTAAGGCACAGAAAGAGGCCACTTGGCCCATTGTGTCTGTGCCGGCTGTAAAATGATCCACCTATTCTAATCCCACCTTCCAGCATTTGGTCCGTAGCCCTGCAGCTTACGGCACTTGAGGTGCATATCCAGACTCCTTTTGAATGAGTTGACGGTCTCTGCCTCAACTACACTTTCAGGCAGTGAGTTCCAGACCATCACCACCCTATAGGTGAAAAAGCTTTTCCTCATCTCCCCTCCACTTTTTCCACCAATCACTTTAGATCTATGCCCCTTCATCACTGACCTCTCTGCTAAGGTGAATAGACCCTTCACCTCCACTCTATCCAGGCCCCTCAAAAGTTTGTACATTTCAATCAGATCTCCCCTCAGCCTTCTCTGTTCCAAGGAGAACAACCCCAGCCTATCCAATCTTTACTCCTTTTCTTCAAAATAATGCTATGGGATCTTCTACATCCATCTGAGAAAACAGACAGGACCTCAGTTTAACATCTCATCCGAAAAACAGCACCTCCCACAGTGCAGCACTCCCTCAGTAGGATCGACGTGGATTTTGTGGCCAAGTATCTGGGGTGGAACTTGAGCCCATGACCTTCTGAGTCAGAGGTGAGAGTGCAACCAACTGAGCCATGGCTGAGTGTGAAAAGGTTAAATGTTGGTACATTTGTATGCCACGATGTAATGTCTTAAATATACTTTTTTGCAATTTATTCTCAGGATGTGGGGCATCGCTGGCAAGGCCAGCATTTATAGCCCATCTTTGTCACCCTTGAGAAGATGATCGTTTTTCTTGAACTACTGCAGTCCATGTCATGAAGATCCACCCACAATGACTCATGTTATTCTTTGCCATGGTTTGATACAACTTGCTGAGCCACTTCAGAGGACAGTGAAAAGCTAACCACATGGTCACACTCACACAAGGGCAAAGTATAAACTATATAATGAACTTATGAAACAAACCCAAAATAGACACTTTTCCTACAAAACAAAATGGAGTTGAGAGGTCAGGTGACCTTATCCTGTACTGCTAACACACATAGAAACTGCAAGAACCCTGAGTCAATTTTCATATCTGCACAAGCCTTGGAGAAGGCATTAAAATGTAAACAATCCATTCTGTGTTAATGGCTACTTCTCTCCAACGAATTGGGTTAACAATGGCATTGCAAACTTGGGTGACTCCAAATTCAAACTCAAGAGAATTGGTGTGAAAAAACTCCACCTTATCAAGTTGGAATGAAGATGAGTGACACCCAGACCCCGTTGTCTAACAATGACCTCACCATCAGACACCATTTATGAGAGCAATGAGAGAGAAACTCTGGTCACATGACAAAAAACAAGTTTCTGATAAGGAGCTTAATAAAGGTATATGCTGGGAAGCCGAGAAGAAGAGAGATCCATCGAAGAGACAGGTCCCTGACTAAGATTACCAGCTTTGAACTACATGTAGACAACGACTGGAGTTTGGCCTTGAACTCCCTACCGGAGAAATCATACCAGGACTTCGCCATTGGCCTATGGTTGGACTATAACAAGAGCAGTCTGCAGGGCATCCATCTTCCTGAACCTCCCAATTCTTTCTTCAGTGAACTTGGGAAAAGAATACAGGCCTGCACTGTTTCAAGTCTTCACACCGGGGAAACTCAAGTTAAATAGAGGACACTTTTAAACCATCAGAACTAAATGCATGTTATCTTTTAATCTCTAACTTTTATTGTGTGTGAGTGTATCTGTATGTGTGTGAGAGTGAGTGAAGTTGTGTACATTTTTTTGGGTGTTGTATAATAAACATTTATCTTTCTTTTAAACTTACGAGGAAACCTGTCATTTGTCTGCTTGTTGACCATTAAAACACTCAGGGGATATAAAACACATTTTTAAATGAAACACTGTCTTTGGTCAGTTGAGAGGTGAAAAAGGGGGAACCATCCCTATCATTTCCCACCTGTCCATAACAATATTTTGAACACAGATGTCAGATAGTTGGGAGTGGATAAGTTCATGATTGCGAGGATGACAGCAGGAATATGACGCAATATTATTATTTGGGAAATATTAATTCTGCAAGTGCACAGGGAACACAGCTGATGAATCTGATTCTAATATAGCCGGTTCTCTTGGGGTATTCACTGATACACTCTATAGTGTTACTGTCACTATGTGCTGTTCGCTAATACAAAATACAATGTTGGAAAATGTGATGCACGGAGACCTTCAAAACCCAACTTTACACACACAGCTAACACATATCCAATTTTTTTCAAAATGATTGGGGGGGGAGTTGTTCAGGGTCACAGAGTAACTCCCACCCAAGGAAGACTCTGCAATGAGCTGCCAAATGTGAGGAAGCTGCATCACCTGCTAGATGCTCCAATGGCCATGCTCAAGGGTATCTTGCAACATTTGTGAGGGTCTGCACAGGCACACAAAGCAGATGTCAACTTCTTGATAAATCCTGCCCCCAGCCCAACTCCCTCTCCAAAACATCGCAAAGTCTGTGGAGGGCATACAAAGAGAACAGAGGCTCCTCAGCTTTATTAGAGAAACAGGAGAGCAGGGAAAGGAATAAAGATACACTATTCCCAAGCTAGTCCAATTGACAGCAGCATTGTTGGAGGTCTGGGAACAAATTACTCACACCTTTCTTCACAGCTGCTTCACACAGGGAGGGGGAGATAGGAGAAAAAATAAGTTTGGAGAAAAAGTGTGGGGTTCAGCTGTGGGAGAACAAAAAAAAACCCATCTGTGTCCGGTTTAAAAAGTTACAAATCAAAACAAACTTCTCAAAGTATTTCGAAACAGCAAATCAAACTCCACCGTCTCCTCATTCTCAAAATTGACTCTACTGGAAACACAAAAAGGGATTGCAACAGAAGTGCTGAGTGACAGGAGAGAAAAACAATTTCAGCTGGCACATCTCCCTCAAACCTTGGAGTTGCTGACCATGAAAACTCCAATCCCAATTTATGAAGAACTTGTTTATGTAAAGCATTTTCTTTCAAATGTAGCCAGGTATATTTAACAGTATGGTGCCGATTATCCCCTAAGAGAGGATGTTGTGTGGGAGAATCACTCCACATAAAGCTGGAACTGGACTGAATGGTTTGTTTTCCAGGTTCCCATTGTACTGCTTTCCCCATTAAACATTTTGGTCTCTCATTCAATGACCAAAGTTACAAGGAACAGTTTTTAAATGGTACAAAATGAAGGTATTAGCTGCCTCTCAATTGTTCATGATTAACATTTTCCTCAACTCTTGCACTGCTAAGCCCGAGAATATAATCAACCCCCACAGCCTCCAAGATCATGTCTCACTGCCCCTGATACAGGCTAGTGCCTGTGTATAGAGAAGGAGTCTCACTGCAAACGAGCTCCTGACGATATACTTAGGACCCATCAAGTCTAAGACTGTAGTTACATTTCAGGCACTTGGGCTTGCTTCCTGTGGCAGATACATACACCACAACCATCCCAGCTTCAACAAGAACTCACTCCGACCTGTGAATCCAGGGCAGTAGAGAAATGTGTGGGGAAGTCCGTCCACATAAATGTTGGAACTAGAGTGAATGGTTTTACAGATTTTTGTGGCACTGCTTTCCCCATTAGATGTTTTGGTCTCTCATTCAACGATCAAAGTTACAAGGAGCAGTTTTTAAATGGGACGGAAGAGCAGTTCATCTGGAGGGAAAGAAGGAAGAAACAATCACTGCACCCAATCTTTCCAAACCTCCTAAAGACTGGGTCATCAAGCATCTTGTGTCAGAACCACCCAACATTAAATTCACTACAGACGACAGAAGGTTACGTGAACTTTAACCTTCAAAGTAGTCACCCCTTCATGTGATTAAAATTAAACATCATATTAATAAAATCTTCCTGTTAAGCAAGACGAGTCAGCACTGTATTTGCCAAATTGTTATGGTAACCTGACTTTGAATTTGATTTTTTTCTTATTATCATTTTCAGGGTATTGTCACTGGCAAGGAACTCTGTTCCCTATCTACCAGCTCCATCCCTCCCCTGGCGACAGTCTCAGACTAAACCAGTCGATTCGCAACCTTGGTGTCACATTTGACCCCGAGATGAGCTTCTGACCTCAGATTCGCGCCATCACTAAAACCACCTATTTCCATCTCCGTGACACCGCCTGACTTCGCCCGTGTCTCAGCTCATCTGCTACTGAAACCCTCATTCATGCCTTCATTACCGCTAGGCTTGACCAGTCCAATGCACTCCTGGCTGATCTCCCACATTCTACTCTTGAGGTCATCCAAAACACTGCTGCCTGTGTCTTAACTCGCACCAAGTCCCGTTCACCTCTCGCCCCTGTATTTGCTGACCTACACCAGCTCCTGGTCAAGCAAGGTCTTGGGTTTTAAAATTCTTATCATTGTTTTCAAATCCCTCCATGGCCTCGCTCCTCCCAATCTCTGTAATCTCCTCCAGCCCAACAACCCTCTAATTCTGACTTCTTGTGCATCCCTGATTTTAATCGCTCCACCATTGATGGCCGTGCCTTCAGTTGTCCAGGCCCCAAAACTCTGGAATAGCTTCCCTAGACCTCTCCGCCTCTCCATCTTCAAGACACTCCTTAAAACCTACCTCTTTGACCAAGCTTTTGGTCATCTGACCTAATATTTCCTTATGTGGCTCGTGTCATACTTTGGGACATTCAATTACGTTAAAGATGCTATATAAATATAAGTTGTTGTTGTTGTTTATTTCCCTGAATTGGTGGTGCTGGGCCTTCTTCATGAACCACAGGTAGCGTTTTGACATGGTTTGCTAGACCGCTTCAGAGGGTAAGTAAGAGACAACCATGTGGGTCTGGGACTGGAGTCACATATAGGCCAGACAACAGGTTTCCTTCCCTAATGTTTTTTTAACAACATCCCCTCATGATCACTTTTACTGATACCAGCTTTTAAAAAAATGCACACAAATTCTCAAACTGCCATGGTGGGATTATGAACGCATGCTTACACTGGATTACCAATCCAGTAATATAACCACTACACTATCGCACAATGTTACTTTACTAACTATCTCTAAAATGCACCGTGTTCCAGCACAATTCATCAGCCAGTAACCCATCACCCGATGTCTCATCTCCACTCAAGAACTCCTGAGGGAGCAGGGGCAGAATCAGGAACTGATCAAATGAGGAATCATCCCAAATCGAACCACATTATGGCTGAGTGCCTTGATAGATCAATGTGGGTTGTAATCATAGCCCTTAAATAGAAACTATTTTTCTAAGAATAAGTTCCACGGTTATTCATTTTTGAATTTTAGTACATTAAATATACACAATCCAGCAGCCAGAACACCAGGCCACCTTACACTCTAAGCAGATTCGTACAAAACATACCTTTATAAGGATTTTTGGTTGTTTTTGTTTGGGGTTGATGAAATGGCCTGCAGCACAAAGATTTACAAATTGGTTATTTTTATCTAATTTATAAAAACCCTGATCCGTGCATAATTGTGATCAAAGCACAAGAAGGCTTCTTGGCAAACTCAATACGTTATTTACTGGGACCCAGCCATGCTGGGATTAGTCTGTCAGTGACATCTCTCCGTGTTCACCACTTATCTGTCAGAATGCCTGGCTACTAAATAAAGACAACCTTCAACAAGGAACTTGCTACCACAAGAAGTGGTTGAGGCGAATGGCATAGATGCATATAAGGGGAAGCTAAATAATCACATGAGGAATAGAAGCATAGGGTAAGATGAAGAGGGGGGTGGGGGGGGTTGGAGAATTGTGTGTACAAAAAACACTGGCTAGGACCAGTTGAGCTGAATGGTTTGTTTCTGTGCTGTGGAACATGTAACTCTATGTAAGTCACTCCTTTAACAATCAACATCCTTCATAATAACCTTGAATCCCATTTCCCTTTACCTTTTTATGCAGCCAAACATTCATAGAATCATAGAACCATAGAGTGGTTCGAGCACAGAAGGAGGCCATTCAGCCTATCGTATCCATGCTGGCTCTCTGCAAGAGCAACTCACCTAGTCCCACTCCCCCGCCCTATCCCCTTAGCCCTGCAAATCTTTTCTCTTCAGATAATTATCCAACTGCCTTTTGAAAGCCATGATTGAATCTGCCCACCACACTCCCAAGCAGTGCATTCCAGATCCTCACCACTCATTGTGTGAAAAATATCTTTCCACATGTCACCATTGGTTCTTTGGCCAAACACCGTAAATCAGTGTCCTCTGGTTCGCAACCCTTCTGCCAATGGGAACAGTTTCTCCCTATTTACTGTACCCTGACCCCTCAACATATTGAACGTCTATCAAATCTCATCTCAAACTTCTCTTCTCCAAGGAGAACAGCTCCAGCTTCTCCAATCTATCCACATAACTAAAGTTCCTCATCCCTGAAACCATTCTCGTGAATCTTTTCTACACCCTCTCTAATGCCCTCACTTCCTTCCTAAAGCGTGTGGAGCTCAGAACTGGACACAAAACTCCAGTTGAGGCCAAACCCGTGCTTTACACAGATTTATCATAACTTCCTTGTTTTTGTATTCTATGCCCCTATTTATAAAGCCCAGGATCCAGTATGCTTTATTAACTGCTTTCTCAACCTGCCTTGCTACATTCAATGATTTTGTTGGTGTCAATTCGGACAGATACAAATCCAGTCCATTGGAATGCGTTGTCAGAAAAAAAAAACTGTACTCCATTCAGCTAATCACAGGGTCTTAGAAAGGTAATATCTCACGATATAATTCATATCCCTCCATCAATTTATTTTCTTGTGTAAAATTAATGTAATAGTTAATATTTTAACAGATCCACTTTCCTTCCCCATCCTGCAAGGCATGGCTCAGTTGGTAGCAATCTTGCCTCTGAATCACCAGGTTCTGGGTTTAAGTCCCAAATCCAGGGCTTGAGCACAAAATTAAGGCTGACACTCCATCACAGTACTGAGGGTGTGCTGCACTGTCTTTTGGATGAGATGCTAAACCGGGGATCCATCTCCCTGCTTGGGTGGGTGTAAAAGAGCCCATGGTGCTATTTCAAAGAGTAGCAGGGGAGTTCTCCCTGGTGTCCTGGCCAATATTTATCCTTCAGTCAACATCACAAAAACAGATTATCTGGTCATTATCACATTGCTGTTTGTGGGAGCTTGCTGTGTGCAAATTGGCTGCATTTCCTACCTTATAGCAGTGACTACATTTCCATAAGTACTTCATTGGGTGTAAAATGCTTTGAGACATCTGGTGTCGTGAAAAGTGCCATAGAAATGCAAGTCTTTCTTTTTTTGGGGGGTGGTGGTGGGGAGAAGTCCCATAGAATGGCAACTAGCAATGTTCTGGAAGCTACTCAATGCTTCAAGGAGGAGAAAACCGATAATCTCCTCTTCATCACCAGCTTGCTACTGTCCTGGCACCATCCTTCCTCGAATAAAACCAAAAACAAATACAGCTTACATTTATATAGTGTCTCTTACATAGGAAAACACCTCAAGCTGCTTCTCAGGAGCATTATCAGATGAAAATTAAAGCTGATCTAAGCAAGGAGACGTTAAGAGGAGTTGAAGAGTTGGATATTAAGGAGGGTGTTATAGGAGGAGAGGGAGGTGGGGAGGGTGAAGTGGTTTAGGGAAGGAATTCCAGAGCATACAGCCGAGGCAGCTGAAGGTACAGCCTCCGTTGGTGGTGTAAAGGGAAAGGGGCGTGTACAAGAGGTCAGAGTTGGAGGGACTCAGAGTTCTCAGAGATTTAAAGGCTGTTGTAGGAAGTTACAGAGATAGGCAGTACCAGCAGGCCCAGGTCTAATATCATGTCAACTCATTTTTCTGCAAGTGACATCAACATCATTTGCTTATGTCAAGTTGTCCTAGGAATACAATACAAACAGACTAGAAACAGGACTAAATATGCACATATTGTCACATCGAATCCACATTAAATGACATACGATAACAGTCAATGTCAAAATTCTTTTACTGGTGTGAAAAATATGCTTCAAGAGACGCAGAGGGGAAATAAAGGCAGCACACATCAACAATGCCATCTCCTACGTCTTACATACGCACCTAGGTATCATTTCTGTTTTCAGTTCAGTCAGTCATCGCATTCTAAGGGCAAGAATGATGAAGGTGTAAGCCAATTATTTAACTTGGGCTGTGAGAACTGAACTGGAAGTTGCGAGGATAAAATTCATAACCCTCCAGCAAGGCTCAAGATTAGCCGGATCTATTCCCCTCCCAACAGAGTCATCATTACATGGAATAGGTGACCATACAAAGCAATTAATGCTGTGTCATTTAATACATTTGAAGACAAATTGGAGGAATATCTTGTTATGAGCCAGACCGAAAGGACAAAAGGAATCCATAGAGAATGAGGGTGATTGAATGCTGCACAAAGCATGATTGTTCCCGAGCTGCTGGGACCATGGGACCGGCAGGGAACGCCATCAATCAAGGTGGATAATGTGGATTGTAAGATTAGATCGGAGTTCTGGAGTTTTGCTTGATTTAGCTTTTGGGGCAGGGGGATTTCTCAGAATCAAGATTCAACACATCATATGGGAACGTTTAGACAGTGTGGATGGGTAGACAATTTGAAGATAACAACAACTTGCATTTACATAGTACTTTTAATGCAGTTAAATGTCCCAAGGCATTTACCAGGAATGTTATCAAGCAAGATTTAACACCAAGCCACATAAGGAGATATCAGGACAAGCAACCAAAGGCTTGGTTAAAGAGGTAGATTTTAAGCAGCGACTTAAAGGAGGAATGAGAAGAGAGGTGGAGAGTTTTAGGGAGCAAATTCTAGAGCTTGGAGCCCAAGCAGCTGAAGGCACGGCCAACAAAGGTGCAGCAATTAAAATCGGGAATGCGGAAGATGTCAGGATTGGAGGAACACTGGAATTTTGAAGGGTTGTGAGGCGGAAGAAGATTACAAAATTCGTGAGGGGTGAGGCCATGGAGGGATTTGAAGATAAGAATTTTAAAATTGAGGTATTGTTGGCCCAGGAGCAAATGTTCCAAGAGTGGAGAGAGAATCATGAGTGATTTCACTATTTTTGCTGGGCCGCAGAAGAGCAGAATTGTGCCTCTACCTTCTTAAAAATATCTCCACCTTCAAAGGCCTCCTTAAAACCTACTGTTTAGACAGTATCTTTGCTCCCTCCTCCTAATGCCACCTACATTCTTGCTTGGCTCCTAGACTGAACTGCAAAGTACTTTGGAACATTTAACCATCTAAACACATACAATAGGCATGTTGTTGTCATTGTCATCTTCTAGGGAACTGACCCAGCAGCTTTGCCATTACCATACCGCACCCACAAGGGTTTGCCTGCAGTGCTCCCCGCATGGTGACAGGCCTGCCTGTCGCAGGGTTAATACCAGCAGCAGCGGGAAGAGGCTCTTAATTGGGCATTTATTGCCCCTTAAGGGCCTCAAGTAGCAGTGTGGTGGGAAGGCGGTCCATGGGCCTTCCTACCACGGACTTAATTGCGATGGGGTTGGGAGGGTGGTGGGGCCCCACCCATCCTGCTCGATTAAATGCCCTCCCCGCCTCCAAACTCACCATGGGGGAGAGTATAAAATACCACCAACTGCACAGAACTCCACGGGCTATAGATAACACATTAGTCATTCATTAAATGCACATTTTCCGTATGTAATTAACCACAGCTGCAATGAACTAGCACTCTGAATAAAACACCTATTAAGCCAATTAGCAGGGATGGGTACCTTGCAGACTTTTGGTGAGGGGGAGGGGAGGGGGGAGGGAAGTGTTGAAATTGGTAAACATGTACATTGCAAGTCATGCTTCAAGCAGTTGTTTATTTTTTTATTTATTTAGAGATACAGCACTGAAACAGGCCCTCTGGCCCACCGAGTCTGTGCCGACCATCAACCACACATTTACACTAATCCGACACTAATCCCATATTCCTACCATATCCCAACCTGTCCCGATATTTACCTACCACCTACCTATACTAGGGGCAATTTATGATGGCCAATTTACCTATCAACCTGCAAGTCTTTGGTGGTGGGAGGAAACCGGAGCACCCGGAGAAAACCCACGCAGACACAGGGAGAACTTGCAAACTCCGCACAGGCAGTACCCAGAATTGAACCCGGGTCGCTGGAGCTGTGAGGCTGCGGTGCTAACCACTGCGCCACTGTGCCGCCCAGTTTAATAACTGCCACTTAGTTCCACAATTTCACATGTTGCAAATATTCTCTGCTAAATGTGAGTCACATAGCTGAAGGGATTAATGTTCATTAATGATGATACAATTCACATTTGCAATTCTGAGTATGAATTGTGATTGTATTATGCACTTGATTTAAAGGACTAACAAATATAGACTGAAATTACAGTTCCTACATTTTCAGACAGACCAGTGGATCTCCAGTGGTGTCCCAGTCCTTCTCTGTCCCCATTCCCCCCCTTCTCCACAACCCCTCAGTCCCCATTACTCTCCTTCTCCATCTCCTCCTCCATGCCCCATTTCCTCCCTCATTCACCCACGTCCACCAATAAAAACATTAGGATCTCGAGGCACTGGAGAAGGTGCAAAAGAAGATTTACAAGGATATTAGAACTGACACATTATAATTATTAGGAAAGGCTCAACAGGTTGTCTGAGGGATGACCTACTAGAGGTCTTTAAAATTATGGAAAGGATCTGATAGAGTAAACGTAGAGAAAATGTTTCTACTTATGGGGTTACCACAACTAGAGGTCATAAATATAAGACAGTCACTGATAAATCCAATAGGGAATTCAGGAGAAACTTCTTTACCCAGAGAGTGGTGAGAATGTGGAACTCACTACCACAGGGAGTGGTTCAGGTGAACAGCTTAGATGCATTTCAGGGGAAGCTGGATAAACATATGAGGGAGAGAGGAATAGATAGGGTGAGATGAAGTGTGGGGGAGGAGGCTCGTGTGGAGGATAAATATTGGTTGGGCCAAATAGCCTGATTCTGTGCTGTACATGTGCAATATATGAAGGGAATGAGTATTTCAGGAACAAAGGGATTTCTATATAAGTGCAAGGCACAGAAGCACTCACAGCACAGGGCATGTTTATTTTCATTATGAGATGGGACTCAGTTTTCTATCAGTAGTTTAGTTTAGTTTAGAGATACAGCACTGAAACAGGCCCTTCGGCCCACCGAGTCTGTGCCGACCATCAACCACCCATTTATACTAATCCTACACTAATCCCATATTCCTACCACATCCCCATCTGTCCCTATATTTCCCTACCACTTACCTATACTAGGGACAATTTGTCATGGCCAATTTACCTACCAACCTGCAAGTCTTTTGGCTTGTGGGAGGAAACCGGAGCACCCGGAGAAAACCCTCGCAGACACAGGGAGAACTTGCAAACTCCACACAGGCAGTACCCAGAATTGAACCCGGGTCGCTGGAGCTGTGAGGCTGCGGTGCTAACCACTGCGCCACTGTGCCGCCCCCAAAAGTTTATTGAACATGTCTTGTTTAGAGATACAGCACTGAAACAGGCCCTTCGGCACACCGAGTCTGTGCCGACCATCAACCACCCATTTATACTAATCCTACACTAATTCCATATTCCTACCACATCCTCATCTGTCCCCTATATTTCCCTACCACCTACCTATACTAGGGGCAATTTATAATGACCAATTAACCTATCAACCTGCAAGTCTTTTGGCATGTGGGAGGAAACCGGAGCACCTGGAGGAAACCCACGCAGACACAGGGAGAACTTGCAAACTCCACACAGGCAGTACCCAGAATTGAACCCAGGTCGCTGGAGCTGTGAGGCTGCGGTGCGAACCACTGCGCCACTGTGCCGTCCATTGGAGACTTAAAGCCTCTACCAGTCATGGATGAGCTGGACATACAGCCAACCAAATCGGAACTCAGTGATGCCATTGATTCTCTAGCCAGCGGAAAAGCCCCTGGGAAGGACAGCATTACCCTTGAAATAATCAAGAGTGCCAAGCCTGCTATACTCTCAGCACTACATGAACTGCTATGCCTGTGCTGGGACGAGGGAGCAGTACCCCAGGACATGCGCGATGCCAACATCATCACCCTCTATAAAAACAAAGGTGACCGCGGTGACTGCAACAACTACCGTGGAATCTCCCTGCTCAGCATAGTGGGGAAAGTCTTTGCTCGAGTCGCTCTGAACAGGCTCCAGAAGCTGGCCGAGCGCGTCTACCCTGAGGCACAGTGTGGCTTTCGTGCAGAGAGATCGACCATTGACATGCTGTTCTCCCTTCGTCAGATACAGGAGAAATGCCGTGAACAACAGATGCCCCTCTACATTGCTTTCATTGATCTCACCAAAGCCTTTGACCTCGTCAGCAGACGTGGTCTCTTCAGACTACTAGAAAAGATCAGATGTCCACCAAAGCTACTAAGTATCATCACCTCATTCCATGACAATATGAAAGGCACAATTCAACATGGTGGCTCCTCATCAGAGCCCTTTCCTATCCTGAGTGGTGTGAAACAGGGCTGTGTTCTCGCACCCACACTTTTTGGGATTTTCTTCTCCCTGCTGCTTTCACATGCGTTCAAATCCTCTGAAGAAGGAATTTTCCTCCACACAAGATCAGGGGGCAGGTTGTTCAACCTTGCCCGTCTAAGAGCGAAGTCCAAAGTACGGAAAGTCCTCATCAGAGAACTCCTCTTTGCTGACGATGCTGCTTTAACATCTCACACTGAAGAGTGCCTGCAGAGTCTCATCGACAGGTTTGCGGCTGCCTGCAATGAATTTGGCCTAACCATCAGCCTCAAGAAAACGAACATCATGGGGCAGGACGTCAGAAATGCTCCATCCATCAATATTGGCGACCACGCTCTGGAAGTGGTTCAAGAGTTCACCTACCTAGGCTCAACTATCACCAGTAACCTGTCTCTAGATGCAGAAATCAGCAAGCGCATGGGTAAGGCTTCCACTGCTATGTCCAGACTGGCCAAGAGAGTGTGGGAAAATGGCGCACTGACACGGAACACAAAAGTCCGAGTGTATCAGGCCTGTGTCCTCAGTACCTTGCTCTACGGCAGCGAGGCCTGGACAACGTATGCCAGCCAAGAGCGACAATTCAATTCATTCCATCTTCGCTGCCTTCGGAGAATACTTGGCATCAGGTGGCAGGACTATATCTCCAACACAGAAGTCCTTGAAGCGGCCAACACCCCCAGCTTATACACACTACTGAGTCAGCGGCGCTTGAGATGGCTTGGCCATGTGAGCCGCATGGAAGATGGCAGGATCCCCAAAGACACATTGTACAGCGAGTTCGCCGCTGGTATCAGACCCACCGGCCGTCCATGTCTCCGCTATAAAGACGTCTGCAAACGCGACATGAAATCGTGTGACATTGATCACAAGTCGTGGGAGTCAGTTGCCAGCATTCGCCAGAGCTGGCGGGCAGCCATAAAGACAGGGCTAAATTGTGGCGAGTCGAAGAGACTTAGTAGTTCGCAGGAAAAAAGACAGAGGCGCAAGGGGAGAGCCAACTGTGCAACAGCCCCGACAAACAAATTTCTCTGCAGCACCTGTGGAAGAGCCTGTCACTCCAGAATTGGCCTTTATAGCCACTCCAGGCGCTGCTTCACAAACCACTGACCACCTCCAGGCGCATATCCATTGTCTCTCGAGATAAGGAGGCCCAAAAGAAAGAAAAGAATGATAAGTAATTATTCAATGAGTCTTCAGTAAAAGCAACAAGGTAACATTGCACTCTTTACATTGTTAAAAAAAGTCATCACCCTCACTGCTAATTTAGTTTGATGTGATGCACAACTGGAAGCATCGGCCTGTGAGTAAATTTACTGGAAGACTATGCAGGGTCAGCCTGCCAGTGAAGCAGTAAAAGAGTTATAGTGCTACACAAGGCTGCCTTCTCATCCCTACTTGTCTGTTGGTTGCAGGATTTCATAGACTAGTAATCCTTAAACCAGAGCCACTGGTTACAGAGCAGTGCAGCCAGAAGAGTGATCAAACCAATCCAGTCAGCTAAGCCAGACTGCATGACATACTTAACGTGTCCTGATACCTGGAGACACTCCCTTACCCCAATTTGCTGAAGATTTCAAATCCCTCCATGATTTCACCCCTCCTTAACTCTGTAATCTCCTCCAGTCCTACAACCCTCTGAGATAACTGTGTTCCCCTAATTCTGGTCTCTTGAACATTCTCGCTTTTAATCACTGTACCATTGGTGGCTGTGCCTTCAGCTGCCTGGGCCCTAAGCCCTGGAATTCTCTTCCTAAACCTCTCCGCCTCTCTTTCCTCCTTTAAGACCTTCCTTTAAACCTACCTCTTTGACCAAGTTTTAATTCACCTGCCTTATAATTCCCTCCGTGTCAAATTTTGTTTTATTATGCTCCTGTGTAGCGCCTTGGAGCATTTTATTAAGATAAATATACTATATAAATGCAAGTTGTTGTTGTTGAAGGATCTTAGTGAGAGGTTTAATGGACAGCCTTTAACCCCTGCTATCGTCAAGCATCTTTAGATTTCTCCTCTAATGACTAAACTAGCTCGACGGAGAATCCCACTATCAAGGCAATGTCTCCTTGGTTCTGGATGTTGCATCTTCACTGTAGGAAGCATCTAGCCCTCATCTACATCTGAATCACTCAACTGACCTTCCTCTGCCCCCGATTCCTCAGACCACAGCAGGTGTCTCAATAATGATTCAGTCGTGGTTTCAGAAGAAGATGAATCATTCACCATGCGAATGTGGGAGTTATGAATCTGAGTGTACAGTGCCTCGACATCGGAGAGTGGTTTCATTAAGACCAAATATAAGATTTTTAATTTCCTCTTTGCTTTTAAAACTTTCCGGAAGGCAGGTAGAAATGAGGAGTGAATATAATCTAGCAGCAACATAAAGTGATACGTACATCCATGTAATATTAACCAAGTGCAACATACAACACAATAAAAGAAAGACGTATTTATATAGTGCCTTTCATGACCTTTGGATGAGTTGCAGTTTGAGGAATATGGAAGCAGGTGAGTTGCCAAGGACAGATTTGGGAAATTGAGTCAGGAAATTATTAAGACATGAATTAAGGATTTGGCAGCAGAGGAGAGGATGTGGGGCAGAGATGGTCAGTGTTTTGGACAGGAGTATTTCCTGTCTCAGATCTTTAACACAGCAGTGCTTATTACCAATGAGAGAGAGGGGAAAGGAACATCAGATCAGTAACAGACCATTCAGCCACTTGAGCCTGTTCCTCCATTTAATTCGGACATGGCTGATTTGTAATTCAACTCCATTTACCCGCATTTGTTACAGATCCCTTGATACCCTTTCCTCACAAAAAAAAACGATCAATCCCAGGCTTGAAAATGTCAATTGACCCAGCATCCATTGCCTTTTGGAGGAACAAGTTCCAGATTTCCATTACCCTTTGTTTCCTGATTTCACACCTGAATGGCCGATCTCTAATTTTAAGATTCTGCCCTCCTGTTCTGGATTCCTCCACCAGAGGATATAGTTTTTCTCTACCTACCCCATCAATTCCTTTCATCATTTTAAACACTTAGATTAGTACACTGTCCTGAGGAACTTCTGCAGCAATGTCCTGGGGCTGAGCTGATTGGTCTCCAACAACCACAACCATCTTCCTTTGTGCCAGGTATGGTTCCAGTAAGCTTTCCCTCTTATTTCCACTGACTTAAGTTCTGCTAGGGCTCCTTGATGCCACATTCAATCCAATGCTGCCTTGATGTCGGGTATGTCTGGTGCTGCTGCTGGCATCCCCTTCTACATACCTCATTGAACCAGGGTTGGCCATCTGGCTTGAGGGTCTCAAAGAGAAAGGACTTTAAATTTGCAGCCACTTGTTTGTGGTGTGTTGTTTATTTCTAGCTGTTAAATAGTTAGATGTGTCTGATTCAGTGAAACCTGGCTGCCCATGGGAGTAACTCACCACAAGAGAATGTGAGTCAGGAGTAAATATGTACAATTTGCACATCTTTGCCAAAAAAATTACCATTTGCAGCAACTAATCCAGACAAATATTACTCCTCTTCCAGCAGTCTAAGCAATCACTATCGTTCTCAATATTCTGTTATCTCCAACACTTGCTGCAATAGTAAATGTACTTACTTATTACCCATCCTCTACAGTGTTATAGTTCACTTATCCTCTCAATCAACTGCATTGTTCTCTAATTCAGGACCTAAGGTGCATTTGGCAGTAAGAATTCAATCACATTGTTAGAATGAGTTCAGTTTCATTTTGCACTGGTTAAATACTGTTCAGGATTCAGCCCCACAGGGAAGGCGATGGAAAACATAACCCTTGGCAAGCATTTTTTGGGAAACAGTTTCTTAAACAGTTGCCAGACAGACAACAAAATAATTATACTTACCTTTGGTATAGGATTGCCGACTCTAGTTGAATTTATTCCTGGAAGTTTCATCACATGATCTCCTCCCGCCCAACTGCCCCACCCCCCACACTCCCGCCATTGAAAGAAAGAAAGAAAGGCTTACATTTATATAGCGTCTTTTGCAACCACAGGATGTCCCAAAGTGCTTTACAGCCAATAAAGTATTTTTTGAAGTGTAGTCACTGCTGCATTGTGGTAAACGTAACAGCCATTTGCACACAGCAAGCTCCCACAAACAGCAATGAGATAACGACCAGATCATCTGTTTTTGCAATGCTGATCCAGGGATAATCATTGGCCCGAACACTGTGGATAACTCCCCTGCTCTTCTTTGAATAGTGCCACGCGAGGGCAGGCGGGGCCTCAGTTTAACATCTCATCTGAAAGACAGCGCCTCCAACAGTGCTGCACTCCCTCAGTACTGCACTGGGAGCGTCAGCCTTGATAGTTGTGCTCAAGGTTTGGGAGTGAGACTTAAACCTACGTCCTCTGACTCAAAGACTGCCCACTGAGCCACAACTGACACGTTGTTTGTCCAATATGTCCATTCACACAGCACCCCATTTTCCCACCCCAACTGGATGACCCTTGACTGTCAGTCAAGCAGCCTTTTCTTCCCATCTCCAATATTTTTATAACTAATAAATAAGAGTACTCAAAAAAATCAAACAAAACAATTTTTTTCAATGGCCCCTCTGCTTTTTATCCTGGGTTTGCTCGCAGCAGTGTCATGGAGATTGATCTTCAATTCCTGGAGACTCCAGGTCAATCCTCGAGGGTTGGCAACCCCGACATAACCAACAGTTCATAGAGGAACTCACCAATATGTAATATTTTTTTAATTTATTTTTTATTTAGAGATACAGCACTGAAACAGGCCCTTTGGCCCACCGAGTCTGTGCCGACCATCAGCCACCCATTTATACTAATCCTACACTAATCCCATATTCCTACCACATCCCCACCTGTCTCTATATTCCCCTACCGCCTATCTATACTCGGGGCAATTTATAATGGCCAAGTTACCTATCAACCTGCAAGTCTTTGATGGTGGGAGGAAACCGGAGCACCCGGCGAAAACCCACGCAGACACAGGGAGAACTTGCAAACTCCACACAGGCAGTACCCAGAATTGAACCCGGGTCGCTGGAGCTGTGAGGCTGCGGTGCTAACCACTGCGCCACTGTGTAATGAGGGGCTGAATATGCAGCCAAGGAAAAACATTATTTGCAAGTTGCTCAAGAGATCTTGGAGGGTTGTGGGGCTGGAGGACTTTACAGAGAGAGCGAGGGGTGAGGCCATGGAGGGACTTGAAAACAAGGATGAGAATTTTAAAATCTAGGAGTTACTTGACCAGAAGTCAATGTAGGTCAGTGAGCACAATGGGTGGTGGGTGAACGGGACTTGGTGCAAGTAAGTACATGTGTAGCAGAGTTTTGGATGACCTCAGGTTTACGGAGGGTAGAATGTGGGAGGTTAGGAGTGTATTTGGAATAGTCAGGTAACATAGGCATGGATAAACAATGAGGATGGCTTCAAACAACTGAAATTAGAATATGCCCAGTAAGTTAGATAGAAATTGCACACAAAGGGATTATTGGCTATGGAAAATAAATCACCAATTGGTATTGGCTTCATAGCACACAGGTGAATTACAACAATAAGAGCCATCCACCAGTCCTCGATATGTATCATAGTCATGAAACGCCCACTAGTATTGTATGAAGACTTTTTTTAAAAGGACATATTCTGATCTGGTTACCCCATCCAGAGTAAGTATTCAGTTCTTGGAACTGCATCTCAGAAAGAATATATTGGCCTTGGAAGGAGTAGCGTGTACAAGGATACTGAAGCTTAAAGGATTAAATTAAGAGGACAGCTTGCATAATCTTGGCTTGTTTTCCCTTGGGTTTGGAAGATTGAGGGGTGATCCATTTCCTGTGGCGGGGGAATCCAGAACAAGGGGACATAATCTTAGAATTAAGGCGTGAAATCAGTCAGTACTTTTTCACACAAAGGGTAGTGGAAATCTGGAACTTTCTTCCCCAAAAGGCTGTGGATACTGGATCAGTTAGTTTAATTTAGAGATACAGCACTGAAACAGGCCCTTCGGCCCACCGAGTCTGTGCCGACCATCAACCACCCATTTATACTAATCCTACACTAACTCCATATTCCTACCACATCCCCACCTGTCCATATATATTTCCCTACCACCTACCTATACTAGGGGCAATTTATAATGGCCAATTAACCTATCAACCTGCAAGTCTTTGGCATGTGGGAGGAAACCGGAGCACCCGGAGGAAACCCATGCAGACACAGGGAGAACTTGCAAACTCCACACAGGCAGTACATGGAACGTGGGGTCCCTGGCTAGGCCAACATTTATTGCCCATCCCTAACTGTCCATGAGAATGAAAAACTGGCAGATATCCAAATACATCAAAATCAGGAAACAGAAGACAATCTGTGATCCACAACTGGTTTATTCTCAATCCACAATTCAGTACAAATATCAGTTTCCACCCTTCCCTACTGGACTGTCTCCCTATCCAGAAGTAACTCCCTGACTGGGGAAAAACCCAGCCCTTAAATACAAACTGCAATGAGCATCACCAGCTCTCTATTAACTCTGAAATACGTCCTGGTTAATTAAAGGGACCGGTATTTTCAACATTGTCAGATAAGGTGTTGGTGAGCTGCCTTCTTGAACCGCTACAGTCCTTGGCGGGTAGGTACACCCACAGTGCTGTTTGGAAGGGAGTTCCAGGATTTTGACCCAGTGACACTGAAGGAACGGCGATATAGTTCCAAGTCAGGATGGTGTGTGAGTTGGAGAGGAACTTGCAGGTGGTGGTGTTCCCATGCATCTGCTGCCCTTGTCTTTCTAGTTGGTAGAGGTCATGGGTTTGGAAAGTGCAGTCGAAGGAGCCCTGGTGAATTGCTGCAGTGCATCTTGTAAATGGTGCACACTGCTGCCACTGTGCGTTGGTGCTGAAGGGAGTGAATACTGAAGGTGATGGATGGGGGTGCCAATCAAGTGGGCTGCTTTGTCCTGGATGGTGTCGAGCTTCTTGAGTGTTGCTGGAGCTGCATCCATCCAGGCAAGTGGAGAGTATTCCATCACACTCCTGACTTGTGCCTTGTAGATGGTGGATAGGCATTGGGGAGACAGGAGGTGAGTTACTCGCCTCAGAATTCCTAGCTTCTGACCTGCTCTTGTAGCCACAGCATATATATGGCTGCACCAGTTCAGTTTCTGGTCAATGGTAACTCCCAGGATGTTGATAGTGGGGGATTCAGCAATGGTAATGCCATTGAATGTCAATGGGAGATGGTTAGATTCTCTCTTTATGGATATTACCTGGCACTTGTGTGGCGCAAATGTTACTTACCATTTATCAGCCCAAGCCTGGATATTGTCCAGGTCTTGCTGCAGCTGGACATGGGCTGCTTCATTACCTAAGGAGTTGCGAATGGTGCTGAACATTGTGCAATCATCAGTGAACATCCCCACTTCTGACCTTATGATTGAAGGAAGGTCATTGATGAAGCAGCTGAAGATGGTTGGGCCTAGGACACTACCCTGAGGAACTCCTGCAGTCATGTCCTGGGACTGACAGGATTGACCTCCAACAACCAGAACTATCTTCCTTTGTGCTAGGTATGACTCCAAACAGCGGAGAGTTTTCCTCCTGATTCCCATTGACTCCAGTTTTGCCAGGGCTCCTTGATGCCATACTCGGTCAAATGCTGCCTTGATGTCAAGAGCAGTCGCTCTCACCTCATCTCTGGAATTCAGCTCTTTTGTCCATGTTTAGACCAATTGAAATCAGAATGTACTTTTTTCACACAAAGGGCAGTGGAAATCTGGAACTCTCTCCCCAAAAAGGCTGTGAATACTGAGTCAATCGAAATCTTCAGAACTGAAACTGTTGTTTTTTGTTAGGTAGGGGTATCGAGGGATATGGATCAAAGGTGGGTAAATGGATCCGAGATACAGATCAGCCAACAGCTAATTGAATGGTTGTACAGACTCGAGGGGCTGATCAGCCTGCTGCTGTTCCACTGTTTTTACTGTTTCAGTGAGAATTGATGTCCTTGTGCATGAGTTTTGCATTAATGTCTTTGATGAATTTGGCACACGCGTTGTTGGCATGTGTTGAGAGCCTGCTGCTATTGTATGAAAGGGGAATGAGTGAAATGTACAGTTTAGCCGAGATTATGATCAATTCTGCCTCAGTTAGAATAATGCAGCCTCATCACTAACAAGCGTCAGATATTGATCTTTCAAGCTGGGATAATTCAATTCAGTTCATTTCGGGAGGCCAGGGAGCCAGAGAAACTGTCATCCAGCCACAAGACTGAAAATCTGTTTCAAACGCTATTTCTCGTTAAGAGAGTTCAACCTGGAGCAACCTCAATTAAGTTTGGCTGAAAAGTCTCTGTGTAAATGAGGCCAACTGACCCTAATTTGTGCTGTCAACAATTTATATATCAAGGACTCTCAGCTGCTGGCTGAATCCAAAGTGCCACAATTAGAATTATTATTCGAGCTGAATCTCATTTATTCTTAAACGGTGCATGTCTGCGGTACAGAAAAAAAACAAGTTATTCCAAATGCACAGGTTGGTGTGATGTTGAGAAACCTCATTATGTACTCAAACAAGTTAGAGAAAAGATTCTCAATCACATCTAGTTTCACTGCTAAAATCAGATCGACTAAATGCCATCTTCACTCTTTGATAAGAGCAATTCACAGCTCAATTAAAGACGCTTTCATATAGAATTGATGGTTAATTTATCACTCACCAATCAAAAAAGTTTGCTTTTTAGAAAACATCATGCACTCTTGTTTTTATTTATTTAGAATACATTAAACGGTTTATGTGCACTGCACAATTACTGTAATTAGGAATTGCTAGTCGAATAAAAGTCAAGGTCCATCTAATTCACCTTCGACTCTCCTGGTAATTGCCTGGTGCAACAATAATGGAATCATTGACAAATCACACAATCAATCTCTATCAATTAGTCTTCAACAGACCCAGACATGAGGTGAAGGAAGCCCCCAGCGGTGGAGAGCTTTGAGAACCATAGGTCCAAAGTCACCTGTTCCTCCCAAGAAACCAAAGGAAAGACTTGCATTTATGTAGTGCTCTTCATGACTATTGGACATCCCAAAGTGCTTTACAGCCAATGAAGTGTAGTCACTGTTGGAATATAGAATCCTAGAGTCATGTAGGAAACGTGGCAGCCAATTTGCACACAGCAAGCTCCCACAAACAGCAATGTGATAATGACCAGATAATCATAGAGTCATAGACAGTCATAGAGTCACAGAGTCACTTACGGCACAGAAGGAAACACCATTCTGCCCATCAAGTCCATGCCGGCTCTCCATGGAACTATGCAGTCAGTCCCACTCCCCGGCTCGATCCCAATAGCCCTGCAAGTCTATTTCTTTCAGGTGGCCATCCAACCTCATCTTAAAGTCACTGATTGTCTCCGCCTCCACCATCCTTGTGGGCAGCGAGTTCCAGGTCATTACCACCCACTGCGTAAAAAAGTGCTTCCTCATATTCCCCCTGCATCTTTTGCCCAAAACTTTCAATCTGTGTCCCCCAGTCCTTGTACCATTTGTTAATGGGAACAGCTTTTCCTTGTCTAACTTATCTAAGCCTTTCTTAATCTTGTACACTTCTATTAAATCTCCCCTCAATCTCCTTTGTTCCAAGGAGAACAACCCCAGCTTTTCCAACCTAACGTTGTAACTAACATTCTCCATCCCTGGAACCATTCTGGTAAATCCTCTCTGCACCCTGTCAAGGACCCTCACATCCTTGCTGAAGTGTGTTGGCCAGGACACTGGGGAGAACTCCCCTGCTCTTCTTCAAAATAGTGCCACACTTTATGTAGTTTTCTTTGATGGCACCTTTTAACCCTGTGACCTCTACTATCTAGAAGGACAAGGGCAGCAGATGCATGGGAACACCACCACCTGCAGCTTCTCCTCAAAGTCACACACCATCCTGACTTGGAAAGATATCGCCATTCCCTTACTCTCACTGGGTCAAAATCCTGGAACTCCCTCCCTAACAGCACTGTGGGTGCACCTATACCACATGAACTGCAGTGGTTCAAGAAGGTGGCTCACCACCACCTTTTCAAGGGCAATTAGGGATGCCCACACCCCATGAATGAATAAAAAAAAGTCATCTCTCAAATTACTCATGTATACTGTATCCCCAAAATATTATTCTCTGGAAGAAATTCATGTAGTTTGTTACCCATTTCACACTTTGTGCCACAATGTGTATGTCAGGTTATTCTGTCACACCCAAGCATGTGTGTATAATACCATACACTCATTGCCAACTTTTCTTTCAAGCCTTCTGCCTATAGCTAACCCGGATGCCTAAAATATCCAGTCCCCTGAGCTGCATTGTTCCATTTCCTGCCTCCAATGGCATTCTACTCATCTTCCTTCCCATCTATACTTGAATCAGCTAGCCTCCTGGCAAGTTCACATCCCTGAACCAGTCAGTATTTTACATTTTTCACAAGTACCAGCCCTGAGCTGGTGACGATTGAAAAAAAAATAGTGTGTCATATTTTCTATGGTTCTATGTGTCGATTCCAAGTCATTAATTGCAAACAGGTATAAAACTCTTCAGCTATCAACCAGCCTTTTGTATTTTGTCCCTCACTTCTCTCAACTTTTTGCACTTTTTTTGGGGGGGCTATGTTTATGCTCAGTCAGGAGCTCTCCTGATGTTTGTTTCTTTCTTAGTCCTGCTCCTGGTCTTTGAGCTCTCCTCATCCCTGTGTTTGTGGTTATTCAGTCCTGATCCTGATTTCTAAATACAGGTCTGCTGTTTTTTTTTGGATATCCGACGAGTGTTATTGTACCTTTTAATTACACTCCTGGTGCCTGTGTTATTTTTAATCTCTGCTCCTCGTGTTGTGTTTTTCTTTTGAAATTCATACCCCCTGAAACATCCTCCCCCATCCCCCAAACCCCCAAGACCCTATTCCCCAGTATTCAAATACATTCTTAGGGCTGAATTTTTTGCCACAGAGGCAGGAAACAGGAGCCCGGTTTGTTTCCAGGTCAGAAACCCACCTCTGCGGGAAACCAATTAAAGTTGAGATTTTCATTTGGGTGAAACCTAACTGGCATGGAGACAGGTTCCCTGTCCAATAAAGAATGGCGAGAAGGCTCTCGAAGCTAGAGGGTCAATCAGAGGCCTTCCAGCCTCAGAGATGCTCCTGACTGCCGGACAAGGTAAGTGGGAGGCCGCCTTAACAAGAAGGTGCTCTCTCAATTACTTTTTAAAAGACATAATAAAAAAAACAAAAAAGCAGCCAGGCCACTGCTGTTGTGGTGGGGGGATGTTCCCCCTACAGGGTGCTTGTACCCCTACCCAGGCAGGCAGCCAGGGAGGGCCTATAGGCATGCCAGGAGCACTGGCACCCTGGCCTGCCACTGGGTGCCTGCCTCCAGGCAGTTGATATGCCACCCTTCCCCCAACCCCGTCGCATTGGGAAACTATAACTTACCTTTAACATGGTTCTTAATGAGCCTAATTACCTGCCCGCCTCATGAGGCCAGGCAGACTCCCCAGGCCCTGAAATAACCTCTGCCAAAATGGTCGGTGTTTTCGGGCCCCACTTCAGGAAGGCGGCCCGAAAATTCAGCCCTGACTCTCTCCCTCTTCCATCACCATTCTTTTCTCCAGAACTGCCTTTCCTCAGTCTGCCCACCAATGTTCTCCAAGCTCACTATTCACTACTAGGATTACCAACTCTGATTGGGCATATTCCTGGAGTTTTCATCACATGACTTCCCACGGCAAACCGCCCCGCCCCCACACTCCTGCCATTGGTTCATCCCTGTGTCACCTCTTCTGTGGGAGACCTGCTGACTCTAGTGCCAATTAGGCACTTAACTGGACAGTGGTGGGCCTTCCACAGGATCGCGGACCCTGGTGATGGAAGTCCTGCCTTCTAACCACAGTGGTGGTGCCAGTGGAGCACCCATCTGAGGCCCTGGAATCGCACTGGACCGAGGTCACAGGTAGGTCAGGGCGGGAGAGGTCTCGTGAGGTGGGGGTCGTGGTCAAGGGCAGGGGGTATGGCAATCAGCAGACCCCCCCCTTCCTGATGCTGGGTCTCTCATTCAGGCACCCACCCGAGGCCCTGGAATGGCACTGGATCAAGGTCACAAGTAGGTCAGGGTGAGAGGGGTCTCATGAGGTGGGGGTCGTGGGCAAGGGCAAGGGTGTGGCAATCAGCGGGCTCCCCCTTCCTGATGCCGGGTCTCTCGTTGAGGCACTGTGCCTTTTAATGAGGGGCCCCCCCTCCCCTCGCCTCGCCCCCCGAGCTGGCAAGCTCGTTTTTCCTGCCGTGTTTCCCGTGCAGCGACAGGGCCGCCCGTCACTGGGTTAATTGCAGCGGCGGTGGGATGAGGCCCTTAATTGGTCATTAATTGCCCAGTTAAGGGCCGTAATTGGCGGCGGGATGGGAAGGCCGTTCTCTGGCCTTTCCACCCCGGACTTAATTTTGGCGGAGGTGGGAAGTTGGCGGGGTCCCCTCCCAGCCACCATCCCACCTGATTATACGCTCTCCCCACCTCCAAACCCACCGTGGGGGAGAGCATAAAACTCCCCTCTCTGATACCCCATTGGATTAATCGAAACTCTTGGTCAAATAGCTATTTTCCCCCAACTCCAATATTTTTACAACTAATAAATGAAAGCATTTGAAGTAAATGACAGCCCCTGCAATTTTTCTCCCGTGTTTGCTCACAGCAGTGTCCTGAAGATTAGCTTTCAGTTCCTGGAGAATCTCGGATAATTCTGAAGGGTTGACAACACTCTTCACCATAACTACATTTATTGCTCATCCTTAGTCACTCTTGGGAAGCTGGCAGTGAGCAACCTTCTTGACCACTGAGTGGCTTGCTAGGCCATTTCAGAGGGCATGTAAGAGTCAACCACATTACTGTGGGTCTGAGTCACATGCAGGCCAGACCAGGTCAGGATGGCAGATTTCCTTTTCTAAAGAACATTAGTGTAGCAGATGGGTTTTTACAACAATCGGTGAAAGTATCATGGTCACCATTACTGACACTAGCTTTTTAATCCAGGTAGCTGAATTTAAATTCCCCAGCTACCATGATCAGATTTAAACTCATCTCTCCAGGTCATTAGTCCAGGCCTCTTGATTACCAGCCCTGTAATATAACCACTAGGCTACCATTTCCCCTACTCCAAACTTTCCTCCCACTCCTTTCCTTCTCAATCCTTTCACCAGTTCCTATCACTCAACTCTGACCTTCCACCCGCTCGTCTTCACACTCACCAGCACCAGGCTGCCCACATCCTTATTGTTCCTCTTTGTCTCCCTTAACGCTTCAACCATTAGAAACATAGGAACATAGGAGCAGAGTAGGCCATTCAGCCCCTCGAACCTGCTCTGCCATTCAACTAGATCATGGCTGATCTTCTACCTCAATGCCATTTTCCCGCACTATCCCCATATTCCTTAATATTTTTAGTATCTAGAAATCTATCGATCTCAGTCTTGAATATACTCAAAGTCTGAGCCTCCACAACCCTCTGGGGTAGAGAATTCCAAAGATTCACCACCCTCTGAGTGAAGAAATTCCTCCTCATCTCAGGCTTAAATGGCCTATCTCTTATTCTGAGACTGTCCCCTGGTCTTAGACCTCCGAGCCAGAGGAAACATCAATCCTGCATCTACCCTGTCGAACCCTGTAAGAATTTTCTATATCTCAATAAAATCACCTCTCATTCTTCTAAACTCTAGAGAATACAAACTCAGTGTCCTCAATCTCCACCACAGGAATTAGTCTGGTGAACCTTTGCTGCAAGTATATCCTTCCTCAGATAAGGAGACCAAAACTGTTCCAGCTGCCGTCTCACCAAGGCTCTATACAATTGCAGCAACCTTGCCACCAACTCAACCCAAACTTCCCATCCTAACCTCTCCATCACAACGCGTACACAAAATTCAGTCATCACAAATTCCAACCCAACCACAAACCCTTTGGAAACAAGCCTTGCCAGCTGAAGTGCTATGCCCCAACTTCCTTTCTCATTCACACCCACATTCACACACTCAACAACAACCTGCATTGATATAGCGCCTTTAACATAGTAAAACCATCCCAAGGTGCTTCACAGGAGAAATAGCAGTCAAAATTTGACACTAAGCCGCATAAGGATTAAAATTAAGACAGGTGGCCAAAAGTTTGGACAAAAAGGCGGATTTCAAGGAGTGTCTTAAAGGATGAGCAGGAGGTAGAGAGGCGGAGAGGTGTAGGGAGGAAATTCCAGAGCTTAGGGCCCCAGGTGGCTGAAGGCACGGCCGCCAATGGTGAAGCAATGACATTCCATCCAGCACAAAAACAGTTTGCAAAATATACAATTCCATAACTATTTTTAAATCTGTATAAAAATAGATCGGCTGATGGTTGGAGAAAAAAACTACATAAACTATTCCACACAGGAACCTGTAGTGAAGATAACTGATGGCTGAAGATGTTTTTTGGACCTGTCTCCAACTAGTATGAGAAGTTTTAAATGAAATAGATGTTTTATTTAAAATTTTTAATCAATGCACATTATCTATACAACACACTTCATAAAGGTGTTGCTTAAAAATATTTCAATTCAATGTTTCATTTATCTCATTTCCCATTGTTTTTGTTGCTAAACTGCTGCAATTACAAAAACTTTTCAATGTAGAATTTCTGAAATACATACATATAAATTTCTTTGCCATTTCTCTCTATCATTCAATCAATTTTACGTTTGTTTCATTACTTTTACACTCATTCCTTTTATTCCCAACACTTAAAAATATGCCTCCCACAATAATGCTTTCACCAACAGGACATGTAATCCTGCTTTACTTTACCCGTCCTTCAACCCCTTGTCACAAATAGATGAGAAGCCACTGTAAATTGTGATCTGTGCATTTGAGTATTAATGTCAACCACCATTTTTATACAGCATGTTATGTTTTAGCTGGGTTGCACTTGTTAAAATGGAGGAGAGAGATCATAGAACAGCAACTTGAAAGGGTCTCGTTTTAGGACCCAGGAAACCCCTCTCCAACCTGCCTGGACTTAAAACTTGAACAGTTGGAGGGTACAGCCTGTTTTCAATCCACAGCTGCCTGAAGCTGCACACACTCTAAGACACAGGCCGGGATTTTACGTCACCCCAGCGATCAGGACGATGGCGGCGGCTGGCGTAAAATGGAGCGGGAGGCTCCGGGAGGCTTTCCCAACTCAATCCCGCCTCTGCCGCCACTTTACGTAGGGCGGCGGGGACGAGAAGCGGCCTGCCCACCCCAGGCCAATCAAGGCCCTTAAGTGGCCACTTAACGGCCGCTTAAGGGCCTTTGCTTGCCCCAGGCGGATTTTACGCGTGGCAAGCGGGCTTCCAAGTCTTGAGAAAAGCTGCCTGGGAAAACAAGGCAGCTGCCGATCGTCCCGGGGTGGGGGGCCATGATCATCAGGCACAGGGTGCCCGATGGAGGGCCGCCCCCACTACCCCAACCACCCCCAGCACCCAACACGCCCCCCTTCCCCCCCAACTGACCACGCTTGCCTTGCTGGGGCCTGACCGATTACCCTCGGCGAGGCAACCAAAACTTATCTTTCCTCCCAGCTCCATGTCTTCTGTCTTCAGCTGGGCTGCAGTCCCAGCAGTGGCCACCGCTTCCAGTGGCACTGCTGAGACTAAGAGCTGCGGCCCACTGATTGGTCAGCAGCTCAACGAGGCGGGACTTCCTCCCTCAAGCAGATGGGAGTTCCGCCTCAGAACAATTAAAGCCTGCGGCCCCATAAAATACGGAACGGATCCCCAGGTGAGGCGAAGCAGGTTTGCCACCGACTTTTACGTCGGTCGGTGGCGAGCTCCCATCTGCCTATCATTAAATCCCGGTCACAGTCTGCCAAAAAGGCAGAAAATTAAAGAGGACACAGACTGCAAACAGCGAAGAAAATTAAAGACACAGTCTGCAAAAATAGCAAGAAAACCTGCCTTCTGCTGGTCTCAGCTCCAGCTAAGAAAAAGGTGACTTGAGCCAAATCAAGCTACCTCCATTTACCTTCAAGAGTGCAAAGAAGAAATTTGTAAGAGAGGAGATATTTCCAACAGCTCCTCCCTCAATTCGGCAATTCCAGTTAGTGACCTCCAATTTTTGGACTTCTTAAAATTTAAACGAACACTAGTTTTGACTGAAATTTATGTTAGTTTATAGTTCTATTTAGTAAATGTCCTTGCCTTTTTATGCTTTTTAGCCTTTCCTTGTATGTCTGTAAGTGTGTGTGGTGAAGTTAAACCCCTTCCCAAGTTTAAGAGTGTGTTAATAAATGCTAATTCATTAATTTAACTCTAACAACCGTGTTGTGGTTCCGGTAATTTATTATCAGGGTTTAAGGGAGGGAAAAATTCAATCACTAATCTGTTTACGGACAAGTGGGTGAAAAAACAGGGAAATTTGTTCTGAGAAAAAGAAAAGGATTAACTACCTGTTCATAACACTCTCTTAGGTAATGCATGACAAAGCCACAAGGGATGTAAAATTAACAGCTATGGTTTAATTGGTAGCACTCTCACCTCTTCAGTCAAGAGGTTGTGATTTCAAGCCCCATCGTATTATTTTGGTTCTCATCAGTATCTTGACCAATATTTATCCCCCAATCAAGATCACTAAAACATAGATTATCTGGTCATTATCACATTGCTGTTTGTGGGAGCTTGCTATGTCCAGATTAGCTTCTGCTTTTCCTATCTCCTTCTTCAGCAATTCCTCGGGAACGAGGATGGCTTTCTTCCACTCCAGGGTTGTGGGTCCTGAGGTGACCGAATAGTCCAATTCTGGATCCGCACACTCTGCCACAGGTGGGGCAGGTGGTGTTTAGTGAGGTGAGTAAACGGGATGCTCAAATTTCCAAACGCTCCTTCCACTGTTTGCACTTGGTCGCTGCCTGGGCATGTCGATTTTGTTCGAACTGGCTGGCAACTTCGCGGATACTTCTTCTCCATCTTGGGCGATCTCGGGCAAAAGATTCCCACAAATCAGTGGAGATATCACATTTTTTCAGGGAGGCTTTAAGGACATCCTTGTAGCGTTTCCTCTGCCCTCCTGGTAGCCTCTTGTCATGACAGAGCTTGGAGTAGAAAGCTTGTTTTGGGAGTCTTGTGCCAGGCATGTGGACGATGTGGCCTGCCCAGTGTAACTGACTAGCCATGACCAGTGTCGTGATACTGGGGATGTTGGCCTCCTGCCACTGAATTTGTAGAATCTTGCGGAGGCACCACTGGTGTTATCTCTCCAGGGCTTTGAGATGTCTGCTGTACAGTGTCCATGTTTCCTACACACACAGGAGGGCAGGTAACACTGCGGCCCTGTAGACCATGAGCTTGGTGCCAGGTTTGAGGTCTTTGTCGTCAAACACTCATTTCCTCAGATGACTGAAGGCAGCACTGGCACACTGGAGTCGATGCTGAGTTTCATCGTCGATGTCTGCCTTTGCTGAGAGGAGGCTCCCAAGGTATGAGAAGTGATCAACATTGTCCAGTGGTTCGCCGTGGATCTTGATAGTCAGGGAGCAGTATTGCGCTGTGGGAGCAGGCTGGTAGAGGACTTTTGTCTTTTGGATGTTTAGTTTAAGGCCCATTCTTTTATATGCCTCCATGAGTGCATCAACGAGGGTTTGAAGCTCGGCCTCTGAGTGTACACATACGCAAGCATCGTCAGCATATTGCAGCTCGATGACAGAGGTTGGAGAGGCCATGGTTCTGGACTGGAGGCAACGTAGGTTAAATAGTTTCCCCCTCGTCCTGTAGAGTAGATCTACTCCCACAGGGAGCTTCATGCAGATGAGGTGGAGTGTTGTGGTGAGGAAGATGGAAAAGAACATTGGTTTGATGACACAGCCTTGCTTGACCCCAGTTTGCACTCTGGGTCACTGGCAGATCCATTGTAAGGATTACAGCTTGCATGTCATTGTGCAGCAGGCGGAGGATGGTGACGAATTTCACCAGGCAGCCAAATTGGAGGAAGATGTTTCATAATCCCTTCAGGTTGATAGAGTCGAAGGCCTTTGTGAGGTCAAAGAAGGCCATGTATGAAGGTTGCTGCTGCTCCCTACATTTTTCTTGGAGTCGTCTTGCTGTGAAGATCATGTCCACTGTGCCTCTTGATGGATGGAATCCACATTGTGATTCCGGTAGGAGCTCTTCAGCCACGGGGAGGAGGCGGTTGAGAAGGACTCTTGCAATGACCTTCCCTGCAGTGGACAGCAGGGATACCCCTCTGTAGTTACCACAGTCAGTCTTGCTTTTCGTATATTACAACAGTGACTACACTTCAAAATTACTTCATTGGCTGTAAAGTGCTTTGGCACACCATAAGGATTGAACGGCGCTATATAAATGCAAGTTCTTTCTTTGTTTACTCACCTTCTGTATCACTAATCTTTCACTGCAGAAATTGAGGGAAAAAGCATTGCTTAGGATGCTTTCATTTTCTGGGAAACTAGGGTTAAAACAACCTCTTGTAATGCCACCTTTCACTGTACTGGTGTTAGTGAGGTTTCCAATGACAGGAACAATTTCTGCAGTTCTAACAAAGAACAAAGAACAGTACAGCACAGGAACAGGCCATTCGACCCTCCAAGCCTGTGCCGATCTTGATGCCTGCCGAAACTAACACCTTCTGTACTTCCGGGGCCCATATCCCTCTATTCCCTTCCTATTCATGTATTTGTCAAGATGTCTCTTAAACATCGCTATCGTATCTGCTTCCACCACCTCCCCTGGCAGCAAGTTCCAGGCACTCACCACCCACTGTGTAAAAAACTTGCCTCGCACATCCCCTCTAAACTTTGCCCCTCACACCTTAAACCTATGTCCCCTAGTAACTGACTCTTCCACCCTGGGAAAAAGCTTCTGACTATCCACTCTGTCCATGCCGCTCATAACTTTGTAAACCTCTATCATGTCGCCCCTCCACCTCCGTCGTTCCAATGAAAACAATCTGAGTTTTTCCAACCTCTCCTCATTGCTAATGCCCTCCAGACAAGGCAACATCTTGGTAAACCTCCTCTGTACCCTCTCCAAAGCCTCCACATCCTTCTGGTAGTGTGGCGACCAGAATTGCACGCAATATTCTAAGTGTGGCCTAACTAAGGTTCTGTACATCAGCAACATAACTTGCCAATTTTTGTACTCTATGCCCCGACTGATGAAGGCAAGCATGCCGTATGCCTTCTTGACTACCTTATCCACCTGCGTTGCCACTTTCAGTGACCTGTGGACCTGTACGCCCAGATCTCTCTGCCTGTCAATACTCCTAAGGGTTCTGCCATTTACTGTATACCTCCCACCTGCATTAGACATTCCAAAATGCATTACCTCTCATTTGCCCGAATTAAACTCCATCTGCCAATTCTCCGCCCAAGTCTCCAACCGATCTATATCCTGCTGTATCCTCTGACAATCCTTATCATTATCCGCAACTCCACCAACCCTTGTGTCGTCCGCAAACTTACTAATCAGACCAGCTACATTTTCCTCCAAATCATTTATATATACTACAAACAGCAAAGGTCCCAGCACTGATCCATGCAGAACACCACTAGTCACATCCCTCCATTCAGAAAAACACCCATCCACTGCTACCCTCTGTCTTCTGTGACTGAGCCAGTTCTGTATCCATCTTGCCAGCTCACCTCTGATCCCATGTGACTTCACCTTTTGCACTAGTCTGCCATGCGGGACCTTGTCAAAGGCTTTACTAAAGTCCATATAGACAACATCCACCGCCCTTCCCTCATCAATCATCTTCGTCACTTCCTCAAAACACTCAATCAAATTAGTAAGACACGACCTCCCCTTCACAAAACCATGCTGTCTCTCGCTAATAAGTTTGTTTGTTTCCAAATGGGAGTAAATCCTGTCCCGAAGAATCCTCTCTAATAGTTTCCCTACCACTGACGTAAGGCTCACCAGCCTATAATTTCCTGGATTATCCTTGTTACCCTTCTTAAACAAAGGAACAACATTGGCTATTCTCCAGTCCTCTGGGACCTCACCTGTAGCCAATGAGGATGCAAAGATTTCTGTCAAGGCCCCAGCAATTTCTTCCCTTGCCTCCCTCAGTATTCTGGGGTAGATCCCATCAGGCCCTGGGGACTTATCTACCTTAATGCTTTGCAAGACACCCAACACCTCCTCCTTTTTGATAATGAGATGACTGAGACTATCTGCACTCCCTTCCCTAGGCTCATCATCCACCAAGTCCTTCTTCTTGGTATATAGTGTATAGTTTTCTGCATCACACACACAACCAGCACTATCAATCTGTAACGCAGATTTATCAAATTACTTTTTTTTTAATACAGTGAGTCGTTGTGATCTGGAACGTGCTGTCTGAAAGGACGGTGGAAGCAGATTCAATAGTAACTTTCAAAAGCAAATGGGATATGTACTTGATGGAAAAAATATTACAGGGCTGGGGGAAAGGGCAGGAGAGTGGGATTAATTGGATAGGTCTACCAAAGAGCCTGCACAGGCACAATGGGCCAAATGGCCTCCTTCTGTGCTGAATTATTCTACGATTCTACAAAGGGAAGTGTTTTTTTTTGTTCATGTTTCCAGGACAAGGCAATTTTTGGTTGCAGGTAACAGCTGATACTGCTGCAGTTAATTTGTGCTGCTTATTTCTATTCAACTCTCCATATTAAAATTCATGAAAGGATGTATTTTTTAATGCAGCTGGTGACAGATGTGTGCTAGTGCGAGTGCTGTACCTGGAACCATAGACTCGTATATCACAGAAGGAGGCCACTCGGTTCATCGTGCCTGTGCCAGCTCTTTGAAAGAGCTATCCAATTAGTCCCACTCTTCTTGCTCTTTCCCCATAGCCCTGCACATTTCTCCTTTTCCAGTACATCTCCAATTCCCTTTTGAACGTTACTACTGAATCTGCTTCCACCGCCCTTTCAGGCAGCGCATTCCAGATCGCAACAACTCGCTGCGTGAAATCATTTGTTCACATTTGCCACCCCCTCCACCCCCGCCAATTATCTTCAATCTTTGTCTCAAATCTGGATACAGGCTCTCCTGCCACTGGAAACCGTGTTTCCCTATTTACTCTATCCAAACGTTTCAACTACCTCTCAATCTGAAAAATAACTTGAGGTCAATGTTCCCTATAAGCTGCAGGGGTACGTGACCTCACAGCACCCTGCAGTGGAAACAGTAGGCCTCGCCCGTGAAGAATTATTTGAGGAAACATTACTTGAAATGCTTAGAATTTGCATCAAAAGCAATCGAGAGATTGTTCCCCACTCACACACTTGTTTTTCTGAATTGATTGGCTACACCTCCCCTCCCGTTACATCTCTTGTATTTTCGCCCATTTTGCACTTCTCCTGTGTGGTCTGATGACTGGGGTTGCCAACACTGGTTGAACTTATTCCTGGAGGTTTCACTACATGATTTCCTGCCTCCAGCTGGTTCGTGCAGTCGAACAGCCTTCCACAACACCGTTTCCCCACCACCACTCCCCCAGCCCCGCGCCCCCATATCCAACTAATAAACAAAACTGTTCAAAGAAAATGATTTGGCAAAAAAAAAAATCACAAATTTTTTTAAACCCTCTCCCTTTGATTTTTCTCACGGATGTTGCACGCCCCAGTGTCCTGGAGATTGATCTTCATTTCCTGGAGACTCCGGTGCAATCCTGGAAGGTTGGCAACCCTACAGGCGCCTTGCAGCTGAGCAGATAGGCCTGGTGTTTCATCGCCTCCGTCAGGCGACGTCGAGGCCTGTGCTCTACCCTTCCATGCTCAACGTAGCTCAGCTCAGGAACCAAGCTGAGTTTGGATGGGTGCATCCCTGCTCCATGACACGTGTGGCAGAACACCATGCGGAGGGGGGTTGGTTGGAGCTGGGGGGGAGGTGGTGTTTGGGGGCAGTACTGTGGGCAATTTTATCTTAACTCTAACCTAACAGAAACCTACTGGATGGAGCACAATGCTGGTTTTCATACTCCACCCAATATTGACTTCAATGGCGAGTAAGACTGGGCAGAATATAAACCAGTACTGCACCCATTCCTCTCGGTTTCCCAACAGGCACGTCAAGTTAAAATAGGAAATAAAAACACAAGATGCTACTCAAACCTACTCGGCAGGTCAGGCAGCATGCGTGGAGAGAGAAGCAGAGTTAATGTTTCAGGTCAGTGACCTTTCATCAGAACTGGCAACGGTTAGAAATGTGATAGGTTTTAAGCAAGTGAAGCGGGGGTGGGGAAAAGAGAACAAAAGGGAAGGTGTGTTGATAGGACAGAGGGCCGGAGAGATTAACTGACAAGGAGGCCATGGGGCTAAGGCAAAGAGACTGTGCTAATGATGTGGTGAAAGACAAAGTGCAGAGGGAGTGTTAATGACAGAATAATGAGCAGCCCTAGCCAAAAGCACAAACATGAAAAACCAGTAAGCAGGCACATGTTAAAGAAACAAAAGAAAACGATGGAACAAAATAAAATAAAATAAAAATAAAGAAAAGGCCAGTCTTGCTCTGAAATGCTTGAACTCAATGTTCAATCCGGAAGACTGTAGCGTGCCTAATTGGAAAATGAGGTGCTGTTCCTCGAGCTGCGCTGATGAGCTCAGAAGCCCCCTGCTCCTGAGAATCTTTTCCTGGGAGAACTCACAAAAGAGATGCGAAAATCACCTCCAATTTGCCATCTGTTCCCTTGATGTACAGTCTGCTTAAGTAGGCAAAGCAAGAAGGCGGTTGTCTCTTTGAAATAATTTTAAGAGACAGATCCTTTCTGCTAATTAAATTGGATCACATCTAGAGAGCTTATTAATCATTTTAATGTTGAGGAGACCAAAAAAAAAGGCAAATAGCAATTAGCAATGGGATTCTGCAAAGTGAGGAGCTAGAACCCTTTACATCCTAATCGATTGTGATTAGTAAAATCAATAGATGTGTTGTCTAGGTAGTGGGATTTATGTTATGTTTTCACCAACCCTGGCTCTTGTTTAAGTATTGCTCTGCCATGCAGGAAACAAATCATCTGCTATTTCATTTTCCGCCTCATTAAGCAGGTGTATCACATAACCCATTCCTGCCTTTCAATGCAACATGACTTTAGAAGTTTGAGTAAGTTATGTATTGCTAATAGCCACTGAATTAGTTGAAATTAGATGGCAAGTCTCAAAGGTCATGGAATGTTTGTCCACACAGTAAATAAAATTTTAAAAAGGGACCTGATTTGCTAAGACAGAGAGGAGTGAGAGACCAAAGTGGCATGCAGCATTAGAATGCCGTTTCAATTCCAACTGTGAATCGAGGACAATGCAAGCCCAGCTCCTTGCCCCCATCATCACACGCACTCTCCCTCACACATTTGTTAATGACAATTTTAAGGAGCAGTCAGTTGGACCAGCCCTCACAGAAGTCAGGCCAAGCTGATAGCAGGATCCTCAGGTGAAAATCGCACTTCTCTTCCAGGGAGCCAAGTGGAGAACTCAAAATTTTCCGAAGGAGAATGGCAACAGTCCTTCCATTTTGATGTGGTGTTGCCTACCCTATCTCTTGAGGTGCTTCGAGGCTCCTCTAGAGACCCATATTCATCATTCATCATATTTTCTATGTTTCTATTCATATTGTCAAACTCTCCATGGGCAACAGTACAACATAAACCAGGCAACAGTCCAGTCCCTGGTTAATAAAAGCATCGCAGCACAAAGTAAAGGTGGTAGTACCTTGGCAGTAATTCACTAACCTTAATCTAAACTGTCACAAGAACAATCAATAGACTAGACTAATGGGACTGAACCACAACAGAATACAAATCTAGAAACATCAAATATACAGAGTAAAGGATGGCCACAAGAGAAATTAAAGACACTCACGCAATCCCAAATTACATTTAGTGCGATATGTGAGACATTATCCTTTGTGCTAGTCTCACCGGAAAAATAGCCAGCAAGGGCTGACTTTGCAGGTGGGGTGACAACGAACGCAGAGCAGGACTACAATCATTAATTACAACTGATTGTTTAAACAATTACTTTCAACTTAATTTAATTTAAATCAAACATAGCATCAAACATCCAAATATTTAACATCCAAATTAATCAATTAAACAGAATTGAGATGGCTGGGCAGGCGATGTGTTATAGCTGTAGTATGTGGGAGCTGGTGGACGCTGGTGCGATCCACGGTGACAACATCTGCAGCAAGTGTTGGCTGTTCGAGGACCTTCGGCTCAGAGTTGATGAGCTGGAGTCCGAGCTGCGGACACTGTGACACATCAGGGAGGGGGAGAGTTACCTGGACACTGTGTTTCAGGAGACAGTCACATCCCTTAGATTAATTACATCAAATTTGGACTGTGGTCAGGAGCAGGAGGGTGTGACTGAGTGAGGCAGGTATGGGGATCCAGAATTTAGCTTTGGAGGAGCCTCAGCCAGTGCCCTTATCCAATAGGTACGAGGTTCTTGCTCCCAGTGTGGACGAGAGCACAGACTGCAGGGAGGATGAGTGAACTGACCACAGCACCGTGGTTCAGAGTACCATTCAAGTGGGGGGGGAAAAGAGAAATGTAGTAGTAATAGGGGATAGCATAGTTAGGGGAATAGATATTGTTCTCTGCAGCAAAGACGGAGTCCCGAAGGCTGTGTTGCCCACCTGGTGCCAAGGTTAAAGACATCTCTTCTGGGCTGAGGAACTTGGAGTGGGAGGGGAAGGATCCAGTTGTCATGGTCCACATAGGCCCCAACGACATAGGTAGGACTAGGAAAGAGGTTCAGCTGAGGGACTATGAGCAGCTCAGGGCTAAATTAAAAAGCAAAACCACAAAGGTAATAATCTCTGGATTACTACCTGAGCCACGTGCAAATTGGCGTAGGATAATTAAGATTAGAGAAGTAAATGCATGGCTCAAAGATTGGTGTGGGAGAAATGGGTTCCAATTCATGGGGCATTGGCACCAGTACTGGGGAAGGAGAGCACTGTTCCATTGGGACAGGCTTAATTTGAACCATGTTGGGACTAGTGTCCTGGCAAATCATATAACTAGGGTTGTAGATAGGACTTTAAACTAAATAGTGGGGGGGAGGAATCAATTGAAGGGAAGTTTAAAAAATCAAAAAGAAATGAGAGCAGAGGTGTAGGGTGGTGAAGAGGCGAACGATAATCAAAGTGTGACAGGAAGGGACAGAAAATATGAGCAGAAGAGATTAGCAAAAATTAGAACCAGAATGCGTAATAATGGCAAAAAGTCAAAGCTTAAGGCTCTTTATCTGAATGCACGCAGCAATGGTAACAAAATAGATGTGTTGACGACAAATAGAAATGAATGAGTATGATTTGATAGCTATTACAGAGACGTGGTTGTAGGGTGACCAAGACTGGGAACTCAATATTCAAGGGTATTCGACGTTCTGGAAAAATAGGCAAAAAGGAAAAGGAGGCGGGGTAGCTTGTTAATAGAGGAAGGTGGTGAATAGTGATATAGGTTCAATAGATCGTGATGTGGAATCAGTTTGGGTGAAAATAAGGATTAGCAAGGGGAAGGAGTCACGGGTGGGAGTCGTCTAAAAGCCCCTGAAGATATGCCTCACTGTCGGACAAAGTATAAATCGGGAAATAACGGAGGCGTGTAAGAAGGGCGCTACAATTGTTATGGGCGATTTTAATCTGCATATTGACTGGACAAATCAGATTGGCAGAGGTAACATGGAAGATGAATTTGTACAGGGCATCAGGGATTGTTACTTAGAGCAATACTTTGCAGAACTTACCCGGGAACAGGCTATTTTAGATCTAGTAATGTGTAATGAGGTAAGATTAATAAGAGATATCGTAGTTAAGGATCCTCTGGGGGTAGCGATCACAACATGGTAGATTTTCAAATTCAGTTTGAGGCTGAGCAACTTGGGTCTCAAACCGGTGTCTTCAACTTAAACAAGGGCAATTAGAGGTATGAAGAAAGAGTTGTCTAAAGCGGGCTAGGAAAATAGACTAAGGGGAATGTCAGTGGATGAGCAGTGACAGACATTTAAGCAGATATTTCATAACGCTCAGCAAAAATTTATCCCAGTCAAAAAGAAGGACTTGATGAGAAGGATGTGGTTAACAAAGGCGGTCAAGGAAAGTATCCAATTAAGGCATACAAAGTAACAAAAACTAGTGGTAGGCCAGAGGATTGAGAATTTTTTTAGGAAACAGCAGCAGATGACTAAAAAGCTAATAAAGAGGGAGAAAATTGATTATGAAAGTAAATTGGCAAGAAATATAAAAAGAAACAGCAAGAGCTTCTACGGGTATATAAAAAGGAAGAGAGTAGCTAAAGTGAGCGTGGGACCCTTGGAGGATGTGACTGGACAATTGATTACGGGGAGCAGGGAAATGGCAGATAATGTAAACCAATATTTTGCCTTGGTCTTCACGGTGGAGGACACTATAAACATCCCACAGATTTCAGATAAGCAAGGAGCTAATGGGAGGAAAGATCTTGTAACAGTCTCTATCGCGAGGGACAAAGTATTTGACAAACTAATGGGACTAAAGGCAGACAAGTCGCCAGGACCTGATAGCCTGCATCCAAGGGTTTTAAAGGAAGTGGCTGCAGAGATAGATTATTAGATTAGATTAGAGATACAGCACTGAAACAGGCCCTTCGGCCCACCGAGTCTGTGCCGACCATCAACCACCCATTTATACTAATCCTACACTAATCCCATATTCCTACCAAACATCCCCACCTGCCCCAGTATTTCCCTACCACCTACCTATACTAGTGACAATTTATAATGGCCAATTTACCTACCAACCTGCAAGTCTTTTGGCTTGTGGGAGGAAACCGGAGCACCCGGAGAAAACCCACGCAGACACAGGGAGAACTTGCAAACTCCACACAGGCAGTACCCAGAATCGAACCCGGGTTCCTGGAGCTGTGAGGCTGCGGTGCTAACCACTGCGCCACTGTGCCGCCCACACTGGAGGCATTGGTCGAAATATTCCAGAACTCACTGGATTCCAGGAGGGTCCCAGTGGATTGGGAAACCGCTGATGTGACGCCCCTGTTCAAGAAAGGAGGAAGACAAAAAGCAGGAAATTATAGGCCAGTCAGCTTAACATCGGTCATTGGGAAAATGCTAGAGTCCATTATTAAGGAAGAAATAGCAGGACATTTAGAAAAGCTTAACGCAATCAAACAGAGTCAACATGGTTTTGTTAAAGGGAAATCAGGTTTGACAAATTTGCTAGAGTTCTTTGAGGATATAACAAGCAGAGTTGATAAAGGGAAACAGGTAGATGTAGTGTATTTAGATTTCCAGAAGGCATTCGATAAGGTGCCACATAAAAGATTATTGCACAAGATAGGAGCTCACGGTATTGGGGGTAATGTATTAGCACGGATTGAAGATTGGTTAACTCACAGAAGACAGAGGCAGGAATTTTACGCCATCCCCACAAGCCGGACAGTGGCGGGGGGTGGCGTAAAATTGAGCGGGAAGCTCCAGGAGGCCTTCCCAGCTCGCTCCCGCTTCTGCCACACTTTCGGGGGGCGAAAGACAGGCTGCCCGCCCGAAGCCAATCAAGGCCCTTAAAGGCCACTTAAGGGCCTTCGCCGACCTTCATGGAGATTTTACCTATGGCAAGCGGGCATCCAGGAGACGCGAACGGCCGCCCGTTAAATTTTGTTGGCCTCTCCACGCCCAATGGGGCCCTGACAATTGGGCACAGGGCCCGACCGATTACCCCGGCAAGGCAACCAAAACTTACCTGCAGTCCTGGCTCCATGTCCTCAGCTGAGCTGCAGTCCCAGCAGTGGCCATTGCTCCCGGAGGTGCTGCTGGGACTAAGAGCTGATGGCCCGATGATTGGCTGGCAGCTCAATGAGGTGGGATTTCCTCCCTCAAGCAGGTGGATGTCCCGCCTTGGGACAATTAAAGCCCAGGGACCCGTAAAATGCAGGATGGATCCCCGGGCTAGGCGGAAGCGGGTTTGCAACGGACCTTTATTTCGGTGGCCAGCTCCTGTCCACCCGATGTAAAATCCAGCCCAGAGAGTTGGGATTAATGGGTCTTTTTCAGGTTGGAAAGACGTAACTAGTGAAGTAGCACAAGGATGAGTCCTAGGGCCTCAATTATTTACTATCTATATTAATGACTTGGAGGAGGGGGCAGAATGTAATATATACAAATCTGCTGACGATACAAAAATAGGTGGAAGGGCATGTTTGATGAGGACATAAGGAATCTGCAAGGAGATATAGATAGGTTGAGTGAGTGGGCAAAAACTTGGCAGATGGAGTTTAATGTAGGAAAGTGTGAGGTCATGCACTTTGGTAGGAAGAATCAAAAGGCAGACTATTATTTAAATGGAGAGAGACTCCAAAAAAGTGCAGCACAGAGGGATCTGGGTGTTCTTGTGCATGAAACACAAAGAGTTAGCATGCAGATGCAGCAAGTAATTAAGAAGGCAAATGGAATTATGTCCTTTATTGCTAGGGGGTTGGAATTTAAAAATAGGGAAGTCTTGTTTCAGCTGTACAGGGTGTTGGTGAGGCCGCACCTGGAGTACTGTGACAGTTTTGGTCCTCGTATTTAAGAAAGGATATACTGGCATTGGAGGCAATTCAAAAGAGATTCACTGGGCTGATTCCTGGGATGAAGGGGTTGACTTATCAAGAACGGCTAAACAGATTAGGCCTTTATTCATTAGAGTTTAGAAGAATGAGGGATGATCTTATTGAAACGTACAAGATTCTGAGGGGGCTTGACAGGGTAGATGTTGAGCAGATGTTTCCACTAGTGGGGGAATCTCGAACTAGGGCACATAGTTACAGAATAAGGGGACACTCATTTAAAACTGAGATGCGAAGGAATTTCTTCTCTCAGAGGGTAGTAAATGTCTGGAATTCTCTACCCCAGAGTGTTGTGGAGGCTAGATCACGGAAAGGATTTAAAGAGGAGGTAGATAGATTTTTGAAATATCGGGGAGTTGAGGGCTATGAGGAGCTGGCACCAAAGAGGAGTTGAGGTCTGAGGCAGATCAGCCATGACCTTATTGAATGGCGGGGCAGGCTTGAGGGGCCGATTGACCTAATCCTGCTTCTATTTCTTATGTTCTTATGTGACTCTGTTCTGTCATCAGAGGTCACAAAACTTACAAGCCTGATTTAAGATTGAGCATGTTCAAACATTCAAAGAAATAGCAGGGTGATTAATAAACTTGCATAAGTTCCTTGGAAAGGTTGAACAGATAAACCACTGCATTCTTGATTGTATCAGCAATGCACCTTGATGTTTAGCTTTGCAGTGTCATTCCCAATGCTATAGAAGACGCACAAGTGACTCATGAACTCCACAGATGCAAGTGGAATATATTTAGCCTCTGCACAGCATTTCTGCTTAGTTCCTGGGTACAATTGGCAAGAGTACCAGGGTCGTACGGTATCTTGGTGAGCCCTGGTAGAGCAACATGTATAGCTCTCTTGCTACAGTTCCAAAGTTGGAACTCAACAAAAGCAAGGTGACACAGAGAACTCTACACATTTAAAAACTTAACAAGAATACAGTTGTGAAGAGGGGGCCGGCTTGTGTCTGCTCGTGTGACCTGCCGTGCGGTTACCTTCTCAAAATTTTCCTGGAAATCGAAGGTGATGATGCACGCTGGGATACCCTAGTCCACTAGTGTGAAACGTGCTGGACTTCCCTCCCCCATCTCCCACATGTAAACGTTGGTGGGGAGGTGGGAATAGCAACACCCCTGCCCCCAACACACTTATGCTATTTCCCTGCTTAATACGACCAACTCCAGGAACCACCAGGACAAAACTGGACAGGCCTAGGGGAGAGGCAGTCATGACCCAATGGACAGAGGGAAAGGACCAATAAGTGACTTTCTGTCCTGCCATATAAGTAGCAAACAGTGACTTTTTTAGGCCTTTGAATCTCAATCTTGGCTGAGGCTGAAAACCAAATTCCACTCTTCCTTATTAAAGCTCTCCTGCCCCTTCCACCGAAATTGGATACTTTCCCTGTATTCCAAGTGAACTTTAACCTTAGGGAATGGCTCAGTGGGCAGCAATCTCAGCTCTGTTAGAAGGTTTTGTGTTCAAGTCCCACTCTCGGAGCTCACAGTAGTCTAGGCTGGTGCCTCAGTGCATTACTGAGGCTGTGCTGCATAGGTGGACATACAAGATTCAAAGGCACTGTTTTAAAGAAGAGCAGGGGAGTTATTCCTGGTGTCCTGGCCAATATTTATCCCACAATCAACATCACTGAAAAGAAATTATCTGGTCATTATCACATTGCTGTTTGTGAGAACTTTCTGTGCTCAAACTGGCTGCCATGTTTCCTACAGTACAACGATTACATTTCACAAAAAGTACTTAATTGGTTGTAAAGTGCTTTGGGATGCCAAGAAAAGTGTTATATAAATGCAAGTCTCTCTTTCTTTTGGGCTTTACGCAGGGTGAGTGTGATGAATGGAAGCCAATCCCCACCCACGAGAATCCACCCCCAGGTACTTTCACGTTTAATGCTCCTGTAGTTCAGAATCACTGGAGAGACAGCATCTGTGATCCACCTCCTGTGGGTTTACATTGCTAAATCCGGCAGACTTATCCCAACATTGGTATCATGGGTCTATGAACTGGAACTGGCTTTAACAATGTAAACACAGTTAGAGGAGGAGGGAGGAAGAGGGGGAGGGAGCAAGCAGATTGGACAACTGGAAATTTTAGATATACAAGTGCCTAAAGATGCTGTGAGCTGAAAACAAGTTGGCTGTTTGTTATTCTCTTTTAAAAAGAAACGCAGAAACCACAAAAGGAACAGGTGCATTTAAATCCAAAATGATCTGAATTGAGCCTAATTTAAATTTTATCCAATCCAGTCGGATCACATGACTAGTTCGCTGAAGAATGTTGTGCGTGAATCTGGATTATAGGATCAAGATTTCTATCAACACGCAGATAAAAATAGCCAGCCTGCACCGAGGTGCAATAATCAGCCAGCAATTCAATACAAACACAAGACAAAAGAACTTCATATAACGATTTATTTTTGCAAACCTCGAGAAATTGCCAGCAGTGAAGTAAGGATAGATTAAGGGTGCTTTCACACTGTGAGTTTGATGTCTGTGTGAAGTGCTTTTCAGCTTAGCACCGAAAAGCTAAGCTTGGAGTGTGAAATTGGTATCAAAGCCAACATAAAGGTAGAGTAAGGAAGAAAGACAGACTTGCATTTGTATAATGTTATAGAGACATAGAAACATAGAAAATAGGAGCAGGAATAGGCCATTCGGCCCTTTGAGCCTGCTCCGCCATTCATTATGATCATGGTTGATCATCCAACTCAGTAGCCTGTTCCCGCTTTCACCCCATACACTTAGATCCCTTTAGACCCAAGAGCTATATCTAACTCCTTCTTGAAAACATACAATGTTTTGGCCTCAATTGCTTTCTGTGGTAGTGAATTCCACAGGCTCACCACTCTCTGGGTGAAGAAATTTCTCCATATCTCATTCCTGAAAGGTTTACCCCGTATCCTGAGACTATGACCCCTGGTTCTGGACTCCCCCACCATCGGGAACATCCTTCCTGCATCTACCCTGTCAAGTCCTGTTAGAATTTTATAGGTTTCTATGAGATCCCCCCTCACTCTTCTGAACTCCAGCGAATATAATCCTAACCGACTCAATCTCTCCTCATACATCAGTCCCACCATCCCAGGAATCAGTCTGGTAAACCTTCGCTGCACCCCCTCTATAGCAAGAACATCCTTCCTCAGATAAGGAGACCAAAACTGCACACAATATTCCAGGTGTGGCCTCACCAAGGCTCTGCATAATTGCAGCAAGACATCCCTGCTCCTGTACTCCAACCCTTTTGCTACGAAGGCCAACATGCCATTTACCATTTTTTACTGACTGTTGCACCTGCATGCTTACCTTCAGCGACTGGTGTACGAGAACACCCCAGGTCTTATGACCGAGGTGAGAGGAGTGCACTGTTAATTCAGTCCCATTTTTCCACAGGTCACAACATATATTTTAAATTTTCCCACTTACTGATACAATCAATCATATACTCTATTTTTCCCAGAATGGAACACACTAACCGGGTTTCTTTACTGAACAACAAAATGATCGGTTTATTATAAAACAAGTCTTAACTAGTAATGAAGTAAAACATAAACACACAGATTAAAACTTTTTAAGTCCCATAATTAAATTTTAAAAGTTACCTTAGCCCCTTCACACTCACACACACACATAGGCACTGGGTTAACCGAAAAAATAAAAAGGGATTTTTTGGATCAGAGCTCTGTTACAGACAAAAAGCACTTGGGTTGATTATTTGTTCATTTTTGAAGAAAACAGCAGATGAGATATGTTGTTCCAAAACTGGCATACAGTCTAACTTCCGAGTATACGTAAACAGGTCACGAGGATCTTTAGAACAGTTCTTTTCAGGTGGCATTGAGAATTATTTTTAGTCAGCTTTCTTTAAATACAGGAAACAAGATGAATTGACACAGTGGAATTCTCAAGGTCTTTAGAGTTTTGCTGGAAAATGAAGCTGGGTTGTGGTCTTCTCTTCCTCCTTGGAATTCTCTCTTTCTTCTACAGCATACTTGACTTTATCTCACCGCAGAAGGTAAAATACACACACACTGACTGACCCACAAGCAAAAAGCTTGTCAGTTTTCTGCCCATCCCTAGTGCTCTCTGCTACGACTGGGCTTGTCCAATCAAGGGAACGCTTGTCACTTCTCTGCCCCTGTTACCAGGGTTTCTGTTCTATCTTTAACTTGAGTCATGTGACAACCAGTAACATTGTTGTCACCAGTTCCTTCAATGCCTCCTTGATGGCTTCCTTTAAAGAAAAAGTGGTCCAACATTTATTCAGTTTTGCAATAAATTCCTTTAAAAAATATTTTTAACAAAAAACAGAATCACTTTCATAACAATAACACCTTTTACAACCTCAGAACTTCCCAAAGCACTCTGCAGCCAATGAAGCTCTTTTGAAGTGCAGTCACAATGCAGCAGTTAATTTTCACACAGCAAGCTCCCACAAACAGCAATGCAATAATGACCAGGTAAACTGTTTTAGCAACACCAGGGAACACTCTCCTGCTCTTCATTCAAATAGTGCCACAGGATCTTTTACATCCAGCTAATGAGAGCAGACAGGGCCTCAGTTTAACATCTTATCTGAAAGCACCTTTGATAGTACAGCACTCACTCAGTACTGCACTGGAAGTGTCAGCCTAGATTAGAGACTCAAGTATCTGGAGTGGAACCTGAGCCCATAACTTTGAGACTCAGAGGTGAGAGGGCGACCCACTGAGGCACAGCTGAGACCTTGCATCATGTTGTCCTCCAGGGAGCCTTGCTCTTCCTTGCTGTCATGTCAGGTCAGGCTCTGGCTCCAAATTCAGGTCTCATTTATACCATGACTGCAGCTTCAAAAGGACTTTATAACAATACTAGTTACAGTGGGAGTGCAGGCGGAGTTAATGGTCAAAGTTAATGTACAGGAAAAAACGTAACAGGGAACTTCACCCATTGGCTGTGGATAAAATGAGGCTTCTTGCCAGCAACCTATATTCAGAAAATCTGTCCTTTCATGTTTAAGATCACAAACAATGTTTTGTAGACTATCTACAAGATGCAGTGCAGCAACTCGCCATGACACCTTCGACAGCACCTCCCAAACCAGCGACCAGCTAGAAGAAGGGCAGCAGGTGTATATGGGAACATCACCACCTGCAAATTCACCTCCAAATCACACACCATCCTGACTTGGAAATATACCACCGTTCCTTCACTGTCGCTGGATCAAAATCCTAGAACTCCCTTCCTAACATCCTGGAACTCCCTCACTTCTTAACTGTGGGTGTACCTACACCACACGGACTGCAGCGGTTCAAGAAAGTGACCCACCACCATCTCAAGGACAAGTGGAGGTGGGCAATAAATGCTGGTCTTGCCAGCAACATTCCCATCCCTGAATGAATGAATGAATAAAAAAGGAAAATTGCTCTGAAGTGGTTTACTGCATTCTTAGGTCAAGAACACATATCCATCACACTGTCCTACCAAAGCTCTGCTGGCTTGCATTACTGCATTGAAGCACCTTAATTTTACGCTCAAGTCTCTTCAGCGGGGCTTAAATCCACAACTTTCTGACTCAGATTCAAGAGTGCTGCCCTCTGCATCATAGTTGACACTATGTTCATAGTTTTTCAACGGTAAAGGCAAGCGCCAATCTTAAATAACCCAAATTAGGCAAGAAAACAAATTGGATATTCTAGGCCACCAAAATGTTGACCCACTTTAGACTGAGTTGGGTTTGGAGTCTGCTTTTGGTGGGAAAACTCAAATGTTAAGATCTCATTACATGAACAGTTTGGACCTTGAACAATCTCCCCAGCAGCTGTGTCAACACAGAGGCTGATACTAATCCAGGAAATGAACGGCAAATCCTTCTTCCGTCTGCTCAGAAAAGTCCTTGCCTTGGAAACAACCAAAGAAAAATTAATCCATAATTGTTTCCAAAGAGCCGTGTAATGCCTTCGATTCCCAGTGCTTGTATTGAATATTTCTCCACATCAATGCATCATCCTTTTCTTAATGAACGGATAACTCTCATTCCCTCTCGGACTACACCAGTGCCTATAGATGGTTGAAAAGCTGTGTTGCCCCCTCAGATTTACAGTCAAGATGCAATTAAGCACTGATGGAAAATTATATATTTTGCTGAGGATGGTGAACAAGCAGCTTGATTGAAGGACAATCCTCAAGATTCAAGACTTTCCTTTGAGTTGCTTCACCTTAATACAGTAGAGACTTTGCCATCACTCAGCTCTTAGTATAGTTTATAAAGCATTCTTTTGTTCCTTCCTATTTGATGTGTAATGGCAGTCATGGGCTGCCATATGTTATGACCAAGGCAGGAGGAGTGCACTGTCTTTCTCTAGTTCCACTTCTACACGGGTCACAATATATATTTAAATGTGTACCCAGTTACCAATGCAGCTAATTATATACGCTATCTATTTTTGTTTCAGAATAAAATCCACCAACCAGGTTTCTTTAATAAACAACAAAAGTTTTAATTTATTATAAGACAAGACTTAGTCAATAAAGATGAAAAGCTTTAACACACAGTTTGAAATATGACATAAGTATATATATTGCCTTCTAAATACACACACACACAAACACACACAAACACACACACACACACATACCAGTTAAAGGAAAAATAAAGATGCGTTGATCAAAGTACTGGTTAATTCTTGAAGAAAAAGGATAAGATATGTTATGTTCCAGATGGCATGCAGTCTGGTGTCCGAGTACACATAGATGGGTCACTGGGATCTTTTCAGAAGCAGTTCATTCAGGAGATGTCGAGAGGAAGTCTTCTAAAAACTTCTCAGGAGAAAGGCAGCATTAGGCGTTAAACTTATCGCACACTGAATTTTTTTGCAGGTTTGTTCAGATAGGTGGAGAAAAGATGAGCTGTGTGTTTCTTTCAGCAGACTACAAATCCAACTGACTCACAACAGTATTCAAAAATGAAACCCACTCTTGAGCACCATAAATCTTGACATGTCACTTCTCTTGTAAGCAACTGTTGTTTACGTAGCTGAAGACGTGTGATCTCCAGTAAATACTGGTTTTAAACAGAGTCCTTGCAGTGACTCTTTAAAAAAATTTGAACATCTATGGAATCACTTCAGTCCCCCAAAGAATCCATCTCCAAAATTCTAAAACATGAGTCCTCAAAAAATATTAAAAATTGGAAGCACTTTCATAACACATTCAATGCATAGCTCAAGGGAGACAGTATAATACACACAAAGAAAGGATAAGGGCTACCTCACAAACTGCATAAGATAATTGTCTATCCAGGTCCTCCATCCTAAAGGTCCTAGACTTTATATTCAAGAAAGCCAGTTGGCGAAGGATAGAACTGGAGCCAATCTTTACTCAATTTAACATTTATTTACAGAGTGAAATGTTACATGCATACACCTCCTAACTTACCTTCAGGAGCGGAGAGCAGTCAGGTCTGTGTGGAAACAACTAGAACCGGGAGCGGATAAATCCAGAGTGAGGCTCAGGGCCTTCACTTACCTTTAGGAGTGGGGAGCAGTTGGACCTCTTCAGGCGCACCAGAGTTTTGAAAAAAAAAGCCAACAGTGATGTCACAGGAAAGCTGCAAGGTGATTGTTTGCTGAGTCACTGCTGTTAGGGAACAGCTCTAAATAGCTGGGTAAGTATCTAAGGTAAGAAAGATTTGCAGTTTATTTTCATATATAGTAAGTAGTGTTTTTAGGGAGTTCTGTAGTAAAGAGAACCAGGGAAGAAAGGCCCCAGAGTAATTGATAATTATTTGATATTAAGATCTTCCAAAAGGTTTAATTTGAAGGGTTAAGTCATGGCAGGAGAGCTCAAAGCCATGGTGTGCTCCTCGTGCTTTATGTGGGAAGCCGGGAACAATTCCAGCGCCCGAGACCAGCATGTGTGCAGGAAGTGTCTCCAGCTGCAGCTTCTAGAAGCCCGGGTTTCCGAGCTGCAGCGGCAGCTGGGGACACTGTGGAGCATCCGTGAGGTGGAGAGTATCGTGGATAGCACGTATAGAGAGGTGGTCACACCACAGGCTCAGATCCCAAAGGCAGGAAGGGAATGGATGACCACCAGGCAGAGCAAGACGACTAGGCAGGCAATGCAGGAATCTCCTGTGGCTATTCCCCTGCAAAACAGATATATTGCTTTGGATATTGTTGGGGGGAATGGCCTCTCAGGGGAAAGCAGCAACAGCCCAATTCGTTACACCACAGTTGGCTCTACTGCACGGGGAGGAGTAAAAAGTGTGGGAATGCAATAGCTATAAGGGATTCAATTGTAAGGGGAATAGATAGGCGTTTCTGTGGCGGCAAAAGAGACTCCAGGATGACATGTTGGTGGATGATGAGCCTAGGGAAGGGAGTGTAGATAGTCTCAGTCATCTCATTATCAAAAAGGAGGAGGTGTTGGGTGTCTTGCAAAGCATTAAGTAGATACGTCCCCAGGGCCTGATGGGATCTACCCCAGAATACTGAGGGAGGCAAGGGAAGAAATTGCTGGGGCCTTGACAGAAATCTTTGCATCCTCATTGGCTGCAGGTGAGGTCCCAGAGGAATGGAGAATAGCCAATGTTTTTCCTTTGTTTAAGAAGGGTAACAAGGAAAATCCAGGAAATTATAGGCCGGTGAGCCTTACGTCAGTGGTAGGGAAATTATTAGAGAGGATTCTTTGGGACAGGATTTACTCCCATTTGGAAACAAACAAACTTATTAGCGAGAGGCAGCATAGTTTTGTGAAGGGGAGGTCGTGTCTCACTAATTTAATTGAGTTTTTTGAGGGAGTGACGAAGATGATTGATGAAGGAAGGGCAGTGGATGTTATCTATATGGACTTCAGTAAAGCCTTTGATAAGGTCCCTCATGGCAGACTGGTACAAAAGGTGAAGTCACACGGGATCAGAGGTGAGCTGGCAAGATGGATACAGAACTGGCTCTGTCATAGAAGACAGAGGGTAGCAGTGGAAGGGTGCTTTTCTGAATGGAGGGATGTGACTAGTGATGTTCCGCAGGGATCAGTGCTGGGACCTTTGCTGTTTGTAGTATATATAAATGATTTGGAGGAAAATGTAGCTGGTCTGATTAGTAAGTTTGCGGACGACACAAAGGTTGGTGGAGTTGCGGATAGTGATGAGGATTGTCAGAGGATACAGCAGGATATAGATCGGTTGGAGACTTGGGCAGAGAAATGGCAGATGGAGTTTAATCCGGACAAATATGAGGTAATGCATTTTGGAAGATCTAATGCAGGTGGGAAGTATACAGTAAATGGCAGAACCCTTAGGAGTATTGACAGGCAGAGAGATCTGGGCGTACAGGTCCACAGGTCACTGAAAGTGGCAACGCAGGTAGATAAGGTAGTCAAGAAGGCATACGGCATGCTTGCCTTCATCAGTCAGTGCATCGAGTATAAAAATTGGCAAGTCATGCTGCAGCTGTACAGAACCTTAGTTAGGCCACACTTAGAATATTGTGTGCAATTCTGGTTGCCACACTACCAGAAGGACGTGGAGGCTTTGGAGAGGGTACAGAAGAGGTTTACCAAGATGTTGCCTGTTCTGGAGGGCATTAGCAATGAGGAGAGGTTGGATAAACTCGGATTGTTTTCACTGGAACGACGGAGGTGGAGGGGCGACATGATAGAGGTTTACAAAGTTATGAGTGGCATGGACAGAGTGGATAGTCAGAAGCTTTTTCCCAGGGTGGAAGAGTCAGTTACTAGGGGACATAGATTTAAGGTGAGAGGGGCAAAGTTTAGAGGGGATAAAAGAACAAAGAACAAAGAACAGTACAGCACAGGAACAGGCCATTCGACCCTCCAAGCCTGCGCCGATCTTGATGCCTGCATAAACTAACACCTTCTCCACTTCCGGGGCCCATATCCCTCTATTCCCATCCTATTCATGTATTTGTCAAGATGTCTCTTAAACGTCGCTATCGTATCTGCTTCCACCACCTCCCCTGGCAGCAAGTTCCAGGCACTTACCACCCTCTGTGTAAAAAACGTGCCTCGCACATCCACTCGAAACTTTGCCCCTCGCACCTTAAACCTATGCCCCTAGGATGTGTGAGGCAAGTTCTTTGAGTCAGAGCAGAAATAGTAAGATATATCGGATGAATACTTGGCTGAAGTGATGGTGTGAGGGGGGAGGGTTTTAGATTCCTGGGACATTGGGACCAATTGTGGGGGAGGTGGGAACAGTACAAACTGGACAGATTACACCTGGGCAGGACCGGGACTGATGTCCTAGGGGGAGTATTTGCTAGAGTGGTTGGGGAGGGTTTAAACTAAAATGGCAGAGAGATGGGAACCTATGCATGGAATCAGAGGAGGGGGGGATCAAAGACAAGAACGCAAGACAGTAAGGGGAATAAGAAAAGTGATAGGCAGAGAAATCAAGGGCCAGAATCAAACAGGGCCACAGTGAAAAATAGTGGGAAGGGGTCAAGTAATGTTAAAAAGACAAGCCTCAAGGCTTTGTGCCTTAACGCGCGGAGCATTTGCAATAAAGTGGATGAATTAATGGCACAAATAGATGTAAACGGATATGATATAGTCGGGATTACGGAGACATGGCTGCAAGGTGACCAGGGATGGGAAATGAGCATCCAGGGGTATTCTGTATTTAGGAAGGACAGACAAAAAGCAAAAGGTTGCATTGCTGGTTAAAGAGGAAATTAATGCAATAGTGAGGAAGGCTATTAGCTCTGACAATGTGGAATCTGAGAAACACTAAGGGGCAAAAAGCGTTAGTGGGGGTTATGTATGGATGCCCAAACTGTAGTGGTGAGGTTGGGAATGGCATTAAACAGGAAATTAGAGACGCATGCAATAAAAGAACATCTGTAATTATGGGTGAATTTAATCTGCATATAGATTGGGCAAATTAAATTAGTCGCAATGCTGAACAGGGGGAATTCTTGGGGTATATACGGGATGGTTTTCTGGACCAATACTTTGAGGAACCAACTAGAGAACAGGCCATCCTGGACTGGGTATTGTGTAATGAGAGAGGAATAGTTGTCAATCTCGTTGTGCGAGACCCCTTGGGGATGAGCAACCATAATATGATGGAATTCTTCATCAAGATGGAGAGTGATTGTTGATTCTGAGACTAGGGTCCTGAATCTTAGTAAAGGAAACTATGAAAGTATGAGGTGCGAATTGACTATGATGGATTGGGAAACATTACTTAAAGGAATGACAGTGGAAAGGCAATGGCAAACATTCAAAAAGTGCATGGATGAACTGCAACAATTGTTTATTCCTGTCTGGCTCAGCAGTAAAATGGTAAAGGTAGCCAAACCATGGCTTACAAGGGAAATTAGAGATAGCATTAGATCCAAGGAAGAGGCATATAAATTCGCCAGGAAAAACAACAGACCTGAGGATTGGGAGCAGTTTAGAATTTAGCAAAGGAGGACCAAGGGATTGATTAAGAAGGGAAAATAGAGTACGAGAGCAAGCTTGTGGGGAACATAAAAACTGACTGTAAAAGTTTCTATAGGTATGTGAAGAGAAAAAGATTGGTGAAGACAAATGTAGGTCCCTTACAGTCAGGAACAGGGGAATTTATTATGGGGAATAAAGAAATGGCTGACAAACTAAATGCATACTTTGGTTCTGTCTTCACAAAGGAGGACACAAATATCATACCAGAAATGTTGGGGAACATGGGGTTTAGTGTGAGAGAAGACGGAAGGAAATCATTATTGGTAGAGAAATGGTGTTGTGGAAATTGATGGGATTGAAGGCCAATAAATCCCCAGGGCCTGATGGTCTGCATCCCACAGTACTTAAGGAAGTGGCCCTAGAAATAGTGGATGCATTGGTGGTCATCTTCCAAGATTCTATAGACTCTGGAACACTTCCGACAGATTGGAGGGGAGCTAATGTAACCCCACTATTTAAAAAAGGAAGTAGAGAGAAAGCAGGGAATTATAGACCAGTCAGCCTGATGTCGGTAGTGGGGAAAATTCTAGAGTCCATTATCAAAGATTTTTTAGCAGAGCAATTGGAGAACAGTGGGAGAATCGGGCAGAGTCAGCATGGATTTACGAAAGGGAAATCATGCTTGACAAATCTACTAGAATTCTTCGAGGATGTAACTAGTAGAGCTGATGAGGGGGAGTCAGTGGATGTGGTTTATTTGGACTTTCAGAAGGCTTTCGACAAAGACCCACATAAGAGATTAGCGTGTAAAATTAAAGCGCATGGGATTGGGGGTTGTGTATTGCGATGGATAGAAAATTGGTTGGCAGACAGGAAACAAAGAGTAGGGATAAATGGGTCTTTTTCCGAATGGCAGGCAGTGACTAGTGGGGTACCACAGGGATCGGTGCTAGGACCCCAGCTATTCACAATATATATATTAATGATTTAGATGAGGGAACTAAATGTAATATCTCCAAATTTGCAGATGACACAAAACTGGGTGGGAGGGTGAGTTGTGAGGAGGATGCAGAGAGGCTTCAGGGTGATTTGGACAAGTTGAGTGAGTGGGCAAATGATGGCAGATGCAGTATAATGTGGATAAATGTGAGGGTATCCACTTTGGTAGCAAAAACAGGAAGGCAGATTATTCTCTGAATGGCTATTAACTGAGAGAAGCGAATATGCAATGAGACCTGGGTGTTCTCATACACCAGTCGCTGAAGGTGAGCATGCAGGTCCAACAGGCGGTAAAAAAGGCAAATGGTACGTTGGCCTTCGTAGCAAGAGGACTCGAGTACAGGAGCAGGGATGTCTTGCTGCAATTATACAGGGCCTTGGTGAGGCCACACCTGGAATATTGTGTGCAGTTTTGGTCTCCTCATCTGAGGAAGGATGTTCTTGCTATAGAGGGAGTGCAGCGAAGGTTTACCAGACTGATTGCTGGGATGGTGGGACTGACGTATGAGCAGAGATTGAGTCGGTTAAGATTTTATTCGCTGGAGTTCAGAAGAGTGAGGGGGAATCTCATAGAAACCTATAAAATTCTAACAGGACTTGACAGGGTAGATGCAGGTAGGATGTTCCCGATGGTGGGGGAGTCCAGAACCAGCGGTCATCGTCTCAGGATACGGGGCAAACCTTTCAGGACTGAGATGAGGAGAAATTTCTTCACCCAGAGAGTGGTGAGCCTCTGGAATTCGCTATCATAGAAAGCAAATGAGACCAAAACATTGTATGTTTTCGAGAAGAAGTTAGATATAGCTCTTGGGTCTAAAGGGATCAAAGGATATGGGGCGAAAATGGTAACAGGTTACTGAGTTGGATGATCAGCCATGATCATAATGAATGATCGAAGGGCCGAATGGCCAACTCCTGCTCCTATTTTCTATGTTTCTATGTCACTCAAGCATGCCCCAGTTTCAACAAGTGTCTGTTCATATCTGCTCGAGTGAAACCCCAATTAATGCCCATCACCTGCATATAATTAAACACAATTGATATACAATTAGCATAGCTTAATGGATCCATGTAGCAGGGCAAACACTGTGTGACTCCCTTCGTTCATGACAACTTTCGTGGAAGCTTGTATCCCCCCTTTAGTTTGCCATTTTTGGGATTGTTGCCTTGCTTCTCATTTACCTTTGAAGGATGAAAATCAAATTGCAGAGCTAGCAAAAAAAAAGAAATGAAAAAAAAACATAAGGGAAGTAACAAACACCCCTTTGCTGTCCTGAAAAAGACAATCAAACTCTACGGGCTGAATTTTACCCTCGCCGGATGGGAGCCGTCCACCGACTGAAAAGTCGGTGCCGATGCCAGCTCCACCTGGCCTGAGGATCCAGTCCAGATTTTACGGTCCCCAAGCCTTTAATAGGTCTGAAGAGGGACTTCCACCTCATTGAGGCAGGAAGTCCCGCCTAATGGAGCTGTCGGCCAATCAGTGGGCCGGCATCTCTTAGTCCCAGCAGCACCACCAGGAGCGCTGGCCACTGCTGGGACTACAGCCCAGCTTCGTGAAGAAAAGGAAGGATGGCCCCGGGAAAAGTTACTTTTTAGGAGCCTCACCGAGGGTGATCGGTTGGGCCCCAGCGAGGCAAGAGTGATCGATTGGGGAGTGAGAGGCGTGCTGGACGTTGGGGGTGGTTGGGGCATCGGGGCGACCCTCCATCAGGCATAGGATGCCTGACCAAGAGGGCACTCCCACCACCCCCCCACCCGTCCCCCCCAGGCTGTCAGAAAGCCGCCTGCTTTTGTCAAGAGGCTTTTCTCAGGCCTGGACCGCCCGACCAGCCACGGGTAAAATCCCCATGGTGGTGGGCGAAGGCCGTTAAGTGATCGTTAATTGGCCACTTAAGGGCCTTGATTGGCCTGGTGGGGGGCATTTCCTGCTGCCACCCCCCCCCCCCCCCCCACCCCACGTAAAATGGCAGCGGAAGCAGGAGCAGGTCGGGAAGGGCCCTGAGTCTCCCACTCTATTTTATGACCCCTTCCCCCCCTGCCCCCCCAAACATCCCACTCTTTGAGGGGGGTGCATAAAATTCCAGCCTATGTTTATTGAGTCATATGAGTCATTCAACAACAACAACGTACATTTATATGGTGTCTTTAATGTAGTAAAATGTCGCAAGGTTCTTCACAGGAGCGTTATTAAACAAAATCAGACACTGAGCCTCATAAGGAGATATTAGGACAGTTGACTAAATGCTTGCGTAGAGTTAAGTTTTAAGGAGTGACCTAAAGGAGGAGAGAGAGGTGGAGAGGTTTAGGGAGGGAATTCCAGAGCTTAGGACCAAGGCAGCTGAAGGCACGGCCACCAATGGCAGAGTGATGGAAATCGGGGATGCGCAAGATGCTAGAATTGAAGTGTTGGAGGAAGTTATTGAGATAGCATAAATCATGGCCAGTCTGAATGATGGTGCATACAGCTCCTTTTCAAATGGATATGAACATTGCAGACTTGCATCACGAATATGACATTCTGGAGAAAGCACAGTACAGTTTTAGACAGCCAGAAGCAGACACTAAATCTTGGGGTTCCATTGAAAAACTGATAAATGGAACAAAAAAAAAGGATGGCAATTGGCTTTTAAATAGCAAACTGCCTCAAAATGCCAGCATGACACATTGTAGTTAGAAACAGCACTTCAGGTAATTGTAACACTGCAATCAGCAGGTTTGGAGAATAGAGAAATAAAAAACCCTCCTAACCATCAAATCTCATCATTAATCAAATGACAACTATTGGAGTCTTAATGAGGCCCTGCATCACCAATGAAAATGTCAAATTGTACATCTGTTTTTTTATTAGTAAATAAATATTCTGAAGCCATTATAATGCCTAAAGAATTCTCCAAGGATATCTCTTCATAACTCAATAACATGCTCCAGCTGAGTGAATGTAATTTATTTATTAGTGGATTTCCCTCAGTTCTTTGCGTTTCGAATCCCACAAGTTAAATCCCCCAGTTTGCTCGGGAATAGCCTTAAGGCATTTCACATTGATTGTGCTCCTTAAATGGGACATTTAAATACCCCTTCCCCATCACTGTAGCGTCTTCCAGCCCTACAACCCGCCAAAATCTCTGCACTCTTCCAATTTCAGCCTGTCGTGCATCTCGCACTCCCATCACTCCACCAGCCACCTGGGTCGTAACCTGTAGAATTCCCTCCCTTACCTCTTCGCCTCTCTACCTCTCCTCTTTTAAGCAGCTATTTAAAACCCACCTCCTGACCCAAGCGATTGGTCACCAGGCTAAGTATCTCCTCGTGTGACTTGGTGTAAACTTTTGTCTGATAATGCTGCTGTGAAGTGCCTTGGGATGTTTTATCATATGGCATGTTTAGAGGCGCAATATAAATGCAAGCTGTTGTGCTGGCTTTTTGATAAAATCTTGTGCCATTTCCGAATATCTTACTTCGAAACATCAGAATGTCCTTTACAGGAAGAAGAAACACTTTAAAGAGGGGAAATACTATATAAAAGCACAAATTTGATGCACTGTTCAGTGTGATATTGAGTCAGAGAATAATAGAATGGTTACAGCACAGAAAGAGGCCATTCAGCCCATCGAGTCCATGCTGACTCTCTGCAAGAGCAATTTAGCTAGTCCCACTCCCCTGCCTTTTCCCGGTAGCCCTCCAAATTCTTCCCTTCAGGTCATTATCCATTTCTCTTTTGAAAGCGATGGTTGAATCTGCCTCCACTGCACTCTCAGGCAGTGCATTCCAGATTTTAACCAATCGCTGCGCAAAAACGTTTTTCCTCATGTCGACTTTGTTTTTTTTGCCAATCGCCTTAAATTGGTGTCCTCTGGTTCTCGACCCTTCCACCAACAGGAACAATTTCTCTCTATCTACTCTGTCTAGACCCCTCATGATTCTGAACACCTCTATCAAACCTCCTCTCAACCTTCTCTTCTCCAAGGAAAACAGTCCTAACTTCTCCAATCTATCCACATAACTGAAGTCCCTCATCCCTGGAACCATTCTTGTAAATCTTTTCTGCATCTTCTGTACAGCTCTCATATCCATGTCATGAAACGTTGCACATTCAATTGCTGCTCTTTGTTGAGTCCAGCTGGGATAATGGTAAAGACTCTACAGTTGGTCTCTTTGTTCCCATGGAGGGAAATCATTGAGGTTCTCAGTCCATGTAGGGACTCTACTGACAGGGTCAGCTGTGATCCCTCACACAGTCAAATTGGTTGCTGAAACTCAAAGCTAAAGAATTACTGTTCAGGTGAGGCACTGAAGGTCTGCCAGCACTGTGTATCCCACCCCATCATGGACCCCATCGCACACCTGACCCCACCTCATTCTGTAGCCCACCGCCACCCCCCCCCCCCCCTCCCATCTCCCTCAGCACATTTGAACTGCCCCTCAGCTGAAGTCCTCAGGAGATGAGGGAGACTAACCTGCGATGCACAGAGACACTGAATACCAAAACTTGAAACCATTTCCAGTCCCATGTTTATTTCTAAGTCCAATGTCTTAAGTACACAATAAAGAAAACAGTGCAAACATCAGAAAGAAAAGCTTCAGGTGCTGCACTTGTGGCAGGTCTGTCAGCATGTCGGGTAAAGATCCGTGATTGGGAATTGATCATTTCTCATCTTCAGATCTTGACAACCCTTCCTGTGTATTTCCAGCATTTGCTGTTTGGATGACATCTTTAAAAGGCCCTGCCTGATCTATCTCAGTGAAGAAGCTCTCACATAGAACATGCATTTTTCAGTCTTGTAAATGTAGGTGATTCCCTAAGGAGGAATAGGTTAAAAAAAGACAGCAATGTACATCGCTGATAGAAATGAATACCATGACCTGACATTTTAGCAAGAGTTTAAAAATAAATGAATAGTTTTTGCACTTCAGGATGAACAGCAAGTATCAGTTCCGATTGGGTATTTACTGCAGCTGAAATCTATCTTTAAACAAGGCAGAAATATCGTAATATTTGCCCTCAAAGCCTTTGTCTTAGCTGTGGCTCAGTTGGTAGCACTATCGCCTCAGAGTCGGAAGATCACGGGTTTAAGCCCCACTCCAGCAGCTTGAGCGCATAATCTAGTCTGATGGCTGGCACAGACATGATGGGCCGAAGGGCCTGTTTCTGTGCTGTATAACTCTATGACTCCCAGTACAGTACAGAGTTGCCATCTTTCAGGTGAGATGCTAAACAAGGGCCCTGTCTGCTGTCTCAGGTGAACATAAAAAAATCCCATGGAACTATTCAAAGGAGAGGGGGGGAGTTCTTCCCAGTGTCCTGACCAATATTAATCCTATCCCAAAGGTGTTAAGTAAATGGATGTCTCCTTTTTTTTCAGAAGACAGCATTTATTGTTGCGGGTCTTTGTTATTCATATGGAAGCACATTCTTTCTTAATTATTAAATCCACTAAGAGATTTTATCAATTTCTCCACTAATCTTGTTTTTAATATATTTGATCTTGGGAGGTGAGATACACTGACAAGGGTGCATTCATTTTCCATCTCCCGTTTGCCTCCCTGATGATGGTGGACCTTTCCACTTCAAGGGTATTAAGAATCAACCATGTAATACAGGACTGGAGTCAGCTACAAGCCAGTTCAGGTAGGGTAGGGGTGGCAGAATCCCTTCCCTGAAGGAAAATACTTTGCTTTTCTTCAAAAAACATCAACCCAATATTTATCCCTGGCAGCAGTTGCCAATGTATTGAATTCATACTGGGATTTGAACTTTAAATTTCCGTGATTGTTAATTCAGAAGCACTAAAACTGTATCCTGATTCTTAAAATAGAGCATTAGAATTTTATTGAAGATTTTATGGTTGGAACCAAGTAGTTTTGCAGTAACATTACTACATGTTTCCTATTTGTGATTGTATAGTTCCTGTAGCAACAACAGTATATTTCAACATCTGAATTTTCCACATGAAATTAAATCCATCATTCATCGGGGAATAATGACTGAGCTACTAATTAAGCCAACTGTTGTAGGGTGAGGCTTATTTAAAATGAACTAAACTACCACTTCTCATGTGTAAAATATGTTTCATACTTGAAACACTGTTCAAATTGCAACAGTTTTGGACTAATATTTGGTCAGTATCCAATGTCTGACACTCATGATTTATACAACTAATTGGAGTCATTGATATTTCCTATGATCCAATCTGAGAGGTGGTTTAGGATTTGAAAGCAACAGAGGGTTTTCCTAAACAAATTTTGGGAGTAATTTTCACAGTATATGTTAGCAAAAGGGATTTGTGCCTCCCGAGCAATGCACGTTAAAAAATTACAGATAAGCCGTCCGCCATTTTCTGATACGTGCTACAGATTTCCACTGCCCTTTGTGTGAAGAAGTGCTTCCTGACATCATCCCTGAATGGCCTGCCTCTAATTTTAGGTTGTGCCCTCTTGTTCTGGGTTCCCCCTCCAGAAGAAATAGTTTCCCTCAATTCCACTGTCAACAGCCATGAATCACCTTAAACACCTCAGTTAGATCACCCCATTCATTTTGAATACAAGCCTAATCTATGTAACCTGTTCTCATAGTTTAACCCTTTTAGCTCCAGAGTGATATCCCATGCATTGAGGTCAGTCGGTGGAAAAATACACAAAGCTAGCAAATAACAACAACAACAGCTTGCATTTTTATAGCGTCTTGAACATAGTAAAATGCCCCAAGGCACTTCACAGGTGCATTAGCAAAAAAACTTGACACCAAGCCACACAAGGCAATTTAAGGACAGGTGATCAAAAGCCTGGTGAAAGAGAAAGATTTTAAAGAGCAGGTCAAAGGAGGAGAGAGAGAGAGATATACAGAGAGGTCTTAGCGAGGGAATTTCAGAGTTTAGCAGCCGAGGTCACAGCCGCCAGTGCTGGAGCGATTAAAATCAGGGACGCACTTGAGACTGGAATGGAGGAGTGCAGAGATCTCAAAGGGTTGTAGAGATAGAGGAGGCGAGAGAGATAGGGACTGGGAGGGGTAAGCGTAGTGGGGGGGGGGGGGAGTGGAGGGGGGGTGGGGTGGGTGGGGTGGTGAGTGAGGCCATGGAAGGATTTGAAAACAAGATGGAGAATTTTGAAATTGAGGTGTGACCTCTGGAAATGGGCCCAGTTCTACTGATTGTGGAGGTGATACTGCTTATGTGACTCACTTGGGAGGAGAAACTGGATTCAATCAGTGGAAATAATCAATTCAGACTGCAATACAATGGTTCCTAGACACTTTGGAAGATGAATTATCACTTGGATCTATTCAAGCAGGCACAACTTCTGAGGTTGTCCTCGAATCTGCCATTAAAAGTCTCTTCTGACAATAACTGTTGAACTGACTGATGTCTTAGTCTCTCAAGTGAAAATAATATTGAAATTAAAGTGATTAATATTTTAAAACTTGGGCTTTTATGATAAATAATAGAAGACAGGATCTTAAAATAAAACAAAAGAAAATATGCAGGTTGGGTGTTTCGGCAGATGAAACGAAAACGTATTTCTCAGTCAGAGAAGTCAAAGCTGGACACAATCTAGACTACCTCCTGTCATGTTTGCTCCCTGTAAAAGTCAATTAGGTTTTCTTTTTTGATATTTTGGATTGCTCTCAAAATGAATTTTCAATCACACTGCTCTGAGTCAAATCAACGTGCGCAAGATTTGTTGATGAGTTCAATGCAAGGGTCTTCGTCACATGTTGTTAATATGGCTTTTCTCTCGTTTTTTATTCGTTCGGGGAATGTGGGCATCGCTTGCATTTAGTGCCCATCCCTAATTGCCCTTGAGAAGGTGGTGGTGAGCTGCCTTCTTGAACCGCTGCAGTCCATGTGAGGTAGGTGCACCCACAGTGCTGTTAGGAAGGGAGTTCCAGGATTTTGACCCAGCTATAGTGAAGAAATGGTGATATAGTTCCAAGTCAGGATGGTGTGTGGCTTGGAGGGGAACTTGCAGGTGGTGATGTTCCCATGCATCTTCTGCCCTTGTCCTTCTAGGTGGTAGAGGTCACGGGTTTGGAAGGTGCTGTCTAAGGACCCTTGGTGAGTTGCTGCAATGCATCTTGTAGATGGTACACACAGCTGCCACTGTGCTTCGGCAGTAAAGCAACTGATTGTTGTCGGTGTTGGATGGGATGGCAATCAAGCGGGCTGCTTTGTCCTGGATGGTGTCGAGCTTTTTGAGTGTTGCTGGAGCTGCTCCCATCCAAGCAAGTGGTGAGTATTCCATCACACTCCTGACTCATGCCTTGTAGATGCTGGACAGGCTTTGGGGAGACAGGAGGTGAGTTACTCGCTGCAGAATTCCCAGCCTCTGACCTGTTGTTGTTGCCACAGCATTTATGTGGCTGGTCCAGTTCAGTTTCTGGTCAATGGTGACCCTCCCAGGATGTTGATAGTGGGGGATTCAGCGATGGTAATGCTATTGAACATCAAGGGGAGAAGGTTAGATTCTCTCTTGTTTGAGATGGTCATTGCCTGGCACTTGTGTGGCGCAAATGTTACTTGCCACTTATCAGCCCAAGCCTGGATATTGTCCAGGTCTTGCTGCATTTGTACACAGACTGCTTCATTATCTAAGGAGTCGCGAATGGTGCTGAATATCATGCAATCATCAGTGAACGTCCCTACTTCTGACCTTATGATGGAGGGAAGGTCATTGATGAAGCAGCTGAAGATGGTTGGGCCGAGGACACAACCCTGAGGAACTCCTGCAGTGATATCCTGGGACTGAGATGATTGACCTCCAACAACCACAACCATCTTCCTTTGTGCTAGGTATAACTCCAGCCAGTGGAGAGTTTTCCCCCTGATTCCCATTGACTCCAGTTTTGCTAGGGTTCCTTGATGCCATACTCGATCAAATGCTGCCTTGAAGTCAAGGACAGTCACACTCACCTCACCTCTGGAGTTCATCACTTTTGTCCATGCTTTGACCAAGGCTGTAATGAGGTCAGGAGCCAAGTGGCCCTGGCGGAACCCAAACTGAGAGTCAGTGGGCAGGTTATTGCTGAGGAAGTGCCACATGATAGCACTGTCAACGATGCCTTCCATTGCTTTGCTGATGATCAGGAGTAGGCTGATGGGGCAGTAATTGGCCGGTTTGGATTTGTCCTGATTTTTGTGTACAAGACACTCCTGGGCAATTTTCCACATTTCCGGGTAGATGCCAGTGTTGTAGCTATACTGAAACAGCTTGGCTAGGGGCGCGGCTAGTTCTGGAGCGCATATCTTCAGTACTATTACCGGAATGTTGTCAGGGCCCGTAGGGTTTGCAGTATCCAGTGCCTTCAGTCGTTTCTTGATATCATGTGGAGTGAATCGAATTGGCTGAAGACTGGCATCTATGATGCTGGGGACTTCAGGAGCAGACAGAGATGGATCATCAACTCGGCACTTTTGGCCGAAGCGTCAGATGCAAATGTTTGCTGTTGTGAAAGAGAGAAATGGATATTAGAGGGAGGAAGAGAGGGATGAGAACTAAAATGAGGGAGAGATAGATAGAAAGAGAGAGGGGAAGGAGGTCATGAGACAGCATATGAAAAGACAGAAGAGGAGAGAGAGAAAAAGAGAGCGAAGCAGTGGGGGAGGACAGAGTGGGTGCATGGGTGGGGAGACAGGACCTGATTTTAACTCACTGAAAACCCACCCACTTGCACAGAGTTAAAATTGGGCCCAGGTGAAAGAAACAAACGGATCCGCAGCACCAATTTGTTTTACTTGCCATTTTCTGATGGTCTGTTGAAATCACAAAGAAATCAAGAGCACCTTGATTAAGAAAGACTGATTTCCATGTCTAATTCTCTGATCTGTACTCCCATCAATGAGGCTCCACACTGGGAAAGGAACCTTGGAAGATTTGCCCTTGAGTGTTGCCAGTTCTCATCAGAAGCAAGCAAAGAGTTTAAAAACGGGAAAATGGTGGAAACGATTTAATTTGTGCCTAATGCTTTCAAAGCAGCTAGAGTTCCTTTATTTGCTAAAATAGATATTACCTTAACCAATATATTGTCAGCATTTACATCTTTCACAAGAAGCTTCCAGCAAGGAGCTAACTATAGAGGACAATGCTGAGCAACATGAGCAGAAATGGTGTAATTTCTAATTTGGAAAAGAAAAGTAAATGTCGAGGAAGTTTCTCCTTATTTATACAATTAAAACCCTTCATGATTTTGCACGCCTTTATTAAATCTCTCTTTGACCTTCACTGCTTGAAGGAGAACAATCCCAGTTTCTGATACCCTTTGCTTCAGCAGAGTGGTCAAGTTCTGGCGAATGCTAGTGGTGGGATAATGTGTGGTGTACCGCATTCCGTGAGGGGTCACTTAGCGAAGAAATGTAAAGATGATTAGTAGGGTCAGGCTGCCTGTGAGACAGAGGGGATTCCAATGAGACATCAATGTGGAGCTTCCATGAAATGGGAGAATGGAGATGGGACATAACCTGAGGCTTCAAGAAATTATATTTGAGAAACCAATCGGGCATCTGGCAGTTGACTAGAAAGCTGGTATTAAAAAATTCATGGCTTTTTACCTGGAATTCGATGAACGAGCTGTCTATATAGGACCCTCGGACTTCCAAAATACCTTATTGGACCACCTAGATACTTCTGGAAACACCGAGATCTCCGCGCTCCTCCAGTTCTGCCCTTTTAACCATCCCCAGGTTTAATCGCTCCACTGTTGTCAGCTCCCTGGGCCCTAAGCTCTGGAGCTCTCTCCCTAAACCTCTCCTTCTCTCTCTCCTCCTTTAAGATACTCCTTAAAACCCAGCTCTCTGTCATCTGCCCTAATGTCTCCTTTTTTGGCGCAGTGTCAAACTTAGTCTGATAATTGCTCCTGTGAAGCATTTAGGGATGTTTTACTCTGTTAAAGCTGCTATATAAATGCGAGTTGTTGTTGAAATTAATGTTGTTTTTTTTGACATGGGAGAACGATCAAAATTTGAATAAGAACTTAAGTAATGAAACTCCCTTCCTTCTCACTGATTCTAACTTAGTTTTTATTTGAAAAAACTCAGTTACAAAGAAACGCAGGCAGCTGGTTGCCCCGGAGAGACAGTGCCTGTACAATGTAGTGGTGAGATTATACATAATCAATCTAGTGCCATTGGGCACATTGATATTGCAGAGCTATTTAACGATACACATCAGTCTTATTGATCAGCAAACTGATACAGTAGTTAATCATCTCTCTTCTATAAGTAGCATTGCCAGTGCTTAATAAAGGCCAGAATAATTTATTTTCAATAGAGCAAATCTCTATTGGAAAACACATCTCCTGGGGCTCTGAGCAGTAGCAGCAGCTGTTCAGGCAGTAGATAGGCTTGTATCTCCAGACATGTCGGTGGAAATTAATTCATTATTGTCCATTATATATCTGGTACCCCTGTACACATAGTCAGACTTATCTTTTCAGTCAAGCACATGAAAACATCTCAGATTACCTTTCCCGAGCCTCTCCCCACCACCACCACCTCCCCTGCCCCCCACCCTGCCTCTCTCTCCCATGTCAGCTTTGGTAGTATAATGAGGTAAAGACTGGCTACCTGACCCGAACCCAACTAGACCCGACTACATATGTCGGTTCAGGTTGGGCCCATATTCTGAGTCCACCATTCAGGCTCATGTCGGATCGAGCTGGACTGTGCTGCCTCCGGGAACTCACGGGATCAGGCGCACCCACGGTTCCCCACAACTCGATCTGCAGGAATAGCTTGCTGCCGGAACAGATGAACAGGATCATCATGGGCGGCACAGTGGTGCAGTAGTTAGCACTACAGCCTCACAGCTCCAGGGACCCGGGTTCGATTCTGGGTACTGCCTGTGCGGAGTTTGCAAGCTCTCCCTGTGTCTGCGTGGATTTTCATCGGGTGCTCCGGTTTCCTCCCACAGCCAAAGACTTGCAGGTGATAGGTAAATTGGCTGTTGTAAATTGCCCCTAGTGTAAGGTAGATGGTAGGGACTATGGGATTACTGTAGGGTTAATATAGATGGGTGGTTGTTGGGCGGCACAGACTCGGTGGGCCGAAGGGCCTGTTTCAGTGCTGTATCTCTAAATATGAATATAAGTATCACCATTTGGACAAGGTAGAGCACAATAGCATGTTTGATGCCATTAAATTTATTGCGACATTCGGGTCGGGTTGGGTCGGGTGCGAAAAAAAATTAAAGGACTCGGGCCTGAGTCGGGTTCAGGTTGGCTGTGGTCGGGTCGGGCCTGGGACGGGTTTCAATTTTCTACCCGAGCAGGCCTTTATAATGAGGGGGTGCTTCATTGTCTGAGGTGCTGTCTTTCGGGTGAGATGCTAAACCCAGGCCCTGTCTGCCTTCTCAGGTGGACATAAAAGATCCCATGACGCTATTGAGAAGACGAGCAGGGGAGTTCTCCCCGGTGTCCTGGCCAATATTTATCCCTCAACCAAAATGAAGAAAAAACAGATTATCCGGTCAACCATCTCATTGCTGTTCATGGGATCTTGCTGTGCACAAATTGCCTGCTGTTTTTCCTGCATTACAACAGTGACTACACCGTAGAAAGACTTCATTGGCTGTGAAGTGCTTTGGGAAGTCATAATAGGCACTCTAGCTATGCAGGTTCCTCCTTTCACTCTTTGAGTGTTATATGATGCTCTAGTCACCGAGATATTAAAGCCTCAAAGGCCAAGCAGGAAGCTCGAGCACTAATACCTGCTGTTAAAGTTTTGGGTTACTTAGGAAGGGTGCAGAAGCTCGGGCTTTTCGGCTTTGGAGGGAGGTAACTGAAGCATACGGAGTTAAAGAGCAGAAGCTATGGAGACAGCACAAACTTTAACTTGCTGCTCACATTAATTTGCAGATATCTCAAGTTGCTGATGCTCGTGTTCTATTCAAATCAAACTATAACTGACAGGACAAAGGGGCATAGGCTCGAATTAGCAAAAGGCAAAGTTAGGACTGATGTTCCCCTTCTCCGAGCAGTAATCAACACACAGAATGGACTTCCAGGGTAAGAGAGTGGATGCTAAAAATCCTGGAGCCATTTAAAAGACGCAGTTGAATGCTGTCATGGGGAAAGGTAGACATCTGGTGGGTTTGAGCTAAACGTAGTCTCCCTCATTCCCTTGTCAGCACACACAACAACAGAGAAAACCAGTAGACAGGAGGCCAAGAGCTTCTTAAAGGCTGATGGCTCAAAAGCAGCCCAAAATATAGGCTAGGAGGTGTAGTTGGACTGAAGATGCAATGGGTCGCAGGCATGTCATGACTTAAATAGCAGGTATACTTCACGATCCATCACGGGAAATTGCAAGGACTTTCCCCTCACTTCTTGATGGTTTATTATGGACGTGTTCCTGTGCTGTAATTTTCTTTGTTCTTTGTTCTTTGTTGCTCAATCTGCTTGTTAATCATTTTTGACATTCATTATACAGTTGTCACAGTCATGCGGAGACACTCTGCTCCTGTTCCCAGTTCCTGCTGTCACCTTCCTGCTTTTCCCCACGCGGCTAATATCAGCAATCTTCCTTTTCCTAGTTCACACTGGCACTCTTTCCCCCTGCCCTCCCACACACCTATCACACGCACAGGAAAGACGCAATGAAATGTTCCCTCCTCCATTCGGGTCATCCCTCGCTTTGAGGAATTGTTTTGCCAAATATATAAGGTTGAGGGGTGTTTTAATTGAGGTGTTTTAGATGATTAGAGGATTCGGTAGGGTAGATAGAGAGAACCCGTTTCCTCTGGCAGATGGAGTCCAGAACAAGGGGGCATAACCTAAAGGTCAGAGCTGGGCCATTCAGGGGTGATGGCAAGAATCACTTCTTCACACAAAGGGTAGTGGAAATCTGGAACTCTCTCCCCCAAAAAGCTGTTGAGGCTGAGGGGGTCAACTGAAAATCCCAAAACCGTGAATGGTAGATGTTTATTAGTTGAAGTGTATTAAGTGTTATGGAACCAAGGCAGGTAGATGGAGTTAAGGTACAGATTAGCCATGATTTAATTGTCCAAGTTGGAGGGACTGGATGGACTCCTCCTATTCCTATGTTCCACACCTGCAATTTCCTAATCTGTGTGGCTTACAGTCGTGCCTGGGAAATAGGGCTCAACTTGTCACAGAAAGTCACACTTAGGGCTGGATTTTCCTCTCAGGGGCTGGATGCAGAAGTCAGGACCGTTTCTGGGTTCCAGACCCGGGAGGAAGCAGAAATAAGCCTCAAGTTTCACAGTGGCCACCAGTTAATTAATATAGAGACGAGTTTGGGGCCAATTAATGGGCCCAGGGTGAAGACAGAAGTGGGCCAATCAAGCGCCAGCCTGATTTAAATTCACGACAGCAGCCATTGCTGTGGCTCTTTGCGTGCTGAAAGTGGACAGTGAAGATTTACAGTGAGCTTCGGGCTGGAATTTTCATTTCCATGATGTTTCAGGAGAGTCGGAGGCCTGGAATCCGGGGCAGGGCAGCTTCTCACTTTCCAGATGCAGATCTGGAGGTAGTGCTGGAGGCCGTGAGAGAGAGGAGGGAGGGCCTATTCCTGGACAATGGCATGAGGAGGACACCTAAATAGACCAAGCAGGCTTGGATAAACATCTTTGCCACTGTCAGTGACAGAAGCGTGTTGAGAAGAACCTGGATAAAGGGCAGGAAAAGGTTCAATGAACTGATAGGCTCTGGCAAGGTGTGTACTATCCCCCAGCCCTCAGGACAGGTCTCTGGGTATCCATCCTCCAGCAGACCCATCAGCCGAGGAGCCTCAGGGTGCATGCTGCTCCTGAACAAGGGAGGCATATGTGACCAGGGCACCTACTGACCCCTCAGATTGGCTCAGAGCCATAGTGCTGCTGAGGACCTGTCAGCACTGAGACAAGCAGCTTCTAATGTATTGGCCATAGAAAGACTGCAGTGCCTCATCTGGCTCTCTTTTGTCCTTGCAGGAGAAACAGGCATATTATACCCAAGACAGGGCCCAGACAGGTAGAGGGGCACCCTACCTACAGGCTGTCACAGCAATGGAGCTTAGAGTGATGGAAATAGCCAGGATCGCAGACCATGACTAGGGGACATAGATTTAAAGTGATTGGCAGAAGGATTAGAGGGGAGATGAGGAGAAACTTTTTCACCCAGAGGGTGGTAGAGGTCTGGAACTTACTGCCTGAAAGGGAAATAGAGGCAGGAAACCTCATCTCATTAAAAAGGTGCTTGGATATGCACCTCAAGTGCCGTAACCTGCAGGGCAACGGACCAAATGCCGGAAAGTGGGTTTAGGCTGGGTGGCTGTTTATTCAGCTGCGCAGGCACGATGGGACAACTGGCCTCTTTCTGTGCAGTAAACTTTCTATGATTCCATGAGGAAGTAAGCCCTGGCGAAATGGGCACTCATGGTGGAGATGGTAATTGCAGAGGGTAATGCGCTCATTAAGAGGTTCATTGCACTCTACCCCGTCCGACAGCATGTTGAACACAGAGCTGCATTGGGAAGCCTTAGCACTACAGAGGCCTTTGCTCTCCAAGGCTAGCTCTCATTATCTGTTCTTGTGTCTCCAGGTGCAGATGCCCATCCAAGGAGACCTTCTCCCTCACCATCACCGGGCCAAGATGACCAGCAAAGATCCGAAGAAGAACCATCACACCTTACATTTGCACCCTCCACCGATGCAGATACATTCAACTTAGTGGGTCCCTCCACGTGTTTAGTTAGGATGACACTGGGTGATGACCATGGCACTAGTGTGCAGGAGGAGGTGCCAGAGGCGGAGACAGCTGTGAGCAGTTCCCCTCAGAGGATGGTGGACAGACACAGCCCTGCTCAGCTGGACACAGATGCAGGGCCTCAGGAGTCACTGGAAAGGAGGCTCTACCTAGACCAGCAGCAGCAGATGTGCTCCCACATATTGGAGTTCCTTGAGGCAATATGGGATCATGGGCTGAGAATGGAGAAGTCTATGCAGCTCATGTGCGCTACAATGACTCTGGGCTTTGAGTGCACGAGCTCCTCCACGGACAGTGGCCAACCTCATGGAAAGCCATTTGCGGCAGCTCGGAGTGCCGGCAGGAACTGCGCATTAACAACCACAGGATGCAGGCCACACTGTGTAGCCTGGACTGGTCAGTGGCGCTGGTGGCATAGAAGTGTTTGGAGAGGATGCCAATTGACCCGCAACTGGTGCTCCCCCCGCCCATGCCATCCAGAATGCCCACCAAGGGCTGAAAATGTCACCGAGGAGGAGTGGGTGACACCACTCCTGCAGCGCCTTTATCATCCTCAGCCTCCTTGACTCTTCAGACAGTGGGGATCATCTGTGACAGAGGCTGCCCCTGCAATGGTGTAGCTGCAGCAGCCTCTGGAGACGCCCCCACGGCACCTCTATGACAAGGACGACCGTCACTTGCATCTCAGCCGCCGGCCAAGACGAGCGAGCAAGCTGCCTCCACCGCCTCTGAGACCAAAAGGGGAGCACCGCGTCGAAGTGCCTTGATGGCCACATGGGTGCAATCAATGATGCCCTGTGCCTGGGGGAATCCAGCAACGGTAGCAAAATTCACTGTCGTCTGTGCCTGCAAAGCCACATCCGTCATGAATTGAATTTATTATCCAGCTCTCGCAAATGGGGTGAGGTGCAGTGGTGTGCAGTCGTTTGCAAGGTGCCACTAACGTCCGTAGATGATCCTTGGAAGGAGCCAAAAACGAAGAAGTTCAACCCACGGTGACTTTGACAGGTACTGGCAGAGCATGGCATCCAGTGCTACGAGGTGTGAGATCTTTGGTGATGAGGGCACAGTTTTCTGGGGCCATTTACCTGGAGAGTCACAATCTCCTGCGCCACTGATTCTCAGTTATCTCCAGGCAGCTCTGTCTTCACCGGTAGATCCTATGCTGAGGGTATGGCCTCCTTGCTGCCCCTCATTCCTCTCCTCTGGCCCTCCTGATGCCCAGGTCTTCTGTGGAGGGTTTTTGCCCCTCACCCCTATTGGGCCCGAAATCTGAGAGTTGTGCCCCCATTGCCCGCTGCAGCCTTCCTTGCGGTCAGGTGGCTGTCCTATTGTGATTGGCAGCATTGCCCCTTGCTCGTTTGCTCCCACGATGTCGGCAGGGTGGCAAACTCCTGCACTGCCCATGTGCTTACTGCCCACTCTCCCTGCCATATGTGCTGCACCAATGGCCGAGTTTCCCTCTGTGCCATTCACCCTTTTATAGGGCCCAGGTAATTCCATGGGGTGACCTTGACTGGCTGCCCACTGTGTACCCACCTCCCTTCACCTGGTCTGCCCCAGACAGCACGTGCAGCCTGTGCGTCCCGATGAAAATTGCAACAGCGCCGCCCCTCCCCCCCCAGCAACATAAAGAGCTCTCAAGGAGCTCCTCTCCCACCATAATTAGCCTAAATCAGTGATTGGGCAGGTTCGTGATGCCAGCCTCCCCTCGCCCTGGTGAATATGGCTGGAACTGGGAATGGAGTTAAGAAACCGGCACAACGGCTGGTGCCAATGCTTCCATCTGCCATCCACCTCCATTTCTGTTCCTGGTGGGACCCAAAAACTCAGCCCTTAGTGCCAGCTGTGGCTCAGCAACTAGCACTCTCACCCCTGAGGCAGAAGGTCGTGGGTTTACATCCCACTCCAGAGACCCAAGCATGCAATCCAGGCTGACATTTCCAGTGTTGTGCTGAGGGAGTGCTGCACTGATGGAGATGCTGTTTCTCGGGTGAGATTTAAACAGTTGGCTTTCTCAGGTGGAGATAAAAGATCAGATGGCACTTTTGGAAGACGAGCAGGGGGGCCCTCCTTCGTAATGCGGACGATATTTATCCTTCAACCAACATTATTTAACTGAAATCTGGTCATTAATATTGTTGCTGTTTCTGGGATCTTGCTGTCCGCAACTTGACAGCCACATTTTCTACATTGCAACACTGACGACACTTCAAAAAGTATTTCCTTGGCTGTAAAGTGCTTTGAAATGTCCTGAGGTCGTGACCTCTTAGTGGTAAGGGCGTTTCAAAATAAAATGAACTCATTAGCTGGAATTTTATGCCCCCCCCCCCACACAGGAGCAGTCTGGAGGCAGTGGGGGGTCAGGGGTTGTAAAATTGAGTGGGAGGCGAGGGGGTGCCGTACCCGATGCCTTCCTGTCCCCGGTGCAATTTTACTCAGGGTGGCGGTGGCGCGAAGTGGCCCGCCCCAGGTCAACCAAGGCCCTTAAGTGGCCAATTAACTGCCACATAAGGGCCTCCTCTCACCACCACAGGTAATTTAGCAGCGGGCGGCAGTTCCTTAGCCCCCACAGAAGACTGTTTCCTTGCGGGCTCGTGGGGGCCCTCCATCGGGCCCCCCCTAAAGCCCCAGCCTCCCCCACTGAGATGAAGTACCCCCCTCCCCCCCCAACCGATCTCCCTTGCCTTGCCGGGGCCCGGCTAATTGCCCCCGGCGAGACCCCAAAATGTATCCTCTCTTCCAGAGCCGACCGACTGTTGGCTGGGTGCAGTCCCAGCAGTGGCCACCGCCCCCAAGTGGTGCTGCTGGGACTGAGAGCTGCCGGGGCTGAGAGCTGCCGACCCGCTGATTGGCCGGTAGCACTTGGAGGCGGGACATCCTGCCTCACAGGGATGGAAGTCCCACATAAGTCAATTAAGTGCCTGGGGAGAGTAAAATCCTGGTGGGGCTCCCCAGGCCCAGCAGCGACAGACTTATCCCTGACTTTTTGGCTGATGGGTGGGGCCTCCTGCCCAACATAAAATTCCAGTGATTGATCCAGAAATAGTAAAGAAATAAAAGTTTGCAATATATTTGTCATCTAGTGTGTGCATTAATATTTTCACATTTTTTTTTAAAACCTCCGATCATGGCCCAGCTTAATGGGATCAATAATTAACCCAGTCGTTTAAAAAGAATGCCTGCCAAACTGAAAAACAAGGCAGCCATCAGATAGACTGGGAATAGATTTCTCAATACTGTCTGTGCAACAGAAACTGGTTTGAGTTTTTATTGAAATTCTTGTTGCATTTTGCCCTAGCTTTAACCATAGTATTTACATCTTTCCCTTCGCTTTTAGCCGCAAGGACGTAAGGACTCTTTCACAGCTCCAGACATTTGCAATTCTTCATTCAACTGCTCGAGGAATGATATAGACAAAAAAGTTAATCCTGCCCTCAGGCTTCCTCACCCCACATCGGTACAGGAGCCTGTCATGTTACAGAGGAGCAGAGAGACGCTCTCAAGGATTGGACTGCTTTGTAGTTCAGCACCTTGCATGACTCAGAATTCAGAGTACCTCAAAAATGTCTGTCTCTCCCTTTGTCTTTAAGGGAAATTTCTTGTGGGAATATAAAATAAAAACTCTCACATTGGGAGACATTATAAATTTCGAATTTGCTGCAGATGCCTTCTTGGGTTCAGTGATGTCAATGATTGAAACATAGACAATGGGAGCAGGAGTAGGCCATTCAGCCCTTCAAGCCTGCTCCGCCATTCATTATGATCATGGCTGATCATCCAACTCAGTAACCTGTTCCCGCTTTCGCCCCATACCTTTTGATCCCTTTAGACCCAAGAGCTATATCTAACTCCTTCTTGAAAACATACCATGTTTTGGCCTCAACTGCTTTCTGTGGTAGTGAATTCCACAGGTTCACCACTCTCTGGGTGCAGAAATTTCTCCTCATCTCAGTCCAGAATGGTTTACCCCGTATTCTTAGACTATGACCCCTGGTTCTGGACTCCCCCACCATCGGGAACATCCTTCCTGCATCTACCCTGTCAAGTCCTGTCAGAATTTTATAGGTTTCAATGAGATCCCCCCTCACTCTTCTGAACTCCAGAGAATATAATCCTAACTGACTCAATCTCTCCTCATACGTCAGTCCTGCCATCCCAGGAATCAGTCTGGTAAACTTTTGTTGCACCCCCTCTATAGCAAGAACATCCTTCCTCGGATAAGGAGACCAAAACTGCACACAATATTCCAGGTGTGGCCTCACCAAGGCCCTGTATAATTGCAGCAAGACATCCCTGCTCCTGTACTCGAATCCTCTTGCTATGAAGGCCAACATACCATTTACCTTTTTTACTACCTGTTGGACCTGCATGCTTACCTTCAGCGACTGGTGTACGAGAACACCCAGGTCTCGCTGCATATTCCCTTCTCTCAGTTTATAGCCATTCAGATAATAATCTGCCTTTCTGTTTTTGCTACCAAAGTGGATACCCTCACATTTATCCACATTATACTGCATCTGCCATGCATTTGCCCACTCACTCAACTTGTCCAAATCACCCTGAAGCCTCTCTGCATCCTCCTCACAACTCAACCTCCCACCCAGTTTTGTGTCATCTGCAAATTTGGAGATATTACATTTAGTTCCCTCATCTAAATCATTAATATATATTGTGAATAGCTGGGGTCCTAGCACCGATCCCTGTGGTACCCCACTAGTCACTGCCTGCCATTCGGAAAAAGACCCATTTATCTCTACTCTTTGTTTCCTGTCTGCCAACCAATTTTCTATCCATCGCAATACACAACCCCCAATCATATGCGCTTTAATTTTACACGCCAATCTCTTATGTGGGACTTTGTCGAAAGCCTTCTGAAAGTCCAAATAAACCACATCCACTGGCTCCCCCTCATCAACTCTACTAGTTACATCCTCAAAGAATTCTAGTAGATTTGTCAAGCATGATTTCCCTTTCGTAAATCCATGCTGACTCTGCCCGATTCTACCATTGTTCTCTAAGTGCTCTGCTGTAAAATCTTTGATAATGGACTCTAGAATTTTCCCCACTACCGATGTCAGGCTGACTGGTCTGTAATGCCCTGCTTTCTCTCTACCTCACTTTTTAAATAATGGGGTTACATTAGCTCCCCTCCAATCTGTAGGAAGTGTTCCAGAGTCTATAGAATCTTGGAAGATGACCACCAATGCATCCACTATTTCTAGGGCCACTTCCTTAAGTATTCTGGGATGCAGACCATCAGGCCCTGGGGATTTATTGGCCTTCAATCCCATCAATTTCTGCAACACCATTTCTCTACTCATACTGATTTCCTTCCGTTCTTCTCTCTCACTAAACCCTGTGCTTCCCAACATTTCTGGTATGATATTTGTGTCCTCCTTTGTGAAGACAGAACCAAAGTATGCATTTAGTTGGTCAGCCATTTCTTTGTTCCCCATACTAAATTCCCCTGTTCCTGACTGTAAGGGACCTACATTTGTCTTCACCAATCTTTTTCTCTTCACATACCTATAGAAACTTTTACAGTCAGTTTTTATGTTCTCTGCAGGCTTACTGTCATACTCTATGTTCCCCTTCTTAATCAATCCCTTTGTCCTCCTTTGCTGAATTCTAAACTGCTCCCAATCCTCAGGTCTGTTGTTTTTTCTGGTGAATTTATATGCCTCTTCCTTGGATCTAATGCTATCTCTAATTTCCCTTGTAAGCCATGGTTTGGCTACCTTTCCCATTTTACTTTTGTGCTAGACAGGAATAAACAATTGTTGCAGTTCATCCATGCACTCTTTGAATGTTTGCCATTGCCTTTCCACCGTCATCCCTTTAAGTAACGTTTCCCAATCCATCATAGCCAACTCACACCTCATACCTTTGTAGTTTCCTTTACTAAGATTCAGGACCCTAGTCTCAGAATCAACTCTCCATCTTGATGAAGAATTCTATCGTATTATGGTCGCTCATCCCCAAGGGGTCTCGCACAACTAGATTGTCAATTATTCCTCTCTCATTACACAATACCCAGTCTAGGATGGCCTGTTGTCTAGTTGGTTCCTCAATGTATTAGTCCAGAAAACCCTCCCATATACAGAGCAAGAATTCCTCCTCTACAGTATTGCAACTAATTTGATTTGCCCAATCTATATGCAGATTAATGTCACCCATAATTACAGATGTTCCTTTATCGCATGCGTCTCTAATTTCCTGTTTAATGCCATTCCCAACCTCACCACTACAGTTTGGGTGTCGATATGCAACCCCATTAGCAGTTTTTGCCTCTTAGTGTTTCTCAGCTCTACCCATACAGATTCCACATCGTCAGAGCTAATATCTTTCCTCACTATTGTGTTAATTTCCTCTTTAACCAGCAATGCAACTCCACCGCCTTTTGCTTTTTCCCATCCCTGTTCACCTTGCAGCCATGTTTCCATAATTCCGACTATATCATATCCGTTTACATCTATTTGCGCGATTAATTCATCCACTTTATTGAGAATGCTCTGCGCGTTACAGCACAAAGCCGTAAGGCTTGTCTTTTTAACATTACTTGCCCCTTGCCACTATTTTGCACTGTGGCCCTGTTTGATTCTGGCTCTTGATTTCTCTGCCTATCATTTTTCCTATTCCCCTTACTGTCTTGTGTTCTTGTCTTTGATTCCCCCCTCCTCTGACTCCTTGCAAAGGTTCTCAACCCCCTGCCATTTTAGTTTAAACCTTCCCCAACCACTCTAGCAAATACTCCCCCTAGGACATCTGGCCTGGTCCTGCCCAGGTGTAACCCGTCCAGTTTGAACTGGTCCCACCTCCCCCAGAACTGGTCCCAATGTCCCAAGAATTTATTACCCTGCCCCTCACACCATCTCTTCAGCCACGTGTTCATCTGATATATCCTGCTATTTCTACTCTGACTAGCACGTGGCACTGGTAGTAATCCTGAGATCGCTACATTTGAGGTCCTACTTTTCAACTTACTTCCTAACTCCCTATATTTTGCTTTTAGGACCTCATCCTTTTTTTTACCTTTGTCGTTCATACCAATGTGTACCACGACCATTGGCTGTTCACCCTCCCCCTTCAGGATGTCCTTGACCCTAGCACCAGGGAGGCAACATACCATCCTGGAGTCTCTTTTGCTGCCACAGAAATGCCTATCTATTCCCCTTGCAATTGAATCCCCTATAACTGTTGCATTCCCACACTTTCTACTCCTGCCCTGTGCAGCAGAGCCAACCGTGGTGCAACAAATTGGGCTGTTGCTGCTTTCCCCTGAGACGCCATTCCCCCAACAGTATCCAAAGCAGTATATCTGTTTTAGCCACAGGAGATTCCTGCACTGCCTGCCTAGTCATCTTGCTCTGCCTGGTGGTGACCCATTCCCTTCCTGCCTGTGGTGTGACCACCTCTCTATACGTGCTATCCACGATACTCTCCACCTTGTGGATGCTCCACAGTATCCCCAGCTGCCGCTCCAGCTTGGGACAAAATAAAAATCTTGTTACATGTTAATCTACAAACCATGTGATAACATTAAATGCATACACGAGGTGACCAATTAGGGTATTCCACATCCCTTACATTCCCGGAATTGACATGCAATACCCAATATCTACTCCCACCACAGCATAGTGCAAGGTTGTGAGAGTGTGCTGTCTTATGATTGGAAATGCATAAGTGTGTCTGTTGCACGTCTCCAACCTCAATCTTGTCGACAATCTGCCGAATGCGTACAGGGAAAGGGGTCGGTCAGCACACAAGGGGAACTCTGCAATAATGCTATTGGATCGTTAACATCTGTCAGAAAAGGCAGACCACACCATGGTTTAAGGCCTCATTCAGAGGATGACAGCTCTCGCAATGATAGATTCGTTGAGTACTATGCTGGAGCATCAGCTTAGATATTGTCAACATAAATTCAGAGCTATCACCCCTGAACGGCATACTTTAATTTTAAGGTTATGTTCCCTTGTTCTGGACTCCCAAACCAGAGGAAATAGTTTCTCTCTATCCACCCTATCAAATCCTTTTATCATCTTAAAAACCTCAATTAGTTCACCCCTTAATCTTTTATGCTCAATAGGTTTTGGGCGATTGGAGTCTGACCATACAGAACATTCAAACACCTGGTTTGTTCATTCCTGATAACACTATCTTATGCCTTACAGACTGAAATATCTGCCACCACTGCAGTCTAATGCCACAATTACAACGACGCAGAGCTGTGTCTCTTAACTGCTACACCCGGGGCTTGCTGTACTTCGTAAGCAAGGAATAATAAATGACATAAAAGTTCAGAAAACAAGAGGAAAAATCTTGTGTCTTACTTTAACTACAAATACCCTGTCCTTAATCTATGTACCACCGGATTACAGAAATTACACTCAAAATCTAATTTGCACAGACCGTAATCACATAAAGATGTTAGATTGTTATCCAAAATGCACTGTATGCGAGTGATTAAAGGAGAAAGGTACCACTTTAACACTTAATCATCTGTAAAACAGCTAAGTGAGTGACTTTTTAAAGTTTTACGTTACTGTGTACCATGTGTCTGACATTTGTCTGACCATAAACACACATCAAGAGAAGAATCAGCTGCTGAATATTAATGCTAAATTGCTCCAATCTTGTTCTGAAAATCCTTTTTTCAACATAAATCATAGCAGCCAACTATTAACAAACAGGTAGAAAATACTAATTTCAACCAAATAATGAGTAGAGCTGAAGCTGAGATGGAGGAGCACAAGGATGTCTAATCTTTTATCTTCCCAGAGTCACATAGGTTTGCATCAGAGAGCCTCGGAGGCCATGCATAATGTTTAAATCCTAATTGGTACCAATCTGACAATACTTCACATACGGAAATTAGGATTAATTCACCAATGAGGCAATAATGCTCAAAATCAGCCACCTTCCAGACTCTCATTACTCAAACCGGGAAATAAGAAACTCAAAGTTGCCTTGGCTTCACTTTGATTGCCAGAGCCTCTGGGTCACATAACACAGACCTTCCATCTCTAGGTTTCAATCTAGTCCCTTTCTGGGTAGAACACTCAAGAGAACCCAGCCCAGAATGATCAATCCTTCAATGTTACTGGAACAGCTAAAAGGTGACATTTAAAAGAAATCCAGGGGCGTATCAGAGGATGAGGGTTAGGGTTAGGGTTATGAAAGAAAGACAGAAAGACAGAGAGAGAAAGAGACAAAGAAAGAAAGAGGGAGGTGTTGGTGTATGACAATGTTCCTGAGGTATTAATCCAGAGGCTCAGGTTAGTGCCCTGCGAGTACAAGTTCAAATCCCACCTCGGCAGCTGGTGAAATTTTAAATTTAAAAATTCAATTAATTAATAAAAATCTTGAATTGAAAGCTAGTCTCAGTAATGGTGCCATGAAACTACTGTCAATTGTCGTAAAAACCCATCTGGCTCACTTAGGTCCTTCAGGGTAGGAAATCTGCCATCCTTACCTGGTCTGGCCTACATGTGACTCCAGACCCACAGCAATGTGGTTGATTCTTAACTGCCCTCTGAAATGGCCTAGCAAGCCACTCAGTTGTCAAAGGGCAATTAGGGATGGGCAACAAATGCTGGCTTTGCCAGCGACACCCACATCCCAATGAAAGAATAAAAAAAAGATATTCATTACCCATAGTTAACCTTTTGTGATATGTTGGCTGGTTTTCACCAATAGCCCTTGTGGTACAGAGAGGGCAAATTATTAAGCCAATGTTATAGTTACTGTTTTTCCTCAGACAAAATAAATTGCCTCTCACTCCCACAAGCCTCCCCTCACTCCCCCCTCCACATCCCCAGGGAATGTCACAATTGTCAGAAAAGGTAGTCCTTTGAATGCCCTGAAGGTTTGAGGCAGGGCAGGGAATGTACAAGAGGCCATCGCAACAGCGCACTCCTTCAACATGCTTTGCTTGTAGTTGCCTCTTATCTATTCTGGTGCTGGGTAAAAAGTTGAACACTGCAAGTAGTCAAACACCAGGCTGGAAAGAATGACAGTTCGCAACTATTCACGCTTTCTTTGCCACGTTACAAGACTCAGGCAGCACACTTAAACTACCCCTGTTGGTGCAAACTGCGTCAATTTGTCTGAGAAAAAGTACTGTCAGAAATGAGCCACTTGACCTTTGTAACTGAATTTGGCTGAAATGCAGTTGTAGCATTCCAAGGACTATAGCTCAGAAACCCGCAGCTTACGGCAGCTGGCATTAGAAATACTTATTCAAAATTATGAAGAGTTTTGATAGAGCAATTAAGAAGAAATTGTTTCCCTGGCAGGTGGGTCAGTAACCAGGAAACACACATTTAAAATACCTAAAGAAACAGAGGGGAGATATGGACAGCTTTTTATAACGCAGTGAGTTGTTGTGATCTGGAATGCACTGCCTGAAAGGGCAGTGGAAGAAGATGCAATAGCAACTTTCAAAAAGGAACTGGATAAATACTTGAAAAGGCAATATTGAAGGGCTATGGGGGGAAAAGCCGTGTTAGCTGGTAGTACTCTCGGGTGGGCGCAAAAAAATCCCATGGCACTATTTTAATGAAGAGCTGGTCAGTTTTGGCCAATATTTATCCCACGACCAGCATCACTTAAACAGATTATCTGGTCATTATCACATTTCTGTTTGTGGGATCTTGCTGTGCACAAATTGGCTGCCACATTTCCTACATTACAACAGCGACTACACTTCAAAAGTACTTCATTAGCTGTTAAGCGCTTTGGGACATGCTGAGGGCATGAAAGGTGCTTTAGAAATGTACGTTCTTCCTTTTCTTGTTCTTTCACTGGCCCAATGGGCGAATGGCCTCCTTCTGTACTGTAAGATTCTACGATTCAAAATCATGAGGGGTCTGGACAGAGTAGATAGAGAGAAACTGTTCCCATTGGTGGAAGGATCCAGAACCAGAGGACACTGATTAGAGGTGATTGGCAAAAGAAGCAAGGACAACATGAGGAAAAAATTTTTAACGCAGCGAGTGGTTCGGATTTGGAATGCACTGCCTGAGAGTGTGGCGGAGGCAGATTCAATTGAGGCCTTCAAAACATAACAGGTTAATTATCTGAAGAGTAAAAATTTGCAGGGCTACGGAGGAAAGGCAGGAGAGTGGGACTAGCTGAATTGCTCTTGCAGAAAGGCAGCATGAACATGATAGGCCAAATGGCCTCCTTCTGTCTTGTAACCATTCTTTGATTCAATGATTTGGATGGAGGCAATCACGGTATCAAAACAAATTGCAAAGCATCGTTTGGGCATTGTGTTTTGTCAGTTTCCCATTGTTACCTTTCATTTCTTTTTCTCTTTATTTGTTCTCTGTCTTTCCCTTTCCCTCACTTCACAGTTTCTTTCTTCCTGTTCCAAAACGTATCCTTTTCAAGTTACTAAACCTTGCCTTTTCGGTTTTCTTTCTGCCTCTCACAGTTTAATTTGGGTTTTGCACCCACTCCCAACCATCCATTCCCAAGAACTCTGGTCAATGAGAGATAACGGGAACAGCTTGCATTTTTGTAGTGCCTTTAAAGTAGGGAACCCTCCGAAGGTGCTTCATGGGAGTGTAAATCAGACAAAAACTGAGACCGAGGTAAAGGAGAGGAGGGCTGACTAAAGGCTTGGTCAAAGAGTTAGAGTTTAAGGAGGGTCTTAAAAACAGGAAAATGAGAGGCGGGGAGGATAAGAGAGAGAAATTGAGAAATTGGGGTCTAGTCAGCTGAAGGCCCAGCTGCCAATGGTGGAGTGAAGGAGATGGGGAAAGAAGTTCAGCACAGAATTGTGTAGTAGGCTCCAGTATCAAAAATCTTTGTTGTGGTGTTGGAGAGGATGATGCTTTGCTTTGTATGGATACAGTTATTTAAAGCTGCACATCACTCAAGATTCAGCAGTGCCGCAAAACAAGATGCCCTGTTTCGTTCCTGTTCAGTGAGAAAGGGAACCTGATGCTTTATTCATGTCCGTGGGCAGGAAGTTTCCCAAAACCTCAGGACCTACTCCTGCACTACCCAAGACGGAGCAAGAACGGTAAAGAGTAAGGATTGTGGAGATTGTCCTAGGATCATCTGGAAGAACATGGCATTCTATATAGCTGCTTCCCTGCTAACTGTATGTCTGCGAAGGCAGCATTATTCAGACATCCCCAAAGAACTGTGCCAGGATCAGTAGACACACTTGGGATGGCATATTGATGGGCACAGACAGTCAGCCTTAGTACCATGTGTGGCAGCCTTTAAGAAAGTCTCCAGAGCTGAGCACCAGCAATAACCATAGCTGCAAAGTGTCTGCAATCAAAAAGTAACTGGCAGTTCAGAGTTTCTAGTATGTGCGAAATCAGTCCAACAGCAATTTTCAAAGTAGGAGGTGATAAGTGTGGTGCATGAATTCAGCAATTTACTGTATTCTCTTTGCCAAGTGCCAAAAATAGACCGGATATGCTTTGATAATAAGCTTAACACACATTCTGGGTTAGAAAGCGCAACATCCACAGATCAGATAATTGGCATTTGTTTCAGGGCCATTACATCAACAGCAGCTTCTCAGTTTTTAGCTTCCGATGTGCTGAGGAAGTAGAAAATCCTGATTATCAACGAGCGGGAAAGTTAAGGTTATATTTTAGATCCATAAATTTGGCTAGAGTCAGGCAAACTTAAATACGTTTAATAGACTGTGGGCTCAAAATTGGACTTAATAGTGTACATTGTTTCAGTGCTATGGGTGCTGTTTTGGCGCTCATGCCGCTTGTGCTCATGTCGGTATGGTCTGTACCAAATGCTGTCCTGGTGACGGCATTAGAGTCGGCTTTAGGAGCACGTGACGGAAGTATGCGAAGTGGACAAACGGTGATGTCACTAAGTGTGTCATGCTGATTGGACGCCAGTGCTGCCATTATGAAACTCTCTGCCTTTGCTATTCCTCTCTCCTAGCCTTGCACAGCTGCACACGTTCAGCAGCAGGAAGGAGTCCCCCCATCCCCCGCAGCACCAGCGTGATTTAAAGGGATCATCAACAGCTCGCAGGTCAGTTAATGATTACTTTCTACTGGCTCTGTTTGAGTTTGTGGAATTGTTGGGATGTTTGTAGGAGTTGGTTACAGGTGATGAAGTCTGCGGAGACTGATGCCGCACAAGGAGAAGGCTTTGATTGTGGCTGCACACCTCTCACTGCCAGTCATAGGGGCTAGAGTAGCAATATTCATGAGCATCAGTCGTGGCCACACTAATGATTCCCAGCACTGTCTCCCCCTTGGCCAGGAGACATGCAGCTGTGCCGGCCCCCTTTGCTGGTTAGATGTGGCTGCCTCCGGACATGGGTCCCCTTGACCTGCCAGAGAGAGGGAGGTGCGTCAGTGAGTGTGATGCAATCTGTTTGGGTGACATGCCTTCCGCAGTTGAATAGCTGCTAGTGGGTGGCTTGCAGCAGTGCTAAGTGTGTGAGGGTGAGGTGAAGCTATGAATGTGAGGTATGAGTTGTGTTTGATACAGATTGTTGGTAGGTGATTGATGAGGGTGTGGCAAATGGAGCAGTGTGAGGCTAGTGGTGCAATTAGAGAGATACAGCACTGAAACAGACCCTTCAGATCGCCGAGTCTGTGCCGACCATCAAACACCATTTATACTAATCCTACATTAATCCCATATTCCCTACTACATCCCCACCTTCCCTCAATTCTCCTATCACCTACCTACACTAGGGGCAATTTACAATGACCAATTTATCTATCAACCTGCAAGTCTTTGGCTGTGGGAGGAAACCGGAGCACCCGACGGAAACCCACGTGGTCACAGGGAGAACTTGCAAATCCTACACAAACAGTACCCAGAACCAAACCCGGGTTGCTGGAGCTGTGAGGCTGCAGTGCTAACCACTGAGTCACTGTGCTGCCCACAATTGGTGGGATATGGTTTGTGAAGATGTATTCACTGACCTTGACCACTCGTGTGAGGTCATTCAACTTCTTACAGCACTGCATCCTTGTCCTCCAGGCTAGAATGCTGACATTGACTGTGACGGCTACCTGCTCCCACGGCTTTCTTAATGTTTGCCTAGAGAGCCTCCTGCCCCCTCCCACCCCCCGAGGTGGGGAAGAGACGGTTGCCCACCTACTCCTGGAATGTATCTTTGCAAAGCAGGTGTGGAAAGAGATGCAGTGGTTTTTGTCAAGGTTCATCCCAAGCAGCTCTGTAACACTGGAGTCTGTGCTCTACGGGCTGTTCCCAGGGACACACACCGAGACAAACATCAACTGCTGCTGGAGGACTATCAATTTGGTGAAAGACGCCCTTTGGTCTGCCCGAAACTTGCTGGTCTTCCAGCGTAAAGAGTTGTCCACGACCGAATGTTGCAGACTGGCACATTCCAAGGTGCAGGACTACGTGCTGAGGGACGCACTAAAGCTTGGAGCAGCCGCAGCAAAGGCTCAATGAGGAAAGACCACAGTGTAAGGTCCCCCCACCATAGTGAACTGAGGGGCTGGATCCGTGGGAAACCCCTCGAACTGTATCGGAAAATTTTCATTTGCTGTAAAATGTAAAAATGTAATTGGCATGACAAATGTGAAATGGAAGGGTTGTGAGGCAACTCATGATTGTAATGAAGCAAACGGACCTCCTTTGCACTGTTTGTATTTTTTGACTTGGTGCTGTTTGAAACTGGTAATATAAGTTTTACAGATTTTTATGAATAAAGTATATTTTGGAAATAAAAAAAAACTTCTCTCCTTCTCTGCACCTCCTGCACCAAGGCCTCCAGTGCTGCATCAGAGAACTTTGAAGTGTTGCTCTATTTTTCAAGGCTTCTCAAGCTCATTTACCCTCCTTTCACCTCTCTTTGTCAGCCCCTGCTGCAGCCAGAATGCATCTTGCCTATAAGAGCCATTTTACCCAGGCTAGATTCCCTCTCATCCAACCGAAGTTAGCCCTCTTCCAAATTAGAAGTTCTACTTTAGATTGTTCCTTGCTTTTCTGAATTATGAGTCTAAAATTATAAATATCAACAAAGGGTTACTAAAAAAGTAATAAAAAGAGCAAAGGTAAATTATGAAAGAAAACTAGCGCAAAATATAAAAACGGATAGCAAAAGCTTCTGTAAATATATAAAAGGGAAGAGAGTAGCTAAAGTGAATGTTGGTCCCTTGGAGGATGAGACTGGGGTGTTAATGGTGGGGAACACAGAAATGGCGGAGACACTAAATCAGTATTTCGCCTCAGTTTTCATGGTGGAGGACACTAGTACCATCCCAATAGTAACAGGTAATGCAGAGGTTATAGAAAGGGAGGAACTTAGAACAATCATCATCGCTAGGGAAAAAGTACTGAGCAAACTATTGGGATTGAAGGTAGACAAGTCCCCAGGGCCTGATGGCCTACATCCTAGGGTCTTAAAGGAAGTGGCAGCGGAGATACTGGATCCATTGGTTATAATATTCCAAAATTCCCTGGATGCGGGAAAGGTTCCAGTGGATTGGAAAAATGCTAATATTATTTATTCAAAAAAGGAGGGAGGCAGAAAGTAGGAAACTATAGACCAGTTAGTTTAACATCTGTCGTTGGGAAATTGTTAGAATTCATTATTAAGGAAGTAATAACAGGACATTTAGAAAGTCAAAATGGAATCCATCAGAGTCAGCATAGTTTTATGAAGGGTAAATCCTGTTTGACTAATTTGTTAGAGTTCTTCGAAGATGGAACAAGTAAAGTGGATAATGGGGATCCTGTAGATGTAGTATATCTGGACTTCCAGAAGGCATTTGATAAGGTGCCGCACAAAAGGTTAATGCATAAGGTAAGATCACATGGGGTTAGGGGCAATTTATTAGCTTGGATAGAGGATTGGCTAACCAACAGAAAACAGACAGTCGCGATAAATGGGTCCTTTTCTGGCTGGCAAGATGTAACCAGTGGGGTGCCACAGGGTTCGGTCCTCGGGCCCCAACTATTTACAATCTATATTAATGACTTGGATGCAGGGATAGAAGGTACTATAGCCAAATTTGCTGATGACACTAAAATAGGTGGGATAGTAAGTTGCAATAAAGAAATAAGAAATTTACAAATGGACATGGATAGGTTAGGGGAATGGGACAAAATTTGGCAGATGGAGTTTAACGTGGATAAGTGTGAGGTTATCCATTTTGGTTGGAAGAATAGAAAGGCAAATTATCTAAATGGAGAGAAACTTCAGAGTGCTTCGGTGCAGAGGGATCTGGGTGTCCTCGTGCATGAATCACAGAAAACTAGTATGCAGGTACAGCAGGTAATAAGGAAGGCAAATGGAATTTTGGTATTTATTGCTAAAGAAATAGAGTATAAAAGTAGGGAAGTGTTGCTGCAACTGTACAAGGCATTAGTGAGACCGCACCTGGACTATTGCATACAGTTTTGATCCCCTTACTTGAGGAGGGATGTAGTTGCATTGGAGGCAGTTCTGAGGAGGTTCACTAGATTGATTCCAGAGATGAGGGGTTTGTCTTATGAAGAGAGATTGAACAGTTTAGGCCTTTACTCTCTAGAGTTTAGAAGAATGAGAGGCGATCTAATTGAGGTATATAAGATGATTAAGGGGATTGACAAAGTAGATGTAGAGAGGATGTTTCCTCTGATGGGGCAATCTAGAACGAGAGGTCACAGTTTTAGGATAAGGGGTAGCAGATTTAAAACAGAGATGAGGAGAAATGACTTCTCTCAAGGGGTCGTGAGCCTGTAGAATTCACAGCCCCAGAGTGTGGTGGATGCTGGGACATTGAGTAAATTCAAGGAGGAGATAGATTTTTAATTAGTAATGGATGGAAGGGTTATGGAGAATGGGCAGGAAAGTGGAGTTGAGGCCAAGATGAGATCAGCCATGGTCATATTGAATGGCGGAGCAGGCTCGAGGGGCTGAATTGCCTACTCCTGCTCCTAGTTCTTCTGTTCTAGGGGTACAGATACACAGATCATTAAATGTAGTGACACAGGTTAATAAGTTCATATGAAAAAGCAAACCAAGCAGTGATGTTGATTTCTAGAGGAACAGAATTGAAAAGCAGAAAGGTTAATTTACATATATAGCACCTTGGTTAGACGGCACTTAAAGTGCTGTGGACTGTTCTGGTCTCATTTATTCTTTCATGTGATGTGGGCGTCGCTGGTAAGGACAACATTTGTTGCCCATCCCTAATTGCCCTTGAACTGAGTGATTTGCTTGGCCATTTCAGAGGGCAGTTAAGAGTCAACCATATTGCAGTGGGTCTGGAGTCACATGTAGGCCAGACCAGGTAAGAACGGAAAATTTCCTTCTTTAAAGGACATTAGTGAACCAGATGGGGTTTTACGACAATTGTCAATAGCTTGCCTGGTGCCATTACTGAGATTAGCTTTCAATTCCAGATTTTTATTAATTAATTGAATTAATGTTACAGTAAGGATATAGTGGAACTGGAGAAAGTGCAAAAAAATTATAAGATTGATCCCAGAGCTGAGAGGTTATAACTATCAGGAAAGGCTAAACATGTTGGGGCTCTCTTCTCTAGCAAAGAGAAGGCTGAGGGGTTACCTGATAGAGGTCTTTAAAATTATAAAGGAGTTCGACAGGGGTAGACATAGAGAAGACTTTTCCACTTGTGGGGGGAGACCAAAACTAGGGACCCAAATTATAAGACAGTCACTAACATATTCCAATTGGGAATTCAGGAGAAACTTTCTCACTCAGAAAGTGGTGAGGATGTGGAACTCGCTACCACAAGGAATAGTTGATGGACATAGCACAGATGCATTTAAGTGGAAGCTGGAGAAGCACATGAGGGAGAAAGGAATAGAAGGTTATGCTGATAGGTTGAGATTAAGTAGGGGTAGGATGTGGGCCAAGTGTTTCTGTGCTGTCGACTCGATGCAATTCTACATACCATTGATACAGGATCTGCGACACCTGTAGCCCTTGATGGGACTAGTGACGCCTACAGAATGAATGGCATTTTGATGGCGAGATGGAACCTGAATTGTTTTGTCACTGGTTGCACTGATCCCAGATTGATTCCCTTGGTAGAGTTCTGATCGATGTCCTCTGGGCTGGATGCCATTGGTAGGCTGCGTGAAATGAGTTATAGACCCATTCCCCTTTCTCATCTTAGCCTCCAGCCAAATGCAGTCTTGATTTTAAAAAAATCATTTGCAGCCAGAGATCTGCAGTCAATGGATGGATGTGGGCTGGCTCACTAAATAAAATTGATATTATCTCATACAATTTCTATTGATCAAAATATGATTATATTCAACACTAATATATCCAGTGCTCGGGAGCTGTGTAAGATTCTGAAGGCTTATTGATGCATTCAATTACAAGATGCTGCTGTTATGTTCTTTGCAGGCAGACTCCATGATCAGTATTTTGGGGCTGTGCCTTTCTCTCAAAAAGTCCTAACTTCCAAAATTAGTCGCCTCGATAGATGAAGAACAGCAAGATCCCATGGCTGCAGTGGTTCCTGTCAAGGTTTCTCACTCTCCGGTAATTGCTCGTTGTTAACAAGGAAAACAGCTGTGAAAGGACCACACTTTTCGATTCGATCTTCCCCTCCAGCTGGAATGCCCTCCAACGTGCAACTTGGAATGAAAGATATCTCTATCTGGACTGGAGAGATAAAACAGTCACAGACATGCCACTAATTCATAAAAAATTCATTCTGTGAATCATGAGATTCTTCTCTTTGTTATCACCCAAAGGAGAAACAAAGTTAATCATGACCATTGTGCAGTGTAACCTATGGAGCAGGACTGTGTTATGTTGGGAGCAAAGTACAACAACTATCAAATCCAGAGAATGCATTTATATCACTCGATCACCCTACAATATCACTACAGTCCCATGCTAACGATTGGCACTATGTACCCTTAGACTCTAGAAATGATCCTGCATTCATCTTCCAGACTGTTCACTACCTCAATGGCCTAACTGACCCTGAGGTGAACTTGCAACCTCATATCCTCTTCTTCCCCCTCCTTAATATTGCCCATCTCCATCCCTGCCTCAGCCCATCTGCTGCTGAAACTCTCATCCAGGCTTTTGTTACCTCCAGTCTCAACTATTCCAATGTTCTCCTGGCTGGTCTCCCATTGACCATCCCTACATAAACTTCATTTCATCCAAAACTTTGCTGCCCATGTCCTTGCTCGCATCAAGTCCTGTTCACCCATCACCCCAGTGCTCCCTGACCTACGTTGGCTCCCAGTTAAGCAATGTCTTGATTTTAAAATGCTCATCCTTTTATTCAATTCCCTCCATGACCTCACCCCTTCCTATCTCTGTAACCTCCTCCAAAACAACCCTCCGAGATAATCTGCACTCCTCTAATTCTGTGCTCTTGTGCATCCAGATTTCCCTTCCTCCACCATTGATGGCCATGCCTTCAGTTGTCTTACAGTCAAAGTTTGCAAAGCACAATTAATACAGCCTGATCGAATTACAGAGTAAAAAGTACAGCCAGTCTGCAAATCATCCCATTAGCTCATTGTGTCTTTATTATATGCGCTTCACTGATCAACCCAGGTGCTTTCTGATCGCTGGAACATTGTGTGAAATAAAGCAAGTACAGAATTGAACGCTCTTAAAAAGCAATGTGAATGCATCCATTTAAAAACTGTTCAAATTTCAAAGAATGGACTTTGTTCTTGGCTGCGAGGTTTAGTTTAGAGATACAGCACTGAAACAGGCCCTTCGAGTCTGTGCCTACCATCAACCACCCATTTATACTAATCCTACACTAATTTCCTATTCCTACCACATCCCCACCCGTCCCTATATATTTCCCACCACCTACCTATACTAGGGGCAATTTATAATGGCCAATTAACCTATCAACCTGCAAGTCTTTGGCATGTGGAAGGAAACCGGAGCACCCGGAGGAAACCCACGCAGACACAGGGAGAACTTGCAAACTCCACACAGGCAGTACCCAGAATCAAACCCGGGTCCCTGGAGCTGTGAGGCTGCGGTGCTAACCACTGCGCCACTGTGTTGGGAGATTTGGGCAGCAAAGGGAACGATATACTGCCAATGCCACTGTTACCATCACTGCTGTGGTATTGCTACTTATTTGCACATGGGAAGGCCAACGCCTGCTTCAGGGGTAAGTAATGGGCCCCTCTTGTTTGTCCTTGCCCAATACAGCAGGTGCCGTAATTCCGGTTGAAGGTTTCCAACGCTTTGGGCGCATAGAAGGCCACGCAGCGCCTGCAAAACAGGCACCACGCAACCCAATTTCTTGGCTAAGAGTCTGAGAGAGGCTCTGTCTGTCACTGTTTTCTCATTCCAAGTGAATCAGCAGTAAGAGCTGTGCAGTAAACACTGGCATTTTATATATTTTTGACAAGGGAAGGCCCCAGAAGCAAAAAACACTGCGGGTGTAAGGATTATTGGACTGATTCTGTCAATATTCTGCAGACGACTGTTTTATACGGAAGGAGGAAGTAGTCGTGGATACACTGATACTATAAGGGCTCTTGTGTACACTATACAAAATATTACCTCGTAGTATTATGTGGTTCTATGATTTTGCATTTATGGTTCAAATATAAGTAATTAAGCCTGCAAAAGTCTGATACAATCTTTAATGCTTTTATTTTTATTCAATGCTGAAGGAATCCTACCTACATTCCAGGGCTTTGTAACCTGAGCTGCACATTCAAAGATTAGACCAAAAGTCTAGAACTAATGCTGAAAGGGAATTTGTGTTGAAACTGTAATCCTGGCCAATATTTATCCTCAAACAGTACCACTAAAAAAAAACTAATCATCTCGTCATTTATCTCATCACAGTTTTTGGGAGCTTGCTGTGTGCAAATTGGCTGTTGCATTTCCTACGAACAAGAGTGACTACATTTCAAAACTGTTTCATTGGCTGTACAGTGTTTGGGACGTCCTGGGGTTCTGAAAAGTGCAATTTAAACACAACTTCTTTCTATCTTTCTTTAAATCGGTACCGAATGAAAACTGATCCTAAAGCATGAAGGGCTGTCCAAAACAGAGTTCAATACTTGAGAATAAAACAGGAAAGATGTGCGGAAAAGAGTGAATACAAAAACTACCCCAGAAAATTGCTTTTAACCTCCTAGTCCTATAGAGCAAGGTGTTCCTCGATGAGAACAGGACAATCAGCAAAACTATTCTTCAATAATATCAACGTTTAAGAGAACACAGGCAGCATTTATCATAGTAACTCTCCCAGACTATCTGCAAATTCAGTATCAAGCGGTGAATAATTGCTTCAGTCATAGCAAGGAAAGTATTGTTTCTGTGTTGGATATTGCTGAAAATGACTCCTTTCCTTTCTATGTACATCACCCTGGGCCATCTGGAATAAAACAGGCAACAGTGAAAAGCATAAACAAAACCAGCAGAGGAACAGTTGGGGATTGCTTGATCACAGAGAATATAACCACAGGCTGTAGAAGCTGCTGCAGCATCACAGTGCCTACATAGAGCAGATGGAGGAAGTGGCCTCAAGAAACATCCACAGGGCAATACAGGCATTGTAGGATGTCAGCCCATGAATCAAGCATGACCGAGACCTTAAGGTTATCAAGGCTGTGGGCCTGTTTGAACTCGACTGCATTGCGCAGGCTGGTATTTCAAGATTTGCAAGGCACTGCGCAGAGTTGGCACGATCCATCCTCTACTAGGCTGGCAGCTTGATACATCAGGTGCATACTGCTTTGTCATGCATATAAGACAGCTACGCAGCAGGCTTGTAAGGTGTCAGCAGAAGCCTGGATCCAATCCATGGTGATATTGTTATAACAGGATATGCCATCTGCATTAGTGTTGTCCAGACAAATACAAACCAGGTTTCATTTTGGTGTCCTTGACGCCATCCAGGACAAAGCAGCCCACTTTATTGGGATCCCATTCACCACCTTCAACATTCATTCCCTCCACCACCGACGCACAGTGACAACAGTGTGTACCATCTACAAGATGCACTGCAGCAACACACCAAGCCTCCTTTGACAGCACCTTCCAAACCCCGCGACCTCTACCACCTGGAAGGACAGGGGCAGCAGATGCATGGGAACACCACCACCTTCAAGTTCCCCTCCAAGTCACACACCATCCTGACTTGGAACTACATCACCATTCCTTCACTGTTGCTGAGTCAAAATCCTGGAACTCCCTTCCTAACAGCACTATGGGTGTACCCGCATCAGATGGACTGCAGCAGTTCAAGAAGGCAGCTCACCACCACCTTTTGCATGGGAATTAGGGATGGGCAGTAAATGCTGGCCTTGCCAGTGATACTCACATCCCGAGAAAATTTTTTCAAAAAGGTTTAATGCCGTAGTACTGCTAGATCTGGGAAAAATCCATGAGCACCTTGATCAAGATTGACACAATGTTCCTTTCCAAGTAAAGATACTGTTACGATCAGCTGAGCAACATCTAAGGGGTCTCTTGCTGTCTTTACCTGGTCTTATTGTAACAGGGTTTAATTTTAAACATACTGTGTTTTGAGCTCCCCCTTTGTGAATCTGTGTTCACAGTCTTCAATTATCAGGCACATCACTGAGCACGCACACAGGCTTTCTTTGGTTTAAAGCAGAAAGAGGAGATTTATTAAAACCTTAAACTTAACCTTAACACGGCTCATGCCTACGGATATACGACGTGCTCACGCTAACATGCACACGCAATATAAACATGCAGATAGGAATAGAAAAGAGCAGAAGAAAAGATAAGTAGAACAGTTTAAGGCAATATCTTGTTACTGTCTCTTGAGCTCGCTGTAGTTCTTGATTGAAGTTATATTCTTGCATTTTGCTGGGGCCCAGTAATCTTCTTAAAACTTTGTTCACATGGCAAACCTTTCTCTCTTTGAGTTTCACGAGTCTTCAATGGTTTCAGTTCCCTGAGAGATGAGCAGGCAGGCAGGAGAGGCGATGTTCTTGCTTCGGTTCCAGGAGCACACGGCATTGTCCGCAAGTCCCTTTGTTTGGGAGTTCAAATTCAAAAAAAACTCCCATTGCCCAGCAGGCTAGTCATGTGACTAGCTCCTTATATAGAACAGTCTCTTCAAAAATCCTTTGTGGGAAGTGCAACTCCTCTGCAACAGCCATAGTCATGTGGCTAAAACCGGTCTGACCACTTCTGTGTATTGGGAAGCAACTGCCGGGGCCCCCATTGTTTCAACATTGTCTGATACTATGCAAATGTCCTTCCACTCAGGGCTTGTGATTTTAAGTTTCTGTTCCTGTGGCGAAGTAATGTGTGCCCTAGTCTTGGCAGGTGGGGGTTTGCCTGACATCTCCACACCCAGGGGAATGAAATGCAATTTGAAGAAAATGGCGCATTTCATTACAGAGTTTGAGAGAAATATGAGATACAGAAAGAAAACCATGCATTTCTCTCATTCATTTTCATTCATTCACCACTGTTGAAGCTCATTAAAAATGGTCTGTTCTGGGTGGGGGGGTGGGGGGGCAGGGGGGCAGGGCTGCTTTAATTCCACCTTTTTTTTCTCCAGGAGAGTTAGTGGGGTGGGGGGTGAGGGCAGGTCTATCCAGAACTTTTGGCTTCAGGGGATTTTCTTCTGACTGTGGGGGAGGAGTCTCTGTTACTCTCTCCTTTGTTCTCTGGGACACTCCAGATCATTACCTGCAGGTACTTGTGCAGACTTAACTGCATTTTCCGGTGACCCTTTGACTAGGTGAGGCATCACCCTCATGGGTTCTCTGCCCCCTAGAGGTCTCTATTTGTCTCTGCAGGTTCCTGTAAATGCTGTTAGCGACTCTGGTGGGGTGCTCCTAGAGTCTACATTTACATAGGAGGTTGTGGGGTCAAACCTTTCACATTTTTCTGGGTTGGTTGACCAGACAGTAGGGGTTTTCATCTGGGATTCTTCCCAGACTTCCTTTAACCTGCCCTCTGGGTCACTTTTTCCCCTTCTCTTTCTAAACCTTTGCCAGCCATGTGCCTGCCTGTCCCCTTTTGTTCTTAGTGGGGGTCCCTTACAGTTCACCAGCCCTCTGCTGAAGGGTCCTCCTAACACCGGTACAGAACTTAGGGGTTTATGTGTTTATTTTATTTTAGTTTGTTTCTACTGTGCCTACCCATTTTTTTTTTCATGTTTGTGCTTGGGGCCAGGCTGTACAGTTTTCTGTCCATTAACACCCTCTCTGTACTTACGCTTTGTCTTTCAGCACACCATTAACATGCCGTTTGCCTTTGCTCCATGACCTTGTCCTATCAACACCTTCTCTTTTGTTATCTCTTGCCCCACCCCTGCTTTACTTGCTTAAAACCTTTTACATTTCTAATATTTGTCAGTTCTGATGAAGGGTCACTGACCTGAAACGTTAACTCTGCTTCTCTCTCCACAGATGCTGCCAGACCTGTTGAGTATTTTCAGCATTTCTTGTTTTTATTTCAGATTTCCAGCATCTGCAGTATTTTGCTTTTATTACTGGACTTAGGGGGTGCAGGTTTCACTGTAGGTTGGGGTTTCTCCTCAACCTGGCACATGTGGCAACTCCTGCAGTACTCAACCACATCTTTGTGGAGTCAAACTACTGCCTTATGCGGTTTTGATCTTTCGTATACCGGCATGTACAGCTACTATAGTCTCATGGGCGCTTTTTAATATTTCTCCCCGGTACCTCTGTGGCACCACTAACTGGTGAACTACTGTCCACTCCTTGCTCTCAGGTCTGTGAGGAGAACTCCCTTTCCTCATCAGTACCTCGTTCTTTAAATAGTAGCAATCAGGGACTCCCTCTGCTTCACTTTCAGACTGGGCAGCCTGTGCTAACTCTCACAATACTGGGTCAGCTCGCTGAGCCCCAGCTAGGGAAAATCCATTTAATTCATTCCCTGGGTCTCCTAACATTCCAAAGAAAGGCTCAGACAGGCAGACATAGTCATCTGCTTGCAGTACCAATTCAGTCTCCTCTGGGGGAGCTGGTTTGATCATGGCCTGATCCATTACACATTCAGGGAAACTGCAGTGGGCCATCTCCTGCCACTGCCCTGTCTCTCTGACCTCCTGCGGTATTTTTTTCACTACTGGGGGGGCTACCACTTCACCTCTGCCAGATCATTACCTTAGGTCAACCCCGTCCACTGGCAAACTAGGGACAATCCCTACAGTCACTAGTCCCGAAACTAGGTTGTACTCCAGGTGCACCCAGCGTACAGGTACAGACATACACTGCCCTCCAAAACCATTCACCACCATTTTGGTGTTCACTGCACTCTCTGGGGGAAAGGTCAGGGCTTTTCCCAATAAAGGGATCTGGTCGCCCCTGCGTCCCTGAGAATCACTATGGGCTTGCTTGCCCCACTCGAGGAATATGGGGTTACATTCCCTTCAGATACAAAACCCTGACAACCTTCAGGAATCCTATTAACTTTTTCTACACTGGGCTTCCTGGGTTGCACTCTTATTGCAGTCAAAGCCACAGCCCGTTCCGTGTTTTCCATCAGGCCCTCGTCTTCACTGAGTGCGAGTGCCCTGATCAACCCTACCGGTTTCCCCTTTAGTTTCCAGCAGTCAGCTTTTAAATGCCCTGCCTTATTACAGTGGAAGCACACAGGTCTCCGGGTCTCAATCTTGCTCACAGCACCTTCCTCTATGGCTGGAGGAGGGTCCCCTGTGTCTCTTGCCTTCTTTTCTCTTCCTGGACTACCTGGGCTTCTATCACCTTCCCACCCTTTGTCCTTTTCGGATTTGTGGGGGTGATCAGGAAAGGTTCTCCCCGGGAAACCGACTTATGGATTCAAGAAAATTCATTGGCCAGAACGGCTGCTTGCCGGGCTCCCTGAACCCGCTGCTCCTTGACATGAGTTTTTATTGAGAATGGGAGAGAGTTTTACTTCTCTGAGAGTCTCGTAACTGAGCTGCATTTTTAAAGCCCTCAGCCACTGGTCAAAAGCCAACTGCTTTCTTCTTTCAATCTCCAGTTAGATTTGATTGGTTTGGTTTTTAAGGGTTCTAAACAGACAGGAGAGGTTCTGGCGAAACAGCCAGGAGAGGTCTTTTCAATCCAGGAGCAAACAGCTTTCTGCCGGCTCTCAGTTCAAAACTGTAAAATTCAGAAAACCCCAGGTTGCCAAGCAGATGAGTCATGTGACCAACTGGTCTGACTATGTCTTGACTCTGTTTATTGTGTGTGGCTGGGAATGGTCCTTTATCGACAGACACTGCCTGTTAATATGCAAAAATGTCTTTCCAGTCAGGGGCCTGGCAACCCCTTGTCACAGGCCTTCTCTTCTTCCCAGCAACAATTTGAAATTTAATGCCCATGTGGCAAAATTAATGTGCCTCATTCTTGGCAGACGGGGGCCTGCATGACAGATTACACTTCAAAAGTAATCCATTGTCTGTAAAGCACTTTGGGATGTCCTGTAGTTGTAAAAGATGCTATAGAAATGCAAGTCTTTCTTTCAAAAATTAGGAAGCAGAGTCTCCTTAGGAGAACTAATAAACTCAGGGCTAAAACAAAAAGTTGCACTAAAGTTGGGGAGAGAATGGGAGTGTTTCACTTCGTTCTATATATTAAACTTGTTCGACTCTTAGGGGTTGTCCTTCTGTTTCCTCTCCTGCCTCTAACCCAATTCACATCAAGTCCCACTCACCCATCACCACTGAACTACATTGGCTCCCAGTCCAGCAATAGTTTAATTTTAAAATTCTCATCCTCCTGTGAAAAGCCTTGGAGGGCCTCATCGCTCCCCATCTCTGTAACCTCCTCCAGCCCTAAAAACCCTCCAAGATCTTCAGCTCATCCAATTCCGCATTCTTATCCATCCCTGATTTCCTTCCTTCAGCTGTCTAGATCCCAAGTTCTGGGGCCTCATGCTAACCCTAAGCCTCTCTTTCCTCCTTTTACATTGGTTCTTACAACCAACATCTTTGATAAAGCATTCAGTCACCTGCCCTAATATATCTGCATGTGACTCAGTGTCAAATTTTATTTGATAGTACCCTCATGAAGTGCCTTGGGACACTTTACTACATTAAAGGTGCTATATAATGCAAGTTGTAGTTGGTGGAGTTGCCAGTCTGTGAGGCACTGTTGGCTGTCCACATCTTTTAAGAGACTCAAAGAGTTCCTCTCTCCTGATCTATGCAGTCTTCACCCTTGACATTATAATTGTGGCTTTGCGTGTTGGCCTGGTTCATCGCAACAATATTGTTTGTCAAATGTTTTGTTGCTCAACCACCAGACATAAGATGTTTGAAATATTGGCCAGATTTCACGGTCAGCGGCAAAGTGACAGCGCTCACCATTGACCTCAAAAAAAGCTGCCCACAAAGGTCTCACGATCTCTGTGGTGTGCATTTCCCCTTGCCCAACATTAGTTTAAACCTGACACCAAGTTATGAGGATCTCCAGGCATCCAGCAACAGGTGATGTCATCAAGCAGGGTAAGCAGCCAATCATACAAACATATGAGTTAGGAGCAGGAGTAGGCCACTCAGCCCCTCGAGCCTGTTCCGCCATTCAACAAGATCAGGCTAATCTGATAGTAACCTCAACTCCACATTCCCGCCTACGCCCGATAAACTTTCACCCCCTTGCTTATCAAGAATCTATCTACCTCTGCCTTAAAAATATTCCACCATTTTTTGAGGAAGAAAGTTCCAAAGACTGACCCTCTAAGAGAAAAAGTTTCTCATCATCTCTGTCTTAAATGGGTGATCACATTGAAGCATTCTCACAGACAGCAAACCAGGAAGTAAAATGCATTGATTAGCCTTTAATTGTAATTAAATTTTTCAGAGAGCAAATTAAAGATTAGGACATACACATGGAATTAAGGGCAAAGTTTAAATATCATAAACAAACTTTTAAAAAAGTACTTTAAAAATTTAATTGCATAATGGAGAAATTTGACATTTAAGAAACATATTAGTTTTTCAGGGCCAAAGAGGTATACCAGCAGTAATTATGAACTTAGTACACTGCTAAAAACCCAGTTACACCTCAGTCAATAAGGTGTAACTTTTTCAAGGGTATCAAGAGATATAGACTCACAGTGAAAGGAGTTGAGGTTTTGATTGAGAAGCACCAACAACCCTTCAGTGGCCATTCTTCACATGTATTGCATCAGAACAGGAAGAGGCCATTCAGCCCCTCGAGCCTGTTCCACCGTTCAATCAAATTATGGCTGCTCTGTAGCTCAACTCAATTTACCCACCTATGATCCATGGCCTGAATTTTATGCCACCCCAGTGGGTCGGATGATGGCGTGGGGTGGCGTAAAATTGAGTGGGAGGCTCCAGGAGGCCTACCTGCCCTGCTTCTATATCCAGCCAAGTTTACTGCATTGGGCAGGGTGTGGGAAACAGCCCGCTCACCTGAGGCCAATAAAGGCCCTTAAGTAGCCACTCAATGACCACTTAAGGGCCCTCGCCCACCTCGACGAGTATTTTACCCGTGACAAGTGGGCATGCTAGGGTCATGAAAGGCCACCCAGCAATAGCTGCCTGCCTTTCCGCACCCCGGTGGTAGGGGGGGGGGGGGGGGCGGCATGGTATTCAGTCACAGGGTGCCCGATTGAGGGCCACCCCCTCCTCCCAACCCACCTCCTGGATCCAAGACGCCGCCCTCCCCCCAAACGATCACTCCAGCCTCACCAAGAAAGGACTGATCCCCCTGATGAGGCATGCCCTACTTACCTTCCCTCCTGGATCCATGGCTTCGGGTGGGCTGCAGTCCCAGCAGTGGCCACCACCCCTGGTGGCGCTGCTGGGACCAAGAGCTGCCGGCCCACTGACTGGCTGGCAGCTCACTGAGGCGGGACCTCCCCCCTCAAGCAGGTGGAAGTCCCGCCTCGGGACAATTAAAGCCCGGGGACCTGTAAAATGCGGGACGGATCCCCGAGCTAGGCAGAAGCGGGTTCACCACCGACTTTCACGTCTCCTAAACTCAAGGGAATGCATGCAAGTTTATGCATCCTGTCCTTGTAATTTAACCGTTTAAGCCCTGTGATCACCATGGTGAGTCTGAGTCCCTGAGCACTGCGGATTATCTGACTGTCAGGGAGGGGGAGATGTATCGAAATTAAAGCTGGTTCTGCCTTCACCTTCGCCCAAACCTGCTAACTCTCAAACAGGAGCCGATGCTTAGCAGTCCTGGAGAGGCAGACCCTAATTGTTAGCCACTGCCATCCTGGATGAGATCACCTAACCCAATACAAGCCTTCCTCCTCCATATTGGTCAGGATCACAGAATGCAGTGTATTCACTTATTGAGCCACCAAAGGTGCCAATGCTTCAAAAAGCTTGTTGTAGTTTTATTTGCGTGCGTGTGTTTCTTTTCAACATTTGTGGAGACACCACAGCTGCTTTACAATGAATACGTGCTGAAGAACCTTAACCTGCCAATTATAAAACAAAGAGTGGGAGGGGATCTGGGAATGAACACACACAGTGTCCATCTGTAGAAAAACTGAGCAGGCACTGATTAAACCAACAGACACGTTCATCCAGCAGACACACAACATTAACGTGCAGAATTCTCGATCTTCTTGATAAGAACAATGCCAAGGAATATACCCACATACTGCTGCACATTGCTCCCAGTTCATCCTTTATTGGAAAGCTGCGATAATAAAAACTATTGCTGGTCTGACTATCCCAGCAGAACCGATCTACCGCTTCTTACCTTATGGTGCATCATCAGAAACAAACTGATATTAATAATGTAAAAGCAAAATACTGCGGATGCTGGAAATCTGAAATAAAAAAAAGATATTAATAATGCAGTGGAGGGGGCAGGGGTTTGGTAATATGCACAGCTTGTAATTCTGTTATTTTGCCTTTGAAGCGGTCAGAAATGAAAACTAGATAAAAGTCTATCAGGGACTTGCAATGGATTGGAGCACGCCCATTATCAGCCATTTGGAGGCAAGGTTAAGGTCGTTAATGACAACTGGTGGTTAATTCAGAGCCCCCCCCCCAATTTGGGAGTTTCTTCTTTGCTCACTACCACCTGCTCAAGGGCAACTAAGGACGGACAATAAATGCCAGCGACGCTCACACGCCAAGAATGAATTTTAAAAATGTACAGCAATACCCAGAAACAGGAATGCAAAGAAGCAAAATGCAAATTGTGAAAGAAATATTCTGTTGCTTTGACATTTCCGGGTCCTGCAAAGCTACTGGTGGCGGCGGATCAAGGTGACAGATCGTTTGAAGTTCCACTCTATTGGAAAAACTGCTGCATTTACGCTTTGAATGCAGGGTGTAAGGGGAAATTCTGTGATCCGAGCTGGAAGCCATGCTTGCAGTAGGTGTGGATTGGGAGAATTGGGTGTACCACGTTGTAGCCCAACCTTTGACCTATGCTCCAGGCATGTGTGGGGTCATGGAATTAGCATGGTCGAACTGTCATTTGCTCACCGGCCAGGAATTCCATTCACATTTGACGGGATATGAAATAAGTAACTCTTACAGTGGAATGCTATCCTGAAGAACTTTACCTTTAATTGGTGTTTATGTTTCCTTTCTTTCCCCCGTGTTTAATTCCTCCTCTTTATATGTTGGCAACTGGACAGTGATAAATCTGCATATGTTGTAGATTCTTATACAATTACTTGTAAGCCAAAACAATCAAATAAAACCAAAAGCAAAAAATAAGATGGCCAGAATGAGATGCAAATCAATAGAGCACAGCAATACTGGAACTAAAACACCGTGCATTTGTAAATCGCCCTTATCATAATAAACCATCCCAAGGCACTTCACAGGAATACTATTAAGCAAAATTTGACACCAAGCCACATAGGAACTATTAAAGCTCGGTCAAAGAGGTAGGTTTTAAGAAGCATCTTTAAGGAGGAGTGGGAAGTTGAGAGGCGGAGAAGATTAGGGAGTGAATACCCTAGCTTCGGGTCCCAGGTAGCTGAAGGCTTGGCCACCAATGGTGGGGGGGGCAGGGGGATTAAAATTAGGGATGCCTACGAGGCCAGAATTAGAGGAGCACAGAGATCTCTGAGGGCTAGAGGAGGTTAGAGAGATAGGGAAGGGCGAGGCCATGGAGGGAATTAAAAATAAGGATGGGAAATTTGAAAATTGATGCAATGCTGCGCCAGATCATAGGCAGGAATTTGTCCATTACCTTAGCACTGGAGGTTGTTGTGAGGGAGCAAGCAACTAAAATCAGCAATGATGCTGACCGACAAAGAGTAACATCCGTCATTCTGATAAAGTAAGGCGCAAAGTGTTAGATTAGCAGCAGTCAAACTTTTTAATGGCAGGATCAATCAGAAACATGGAACTCGATAAGCTTAACGAAGCATGACTCTATTTTAAATGCAGATAAAATGTTAACTGTTTGATTACTCATTACTTCTAAATGACTGTGAATAAATCTTCAAGTATATCAGCAAATTGAAGAGGTCCTTTATGTCCTTTGCAAGTTGCGATTCAGCCAACTCATCAGTCCTATATGCTTCTTGGGGTGTCAGCTGTAGTGCAGTTAGTAGCACATTTGGCTCTAAGTTGTAAGGTTGTGGGTTCAAGTCCCACTTCAGGACTTAAGTACACAAACATCAAGACAGACACTGCAATACTGAGGGAGTGCTGCACTGTTGACACTTGGGTAAGATGTTAAACTGAGATCCCATCTGCCCTCTCAGGTAGGCAAAAAAGATCCCATGACACTATCTTGAAGAAGACCAGGGGAGTTCTCCCCAGTGTCCTGGTCAATATTTATTCCTCAATCAACTGCACTAAAAACAGATTATCTGATCATTATCACATTGATGTGTGCGGGAGCTTGCTGTGTAAAAATTAGCTGCCGTATTTCCCACATTACAATAGTCACGACACTTCAAAAGTACTTCATTGGCTGTAAAGCGCTTTGGGATATCCTGAGGTCGTGAAAGGCACTATATAAATGCAAGTCTTTCCTTTCCTTGTTCAGAACTGTTCCAACGCTATGTTGGGTGCCTTGTAGAATTGTCGGCTGTGAATTTGGTTCCCATTGGGCCGCTGGAAGTTGGAAGCAGCACTAGGTAAGCCTTGTGTCCTCCTAGGGGTGCACACCGTGCCTCCAGCTGCTTCCAGTGCAGCCCATGCTGCATGCCATCTGGAGAAGGGCACCCACACGACCGTCCCTGCATGTGGCGGAAGCAACTGAACGCGTACTATCCTGGCGTCACACAGCCCTACTGGCTGACGTGAGGCTGGACCTCCTAATTTGGACCACACAGGGCCACTGAACAAATTTGGGCATCTCTCTACAAAGGTCAAGGGTTGAGCTGCAAGATAGGCCCTGTGCCAGTGCTATTTAAAGGGCCAGGCACACACCTTTACAGGTAAGGTGACTTTTGAGAACTTCTGCTATTGCAAAGTGGCTGGAAGTACTCTGGAGTGTTTCTGGAGGTGTTGTGGTGAGTTCCTGGATTTAGCAGGAAGTGTTGCTCCATCTTCACAGGGAGAACAGAGGATTCACCAGTCTAAAGCTCCAAGATATCTAAGAAGACCTTCCCTAAACCTGTCCACCTCACTCCTCTCCTTAAAACCTACCTCTTTCGCCAAACTTTCGGTCACCTATCCCAGTATCTTCTTCTTTGGCTTCATGTCAATTTGTTTGATTATGCTCCTGTGAAGCACCTTGGGACCTTTTATTATAATAAAGGCGCTATATAAATTCAAATTGTTGTTATTGTTGTCGGAGGGTTTCAATGGGTCAGAAGGCTGCCCTGAAAGCCACTTTCCTGACCCTTTAAAAGGATTTTTTAAAATTTGTTTTTATTATTTCTGTCTCCTTCAGAATGAGCAGCAGAAACTATTAAAAGTCGGAAGAGGGTTGGAGGTCCAGAGCTTGCTTTGTGACATTAGCGACAAAGCCTCTGTCCATTGTTTTCACACTGATGCAAACCAGCTTAAAAGAAATGGATCAACCACTTCATCAAAACACAGCAGAAAGGATTGCCTGATGCCTGTATTAGTAATATCACATTGTGCATATCCCATCCCATCCGGGTCGAATAGAGAAATAAAGTAAGATTTATTGCAAAAAACTTGCATTTATATAGCACCTTTCACAACCACCAGACAGCCCAAAGTGCTTTAGAGCCAATGAAATACTTTTGAAGTGTAGTCGCTGTTGTAATGTAGGAAACACAGCAGTTAATTTGCACACAGCGGGCTGAATTTTATGGGCTCCCCCGAGACGGGTGGGGGGGGGGGGAGAGGTTTATAGAAATGGGATGGGATGTAGGGAGCAGAGGGCCTTCTGGCCCACAGACCAACTGAGGCCCTTACGTGGCCTATTAACAGTCACTTAAGGGCCTCTTCCTGCCACCGCTGGAATTTAACCAGCGGTGAGAGGGCCTCCAGTATGGGGTAGGGGGGGAGGGCCCTCCTCCATGGACAATCTGTGGCCCACGGAGGGTCCCCGCCAGGAAAACTGGCACATCGCTGAAACCTCCTCCCCACACTAACGTCCACACCCCCCTCCCTCGCTAGTCTAGCACCAGCAACCCTGCCTCACTTAACTTGGATCCGGGCACCAGGGATCCCAGCACCGGGCTGTTAATTGGCCTGGCGCCACAGAATCACCCCAGGGGAGCTCCAGCTACTTGGGGCAGGATTACTCCCACGTTTCAGCCCAGCGCCGGCAGCCCCACCATAGGCACAAAATTCAGCCCAGCAAACTCTACAAGCAGGAATGCAATAATGACGTATATAGGTTTAGGGTAGGCAGTGGCGTAGTGGTATTATCACTGGACTAGTAACCCAGAGAGCCAGGGTATTTCTCTGGGGACATGGGTTCGAATCCCACCACAGCAGAAGGTGGAATTTGAATTTAATTAATAAATCTGGAATTAAAAGCTAGTCTGATGATGGCCATGAAACCATTGTCGATTATTGTAAAAACCCATCTGGTTCACTAATGTCCTTTAGGCAAGGAAATCTGCTGTCCTTACCTGGTCTGGCCTACATGTGACTCCAGACCCACAGTAATGTGGTTAACTCTTACATGCCCTCTGAAATGGCCTAGCAAGCCACTCAGTTATACCTAACCGTTACGAAGTCAATAAAAAGGACTCCCTTTCTAACAGCACTGTGGGTGTACCTACCCCAAATGGACTGCAGCGGTTCAAGAAGGCAGCTCACCACCACCTTCCCAAGGGCAATTAGGGATGGGCAATAAATGCTGGCCTAGCCAGCGACGCTCACATCCCTGAATGAATAAAAAAAAACATAATCTGTTTTTAGTGATGTTGAGTGACAGATAAATATTGGCCAGGCCACCAGGGAGAAAACCCCTGCTCTTCTTTGAAATAGTAGCCATGGGATCCTTTATATTCACCTGAGAGGACAGACAGGGCCTCGGTTTAACGTTTCATCCAAAAGACAGCACCTCTGACAGTGCAGCACTCCCTCAGTACTGCACTGGAGAGTCAGCCTTGATTATTGTGTGCAAGATAAACAACATAGAGAATAGGAAAAGACAGTCTAATCATCTAAAGAGTTAGTTTAGCCTATCAAATGAGGATCCTTGTCCAACCATGTGCCTCATTGTATTTGTTCTGTCCTTGATGTAGGGTTGAGTAGAGGTGTCATCATATGGATTGCATTGGATAGTCTGTATCTCCAAGAGCAGATCTACATCTCAAAGGCCAATCATTCACCAATCCATTCAACTTTCCTTCTCCATTGCAGAGTTGTGCATTATCTTCTGTTATAGTAGGCTGAGGGGTGATGAGGGATGAACTGACCGAGATCTTTAAAATTATGAAGGGTTTGATAGAGTAGACATAAAGAAAATGTTTCCACCCATGAGTGAGACCAGAACTGGGGGCCATAAATATAAGACAGTCACTAATAATTCTATTAGGGAATTCAGGAGAAACATCTTCACCCAGAGAGCGGTGAAAAGTGAAACTTGGTCGCACAAGTCGTTTAGGTGAATAACATAGATGCATTACAAAGAAGCTAGATAAAGACATGAGAGAGAAAGGCATTGAAGCATATGCTGATAGGGCGAGCTGAAGAGGCTCATTTGGAGCAATAATGCTAGCACAGGTCAGTTGGGTTGAATGGCCTGTTCTTGTGCTGTGAATTCTATGCTCTGTTGCTCTGTCATAGCTGCTAAGTGCATTGCACTGTTGAACTACAAGTCCCCGGTGAGTTAACATCCATAGCACTTAAAGTAGCCAGAAACCTTGCACAAAGAACAGCCTGGTGCTGTGAAAATGACGACTGGCAACACCTATGCAGTTGTATTCAGCTGGCCTCTGACACCGATCACTGACCAACGCAAGCAAATGGACCGCTGGGTTGAGCACTACCTAGAACTGTACTCCAGGGAAAATGTTGTCACTGAGACTGCCCTCAATGCAGCCCAGTCTCTGCCAGTCATGGATGAGCTGGACGAACAGCCAACAAAATCGGAATTCAGTGATGCCATTAATTCTCTAGCCAGTGGAAAAGCCCCTGGGAAGGACGGCATTACCCCTGAAATAATCAAGAGTTCCAAGCCTGCTATACTCTCAGCACTCCATGAACTGCTTTGCCTTTGCTGGGATGCAGTACCACAGGAGATGTGCGATGCCAATATCATCACCCTCTATAAGAACAAGGGTGACCGTGGTGACTGCAACAACTACCGTGGAATCTCCCTGCTCAGCATAGTGGGGAAAGTCTTTGCTCGAGTCGTTTTACACAGGCTCCAGAAGCTGGCTGAGCGTGTCTACCCTGAGGCACAGCGTGGCTTTCGAGCAGAGAGATCCACCATTGACATGCTGTTCTCCCTTCGACAGCTACAGGAGAAATGCCGCGAACAACAGATGCCCCTCTACGTTGTTTTCATTGATCTCACCAAAGCCTTTGACCTCGTCAGCAGACGTGGTCTCTTCAGACTACTAGAAAAGATTGAATGTCCACCAAAGCTACTAAGTATCATCACCTCATTCCATGACAATATGAAAGGCACAATTCAGCATAACGGCGCATCATCAGACCCCTCTCCTATCCTGAGTGGCGTGAAACAGGGCTGTGTTCTCGCACCCACACTGTTTGGGATCTTCTTCTCCCTGCTGCTTTCACATGCGTTCAAGTCTTCAGAAGAAGGAATTTTCCTCCACACAAGATCAGATGGCAGGTTGTTCAATCTTGCCCGTCTTAGAGCGAAGACCAAAGTACGGAAAGTCCTCATCAGGGAACTCCTCTTTGCTGACGATGCTGCATTAACATCTCACACAGAAGAGTGTCTGCAGAGACTCATTGACAGGATTGCGGCTTCCTGCAACGAATTTGGCCTAACCATCAGCCTCAAGAAAACGAACATCATGGGACAGGATGTCAGAAATGCTCCATGCATCAATATGGGTGACCATGCTCTGGAAGTGGTTCAAGAGTTCACCTACCTAGGCTCAACTATCACCAGTAATCTGTCTCTCGATGCAGAAATCAACAAGCGCATGGGAAAGGCATCCGCTGCTATGTCCAGACTGGCCAAGAGAGTGTGGGAAAATGGCGTACTGACACGGAACACAGAAGTCCGAGTGTTTCAAGCCTGTGTCCTCAGTATCTTGCTCTACGACAGCGATGCCTGGACAACATATGTCAGCCTAGAGCGACATCTCAACGCATTCCAACTTCGCTGCCTCCGGAGAATCCTTGGCATCAGGTGGCAGGACCATATCTCCAACGCAGAAGTCCTCAAGGCGGCCAACATCCCCAGCATATACACCCTACTGAGCCAGCAGCGCTTGAGATGGCTTGGCCATGTGAGCCACATGGAAGATGGCAAGATCTCCATGGACGCATTGTACAGCGAGCTCGCCACTGGTATCAGACACACCGGCCGTCCGTGTCTCAGCTTTAAAGACGTCTGCAAACGCGACATGACGTCCTGTGACGTTGACCACAAGTCGTGGGAGTCAGTTGCCAGTGATCGCCAGAGCTGGTGGACAGCCATAAAGGCCGGGCTAAAGAGTGGTGAGTCGAAGAGACTTAGCAGTTGGTAGGAAAAAAGACAGAAGCACAAGAAGAGAGCCAACTGTGTATCAGCCCCGACAACCAATTTTATCTGCAGCACCTGTGGAAGAGCCTGTCACTCTAGTATTGGCCTTTATAGCCACTCCAGGCGCTGCTCCACAAACCACTGACCATCTCTAGGCAATTACCCATTGTCTCTCGAGACAAGGAGGCCAAAGAAGAAGAAGAAAGAAGAAGTTGCTCTGTGGATTGGAGATTTGATGAAACACTTCACAATAAGTTACAGCAGATGCTTTGGAAACTCTTTCAATGTGACACTCTACTTGACTGAATACTGCTAAATAAGACATCCACATGGAAATCAGTTTGGCTTTCTGGTCACCAATGGGATAATATTGTGAGGTGAATGCCATAATTAGTCTTTGTGCTCTGCTGTTAAGTCAGCTCCTGCTTTAAATGCTTCATTGCAGGTTCAAATGAAAACAATATATTTTTTCTTGTTGATAATTTTCAGAGATTTTACAAAGAAAATCTCATAAAGCCTTAAAGCACCAAATCTGGCAGAGCTTAAAAGAACTAAACAAAGCACAGATGCCAAAAATCTAAAATAAAATTGTGAAATACTGGACCGCGCACAACATGTTCGACAGAATCTGAGAAAGAGAACCGCTTTGCTCTTTTAATCAAGGCCGCCCCTCCCTCCCTGTTTCTTCAGAAGTGGAAAGAGACAATAATCAGCCTTTTCAAGCCTGATGGAGCTCCATTCTCGAGTCTTATTTTATTTTGCCCGCTTCTGTGCCATTTGTGGCTCAGCGTCCTTGCAATTATGGTCAAGGCCATTGAACAATCCGGTAGATTGGTTGGCAGCTAATGGGCATGTTCAAGGTAACAGCTAGTGACATTTAGCAGCAGATGGATGAGATGGCTTTCGAGCTACTGATTGTAACAGTGCTGCTAACCTGATATGTTGAAAGGACAAAATGGGAATGAAGGGGCCTGCGGGGTAATTTAAAACAGCTTGACTTTTTCATCAATACAATCAGAGGTTGTTCACATTCTTGACTATAATCACAGTTAGCGCCTTTCCACTACAAGCACGAGCTGCTAGAGACCATCTCTTATTTTAAGTCACCCTTGGACACACATGGAACTCATGAGTTTAAACAAAGGCAGTGGTCAATTTCTTTTTCGAAAATGATTTACAAGGTGGAGCACTCGATTTACCGTACCTGAATTCTAACAAAAATTCCATTTGGATCTTTGAATCCGGCACCAAACGCAATCACACTCCACGTTTGGACAACCTGTAAATTCAAGCCTCCCTTGCTGGCACTCTGGGCAAGCAGAGCTTGTGCTGAGCCAGGGAAATCATTCACCCACTTCCTTGAGTGCAAGTTGCTGCAAGTACCTGCTTCTCTGTTGTAAGAATCAATGATCCTATGAAACAATAGTTTTCCAATGATCCTTTAAGAGGTATCACTGCAGTAGCTCACATGGCCTAAGTGTCTGCACGGTCCTACTAATTTTCTCTGGTCACATGCAGAGAGGCCAGCAATGCGATTTTCAGAACTAAAACAAAAATGGAAAAAGCTGGAAAATTCAGCAGGCCAGGTAGTATCACTAGAGTAGGAGGTCAGGAAATCAATGCTTCAGATCCATCAGGCCCTCCTCAGGACTAATAATTGCACCATGAAACATCCCCTGTCTCATCGACCTGAAACGTTAATGCTGTTTCTCTCTCCACAGATGCTGTCAAACCTGTTGAGTCTTTCCACCATTTTCTGTCACAACTGGTGTACTCTGCTATCTAGAAACAGTGGTGTGTTTAACAGTGAGATTTGAATACACATTTGACAACAATTAAAGAACAATCGATAGACTCATAGTTTATTTTTAAGACATTTTTTAAGATCCAAACCTCCAAAGTGTTAAACAGTTGTGGGAAAACTAACTGGTATCTCTCCTTCTTCTAATTCTCTTCCTATTTAACATAGCATTCATACAAGCCATTGGTGAGGGCCAGCATCTTCACCGCCCCATGGGGAATCCGCCCAGTGAAATCTGGTAGCCTCCCATTGGGCTGTGGGGGGTGGGCTCCTTTTTGGAGACTCCATGGCCCACGAAGGGGGCCCCCTGGTAGCAATGGCCGCCCCTGCAGCAACAAAGCCACCTGAGCTTAACAAACCCCAGGTGCCCCCAACTGCCAGACTCCCTGCCTGACCCCGACAACCCATAACCCCATTTATCCCTCTTTGAGGGCACCACGGCCACTGAGGCACCCCTTCCTTGCAGTTGCAGTGTCAGTAATGGCCACCATTCATGGTGGCGCTGCTGAGCTGCCGACCCTCTAATTGAGTCAGCAGCTCTTGGTGGCAGGCCGCAATCCTCAATTGAGATATCTTCACCGGCCACTTTGTGACCACCACTAGGAATATTCCTCCCCAGGTCCCACTGTCGATCAAAGCGAGGTTACCTCCCATTTTTAGATATTTTCAGACTTCAGCCATAGTGGAAAAACTCCGGCAAAACTGTGGTTGTTGGTTTTGGAGGTGCTTGTTTGTAATGTGTCTCTCTGTAAATAAAAGCTTATAAAATGTGTAAAAATTCGGCTCCAATTCTCTCCTTCACCGCTTGGCAGTCTGAAATAGAACATGGGACACACCCTGCTCCCAGCATGTTGTCATGTTAAAACTTCCCCCAGAGTCAGTCAGCAAGCTGCCTTTTTGTGAACAGCTCCTCCCCCTGTGACATCACTGCATTCCACCCACTGACATCACAAGTGAGCAGTGAATTGTGGGTGGAACTCCCAATGTCTAAAAGTCCAGAAACTTTGGGGGTGAATTTGGCCTTTGCCAATCGTGCAAACCAGGCATCAACGAATCAGTTTTTGAAAATCGAGCATGGTGTAAAGCAAGCTACCGATTCGCCATCGTACTGTATCGCCGGAGACCAATTTCACTCCCTTTTTTCTTTTAAATTAAGCTTTAAGAGTGAACGCACATGGGAAACGCTCTACCAATGTTGAAAAGAAGTACAATAAATCAAGCAGTGGTTAAAACAGAGTGAGAGGATAACTGACAGATGCTGTCAGTGGAGGTGAAAGTTCGTGATGTCACTAAAGCGGGCATTCCACACAAAATGGCTGCCAGTAGCCTACGTGTTTCAAATCATAAATCCACAAGAGCTGAATGAGAGACACAGATAAGAGCACAGATATCTCCCTTTACTTATTTATTTAGAGATACAGCACTCAAACCAAGTCTGTGCCAACCATCAACCACCCATTTATACTAATCTTACATTAATCCCATATTCCTACCACATCCCCACAATTCCCCTACAACCTACCTATACTAGGGGTAACTTAAAATGGCCAATTTACCTGTCAACCTGCAAGTCTTTGGCTGTGGGAGGAAACCGGAGCACCCAGTGAAAACCCACACGGTAACAGGGAGAACTTGCAAACTCCACACAGGCAGTACCCAGAATTGAACCCGGGTCTCTGGAGCTATGAGGCAGCAGAGCTAACCACTGTGCCACTGTGCCACCCTATTTTACAATTTACAATCATGGGGCAATTCGATATAAGATACTTGAAAAAACAGTTTTCATATCTTTGCCACATCGGTTTGTTAACAGTTTAATTTTTAATGTCAATCCAAAGAAGTTTTAGCCCATTTTTTTATCATGGGGTGAGGATTTTTTTTCGCTCTGTCTGGTAATCTGGTATTTAGCAAGAACAAACTGATTTGAATTACTCCGCCAATTGTAAAATTCGCCAGGAGCTTGGCGGGAGGTTTAGCACGGAGAGGAATCAGTCCCTTTATGATGAACACATAAAGTAATTAGCCCATGATAGATAGGTTGGAACTCTCCAAGGCCTCACCCCATTAAGTAGGCTCAGCATATAGCAGTAAGCTTATAGAAATATCAGGAATGTATTGCCCTCAACTTTACATTGTATTAACCGCACGGAAACTGGTCCATGCTGGTTTTTGTGCTCCGCATGAGCCTTCTCCCAACTGTCTTCATCTCACCCTATCAGCTTATACTTTTATTATTATTGGACATTGCAGCAACACATCTTTTTATGCACTTTCTTTCTTTTCAATGGGAAATGCCTGTAACATGTATTTTAAAACATTTTTGAAATGTAAATGTAGTGGTAAGTACTGAAAGAATATTTGTTTCACAACAGAATGTTGTTGAAAGAGTTTTCACAGTTCAAATAGCTAGCGCAGGCATGATGGGCCGAATGGCCTCCTTCTGTGCTGTACAATTATATAATTCTTCTCCTTTCTCCCTCATGCGTTTACCTAGCTTCCCCTTAAACTCCCCTATACTGTTCACCTCAACGACGCCATGTGGTAGCAACCATTCTCACCACTCTCAAAATTCCCTATTAGATTTATTGATGATTAATTCATATATTTATGGACCCTAGTTTTGGTCCCATTAATGTTACTGGATGGACAATCCAGCCCAAAATGCCCACCATTTTCCAATTGTCCGCTGCTACGTTTGTGCACCCTGAAAGTTCAGTTATTCCCTGCTCTCTAACCCACTTCACCCCAAAATAACCCTTGACCTTGGCTCTTCATGAGCCACACCCAAGATTTTCAAATCTGCTGATATGGATACTGGTGATAGTTCTCATACCACATTTCTGTCCTGCTTTTCTTTGTCTCTCCCTCTTGCCTCATGTAGAAATGGCAGAAGGTGCCTGGAAGGTATAATTTTGTGCATGGCATTGGACCAGAATATAATTAATGCCAATTTGAAACCCTAAAATGGTCAACAGATATAGAAAATGATTTACGCTGAGAGGTTTGTTTTGACGTAAACCATACAATCCATTTTTGGGAATATGAATATCGGGCGGTTAAGAACAGAAGTAGAAAACATAAGAAATAGCAGGAGTAGACCATATAGTCCCTCGAGACTGCTCCGCCATTCAGTATGATCATGGCCGATCTTCTGCCTCAACTCCACTTTCCTGCCCACTTCCTCTATTTTAGTCTTGAATAGACTCGCCAATGGAGCATCCACAACCCTCTGGGGTAGAGAATTCCAAAGGTTCACAACCCTTTCAGTGAAGTAATTCTCCTCATCTCAGTCCTGAATGATTGGCCCCTTATCCTGAGACTGTGACCCATTTTCTAGATTCCCAGCCAGGGGGAAACAACATTTCAGTGTCTACCCTGTCAAGCCTCTTCATAACCTTGTATGTTTCAATGAGCTCACCTCACATTCTTCTAAACTCCAGAGAATGTAAACCCAATTTACTCAGTCTCTCAGTCTGATCGCCGCACTACAGGATAGGTGTGATTAAGCTAGAGAGGGTGCAGAAAAGATTCACAAGGATGTTGCCTGGTTTGGAGGGTTTGAGTTATAAAGAGAGATTGGATAGGCTGGGTCTGTTTTCCCTGGAGCGAAGGAGGCTGAGAGGGGACATGATAGAGGTATAGAAAATTATGAGAGGCATCGATAGGGTAGATAGCCAGAGTCTGTTTCCCATGGTAGAGGTGACTAAAACTCGAGGGCATAGATTTAAGGTGAGAGGGAGGAGGTTTAAAGGGGATCAAAGGGGTAAATTTTTCACACAAAGAATAGTGGGTATCTGGAATGAGCTGCCAGAGGAGGTGGTGGAGGCAGGAACAGTAGCGACATTTAAGAGGCATCTGGACAGGTACTTGAATGAGCAAGGTGTAGAGGGATATGGAATTAATGCAGGCAGATGGGATTAGTATAGATAGGCATTATGGTCGGCATGGACGCGGTGGGCCGAAGGGCCTGTTTCTATGCTGTACTATGACTCTATGACTCATCATAGGTCAACCCCCTCATCTCAGGGACGAACCTAGTGAACCTTCACTGTACCACCTCCAAGACAAGTAAATCCTTCCTTAAATATGGTGACCCAAACTGCGCACCGTATTCCAGGTGTGGTCTCCTGGAAAGCCCTGTACATTTATAGCAAGACCTCTTTATTCTTTTACTCCAATCCCCTTGCAATAAAGGCCAACATATCATTTGCCTTCCTAATTGCTTGCTGTACCTGCATGTTAACTTTCTGTGTTCCTTGTACGATTACACCAAAGTCCATCTGAACATCACCAATCTACACCTTCTCCTTTGTTATCTCTTGCCCCACCCCCGCCTCACTTGCTTATAACCTTTGACATTTCTAATATTTGCTAGCTCCGAAGAAGGGTCACTGACACGAAACGTTAACTCTGCTTCTCTTTCCACAGATGCTGCCAGACCTGCTGAGTGGTTCCAGCATTTCTTGTTTTTATTTCAGATTTCCAACATCCGCAGTATTTTGCTTTTACTTTAGGAGTTTCATGCCTTTTAAAAATGTTTTGCTTTTGCATTCTTACTACTAAACTCATGAGGGAAACAGGAAGTGAGAGAGGGGAAAAGAGAGAAAGACGGAAGGAATCAGAGTGCCATCCTATTCCAACAAGTCTGTGAAAAGTGTTAGCTCAGGCTGATGGGCCAGCTTTCAAATTGTCTTGCATGACACATATTAACATTACATTGAGAATACCAGTGAAAATACCAGTATACTGTATTTAAAACTTGGAGCTCAGTTCCCGTCCTCTTGAGCTTTGAAAGTTAGTCATTGTTGATGCAGAGCTAAAATGTGCAAGGAAGCAGGCCTGACACTGAAATATTTAAAGCCCAGCCCATTGCTCAAATGGTCCAGCTGGCAATGGATTGAACTGTTGGAAATGAGGTCTTGGCTATTACAATAATATATTTACAATACTCTACATAACACCCCAAAATACAAGCTCCTGTAGTTGTGTGTTAAAACATTTTTGTGCCCATTGCTTTCATCCAGCAAAAGCAACAACATATTTCACAGACGCGGTGTAATCGACAGATCCAGTATTTGTGTTAACATAAAACAAGTTCTTGATGCTTTGTCTCCATGTATGCCTCGAACTTAAGCACTTAATACTTCACATTTATGCAAAAGTCGTAACAGCTGCTTACTGACATTTAATGAAAAAAATACAGAGTAGGAAAGAAGGTTTTAACCACTTCTGTACTGATGGCTGATTTTCTTTTATTCGTTCGTGGGATGTGGGCATTTCTGGCAAGGCCAGCACTTAGGAATTTTACATTTGTCTCGAATTTCACATTCTCATCTACCCCCGATAACCTTTGATTTCCTTGCCTAACAAGAATTTATCTACTTCCGCCTTAAAATATTCAATGGCCCCGCCTCCACCACCTTCCGAGGGAGAGGCCCCCAAAGGAGGGACCCTCCGATTCAGCTAAGAGGCTGCCAAGTCTTACCTGGCAGTGTCTCCACACAGCAGCAGGCCCTTCCATCCTCCATTGGAGGTGGCAAGAGGCCCTCAGCCTTCCCCGGCCCGGACAAAATGGCAGGGGGCCTGGGCGATGTCAGGAACAGTGTCCCTTGCCATTTTGTTTGGCACCCCCCCCCACCTCCGTGCCCATCTCCAGGGGCAGCATAAAATCCTGCCCCAACAAGACTCAAGAAGCTCGACACTATCCAGGACAAGCAGCCAACTTGATTGACACCCCATCCACCACCTTCAACATTCACTCCCTCCACCACCGACGCACAGTGGCAGCAGTGTGTACCATGTACAAGATGCACTGCAGCAACTCACCAAGGCTCCTTAGACAGAACCTTCCAAACCCGCGACCTCTACCACCTAGAAGCACAAGGGCAGCAGATGCATGGAACACCACCACCTGCAAGTTCCCCTCCAAGTCACACACCATCCTGACTTGGAACTATATCACCATTCCTTCACTGTCGCTGAGTCAAAATTCTGGAACTCCTTTCCTAACAGCACTGTAGGTGTACCTACCTCACATGGACTGCAGTGGTTCAAGAAGGCAGATCACCACCACCTTCTCAAGGGCAATTAGGGATGGGCAATAAATGATGGCCTAGTCAGTGATGCCCACATCCCATGAATGAATAAAAAAAACTAATTCATTCCCATGACCTCAACACCCCACATCTCAACACCAACTTAGATTTATATAGCACCTTTAATGTAGTAGAAACATCCCAAGATGCTTCACAGAGGCACAATCAAAAGGCATTTGACACCAAACAGGTGACCAAAAGCTTGGTCAAAGATGTAAGTTTTAATGAGTGTCTTCCTTTGCACCGAGAATCTGCAAACCTGACATCACCAAAGTACCACTTGTTAATTCTCTCCATCTTCTGTCCAATTCAAGCAACCTATACCAGCAGTGTTGCCAATCCTCCAGGATTGCCCTGGAATCTCCAGGAATTGAAAAATCATTGGAGATTTTTTATTTTAAATGGTGTTTTCCTTTCCGTTTTACTTGAACACTTTTGCTTATTCGTTATAAAAGTGATGAAGATGTGGGAAAAAAATGGCTGTTAGACTGAGAGTCAAGAGTCATCCAATCAGGTCATGAAATGCCTATTTGCTTTCCAATTGGCCTTGGGAAGGCGGACCATCGCGAGGATGGACATGTCGAGCGACCAATGGAGGGAGCATGAGGGCGGTGCCTGGTAGTTGAAGGCAGGAGGTCATGTGAAGAAACCTGTTGCAATACGTCCAATAAGAGTTGGCAAACCTACTTGGAGTTTCCCTGCACTGTGGGCCTCAGGCCTTCCAATATTCTTCTTGATGTCAGCTGTGGCTCAGTTAGTAGCGCTCTCATTTCTGAAGTAGGTTCTAGGTTCAAGTCCTGGGCATGAGCCCAAAAATCAAGGCTGACACTCCAGTGCAGTACTGAGGGAGTACGACACTATTGTGGGTGCTGTCTTTCTGATGAGATGCTAAAGTGAGGCCCCATGAGCTTGCTTGGGTGGATGTAAAAGATCCCATGGCACTATTTTGAAATAGAGCAGGGGAAGTTCTCCTGGCGTCCTGTGCATTATTTATCCCTCAATCAACAGCGCCAAAACAGAATGTCTGATCATTATCACATTGCTGTTTGTGGGAGCTTGCAGTGCACAAATTGACTGTCACATTTCCTATACGACAACAGTGACCACTCCTCAAAAAGTACTGCATTGGCTGGAAAATGCTTTGAGACGGCCAGTGGTTGTGAAAGACGCTATATAAATGCAAGTCTTTTTTTTCAATTATAAAAACTAAAAGCAAATTTTTACATCACTAGTTTTTGGTTTGAACTATTTTAGCCAGTTGCATATTGTTAATAAGTTAAATTTATTACCATTTATGTACAGATACATAGCTCCTGTCACATTGAAAAGTGTTGCACATGCAACTTTTGAATTGCAGTGACAGTTGTCATAGGAACATTGGAATTGCTAGATGATAAAAGACAGTGGACTGCCTAGTTTGACTTCTACTGTCCTGGTAATCACATGATATAATGATAATGGAGTTGTTGAATAATCATAGTGATCAATCTCTATCAATTAGTCTCCAACAGACACAGACATGAGGTGAGGAAAACCCTCAGTGATGAGAGCTTTAGGAACCTTAGGACAAACTCACTGAAGCACACGACACTCACTACACACCAGGTCTCAAATTAGTCAAATAATATAGCCCCAAAATTTTATTATCTGAAAGAAATGTATTTATAGTTGCATTTGAATGAACCAATACTTTTTTTATTCATTCTCGGGATGTGGGCGTCACTGGCCAGGCCAGCATTTATTGCCCATCCTTAATTGCCCTAGAGAAGGTGGTGGTGAGCCGCCTTCTTGAACCGTTGCAGTCCATGTGAGGTAGGTACACCCACAGCGCTTTTAGGAAGGGAGTTCCAGGATTCTGAACCAGCGACACTGAAGGAACGGCGATATTGTTCCAAGTCAGGATGGTGTATAGCTTAGAGGGGAACTTGCAGGTGGTGGTGTTCCCATGCATCTGCTCCCCTTGTCCTTCTAGTTGGTAGAGGTCGTGGGTTTGGAACTATCTGTTTCCACTGTCTCCTATACATTGGCCACCCGCTCGCTGAAAGATTGTTTCCGCACATTTGCTTTGAATTAACCTCGCTTCAAGTGAAGATCCTGTCCTCTGGTTCTACAGTTGTGGACCCAGGGTGCAGGCTGACATGGTCAACATTATCTAGTCATTTTAGAATCCTAGAATCAATTATGCAGACAGAGACACATTAAAAAAAACTTGCATCTTCCTCATGACCTCAGGCCAACTCAAATGCTTTACAGCCAATGAAGTACTTTTTTGAAGTTTAATTGCTATTGCAGTACAGGAAAATGTATGTTTGAGAGAATATCAGCAGTAGTGTTCTTCCCAAATTGAACTAACTCGCTAAGGTACCACATAGCTCCCGACGTGCTTGAGTCTGTGATTGGTCCAATTTGTCCTGTGGGTTTTGTTGTACCTGGCCGATAGCTCAGACATGCAAATAAATTGGCACATCCTTTCATTGCAGCAGCTTATTCGGAAGCAGAGAGTGCTGAGCGAGTGATCAGCTGGGAAGGTCAGTTTCAACTTAAACTTAATTTTCCTTTTGTTTTCGGCGGACCAGGGGGCTTCTGGGTAAGTAAATGCCTATATATTTGGGCTGTTTCTGAACCCGAGACACTACACGTGTAGTGTCTCCCACCCTACCTCCTCCTCTAACCAAAAAAAAGGACTTGGCGATGTGTAGATAAGGTAAGGCTTTTTCTATTTCTCTTTTTTTTTTATCGTGAGATTGGTAAAAACTTTTCGTTCCTTTTTCATTTCTCTAAGTTAAGCTTAAGATTATAAATGGCAGGAGATCTCAGACACATGTTATGCTCCTCTTGCTCAATGTGGGAGCTCAGGGACACGGCTGATGTCCCTGACTCCTTCACATGCAGGAAGTGTGTCCAGCTGCAGCTCTTGTTAGACCGCATGACGGCTCTGGAGCTGCGGATGGACTCACTTTGGAGCATCCGCGGTGCTGAGGAGGTCGTGGATAGCACGTTTAGCGAATTGGTCACACCGCAGATTAGGATTGCTGAGGGAGAAAGGGAATGGGTGACCAAAAGGCAGAGAAAGAGCAGGAAGGCAGCGCAGGTGTCCCCTGCGGTCATCTCCCTCCAAAACAGGTATACCGTTTTGGATACTGTTGAGGGAGATGGCTCACCAGGGGAAGGCAGCAGAAGCCAGGTTCATGGCACCGTGGCTGGCTCTGCTGTTCGGAAGGGCGGGAAAAAGAGTGGAAGGGCTATAGTCATAGGGGATTCGATTGTAAGGGGAGTAGATAGGCGGTTCTGTGGTCGAAAACGAGACTCCCGAATGGTATGTTGCCTCCCAGGTGCACGGGTCAGGGATGTCTCAGATCGGCTGCAGAACATTCTGAAGGGGGAGGGTGAACAGCCAGTTGTCATTGTGCACATGGGCACCAATGATATAGGTAAAAAACGGGATGAGGTCCTACAAGCAGAATTTAGGGAGTTAGGAGCCAAGTTAAAAAGTAGGACCTCAGAGGTAGTAATCTCAGGATTGCTACCAGTGCCACGTGATAGTCAGAGTAAAAATGAAAGAATAGTCAGGATGAATGCGTGGATTGAGAGATGGTGCAGGAGGGAGGGGTTCAGATTTTTGGGACATTGGGACCGGTTGTGGGGGAGGTGGGACTATTACAAATTGGACGGTTTACACCTGGGCCGGACTGGAACTAATGTCCTTGGGGGTGCTTTTGCTAACGTAGTTGGGGAGAGTTTAAACTAATGTGGCAGGGGGATGGGAACCAAATGAGGAGGTCAGTGGACAGTAAAGAGGTAGTAACTAAAGCCTGTAAGGAACTAGATAATGAAGTCAGCGTGACTAAGGGAAAGAGTAGGCAGGGAGCAGATGATGAATATAAAGGGACTGGTGGTCTGAGGTGCATTTGTTTTAATGCAAGGAGTGTAGTAGGTAAGGCAGATGAACTTGGTGCTTGGATTAGTACCTGGGAGTATGATGTTATTGCTATTACTGAGACTTGGTTGAGGGAAGGGCACGATTGGCAACTAAATATCCCAGGATATCGATGCTTCAGGCGGGATAGAGAGGGAGGTAAAAGGGGTGGAGGAGTTGCATTATTGGTCAAAGAGGATATCACAGCTGTGCTGAAGGAGGGCACTATGGAGGACTCGAGCAGTGAGGCAATATGGGCAGAACTCAGAAATAGGAAGGGTGCGGTAACAATGTTGGGGCTGTACTACAGGCCTCCCAACAGCGAGCGTGAGATAGAGGTACAAATATGTAAACAGATGATGGAAAGATGTAGGAGCAACAGGGTGGTGGTGATAGGAGATTTTAATTTTCCCAACATTGACTGGGATTCACTTAATGTTAGAGGTCTAGATGGAGCAGAATTTGTCAGGAGCATCCAGGAGGGTTTTCTAGAGCAGTATGTAAATAGTCCAACTCGGGAAGGGGCCATACTGGACCTGGTGTTGGGGAATGAGCCCGGCCAGGTTGTTGAAGTATCAATAGGGGACTACTTTGGGAATAGTGATCACAATTCCGTAAGTTTTAGAATACTCATGGACAAAGACGAGAGTGGTCCTAAAGGAAGAGTGCTAAATTGGGGGAAGGCCACCTATACCAAAATTCGGCAGGAGCTGGGGAATGTAGATTGGGAGCAGCTGTTTGAAGATAAATCCACATTTGATATGTGGGAGGCTTTTAAAGAGAGGTTGATTAGCGTGCAGGAGAGACATGTTCCTGTGAAAATGAGGGACAGAAATGGCAAGGTTAAGGAACCATGGATGACAGGTGAAATTGTGAGACTAGCTAAGAGGAAAAATGAAGCATACATAAGGTCTAGGAGGCTGAAGAAAGACGACGCTTTGAAAGAATATCGGAAATGTAGGACCAATCTAAAACGAGGAATTAAGAGGGCTAAAAGGGGTCATGAAATATCTTTAGCAAACAGGGTTAAGGAAAATCCCAAAGCCTTTTATTCATATATAAGGAGAAAGAGGGTAACTAGAGAAAGGATTGGCCCACTCAAGGACAAAGGAGGAAAGTTATGCGTGGAGTCAGAGAAAATGGGTGAGATTCTAAACGAGTACTTTGCATTGGTATTCACCGAGGAGAGGGACATGACGGATGTTGAGGTTAGGGACAGATGTTTGATTACTCTAGGTCAAGTCGGTATAAGGAGGGAGGAAGTGTTGGGTATTCTAAAAGGCATTAAGGTGGACAAGTCCCCAGGTCCGGATAGGATCTATCCCAGGTTACTGAGGGAAGCGAGAGAGGAAATAGCTGGGGCCTTAACAGATATCTTTGCAGCATCCTTAAACACGGGTGAGGTCCCGGAGGACTGGAGAATTGTTAATGTTGTCCCCTTGTTTAAGAAGGGTAGCAGGGATAATCCAGGTAATTATAGACCGGTGAGCCTGACGTCAGTGGTAGGGAAGCTGCTGGAGAAGATACTGAGGGATAGGATCTATTCCCATCTGGAAGAAAATGGGCTTATCAGTGATAGGCAACATGGTTTTGTGCAGGGAAGGTCATGTCTTACCAACTTAATAGAATTCTTTGAGGAAGTGACAAAGTTGATTGATGAGGGAAGGGCTGTAGATGTCATATATATGGACTTCAGTAAGGCGTTTGATAAGGTTCCCCATGGTAGGCTGATGGAGAAAGTGAAGTCGCATGTGGTCCAGAGTGTACTAGCTAGATGGATAAAGAACTGGCTGGGCAACAGGAGACAGAGAGTAGCAGTGGAAGGGAGTTTCTCAAAATGGAGACGTGTGACCAGTGGTGTTCCACAGGGATCCGTGCTGGGACCACTGTTGTTTGTGATATACATAAATGATTTGGAGGAAAGTATAGGTGGTCTGATTAGCAAGTTTGCAGACGACACTAAGATTGGTGGAGTAGCAGATAGTGAAGGGGACTGTCAGAGAATACAGCAGAATATAGATAGATTGGAGAGTTGGGCAGAGAAATGGCAGATGGAGTTCAATCCGGGCAAATGCGAGGTGATGCATTTTGGAAGATCCAAGTCAAGAGTGAACTGTACAATAAATGGAAAAGTCCTGGGGAAAATTGATGTACAGAGAGATTTGGGTGTTCAGGTCCATTGTTCCCTGAAGGTGGCAACGCAGGTCAATAGAGTGGTCAAGAAGGCATATGGCATGCTTTCCTTCATCGGATGGGGTATTGAGTACAAGAGTTGGCAGGTCATGTTACAGTTGTATAAGACTTTGGTTCGGCCACATTTGGAATACTGCGTGCAGTTCTGGTCGCCACATTACCAAAAGGATGTGGATGCTTTGGAGAGGGTGCAGAGGAGGTTCACCAGGATGTTGCCTGGTATGGAGGGTGCTAGCTATGAAGAGAGGTTGAGTAGATTAGGATGATTTTCATTAGAAAGACGGAGGTTGAGGGGGGACCTGATTGAGGTGTACAAAATCATGAGAGGTATAGACAGGGTGGATAGCAAGAGGCTTTTTCCCAGAGTGGGGGATTCAATTACTAGGGGTCACGAGTTCAAAGTGAGAGGGGAAAAGTTTAGGGGGGATATGCGTGGAAAGTTCTTTACGCAGAGGGTGGTGGAACGCGTTGCCAGCGGAGGTGGTAGACGCGGGCACGATAGCGTCTTTTAAGATGTATCTAGACAGATACATGAATGGGCAGGAAGCAAAGAGATACAGACCCTTAGAAAATAGGCGACATGTTTAGATAGAGGATCTGGATCGGCGCAGGCTTGGAGGGCCGAAGGGCCTGTTCCTGTGCTGTAATTTTCTTAGTTCTTTGTTCTTTATTCAGACCCTGCTGCATTCTGTCCGTAGATGCCCAGGGGGTTGCAGCTGTGTGGCAGAGAACTCCTGCCTGGGAAGAGCCTGAAGCTGTTACCATAGCAATAATTCCTGTGTAACACTATCTAAAATATCAAACAGCCAAACATTCAGAGAAATCAACTGTGCCAATCCTTGTTTGGGGGTGCGGGGTGCGGGGGGGGGGTGGGGGTGTGGTGTGGTCTGCTGTTCAATAAGTCTGTTTTGGCAGTTTCAAAAGTGAAAGCGTTGTGTGAACATGTATCTTTCCTCAGCTCAGCAGTAACGCAGTATTATGGCAGATATGCAAAAATGCTTCCATCATCGTTAATATCAATCAAACGGACTATACTCCCAGTGGCTGCAGTGTGAGGAGCTGGCACTTAGTGCTGAATTTTCCCAGCCACCGGAGTGGTGGGATAGGAGGTGGGATAGGAGGTGGGATAGGAGGTGGATGGGAGTGGGGGTGGTGGGGGGGGTGGTGGTGCAGAAAAATTAGCAGGGAGCCAAATCAGGAGGGCTCCCTGGCATATTCCTGCCACCGAGGAAGTTTCTGGGAAAGGCTGGCATGCAGATCAGTTGCCCGCTCAGCGGAGGCGGTCAGCCAATTGAATTAGCTAAGGCCCCAGTTGGGGCAACTTCATTTGCTCGCTGTCATTTTGCTGGAAGGAGAGCAGCCCCATGCCGTGTGTGGAGGCAGCCTCCCTGCGACAGTCCCATCAGAGCTGGCAGCAAAGGATGCCCCATGGTTCCAACAATCCAAGCGGAGCTGTTTCCCCTCCAACCCGAGAGGCCTACTGCCTCCCCCCACCCCCAAAATAATTACTTTTTTAGGCTCCGAGGGCACCTCCATGGTCTCCGATCTGCCTCAACAGCGCTCATCTCTCAGTAAAGCTGCCAAGTTCTCCAGAGCTACCGGGTCTCTGATTGGGCCAGCAGCACTGGGGACTCGCCCACTGTTCTTAAGCGAGCCTGGAGACAGCCAATTAGAAGGCCACTTCTGGGAATATCCCTGCACCAGTCTGGCTCCCTTCAAATGCAGGCTCGGGACCTCATTTAATCCCAATGTCGGGGTCCTGAAGCCCATGGGAAGGCACCCCTAGGCAGCAAATATCATAATATGATTGAATTTTACATTCAATTTGAGGGAGAGAAGAATGGGTCTAAGATTAGTATTTTAAACTTAAATAAGGGCAATTATGATGGCATGAAAGCAGAGCTAGCTAAAGTGCACTGATAAATTAGGCTAAGGCATAGGTCAGTAGAGATGCAGTGGCAGACATTTAAGGGGATATTTCAGAATACACAGAATAGATACATTCCAACGAGAATGAAAAATTCCAAGGGGAGGACTCACCATCCACGGTTAATAAAAAAAGTTAAAGATAGCATCAAACTTAAAGAAAAAGCATATAATTGTGCAACAATAGGAGGCAGGTCAGAAGATTGAACAGAATATAAAAACAGCAAAGAATGACTAAAATATTAATGAGGGAAAAATTAGAGTACAAGAGAAAGCTAGCTAGAAATATACAAATGGATAGTAAGAGATTCTATAGATATTCAAAGAAGAAAAGAGTTAACAAAGTGAGCATTGGTCCTATAGAAAGTGAGTCTGGGGAATTAATAATGGAAAATAAGGAGATAGTAGATATATTGAACAGATATTTTGCATCGGTCTTCACTTTCGAGGATACAAGTAACATCCCAGAAATAGCTGTAAGTCAGGAAATGGAAGGGAGGAAGGAACTCAAGAAAATTACAATCATCAGGGAAGTGGTACTGAACAAATTGTTGGAGCTGCGGGCTGACAAATCCTCGGGTCCTGGTAGACGTCAAGCCTTAGGTCTTAAAAGAAGTGGTGAGTGAGATAATTGATGCATTGGTTTTAATTTTCCAAAATTCCCGAGATTTGGGGAAGGTTTCATCAGATTGGAAAATAGCAAATCTAACTCCTTTGTTCAAAAAAGGAGGGAGACAGAAAGCAGGAAACTACAGGCCAGTTAGTTTAGCATCTGACATAGGGAAAATGTTAAAAACAATTATTAAAGAAGTTATATATAGCAGGGCATTTAGAAAAATTCAAGGGAATCAGGCAGAGTCAACATGGTTTTGTGAAAGGGAAATCATGTTTAACCAGTTCATTGGAGTTCTTTGAAGAAGTAACATGTGCTGTGGATAAAAGGGATGTACTGTATTTAGATTTCCAAAGGCATTTGATAAGGTGCCACATCAAAGGTTATTGCAGAAAATAAAAGATCATGATGTCGGGGGTAACATATTGGTATGGATAGAAGATTGGCTAGCTAATAGGAAATAGAGAGTAGGCATTAATGGGTCATTTTGTGGTTGGCAAGATGTAATGGGTGATGTGCTACAGGGATCAGTGCTGAGCCTTAACTTTTTACAATTTATATAAATGACTTAGATGAAGGGACCAAAGGTATGGTTGCTAAATTTGCTGATGACACAAAGATAGGTAGGAAAGTAAGTGTGAAGAGGACAAAAGGAGGCTACAAAGAGACATAGATAGGTTAAGTGAGTGGGCAAAGATCTGGCAAATGGAGTATAATGTGGGAAAAAGTGAAATTGTCCATTTTGGCAGGAAGAATAAAAAAGAAGCACATTATTTAAATGGTGAAAGATTGCAGAGCTCTGAGATGCAGAGGGATCTGGGTGTCCTAGTGCATGAATCACAAAAGGTGAGTATGCAGGTACAGCAAGTAATTAAGAAAGCTAATAGAATGTTATCGTTTATCGCGAGGGGAATTGAATATAAAAGTAGGGAGGTTATGCTTCAGTTACTCGGGGCATTGGTGAGACCACATCTGGAGTATTCTGTACTGTATTGGTCTCCTCGTTTAAGGAAGGATGTAAATGCATTCAAAGCAGATCAGAGAAGGTTTACTAGACTAATATCTGGAATGGGCAGGTTATCTTATGAGGAAAGATTGGACAGGCTAGGCTTGTAATCGCTGGAGTTTAGAAGAGTAAGAGGTGACTTGATTGAAACATATAAGAGCCTGAGGGGTCTTGACAGGGTGGATGTGGAAAGGATGTTTTCTCTTGTGGGAGAATCTAGAACTAGAGGGTCACTGTTTAAAAATAAAGGCTCACCCCTTTTAGACTGTGATGAGGAGAAATTTTTTCTCTCATATGATAATGAGGGTTTGGAACTCTCTTCCTCAAAAGGCGGTGGAAGCAGGGTCTTTGAATATTTTTACGGCAGAGGTAGATAGATTCTTGATAAGCAAGAGGGTGAAAGGTTATCGGGGTAGGTGGGAATGTGGAATTGAGTTTACAATCAGATCAGTCATGACCTTGCTGAATGGCGGAGCAGGCTTGAGGGGCTGAGTGGCCTACTCCTACTCTTAATTTGTATGGGGAAATTCAGCCCTTTGAGTCAGATTATTATATAAACTTGAATTCCTGTCTTACAAGCCCACAAGATCAACCACTGGAGCTTTGCCAACTCTGGTTGGCCGTATTCCTGGAGGATGCATCACATGACCAACCTGCTCAAACTGCCCCGCCCCAAACTCCCACCATTGGTCCATTCCCGAGCTGCACTGTCTTGCCATGGCCGGTTCGAAAGTGAACAGACCCATTGGGCTGGATTTTCCTGGTTGGGTCATTATCCCAATGTTGGCCCCAATTCTGGGTCTGGAACTCGGAAGTAGCAGTGGCTGGCATCACTCGTGATCTTCCCAGAGGCAGCCAATTAAGTGGCCGCCGCTGGTAGCACTGTCCAGTTAGGGAGGGCGGGTGTACCAGGGAATTGGCAGACCTAATTAGAGGGCCTGGAGCAATGTTGAGCGAGCAGCCCCATCGGGAGAGGTGGACGATGCTGATGCAGGTAGGAGAACCTGCGGGTACCTCAAGATGGAGGTGCCCTCAGAAGAATTATAAAATTGTAAGAAATAAGTATGACCACACAGCTGTGAGGCCATCATTGTGGAGGGGAAACCCGTCCATAGGAAGGCCTGTGGCCAGGGCTGTAGTCTTCAGATACCCGTAGCTCTGGTGGCATCACTAATTTGACCCCAAGTGGGGACATAATTGAGCCTAATTAGCTACCCACTGCTGCCGGCTGCGTAGCTGGCGTCAGACCCACTCCTGGCAAGATTGCTCGGGGGCAGGGTCATGTCAAGGAGCTGCCCTGACATGAGATTTTCTAACATTGCTCCCGCTCCTGCCTTCAAAACCATCTCCATGGGACTGGGAAAATTCAGCCTCATTGCGCCTGTCGGTCAAACAGCTTTTCTCCCCCATCTCCAATATTTTTATGACTGATAAGTGAAAGCATTTGAAGAAAATGAAAAAAGAAAATCAATTTTTCTTAATCCCCTCTGATTTTTCTCCTGGGTTCTTCGCAGCAGTGCCCTGGATCTTTAATTCCTGGAGACTCCAGGGGAATCTTGAAGGATTGGCAACCCCACCAAGCACAAGTATCTTATCGAACATGTCAGCAGTGGGGTCAATGGATGGGGCTGTTGCATCTGGGTAATGAAAGTTGTGGGTTCATAATCCCACTTCGTGAGATTTGAGCATGTAATCCAGGCGTACGGTACTGAGGGAGTGCTGCACTGTCGGAAGTGCCAACTTTCCTTGAGTCTAATCTGACTCGCCCAGCAGGTTGGGGTCATGTGTTCCGCGCTGTCCAATGTTACATTCTGTGAGATGAATGGACAGTGAAATCAGGCGAGGTGTTAAACTGGTGTTTGACCTGAATCTTCATCAAACCTGTCGGACAGCACAGGCTAAAATCCATCTGCCCTCTCAAGTGGATGTAAAAGATCCCTGTGCCTCCGATCACAGCTAAAATTCCAATCGGGGACGGAAGACAATCCCCACTACCCACCCTCGCAAACACTATTGCAAATGAGTGCAAGGCCACTTACCATACCAGTAAGATGAAAAAAATACTAAAACAACATTTATAAAGAGAGAAAACTCAAGAACGCCAATTAAAAATAAAAATCAGGCCCCTTCACAATTTCCAGGCAAGGATACATGATGTGTAGAGACTGGCCCAGCCTTGGGGCAGGGGGACTGAGTGCGTTATGATGGAGTAGTTCATTTAACAGTAACATTACCTCAGACAGTTCTGAGAAAAGATTAATTTTGGCAGTTAACAGAAGTGTAAGTTATAAAAGGCATGTTTACTCCACCACAGAGATAATTGTTAAAGGGTGACAGTTTGCAACAGTTAAGCGACAGAAAGGCTTCCAGGACTATCTTTTGCTTCTTGTTAATGAGATAAGCCAGCCATGCACATAGCAGGTGTGATTTTCCAACTGTCTACTTCTGGCTGGGAGGCTGGAGACCCTCCCCACTCCCCTCCTTTATCCTAAACAGCAACACAGAGCAGAGGCTTGGCTGCTTGCTGTTCTCCAGTTGCCTCCTCATCGTCCCTGCCTCAGCTCATCTACTGCTGAAACCCTCATCTGGCTGGCCTCCCATCTGCTGCCCGTATCCTAACTCATGCCAAGTTCTGTTTATCCGTCACCCCTGTGCTCGCTGACCTACATTGTCTCCTAGTCCAGCAACAGCACAATTGTAAAATTCTCATCCTTGTTTTCAAATCCCTCCACGGCCTCGCCCCTCCCTCCTTCTTCGCCTCCTCCAACCCTACAACCCTCCAAGATCTCTGTACTCCTCCAATTCTGGCCTCTTGCACATCTCCAATTTTAATCGCTTCACCATTGGCACCTGTGCTTTCAGCTGCCTGGGCCCTAAGCTCTGGAATTCCCCTCCCCCCACCCCCAAACCTCTCCGCCTCGCTACCTCTCCTCCTTCAAGACACTCCTAAAACCGACCTCTTTAATCAAGCCTTTGGTCACTTGTCCTAATGTCTCTTTATGTGGCTCAGCGGCAAATTTTGTTTGATAATCACTTCTGTGAAGTGTCTTGGAATGTTTTACTATGTTAAAGGCGCTATACAAATGCAAGTTGTTGTTAGTGATATTGGTTGTGTTTCTGGAATCTCAGGAACCCCTCCCAGTGCTCTCAGACTCTTGGAAACCCACTGCAAAATTACCCTAAACCACCCTTGTAGGCCGGATCCCAAGGCCGCCCTCAATGTTGATTAATTCCTAGTAATACTAGGCAAATGCCCCTGTTGTTATAAAACCTCTGGCATCCTGTAAGCACAACCACAGGATTGTACTAGTTGTACATTCAAATGCACAAATGTCATTCCCCTCTAGGAAAATGTACAAGGGCAGCATGATCTGGTGGCTAGCCAGTATGTCATTTTGTTCATCATTTTTATCTCAGTTTAGAATGTCAAAATCATATTCCGGATTTCAGTGATTTCCTGATTCATTCTCCCTAGCTGTGTTATTTAAGTCATTCGTCATCTGTCCTCATATCTCCTTATTTGGTTCAGTGTCACATTTTGTTTGGTCATCGCTTCTATGAAACACCTTGGGGCGTTTTATTATGTTAAAGTCAATATATAAAAAAAACTTCTTGTTGTTGATGGGCTGGTCAAGCCTCCTGGCCAGTGGTACAGAGTCTGGAATGACCCCAACTGGTTTGTAGCACCGTCCACGGCCTCTTGACTTGTTGGTCAAACTATTCTTTTAGTTTCTTTAAATTCATAGCGTAGGTTTCCCTGCCTAAAATATTTCAACCTATCCTCTCCGTCACCATAGCCATGCTGGATGCCAAGGCACAGCAGACATCATATAGCGTCCAGTGTTGCTAAAGCACAATTTACAGGCAATTCTTATAAACTCATTCCAGAATGTGGGCACCACTGGTAAGGCTAGCATTTGTTGCCCGTCCCCTGGTCCCTAGGCCACACCAGCAGACACTTAAGGGTTAGCTGAGGTTCAGTGGCTTAGCACTCATGTCTCTGAGCAAAAAGGCTTATGTCTTCAAGCGGTATATCCAGAGGCTTGAGCATAAAATCCAGGTTGACACTCCCAGTGCAGTACTGAGGGAGTGCTACACTGTCAGAGGTGTCGTCTTTCAGATAAGATATCAAACCAAGGCTCCATCAGCCCTCTCAGGTGGATGTAAAAGAAGTCCATGGCATTATTCTCCTCAATATCCTGGCCAATATTTATCCATCAACCAACATCATGTAAACAGATTACCTGATCATTATCACATTGCTGTTTGTGGGAGCATGCTGTGCACAAATTGGCTGCTGTGTTTCCTACGTTACAACAATGACTACACTTCAAAAGTACTTCATTGGCTGTAAAGCACTTTGGGATTACACAAAAGGCGCTATATAAATGCAAGTCTTTCCTTCTTTCGTGAATGTTGGTGTGAGACTAGAGGCATATATAGAGCAGAGCCAGTAAGAATGTGATTGCTGAAATGGGAAAATCTCTCAGCCCAGAGACTTGTGTTGCTGCACTCTCTGGGATGCGAGTCACAGCCTGATAAGAGTATGTACCATTAAAGAGAAAGCAAAATCAGTTTTCACCTGGTGCATTTTATGAAACAATTTCTTAGCTGGGTGTCATCCTGATTAATATTTATTGTTTTAATTTAAATGTCTGTCAAAACTGTATATTCCTGCTTCTAATCTCATCAAGAGAACTCTACAACCGTAAATGCTCCCAAAAGGTATTCCTTTTACACTGAATAGTTGCTGATTATACAAGCCTGAAGTATTACAGCTGTTTGTATCTCTGAAGTTGTAATTGAATAAAGTGCCGCATACAGTGTAACAGTTTACATTTAATCTCTATTTAATTGTTCAGCTAAAATCTCTTAATTCCTGGATAAACGGACAGGCTCACTTTGTTCCAATTTCACTTCAGAGTCCCTGTGTATAATAAACAAGGGGAATCAATGTTTAGTAACCTGCTTCACCTTTTTTACTGTAATGTGACTCCAAAGGATTTTTCCAACAAAAAGATGGTCATCGACTTATTCCTTTCTAATGGTGTTTATTTAACATTTTTCTTTAGACCTCATGTCTGTACAGATGACTTAATTGGAAAGTTAAATTTCACTCAGTCACCACAGGAATCTCCAAAGTATCTGCCCATTTGTAAAATGCACATTGCTTCAATGGAAAGTAGTCTTCTTCAATATAAAAAAATACTCTTGCCCATCTTAAGGAGATCATTGCTCACTGATTGAAAGATTGAGCAGGAAGTCCAATTCCCTCCCGAAGAGAACAGAAAAAAGTTTAGGTTAAGCTGAATCTCACGAAAAAATAAAGGAACAGCATTTGAGAATTTTCAGAGCTATGAAATCTGGATATCTGTATTTCAGATGCAGCACGTTCCACAATGTCTAAGCATGTAAAGAAGGAGAGTGTTTCAATGGTTGAAGAGCCCACTTGGCTCAGTTGAAGCTATTCTTGGCTCTGTGTTAGCAAATTCTAGGTTCAAGTCCCATCACCGCCAGGGCTTAAGCACATAAACTATGCTGAGACTGCAGTGCAATAACGATGGAGTGCTGCCTTGTCGAAAATGCTGTTCTTACAATATCTTAAAACAAGGCCCCTTCTGACTTCTAATGATCCCATCACTCTATTCACTAGCTTAAATTCTTTCCTGTTCTAATGCTGAGGTCGCAGCGGGTAGCATGCTGCAGAATGTGGTTGAGGGCACTCGCATCAAGGACTGAGTCACGATTGAGAAGATCTTCGAAGTGCTCCTTCCAACGAGTGCTGATTGCCTCTCTGTCCTTGATCAGCGTCACTCCATTCTTTGCTCTCAGTGGGGTAGGTCCTTGGGTACTTGGGCCATGAATGGTCTTGGCTGCACTGAAGAATCCACGCATGTTGTGGCTGTCAGTGAGTTGCTGTACTTCCTGTGCTCTTTCAGCCCACCAGCTATTCTTTAGGTTACGGGTTTTTTGTTGAACCTCGGCCTTCAATTGTCTGCATACCTGCTTTTTTTTCCTCGAATTTTGATGATGCTTCCAGTTCAGGAATGCCTTGCGCTTGCGATTTAGTAGCTCCTGGATCTCCTGGTTGTTCTCGTCAAACCAGCCTTGATGTTTCCTGGTCGAGAAACTAAGAGTATCTTCATAAGTGCTGATTAAGGTAGCTTTGAGAGCAGACCAGACATTGTGGACATTCTGTGGTTCCTGTTCGTTGAGTGTCGCAAGTTACTTGTCAGACGCTGCCTGAGTAGGTCTGTCTTTGCAGAGTCCTTGATACCATCGACATTGATTTTCCTGCAGCACTGCTTCTGCTGCCGCTGTTGTTTTTGGACTGGGTTTATGGAGATAGTCGCTTGGATTAGGCAATGGTCGGTCCAGCAGTCATCGGCTCCTATCATGGCATGGGTGATAGGAACATCCCTGCGGTCCTTCGCTTGGACGACGATATAGTCAAGCTAATGCCAATGCCTGGAGCAAGGGTGCTGCAGGAGGTCTTGTATTTGTTTCTCTGACAAAATAGGGTGTCGTTATGATCAAGCCATGTTCAAGGCATTTTGTCAGAAGGACTCCGTTGGTGTTAGCCCTTCCCACGCCTTCCTTGCCAATCACACCTTTCCAGACACATTAATGGATCACAACAAACAATCATTCACCTCAGTGCTGTTCGTGGGATCCCATTTTTGCGTTTTCCGGCATAACTTTCACTACATTGCAGATTAATTCACTGTACAGGAAGCCCTCCATGGCTTCACCCCCTCCCTACCTCTGTAACCTCCTCCAGCCCTATAACTCTCCAAGATCTCTACACTCCTCCAATTCTGGCCTTTTGTGCATCCCCAATTTTCATTATCCCACCATTAGTGACCTTGCCTTCAGTTGTCTGGACCCTAAACTCTGGAATTCCCTCCCTAAATCTCTCCTCCTTAAAATCTAGCCTCTTTGATCAGGCATTTGATTATCAACTCTAATACCTCATTAAGTGGCTCGGTGTCAAATTTTATTTGATAATTACTCCTGTGAAGCTGCGGGGGAGAAAAGTGCTATATATATATATACAAGTTATTGTTGTTGCTGAATGGCATAAACGCAAGACTTCTTTCCAAACTTGTTTCTCAAACAGGAAAGCCAATGGGTTTAGTAGACCATTCGTAGCTGACACTATCTTTCCCTGCTGCACCATAATTTTACACTCGTGTGCTGTATCCCAGAACAGCATAGCAGATTTCTGGAGCAGACAGATGTGTTGTGACCTGAATTATTTAAATAATTCACTGGTGTATTATCACACCCAAACTTACTTTTTACATATCAAATGAGCCTGATTTGTTTAGTGAGTGTTTTGCTGCCTCAGGGAACATGCGTGCATTCAATAACTCTCGGTATGTTTGGTTTACTTGTTGTTGTAGGTTTTGGTTGTGACAAGATCATGCCAGCCCTGTGTCACTTCACTGTGAGGGTTGATCTGTCTGGTTTCAATCCTAAGGGGAAGCTAGTTAAGCAGATGAGGGAGGAAAGATTAGAAGGAGTGAGGTGGTGGGGTGAGAAGAAGAGGGTGGGAAGGAGGCTCATGTGGAAACTCAATCATTGAGCATGTTTAAGACTGAAATCGATGATGATCAAACATGATCTACCTGAATGGTGCAACAGGTTCAACTGGCAGAATGGCCTACTCCTGCGCCTATTTCCTATGATCCGATGGACCAGACCAGCATGGACCAGATGGGATGAATGGACGGTGCTTGTGCTGTAGACTCAACGTAATCCAAAGATATTTTACAAGGTAAACGTAGCACCAGCAGTGACAAGCTATTCCCCTGTCACCAACTGCACTGAGCAGCATCAAATTTATGAAATGACTGAAAATTTCTGAGCAGAAACTAAATCATTAAAAGTGCGGGGACGTTAATCCGAGATATAGTCCATTGGTGGTGTTCACATTGTTCCAGCAAAGTAGGGGTTAATCACAATGAACCATTATTTAAATCTTTTCTTGCCAGATTCCCAGCTGAGAGTAATGAAGGGACAGGTTGGTATGAAATTTATAGACATGGATGTGCTTTCAAAAATCCCTTCAATGGAAAGAATTAATAACTGTATCAGTGGTGAAAGCTGTTTCCTATTTGCAATTGGATAAAAGTCCTGTTTACTTGTACTTGTGACAGGGTTTGCCATCTTCTTCAATCAATTACAAATCTTCCTTCAGGACATCATCAACTTTTAAAGGGCAAACACGATCAACAGGCAATTTATTTTTCATTAGAAGAGATTTTGCTGTTTTATTTGACCTTTTTTTTAAAGGCTACTTTAATGGAGTGTTGTCTGCTGTTACTGCACCCTACCTGTTGCAGACGCTGCCTGTCCTCTCTAATCCTACATTATCGTTCTTTAGGGAGCGCTGGATCTATTACAGCAGCTTTTCCAGACAGCAATAACACAGCCACAAATCTGCAAAGAGAAAGTGTGCGTATTTCTGTTCCGTGACCTGATATGAATGTTGTCTGTTTGTCCTGCGTGACTTTGAATAGTGGTCCTGATGAGGGGGGGTTGGATCAAATCCATTAATCTTCAACCCTTTAACTGGAGGGAAGTTGACTCACATAGGCAAGGATATCACAGAATCACAGAATGATTACTGCACAGAAAGAGGCCATTTGCTCCGTCATATCTGTGCTGGCTCTCTGAAGGAGAATTCACCTAGTGCCACTCTGCCGGCCTTCTCCCCGTAGCCCTCCACATTCTTCCTTTTCAGATAACAATCCAATTCCCTCTTGAATACCTCAACTGAACCTTCCTCCACCACACTCTTGGGCAGTGCATTCCAGATCCTAACCACCCGCTGTGTGAAAAGGTTTTTCCTCATGTCGCCATTGCTTCTTTTGCCAATCACCTTAAATCGATCCCTCCACCAATGGGAACAGTTTTTCCCTATCTACTCTGTCCAGACCCCTCATGATTTTGAATACGTTTATCAAAACTCCTCTCAACCTTCTCTTCTCCAAGGAAAACAGTCCCAGTTTCTCCAATCTATCCATGTAACTGAAGTTCTTCATCCCTGGAATTCCATTTCCTTAGATGACAATAGAGCCTGTGTCCAGCAACGCCTCAAATTTAAGATTCTCACGCTCATGTTCAAATCACTGCACAGCATCACCTGGTGTGAGATATCTCCTGGTATGAGATATCACCTGCTGTGAGATATCACCTGGTGTGAGATATCACCTGGTGTGAGATATCACCTGATATGAGATATCACCTGCTGTGAGATATCACCTGGTGTGAGATATCACCTGGTATGAGATATCACCTGGTGTGAGATATCGCCTGGTGTGAGATATCACCTGGTATGAGATATCACCTGGTGTCAGATATCACCTGGTGTGAGATATCACCTGCTGTGAGATATCACCCGCTGTGAGATATCACCTGGTGTGTGATATCGCCTGGTGTGAGATATCGCCTGGTGTGAGTTATCACCTGGTGTTAGATATCGCCTGGTGTGAGATATCACCTGCTGTGAGATATCACCTCGTGTGAGATATCACCTGGTGTGAGATATCACCTGATATGAGATATCACCTGCTGTGAGATATCACCTGGTGTGAGATATCACCTGGTATGAGATATCACCTGGTATGAGATATCACCTGGTGTGAGATATCACCTGGTATGAGATATCACCTGCTGTGAGATATCACCTCATGTGAGATATCACCTAGTGTGAGATATCACCTGCTGTGAGATATCACCTGCTGTGAGATATCACCTGGTGTGTGATATCGCCTGGTGTGAGTTATCGCCTGGTGTGAGATATCGCCTGACGTGAGATATCACCTGGTGTGAGATATCGCCTGGTGTGAGATATCACCTGCTGTGAGATATCGCCTGGTGTGAGATATCGCCTGCTGTGAGATATCGCCTGGTGTGACATATCGCCTGGTGTGAGATATCACCTGGTGTGAGAAATCGCCTGGTGTGAGATATCACCTGCTGTGAGAAATCGCCTGGTGTGAGATATCGCCTGGTGTGAGATATCGCCTGATGTGAGATATCGCCTGGTGTGAGATATCACCTGGTGTGAGATATCGCCTAGTGTGAGATATCACCTGGTGTGAGATATCGCCTAGTGTGAGATATCACCTGCTGTGAGATATCGCCTGGTGTGAGATATCACCTGGTGTGAGATATCACCTGATATCAGATATCACCTGCTGAGAGATATCACCTGGTGTGAGATATCACCTGGTATGAGATATCACCTGGTGTGAGATATCGCCTGGTGTGAGATATCACCTGGTATGAGATATCACCTGGTGTCAGATATCACCTGGTGTGAGATATCACCTGGAATGAGATATCACCTGCTGTGAGATATCAGCTCGGGTGAGATATCACCTCGGGTGAGATATCACCTGGTGTGAGATATCACCTGCTGTGAGATATCACCCGCTGTGAGATATCACCTGGTGTGTGATATCGCCTGGTGTGAGATATCGCCTGGTGTGAGATATCACCTGGTGTTAGATATCGCCTGGTGTGAGATATCACCTGCTGTGAGATATTACCTCGTGTGAGATATCACCTGGTGTGAGATATCACCTGATATGAGATATCACCTGCTGTGAGATATCACCTGGTGTGAGATATCACCTGGTATGAGATATCACCTGGTATGAGATATCGGCTGGTGTGAGATATCACCTGGTATGAGATATCACCTGGTGTGAGATATCACCTGGTATGAGATATCACCTGCTGTGAGATATCACCTCATGTGAGATATCACCTGCTGTGAGATATCACCTGCTGTGAGATATCACCTGCTGTGAGATATCACCTGGTGTGTGATATCGCCTGGTGTGAGTTATCGCCTGGTGTGAGATATCGCCTGACGTGAGATATCACCTGGTGTGAGATATCGCCTGGTGTGAGATATCACCTGCTGTGAGATATCGCCTGGTGTGAGATATCACCTGCTGTGAGATATCGCCTGGTGTGAGATATCGCCTGGTGTGAGATATCACCTGGTGTGAGATATCGCCTGGTGTGAGATATCACCTGCTGTGAGATATCGCCTGGTGTGAGATATCGCCTGGTGTGAGATATCGCCTGATGTGAGATATCGCCTGGTGTGAGATATCACCTGGTGTGAGATATCGCCTAGTGTGAGATATCACCTGGTGTGAGATATCGCCTAGTGTGAGATATCACCTGCTGTGAGATATCGCCTGGTGTGAGATATCACCTGGTGTGAGATATCGTCTAGTTTGAGATATCACCTGCTGTGAGATATCGCCTGGTGTGAGATATCGCCCAGTGTGAGATATCACCTGCTGTGAGATATTGCCAAGTGTGAGATATCACCTGCTGTGAGATATCGCCTGGTGTGAGATATCACCTGGTGTGAGATATCGCCTAGTGTGAGATATCACCTGGTGTGAGATATCGCCTGGTGTGAGATATCGCCTAGTGTGAGATATCACCTGCTGTGAGATATTGCCTAGTGTGAGATATCACCTGCTGTGAGATATCGCCTGGTGTGAGATATCGCCTGGTGTGAGATATCGCCTAGTGTGAGATATCACCTGGTGTGAGATATCGCCTGCCGTGAGATATCACCTGGTGTGAGATATCGCCTGCTGTGAGATATCGCCTGGTGTGAGATATCGCCTGGTGTGAGATATCGCCTGATGTGAGATATCGCCTGGTGTGAGATATCGCCTGGTGTGAGATATCACCTAGTGTGAGATATCACCTGGTGTGAGATATCGCCTAGTGTGAGATATCACCTGCTGTGAGATATCACCTGCTGTGAGATATCACCTGGAGTGTGATATCACCTGGTGAGAGATATCGCCTGGTGTGAGATATCACCTGCTGTGAGATATCGCCTGGTGTGAGATATCGCCTGGTGTGAGGTATCGCCTGATGTGAGATATCGCCTGATGTGAGATATCGCCTGGTGTGAGATATCACCTGGTGTGAGATATCGCCTAGTGTGAGATATCACCTGGTGTGAGATATCACCTGGTGTGAGATATCGCCTAGTGTGAGATATCACCTGCTGTGAGATATCGTCTGGTGTGAGATATCACCTGGTGTGAGATATCGCCTAGTGTGAGATATCACCTGCTGTGAGATATCGCCTGCTGTGAGATATCACCTGCTGTGAGATATCACCTAGTGTGAGATATCACCTGCTGTGAGGTATCACCTAGTGTGAGATATCGCCTAGTGTGAGATATCACCTGGTGTGAGATATCGCCTGGTGTGAGATATCACCTGCTGTGAGATATCGCCTGGTGTGAGATATCACCTGGTGTGAGATATCGCCTAGTGTGATATCACCTGGTGTGAGATATCGCCTAGTGTGAGATATCACCTGCTGTGAGATATCACCTGCTGTGAGATATCACCTAGTGTGAGATATCACCTGCTGTGAGATATCACCTGGTGTGATATATCGCCTGCCGTGAGATATCACCTGGTGTGAGATATCGCCTGGTGTGAGATATCACCTGCTGTGAGATATCGCCTGGTGTGAGATATCGCCTGGTGTGAGATATCGCCTGATGTGAGATATCGCCTGGTGTGAGATATCACCTGGTGTGAGATATCACCTAGTGTGAGATATCGCCTGCTGTGAGATATCACCTGCTGTGAGATATCACCTGCTGTGTGATATCGCCTGGTGTGAGATATCGCCTGCCGTGAGATATCACCTGGTGTGAGGTATCGCCTGGTGTGAGATATCACCTGCTGTGAGATATCGCCTGGTGTGAGATATCGCCTGGTGTGAGATATCACCTGGTGTGAGATATCGCCTGGTGTGAGATATCACCTGCTGTGAGATATCGCCTGGTGTGAGATATCGCCTGGTGTGAGATATCGCCTAGTGTGAGATATCACCTGCTGTGAGATATTGCCTCGCGTGAGATATCACCTGGTGTGAGATATCGCCGAGTGTGAGATATCACCTGCTGTGAGATATCGTCTAGTTTGAGATATCACCTGCTGTGAGATATCACCTGGTGTGAGATATCGCCTGGTGTGAGATATCACCTGCTGTGAGATATTGCCTAGTGTGAGATATCACCTGCTGTGAGATATCACCTGGTGTGAGATATCGCCTGGTGTGAGATATCGCCTAGTGTGAGATATCACCTGGTGTGAGATATCGCCTAGTGTGAGATATCACCTGCTGTGAGATATCGTCTGGTGTGAGATATCACCTGGTGTGAGATATCGCCTAGTGTGAGATATCACCTGCTGTGAGATATCGCCTGCTGTGAGATATCACCTGCTGTGAGATATCACCTAGTGTGAGATATCACCTGCTGTGAGGTATCACCTAGTGTGAGATATCGCCTAGTGTGAGATATCACCTGGTGTGAGATATCGCCTGGTGTGAGATATCACCTGCTGTGAGATATCGCCTGGTGTGAGATATCACCTGGTGTGAGATATCGCCTAGTGTGATATCACCTGGTGTGAGATATCGCCTAGTGTGAGATATCACCTGCTGTGAGATATCACCTGCTGTGAGATATCACCTAGTGTGAGATATCACCTGCTGTGAGATATCACCTGGTGTGATATATCGCCTGCCGTGAGATATCACCTGGTGTGAGATATCGCCTGGTGTGAGATATCGCCTGGTGTGAGATATCGCCTGGTGTGAGATATCGCCTGGTGTGAGATATCGCCTGGTGTGAGATATCGCCTGATGTGAGATATCACCTGGTGTGAGATATCACCTAGTGTGAGATATCGCCTGCTGTGAGATATCACCTGCTGTGAGATATCACCTGCTGTGTGATATCGCCTGGTGTGAGATATCGCCTGCCGTGAGATATCACCTGGTGTGAGATATCGCCTGGTGTGAGATATCACCTGCTGTGAGATATCGCCTGGTGTGAGATATCGCCTGGTGTGAGATATCACCTGGTGTGAGATATCGCCTAGTGTGAGATATCACCTGCTGTGAGATATTGCCTCGCGTGAGATATCACCTGGTGTGAGATATCGCCGAGTGTGAGATATCACCTGCTGTGAGATATCGTCTAGTTTGAGATATCACCTGCTGTGAGATATCACCTGGTGTGAGATATCGCCTGGTGTGAGATATCACCTGCTGTGAGATATTGCCTAGTGTGAGATATCACCTGCTGTGAGATATCACCTGGTGTGAGATATCGCCTGGTGTGAGATATCGCCTAGTGTGAGATATCACCTGGTGTGAGATATCGCCTAGTGTGAGATATCGCCTGGTGTGAGATATCACCTGGTGTGAGATATCGCCTAGTGTGAGATATCACCTGCTGTGAGATATCGCCTAGTGTGAGATATCACCTGCTGTGAGATATCGGCTGGTGTGAGATATCACCTGGTGTGAGATATCGCCTAGTGTGAGATATCGCCTGGTGTGAGATATCGCCTGGTGTGAGATATCGCCTAGTGTGAGATATCACCTGGTGTGAGATATCGCCTGCTGTGAGATATCACCTGGTGTGAGATATCGCCTAGTGTGAGATATCACCTGGTGTGAGATATCGCCTAGTGTGAGATATCACCTGGTGTGAGATATCACCTGCTGTGAGATATTGCCTGGTGTGAGATATCACCTGGTGTGAGATATCGCCTAGTGTGAGATATCACCCGGTGTGAGATATCGCCTAGTGTGAGATATCACCTGGTGTGAGATATCGCCTAGTGTGAGATATCACCTGGTGTGAGATATCACCTGCTGTGAGATATTGCCTGGTGTGAGATATCACCTGGTGTGAGATATCGCCTAGTGTGAGATATCACCTGCTGTGAGATATCGCCTGGTGTGAGATATCACCTGGGCACAAAGGCATGAGGAGAATTGGATCCCCAGAAGAGAGCCTGCCCGTATTTCTTTCCATTAATTTCAAAAGTTACTCCGTCTCTCAAGCTCTGCATTAACACCTATTTCACAGCCAAGATGTGACACTGAAACCCTTTCATGGGCTCAGGAACACCAGGTTCCACCTGGAGTTAAAATAATTAATACTCACTCCTGAAGGCAGCATAACTTCATCATTTGTATTAATCTATCAACGCGTTGAATCAGCTTATTATTTTTATCTTTTCCCCTCTTTTCTGCTCCTTTTTTTAAGGACAGAAACTCTCAAAGTTGAGTCATCCACTGGCGCTTTCTCCTGACAATGCACCACTTTTTGCTCCAGTCTACCTTTGGTTAAGGGTTACTGAGTGAACAAAGTCATGAAAACCTTCTCCTTTGGATCATCTTCCACTCCTTCAGAACCATATCGGAGCAACCTTGCTTCATTTTGAAAAGGTCAAGTTGAACAGAATAACACTGAAAACAATTAACTGAAAATTTTAAAGGTTAAAAATCTTCCCTCATGAAGTTTTTGAGATATTTGTGGGAAATTTTACATCATAATGCAGCACACTGGGATTGTCAGATCCCGGAGCTGTGGGATCATAAGGTTTTACAGATTGTCCACAAAATAAATGGGTTCCAAACTCAGCCTCCCTCTAAGGTCCTACAGGAGCTGAATGAATCAATTCAGAACTGCGGTAGATAGCCTGTCAGACTTGGAAGAATTGTTTCTGCTTCCAAACACTCCTTTGTCAGGTCTATTTTTTTATACCCTTATTTCATACTTTGGTTGAAGTTGTGACAAACTCGTCGAGCATTCTTGCGGAATTCGTTGTCAGGTGGATTAGTGGAGGCATTAACTCATCCATAGTAAACCGGTCAGGAGCTATGGGGGAGCATTTAAATCGGAATTTTGTGTGGAAGATCAAGCACTCATTTCGTCCACCAAGACTGAGTGATGCCAGCAAAGAAAAAACCCAAGGTCTGTTCATCATCCAATGCAAGTCCAACACTAAATCAATGGAGAAAAGACAGAAAGACTTGCATTTTTATAACAGTTTTCATTACCTCAAGACATCCCAAAGTACCTTATAGTCAATGAAGTGCTTTTGAAGTGTTGCAATGTAGGAAACGCAGCAGCCAATTTGCACACAGCAAGCTCCCACAAATAGGAATGCAATACTGACCAGATCATATGTTTTAGTGATGTTGGTTGAGCAAAGAACACTGGCACTTTTATGTCCACTTGAGTAGGCAGACTGGGCCTCAGTTTAATGTCCCATCCTGAAGAGGGCCCGTCCAACAGTGCAGCAGTACAGCACTGAGAGGGTCAGCCTAGATTTTCTGCATAAGTCTCTGGAGTGAGACTTGAAGGCACAACCTGCTGATTCAGAGGCGAGAGTGCTGCCCACTGAGGCACAGCTACCCAGGAAGGGCAGAAAACAGTAACTGATGGTACTGTTGCTTCTTTCGATGTTACTGTGGGAGCTATTTACTGAAATGAGAAGCTTTGGCTAATGAACTTCAGTGTAGTAAAAGGAAAGATTCTGGAATGCAACAGCACATGATGGGAACATAGAAACATGGAACATGGGAACATAGAAACATGGAACATGGGAACGTGGAATTGGGAACATAGGAACGTGGAATTGGGAACATAGGAACATTGAATTAGTAACATAGGAACATGGAACAGAAGAACATGGAACTAGGAACATGGAATGTAGGAACATAGAAATATAGAACATGGAACAAAGGAACATAGAAACATGGAACATGAAACATAGAAATGCAGATCATAGGAACATGGAACTAGGAATGTAGCAGTATGGGACATAAGAATATGGAACACAGGAGCATAAAATATAGGAACATTGTAGCAGCTTGCCTTGGTTCCATAACATGATGTATAAAAGTTGGAGAGCAGAGTTTTTTTTAATCCAGACATTTAAAGTTAATGATCCTTTAATTACCAAACCCGAGCTTCAACACAGAGTGCCTCCCTTCCAAAAGTACAAAGGACTCCATTACCTGGGTTATAGAATTTCAAATTTTAGAAGCTGTGTCAATTTTTACCATTCTCCCAGAGTCGAGCATGAATTTCCACAAAATAAACGTGTTGCGAAATGAGAAGCTTTTACAGCATGTGAAAACCATTACTAGCACTAGCCAAACAGAGCAGGAGATCTGGGTGGAATTGCTTATATTATTCATCCACTTACTTGTTTTAAAGAGTGTTTTCTTTTTCTTTCAAATGTTCTCCTGTATCTTGTCTGCAATTGCAAAACATTCAAACCCCCATACTATCTTTAATAGTGCTGAGAGGACAGTCCCCTTTGGAATGTAGTGGTTATGCTACTGGACTAGTAATCCTGAGGCCGAGACCAATGATCAAGAATCGTGAGTTCAAATCCCACCATGGCAGCTGGGGAATTTAACTTCACTTAGTTAAATAAATCTGGAATGAAAAGCTAGTCGCAGTAATGGTGACCATGAAATTGTCGTAAAAACCCATCTGCTTCACTAATGTCCTGTGGGGAAGGAAAATCATCTGTCCTTACCCTGTCTGGCTGATATGTGACTCCAGACCCACAGCAATGTGGTTGACTCTTAACTGCTCTCTCAAATGACCGAGTAAGTCACTCAGTATGGGGATGGCCAATAAATGCTGGCCTTGCCAGTGATGCCCTTATCCCATGAATAAATTAAAGGAAATCTGTTCAACATGCTTCAATGTATACGGGCCATCCCTTTGGACATACGGTGTTTGCAGGTTTTGCAAGGGGGAACACAGAGGAGTTATGCCAGTGACATGCATTTGTTCCTTAGAGGTTCAATTAGGATCCACCCTTATTTCGCCACCCATGTGTATAGAGCCAGAAATCAGACCTGCAATGCTCAAGGAACACTTTGATGTGGAGACGATGATTCCTGAAGGAGGCTGTCACCAAATTGGACAGACTCCTGCAATCAGACCTCGAAGCCAGTAGCACTGCAGGAATGGCCTTGTTAACCTATCACACCACTTTCAGGCAATAGCAGAAAATACCAGTCCAATTTCACAATCCTGTGGTGCAGATTTACATCATCTAGGTTGCCAATACCTTGTTTCCCCAATCCCAGTCGGGTCATCTATTCTTCCTACTGACAGCAAGCGGCACTACAAGAGAATCCTGCATTTTTAGCATCATTTGTATTGGCGTCAGTTGTGCCTCAGTGGGCAGCACTCTCACCTCAGAGTCAGTAGGTTCAATTCCCACCCCGATACTTTAGTTTTAAAAAATCTAGGCTGACACTCCGGTGCAGTACTGAGGGAGTGCTGCACTGCTGCTGCTGCTGTCTTTCAGATGTGGCATTAAACTGAGAACCTTTCTGCCCTCTCAGGTGGATGTAAATGATCCCATGATTGAGGAAGAGCAGGGGAATTATCCCCGGTGTCCTGGCCAATATTTATCCCTCAATCAACATCACAAAATAACAGATTATTATCACGTGGTTATTATCACGTTACTGTTTGTGGGAGTTGGCTTTGCTGAACATTGGCTGCTTCAATTCTTACATTACAACAGTGCCTATATTTCAAAAAGTATATCATTGGCTGTGGCAAACTTTGGGATGCCATGAATGGCACTGTACAAATGCAAGTCTTACATTTTTTATTGGATTCCCAAATGTACAGGGCACCATTGATCCCAATCATGGATCCCTTACCCCACAATGCCAACCTCTTCATGAACAGAAAAACATTTCTGCCCTATGAATGTGCAGCTGTTTTACCAGCATAGGCACAGGATGGTGCACATTAATGCTTTCTACCCTGGCCGTTGCACCAACTCTTTCATGTTAATCCAATCCATGGTGTCCAATGTTATTTTAAGAGCCAGAAAGGCTGAAGGAATGGCTAAAGGGTGACCGAGGCGATGATGACCACTCAAGCTATTTCTGCTCACAAAAACAATAGCAACATCTTTAATGTAACAAAATGCCCCAAGACGCTTCACAGGAGTGTTACCAAACAAATTTTAACAACAAGCCACATACTGAGATATTAGGGTGGATGACCAATAGCTTGGCCAAAAAGGTAGGTTTTAAGGAGCATCTTAAAGAAGGCAAGAGAGGTGGAGAGGTTTAGGGAGGGAATTCCAGAGCTTGGGGTCAAGGCAACAGAAGGCATGGCCACCAGTGGTGGAGCAATTAAAATCAGGAATGAGCAAGAGGTCAGAATTGGGGGAGCGCAGATGTCTGAGAGGGCTGGAGGGAATTACAGAAATGTGAAAACAAGGATAAGAATGTTAAAAATCAAGGCGTTATTCAACCAGGAGCCAATGTCGGTCAAGGAGCACAGGGGTAATGGGTGAATGGGACTTGGTGTGCATTAGGATATGTGCAGCAGAGTTCAGACGAGCTTAAGTTTATGGAGGGTGGAAGAGGGACAAAACCTCAAAGGAGATATAAAGAGTTACACAAGGCCTTGATACAACAGGCTATTGGCATCCTGAAACAAACATTCAGTGCAGTCGGGGGAGAGTGTGCTGAGGTATAGACGAGTCAATGTCTCCAAAATTACTGTTGCCTGCTGTGTCCAACAACAACAATTTGCATTTATTTATCACCTTTAATGTAGTAAAGACGTTTCAAGTCACTTCACAAGAGCAATCATCACATGGAAATTGACAAACACACCTTGCAAGGGAACAGACAACAAAAACCTGAGGCAGAACACCAACCCAACCTGGAGACGAAGATTTTTTTTAATTCTTTCATGTGATGTGGACAATTTGTTACCCATCCCCAATTGCCCTTGACAACTGAGTAGCTTGCTAGCCCATTTCAGAAGGCAGTTAGCAGTCAACCTAACCCAATTGCTGTGGGTCTGGAGTCACATGTATGCCAGACCAGGTAAGGACGGCAGATTTCCTTCCCTAAAGGACATTAGTGACACTAGATGGGTTTTTATGACAACCAATGATAGTTCATGGCACCATTACTGAGACTAGCTTTCAATTCAGATTTTAAAAAAAAATTAATTGTACCTATTAATTAATTGAATGTAAATTTCACCAGCCACCGTGGTGGGATTTGAACCCATGTCCACAGGGCATTGGTCTGGGTCTCTGGATTACTAGCTCAGTGACATTACTCCTATGCCACCATCTCTTGCATATGACATTGGTCTCACCATAGGAATAGTTGTCCAACAGGCTCTAACAGGAAATGGATTTAGTTACATGCCTGAAACATCCAGTGCACAAAAGCCTTCTCAATAACCTTGCCAAATAAATCATTGGCTTCATATCAAAAGAAATGTCACGGCACCTTACAGGATCAGTCATTTCAACTCAGGTACATAGCAACAGGAGGAGCTCATTCACCTGCTCGAACCTCCTCTGCCTTTCTATTAGATCATGGCTGATTTGTATCACAACTGCATCTACCTGCCTTGGTTCTGTAACTCTTAATCCCCTTACCTAACAAAAATCTATCAGTCTCAGTTTTGAAATTTTCAATTTACATCCCCACCCCCATCCCCGCACCCACCCAGCCTCAACATCTTTTTGGAAGAAAGAATTCCAGATTTCCAGCACCCTTTGTGTGAAGAAGTGCTTCCTGACATCACCCCTGAATGATCTAGCTCTAATTTTAAGGTTGTGCCCCCTTGTTCTGGACTCCCACCAGCAGAGGAAATAGTTTCTCTCTATTCCCCCTTTCAAATGCTTTGATCCCCTTAACACCTCCATTAGATCACGTCTTAATCTTCTCTATTCAAGGGAATACAAGCCTAGGCTATGCAACCTGTCCTCAAACCTTTTTGGTCCAGTATCATTCTGGCGAACCTGTGCTGCACCCCCTTTATTTTTGATATCCATTACAGCGTGTGGGGGAGACATGTTCAGTATGTCCTGCCCCATTCCCACCCCAACCCCCCCCGTACTTCCCTCCTGTGACAGTGTTTGTTGTGTGACCTCTACTTCTGAAGCATCAGCTCCTTCTAAATGCTTACCCGGCAGCAGAAGGCAATGCAATTGTGGGCGTTGGGTGTTAGAGTCTGCCTGTTGGGATGGAGGTTGTCCAATACTCTCTTGTGCTGTGTCAGTAGATCGCCCGACAACTTCAGGCAGCACAATTCCTGTATGTTATGTGACAAATCTGTCGTCAATTGAGTGGTTCCATTTCCCTGAATTGTTGCACCTCGTCTTTGAGAGTCCAAGACTTGTTCCCTGCTACAGAAGCCGCTGGAACAAGCAACCGCCTTTGTATTTAACACCTGTAATTCTTGGAACTGCAAAAGCAGAGGTTTCTTTCGTTCCTGCACACCCTGCCAATGCACCTGGATGGTTACTTTCTTCTGGTGGGCGTTCATTGTTGTCTAGTTCTCTTTATCAGATACTCCAAACAGGTCTGTGCAGAGATCCAGGAAAAAAAATCCAACTGGCAAAAGCCCAACATTGTGGGATTCCTTAACACCACAATCCATAAACTATTGTTTCCAATGTGCTGTGCATTTAGGCTTGGTATACAGTAACAAGCCCTGCAATTTAGGGATTGTTATTTTATTTCCTCTTCAGTTATATCCACTAATGCTCAGAGTGCTGGCCAATCGAGAGATGTTCTGGTCACTCTGGCCTGCCTGACAACAGCACATCTTGGTTGCAAAACAATTGGAGGATGCTCAATGTCAGAGGAAGCTTTATTGCAGCAATATCAACCTAACACTTAAGCCAGCTTTGACTTCCATCTTGTTCTTTTTCTATGGGCTGAATTTCATCGGCGCGCTGTGCTCACCGGCGGCACGCAGTGCTCACTGGCGGTGCGCAGTGCTCACTGGCGGTGCGCAGTGAAAGGGGCGGGATTCCCACACGGAGGTGCCGCCATCACAGCCCCCGCAATATTACAGGCAGGGGCTGATTCAAATGGAGGGGGCAAAGCGGCCACCTCCACTGACGTAGAGGGGGTGGTCACCGCGTCCCCGGCAATGGCGTCTGGCGCCACCACGTAGGTGTCAGCGCCATTTTTAAAGAGCTTTAAGCCCTTAGCAAAAATTTAAATTTTTAAAGAGGTATTAGATTTCATTTGCTTTTAATAAATAATTAGAAGATGGAGGCCCTTTCCCAGCACCACCCCCCCCCCCCTTCCCATGGTGTTCTCGTTGCTCTATATTCAGAAAACTTATTTTGTTCCCAACCGAACTTTTCTCCCCACACTTCTCTCATTTGCCCTTCAACCCCTTCCCACCATCTCCACAGCCAATAAAAAGTGTTTTCCCTGCTCCCCACCCCACTCCACCGACCTGATCATTTTATTCCTCCCCCCTCCCCACCAGTAAAATCGGCGTGGGACGGCCATCGTTGACAGGTAAGTTAATTTGAATTTTATTAATGCTCATTTAAATATTTTAATGAAGGCCCCACCTCCAAGCGGCGATGGGAGGGGGGTGGGTGGTGCCACATCAAGGCCTCACCACCACCGCTCATATCTGGCGGGGCCTTCTCAGCATCGTGGGTCATGGCAGGTCACTCCCACAGGCGTCCCCGCCACGACCCATAGCGTCGAGGGGCTGGTAAAATTCAGCCCTATGTATTCTAATCTTGCCATTCTTTAAGAAAGATCTTCAATTCTCTCCTTACTCTGTCATTCTAAACCCTGGTCCTCATTGCCCAGGTAAAAACCATCCAAAGAGACATTCTGGTCCTGAACCAATCAAAAGCACAAAGTCTGAATATTGGCATGGTCAGGTCAAATCAACAACTGCATGTAGTGGCACCACAAGTCCCATGGGGCAATCACATAAGAATATAAGAAATAGGAGCTGGAATAGACCATTCGGCCCCTCAAGCTTGCTCTGCCATTCAACAAGATCATGGCTGATCTCCTACCTCAACGCCATCTTCCTGTACTATCTCCATATTCCTTAATTCCCTTAGTACCCAAAAATCTATCGACCTCTGTCTTGAATGTGCTCAATGACTGAGCATCCACAGCTCTTTGGGGTAGAGAATTCCAAAGATTCACCACCCTCTGAATGAAGAAATTTCATCTCATCTCAATCCTAAATGGCCGACCCCTTATCCTCAGACTGTGACCCCATGTTCTAAATTCCCCGGGCAGGGGAAACATTTTCTCAGCATCTACCCTGTCAAGCCCTCACCTCTCATTCTTTTAAACACCAGGGGATATAGTCCTAGTCTAATCAACCTCTTCTCAAAGCTTAATCCTCATAGGACAAATATTCTGCTTTTTTATTTTTCCTACCAAAGTGGATAACTTCACACTCTGTCACATTGCATTCCATCTGCCACATTCTTGCCCAAACTCTCAACCTGTCTATATCCCTCTGCAGCCTGAAGACATAGAAACATAGAAAATAGGAGCAGGAGTAGGCCATTCGGCCCTTCGAGCCTGCACCGCCACTCAATACAATCATGGCAGATCGTCCAAACTCAGTACCCTGTTCCCGCTTTCTCCCCGTATTCCTCGATTCCTTTAGCCCTAAGAACTATATCTAACTCTTTCTTGAATATATTTAATAATTTTCCTCAACTGCTTTCTGTGGTAGAGAATTCCACAGGTTCACCATTCTCAGGGTGAAGAAATCCCTCCTCATCTCAGTCCTAAATGGCTTACCCCTTATCCTTAGATTGTGACCCCTGGTTCTGGACTCCCCCGCCATCGGGAACATCCTTCCTGCCTCTGGTCTGTCCAGTCCTGTTAGAATTTTGTAGGTTTCTATGAGATCCCCTCTCATTCTTCTAAACTCCAGCGAATACAAGCCTAATCGACCCAATCTCTCTTCATACGTCAGTCCTGCCATCCCAGGAATCAGTCTGGTGAACCTTCACTGCACTCCCTCCATAGCAAGAACATCCTTGCTCAGATAAGGAGAACAAAACTGAACACAATACTCCAGGAATACTCCAGAAGACCGCACAGATGTTAGTGATTGAGATTGATTTTACACGCATAAGGTTGAATTTTAGAAGCCCGTTGCTGAAATTGGCGGCAGGCGAAAAAGCCGAACATCACAGAGCCGCTGCGATCCTAAGCGTGGTTGCTCATTTAAATAGCTGGTGCGGGTCATCCCGTCCCACCCCCGATCATGTGGAGGGGGAGGGCTTCCATCCCCGGCAATGGCGTCATTTTTAAAGGGCTTTGAGCCCTACCGTTAAATTTAAATATTTAAAGCTAAAGTGAATGAAAAAATACTAAATACTTTTATTTTGCCTTCTCCCACCCCCAATAGCAATTACATTAATTACTTGCCCTTCCCCTCCCCAAGACCTTGTCCACCTGACCTTCCTCCCGCCCCCCCCCCCCAAAAGTGCATAAACTTTAACCTTAAACCCTTCCCACCATCCCCTATACCAATGATGTCACTTTGACCCCATCCCCCCACCTCCCGCACTGAGAAACTTACGTCCTCCCCCCCTCCCCACCAGTGTTCTGTCTCGTTTCCCCGGACGGGGATCCGAAGGCGCGGGAGTACTGGCCAGTGGCAGGAAGATCGCACTAGGATGGAAGACGGTGGCGTAAGTATAACTAATGCTTTCATTTTAATGCCTCGCTGCCGCCGGCAATATCGGGCCAGGTTCCTCCGGCGTCGGGGTGTCTGGAGGCCTCTCCCGGAGGCATTTTCTGCCACAAGCCCTGATGTTGCGGAGGTCTGTTAAATTCAGCCCATAATTTGTAACTACCCTCCACTGACTACACTTTGCTGGAATTATTCTGCTTTCGTCAGAGACGTTACTGCAGTTTTGGTCATGAGTTCTGCTTCCTGCATTTCAGAGAATCATAGAAATGTGCAGCACAGAAGGGGGCTATTCAGCCCATCAAAGCTGTGCTGCCTCATTGAAAGAGAAGTCATGCTTAATCCCACATCCCACCTTTTGTCTGAAACCCTGTTAAGTCCCTCAACCTGTCCAACTCCCTGTTAAAATTATTTATGGAATCAGCTTCCAGCACCTGTTCAGGTCGAGCATTCCAGATCCCGACAACTCTCTGAGTGGAAAATTTCTCCTCCTCTCCCCTCTAGATCTTTTCCAATGATTTTGAATCTATGACCTCTAGTTATTAACCCACTCGCCAGATGGAATATTTGTTTTCCTCTTTACTCTGTCAAAACCTCTCATCATCTTGAAAACCTCGATTGGGTTTCCTCTTAAACCTTCCCTGTTCCAAGGAGAACAGCCCTAACTTTTCTAAGCTGGCCTCATAACTGAAGTCCCTCACTGCTAGTGACATCCTGCTCGTAGAGACGCTTGTTAAATGGGCTCTGTAAATAGACTTTATTCGCTTTGCTGTAAGATACACTGGCAGTGAGACCTGTCGTATGCTCTGCCCCACTTACAGCTCATTGGTTGACACAGTGGCATCACTAAGCACTCTACAAATAAACTGTCCTTCAGCCCCACACAGCCCAGTCACAGGCTTTCACGTTAAGTGCTGCAAACAAGTGTTCAAGATCACTGAAATTAGTCAGATAATAATATTGCAGCGTGCTTTCCAGAATGAATCACACAGAACTGAAATAATTCTGCAGGAAAATCACAATCATTTTGGAAAATGGAATTTGCTGGGGTGTTCCGTTACTTGTGCACCACAATTAGACGGAAGGTCTCGTGGGGTGAACATCATTTTGCGCATCCCTAAGAGTTTAGAAACATAGGAATTGCTGGACGAATCTCGTTCACCTTCTATCATCCTGGTAGTCACATGATACAATGATAATGGAGTAGTTGATTAATCACAGCAATCAATCTCTATCAAATCATCTCCAACAGACTCAGATATGAGGTGAGGAAAACCCAATAATGGGGAGCTTTAGGAAGCATAGGTCCAAAGCTAGCTGTTCCTCCCGAGCATGTTACAAGTCAGGCCCTAAATTACCCCTATACTCTATCCCAAACTATTATTTTCTGAAAGAAATGGATCTAATGTGTATTTAAATGAATCAACACAAGCTGTTTCCACCATCTCACACAGAAGCCTGTTCCATCGACTGACCACTCTCGCAGTGAGAGGTTGTTTCCACAGATTAATTTTGAATTTACTGACTTGACGAGCAGACCATGTCCTACTGTTCTGGACCAGGTGAACCAGTCTATCATAGTTTACATTATCTAGTCCCTTTAGAATCCTAAAAAACAACAATCCTTCTCAACCTGCTCTTTAACAGTGAGATCATGCCCAATTTACATCATTTAGGATAACATAAAAGCAAAATACTGCAGATGCTGGAAATCTGAAATAAAAACAATGATGTAAAAACAAGAAATGCTGGAAATGCTCAGCAGGTCTGGCAGCATCTGTGGAGAGAGAAACGGAGTTAACGTTCCAGGTCAGTGACCCTTTATCAGAAAAGTTAACTCTGCTTCTCTCTCCACAGATGCTGCCAGACCTGTTGAGCATTTCCAACACTTCTTGTTTTTACATCATTTAGGATCCTGGCCAATAAAAGTGTCTCATACAAGTCAGATTCACCATCAGAAACAAAAGCGCATTCATTAATAATGGCCAGACTTTCAACAATATTGCCCAAATGCCCAGCCCAAGCATTCAATAATACTAGCCAGCAACCACCCCACCCCTGACTTTAATTGGTACTGTTCAATACCCTCCCCCCACCCCACTCCCTGGTCCCAAATTGTAGCTGCCAGAGAGCTTCTTCAATATGAATTGCAATTAGGCATTTAATTCTGGTAATAGCTCAGGCTAGTGTTCTAGGACCAACCATCTTCAACTGCTTCATCAATGACCTACTCTCCATCATAAGGTCAGGAGTGGGGATGTTCACTGACGATTGCACTGCATTCAGTTCCATTCAGATACTGAAGCAGTCCATGTCCATATGCAGTGAGATCTAGACTGATAAGTGTCAAGAAAATACAATATGCCAAATGAGGGATTTTTAATTCATTGGTTGGAAGCTTACATTAAACTTTTAATGGAAAAAGTCCTGCAATTAACTTTTTAAAAAACTAGCAGCCAAGATGGCCACTGTCATTTGCATCTGAAACAGTTCTTCACATTCCAAAGAACCACCCTGAGACAGAGGTCTGAGAGGCATAGACCCAGAACAATCACTTTCTCTAAGTGATTGAATTACCTAAGACTGCTTCATTAGCACGACATTCAAGGCAACCCTAGCACCATGACTTTGAAAGAGCAAACCCCCTCCAAGTGTAGTAGTCTACATGGACTTCAGTAAGGCTTTTGCAAAGGTCCCACATGGAAGATTGGTCAAGAAGGTTGGTCAAGATCCATGGGACCCAGGGCAATTTGGTAAATTGGATCCAAAATTGGCTTAGTGGCAGGAGGCAGAGGGTGATGGTCAAGGGTTGTTTTTGCAAGTGGACGCCTGTCACCAGTGATGTACCACAGGGATCAGTGCTGGAACCATTGCTGTTTGTAGTGTACATTAATAATTTAGACGTGAATATAGGAGGTATGATCAGTATGTTCGCAGATGGCACAAAAATTGGTGGTGTCATAAATGGTGAGGAGGAAAGCCTTAGATTCCAGAAGGATATAGATGGGCTGGTAAGATGGGCAGAGCAGTGGAAAATGGAATTTAATCCTGAGAAGTGTGAGGTGATGCATTTTGGAAGGACTAACAAGGCAAGGTAATATACAATGGATGGTAGGACCCTAGGAAGTACGGAGGGTCAGAGGGACTTTGGTGTTCTTGTCCATAGATCACTGAAGGCAGCAGCACAGGTAGATAAGGTGGTTAGGAAGGCATACGGGATACTTGCCTTTATTAGCCGAGGCATAGAATATCAGAGCAGGGAGATTATAATGGAGCTGTATAAAATGCTAGTTAGGCCATAGCTGGAGTACTGTGTACAGTTCTGGGCACCACACTATAGGAGGGATGTGATTGCACTGGAGAAGGTGCAGAGGAGATTCACCAGGACGTTGCCTGGGCTGGAGCATTTCAGCTATGAAGAGAGACTGGATAGACTAGGGTTGTTTTCCTTAGAGTAGAGAAGGCTGAGGGGGGACATGATTGAGGTATACAAAATTATGAGGGGCATTGATAGGTTAGATAGGAAGAAACTTTTTTCCTTAGCAGAGGGGTCAATAACCAGGGGGCATGGCTTTAAGGTAAGGGGCAGGAGGTTTAGAGGGAATTTGAGGAAAATAAATTTCACTCAGAAGGTGTTTGGAATCTGGAACGCACTGCCTGAAGAGGTGGTAGAGGCAGAAAACCTCACAACATTTGGGAAGTATTTAGATGAGCACTTGAAATGCCATAGAATACAAGGCTACGGGCCAAGTGCTGGAAAATGGGATTAGAATAGATAGGTGCATGATGGCCAGCACAGACATGATGGGCCGAAAGGCTTGTTTCTGTGCTGTAACTCTATGACTCTATGTAAATATTGGCATCCTGGGGACTGGGGAGCCAATTCGAAGCTTGAATATCATTAGAAGGTTCCAGTGAATAAATGGGGGCCATCATGTGACAGTCTGTCCATCTCTGAGAAAGCCAAAAAATTTCCTTGAACAAAGACAGGGGCAGTAATTTAGACTGTGCAGCAGCAGGAAGGCTGTGTGCCTCCTTCTCTCTCACTCCAGATAACGCAAGTTTGAACTCGGTCTGCCACTGTGGACCCTCCAAACCTACAGATTGCTACAGACAGAGACCAGGGAACGAGAGCCACCTACAAGTCTACATCCAAGAAAGCCTTGAGCCAAGCGGGCCAGCCACAAAGTGCACTTTGACCAGCTGAGGACTTCAACAATACAACGTCAGCCGGAAGACCATTGAAACATCCACCTTCACAGTCGTTGTATTTAATTTCCATTTATTCTGGCACTAATTCAACCGCAAAATCAACTTTTCCCTCTGTGATCTAGTTGTGTGTCATGTGAATGTGTGCGTGAAGGTGTAGTGTAAATTTATTATTTTTTCTAGATTGGTTTTAGATTGTTAAGTACAATAAACTCACCTCTTTTTTGTTTAAACTCAAGAAAACCTCTCCAATTGTTTCTTTCATGATCACATGAAAGGTAAAGGGTAAAACATTCATCGAGTGGTAAACACTGTTTAAAAGGAATAAATCCTGTTATGGTCAAATAAAAGGAAGGACAAGAGGGGAGCCTGGGACCCCCTCCTCACCTGACCATAACACAAGTAACATTCACACCACACAATTGTCCAGTAACGACCATCTCCAACAAGAGAGAATCTAACCATCTCCCCTTGACATTCAACAGGATAAGCATTGCTGAATCCACCCCCTCCCCGCACCTAGAAGGACAGGGCAGCAGATGTATCGGAACACCATCACTTGCAAGACCCCCTCGACGTCACACGGCATCCTGATTTGGAAATATATTACCATTCCTTCACCGTCGTTGGGTCAAAATCCTGGAACTCCCTCTGCAACAGCACTGTGGGCCAACTCGCACCACATGGACAGCAGCGGTTCAAGAAGAATTTTTGAACGTCTGAAAATAAAAAGTGGCTGCAGCTGGCAGACCGTCATGGTGGACGGGGATCCCCTCCCAGTATTGCCTGCGGCTGCAGCTGTGACCCTCTGGCAATCACGGCTGTGGGTGGTGGTGGGGAGGTGGGGGGGGTGGGGGTGGGGGTTAAATTGAATGAGGTGTCGATGGCTCCTCCGGGTCTGCCACTGGGAGGCTGCCTGAATTCATCAGCTGGGCTTCAGCCTTCAACGGTGGGGCCTGGCTGCTGTCTGGAAAATTCCAAATGACCTCTGACAAGTGTCCTCAATGGGCAATATAATTGGCATGATTGGCTGCCTGATCCAGCCTCAATGGAAATAGCCCAGAGGTGGGGATATGGTGGCAGACTGGCGCGCCAGCTGGTAGCAGGAAATTGTGGGCTCACTGGCCTCCGAATCCGCCTCCACATCTCAACCAAAATCCAGCCCATTAAGTCTGTTTTCCTCTCCACCGGTGCTGACTGACCGGCTGAGTATTTCCAGTATGTTCTGTTTTAATTTCAAATTTCCAGCATCCGCTCTATTTTGCTTTTGTTTAATTTAACCCCCATGATTTCCTGCCTACCTAATCTCTTTTATTCTTTTGACCTACTGTCATTGTTATGTTTTTACGTCCACTCCATCCACTTTACTCAAGAGCTTCTGGCTCTTCGGTCTTTGATCGTTTTCAATAGCTGAGTCTCTACTCTCTCAACCTTCAATTCTTACAATCCATGTAAACAATCAATAATACACCTGGGGTGGTGGCCAGTACAACTGTCAGTTCATTATTTTTAAAGGTAGGAGGCAATCCAACCTGCAGTGTATAGCATGCATACACAGACAGTGGGAAACACAGTGAAGAGATAGGAGATGGAGAGGAAGATAGACTTATAAACAGAGGGGCACAGAAACAATGAGAGAGACTCCGAAACAGGCAGACACAGAGATGCCAAAAAAAGATTTGCATTATATCGCATCTTGCGTGAACATAGGATATCCCAAAGTGCTTTACAGCCAATGAAGTACTTTTGAAGTGTAAACCCTGTTGTAACAAGATGAGGAGGAATTTCTTTATTCAGAGGATGGTGAATCTGTGGAATTCTCTACCCCAGAGGGCTGTGGAAGATCAATCATTGAGTATGTTCAAGACAGAAATCTGGATACTAATGACATCATTGGGGATAGCGTGGGGAGGTGACGTTGAGGTAGATGATCAGCCATGATCTAATTGAATGGCGGAGTAGGCTCAACGGGCTGAATGGCCTACTCCTGCTCCTATCTTCTTATGAAACATGGCAACCACACAGCAAGGTCCCAAGAAAAGGAATATGATGATGACCACATCATCTGTTTTTGTGATGTTGATTGAATGATGATCTTTGGCCCAGGGGATTCAGCTTAACTCCCCTGTTGGCCAAAAACAGCACAGTGGAATCTGTTACATCCACCTGAGAGAGTGGGCAGGGCCTCATCTGAAACACAGCAACCTGAACCCACAACCTCCTAACTAAGGAAGCAAGAGTGCTTCCCACGGGCTACAGCTGACAACCAGGCAATGCTGGTAATTTCCTTGGAGCTTCTCCCGTTCCACTGCCATAACAAGAGAAAGAGAGAGAGACAGACAGAGGGTGACAGAAAGAATGGAAGACAAACAGAAGGACAGAGACAGATAAAGAGTGGAAGACAGCTGAGGAGACACTTGCATAAAGAGAGACACACACAAGTGTTAATGCTCTTTTTGTCCGGAAGCAGCAGGAAAGCAAGCAGTAAAATAATAAACTTGTGCATCAGCTACACGTATTTATCAGGAAAAGTTTCCATCTCAGCTTGAACGGGATCATTACCTTTCGCCCTGAAAGGACTCTACCCAAGTGCGTAATAAATTGTAATAAAAAAAAACCAGAAGATGCTGGAAAATACTCAGCAGGTCAGGCAGCAGCTGTGGAGAGTGAAAAACAGATTTAACCGGCAGAATCTAATCAGACCCACAGAGGCAACCGTGAAGGTTGGCGGGAAGGTCGTGGAATTTTTGAAAGTTGCGTGTCAGGTTGGTTCCCTGACGCTGCCCAGTCTCCGGGTGAGTTTCCCAGGGATGGGCAGCCAGGAGAATCCACAATCTGCTCCACAGAAGCAGACAGCCAATTAATGTTCCACTTGGGGGCCATTTCCAGAATCCACTGGCGTTTTCCCAGTTTTGGACAGGCCCCCGGCTGAAGCTGGAGCCCAACAGCTACTTGGTTTTCCCTCCACACTGATGGCCTTGACAGATGTGGGCATTATTTAATTAGAAATTTTCAGCAGGCTTTCGAGAGTGCCTCTATGTTGAGGGGCCCTCGCGGTTCCCCCACCTCCCTCAACAGCACCCACTTTGCCCGGCGGGCCCTCTGATTGGACCTCCCACCTTGGAAACCCACCCACTGTCCTTAATGGGACGGCAAACGCGGAGGCAACCTACTAATTGACCGCCTCTCGCAAGATCGCAATGCTATGCGGCCAGCTGACACCATCGCGGTTGGAATCCGCAGATGGTCCCAATGCCTGAAAATTTTTAAAGTTGACAAGATTCCGCCCAACATTTCAGTTCAATGGCCTTTCATCAGAACTGACATCTGGCACGTTTTGCTTAAGTAATAAATTGTTCTGTTTGTGTAACCAGCAGGTATGTGACGCCTCCCACATCAAGCACATTGTGCACACTTCCACCTGCCTGTAACCTGGTAGAGTCAATCCCTGCTTCTACTAACTGAAGCCAGGAATCTCTCTAGCTGTGGGTTGGCTGAGTTTGCAGGTGAAAATTGCTGTTCCATACCAGTTTAATGTTTCCCTTTTCTGTTGGATGAACTCCAAAGCGATGTGGATAACTGAAGAAAGCCCAGGGTTCTGTAACAGAGACAATTCAACATATATCAGGCATTTAAATACCATCCCTTCATGGATGAGGCACTTCAGTTATATGGGGAGACTAGAGAAACTGGAGCTTGTTCTCCTTAGAGCAAGGAAGGGGTTCAGGGCAAATTAAATGGAAGGGTTCAAAACCATGAGGGGTTTTGATCGAGTAAAAGATAGGGTCAACCCTACAGTTTGCTCTCACATCTTCAACTCCAACACTGTGCGAGGGGCTCATGGATTCCTATCTGCTCAGGAATATAGAAACAGGAGGAGACCATTCAGCCTCTCAAGTCTGTCCCACCATTTAATTAGGTCATGCTCATCTGTACCTCAAATCTATTTACCCTTCTTTGATCTATATCCCTTACTGACCTTACCTCATAGAAATCTGTTGACCTCAATATTGGAAATTTCAATTAAACCCACTGCTCCACCTCAGGCTCAGCAACCTTTTGTGGGAGAGAGTTCCAGATTTCCACTACCCTTTGTATCAAAATGTGCTTTCTGAATTCACTCATGAATGGCCGAGATGTAATTTTAAGGTTTTGCCCCATCGCTCTGAACTTTCCCATCCAAGGAAGCAGCTTCTCTCTATCTGCTGTATCAAATCCTTGTATCATCTTAAACGCCTCAATTAGATCACCCCGTGGCCTTCTAAACTGAGGGTTATCTTTTCAGGGGCCTCTGCTTCCCCCTCTAACCCTGACTGGCATGGCTGCCTTCTCCTTACCTTGGGCCACATGTAAAAGGCTTCTCCGCAGCTCTTCCAGTAAAAGTTATGGCAGCAGATTGGGAGCAGCTCTGAGAAAATTCCCATGATGATATAGCTTCTCCTTCAGCCGCTCCCATCCCCAACCCAGCAGCCCTCTTCCAAGGTGACCTCTCTGTGAGACCCACTTCCTGTGCCCTCGAAGTGGGGGGGGGGTGGAGGTTAAGTTTGGGGGACTTCACTCCTAGCAGGATCTCAGTGGTAGGCCAGCTTGTAGTGGCAGTGGGCCTACAATGTCATGGCCCCGATTGTCTGACCCAAACTCGCACATTCCTGAAGCTCACACTCTCTGAAATGTCACATCTCCTTCGTCAATAAAGAACGGGTGTTACCGAGCAGAGGCATTTCATTTGCCCTGAGTCAATATCATTGCTGATCATCTCACAAACCAGATTTGCAATGTTTTACTGTATCATAAGATGTACTGGAAGGCATTTACCTTGTAAAACAACAAGACAAGTGTCACTAAGTAGTAAACACTGCTCATATCATTGAAAGCTTTGACATTTTTCTAAAGCTACAAGATGCTCCTGTTGTCTGTCTTACTGGAGGATACAAGTTCTCTACTGTCTACAGCAGTACCTGTCTACTGCATTCAGCAATAGCTGAAATCGAGTTTTAAAAAAACAACAAACTGCCTGTGTATTCTCCCCCTCAGCTCCCTGTATTGATTGCTGGGGTTACAACAGTCTGCAATTTGGACTTTCATCTTGTACATTGGATTCACAATTAAAATGTAGCCTTTGGTACAGGTCTCTGACTTCTTTGTCTCACAAACGTAACATTTACTGCTGGTACAAGCAACGTTTCCTCAACTTCATTGAAAATGAGAGTATTATAGAGGGAGTGTTTTTCAGAATTTCGGAATTATACAGGGACTATTCTCCAAAGGGTATTATCCAGAGAGTATGATACAGTGAATATTATATTGAGAGTATTGTAAAGTGTGTATTATAGTGAGAGTATTATACAGTGAGTATTATGGCGAGAGTATTGTACAGTGAATATTTTATTGAGAGTATTGTAAAGTGAGTATTATAGTATTATATTGAGAGTATTGTACAGTGAATATTTTATTGAGAGTACTGTACAGTATTATAGTGAGGGTATTATTACAGTGAGTATTATGGCGAGAGTATTGTACAGTGAATATTATATTGAGAGTATTGTAAAGTGAGTATTATAGTATTATATTGAGAGTATTGTACAGTGAATATTTTATTGAGAGTACTGTACAGTATTATAGTGAGGGTATTATACAGTGAGTATTATGGTGAGAGTATTGTACAGTGAATATTATATTGAGAGTATTGTAAAGTGAGTATTATAGTATTATATTGAGAGTATTTTACAGTGAATATTTTATTGAGAGTATTGTAAAGTGAGTATTATAGTATTATATTGAGAGTATTTTACAGTGAATATTTTATTGAGAGTATTGTAAAGTGAGTATTATAGTATTATATTGAGTATTGTACAGTGAATATTATATTGAGAGTATTGTAAAGTGAGTATTATAGTATTATATTGAGAGTATTTTACAGTGAATATTTTATTGAGAGTATTGTAAAGTGAGTATTATAGTATTATATTGAGAGTATTTTACAGTGAATATTTTATTGAGAGTATTGTAAAGTGAGTATTATAGTATTATATTGAGTATTGTACAGTGAATATTTTATTGAGAGTATTGTAAAGTGAGTATTATAGTATTATATTGAGAGTATTTTACAGTGAATATTTTATTGAGAGTATTGTAAAGTGAGTATTATGGTATTATATTGAGACTATTATACAGTGAATATTTTATTGAGAGTACTGTACAGTATTATAGTGAGAGTATTATACAGTGAGTATTATAGTGAGAGTATTATACAATGAGTATTATATTGCTGCTGCAGAGTGCAAATCAATCATTAAATCTATATCCTTCCAGAATATTAAATCTTTGACAACAATTCATTCGGATACAAAGCATGTCTTACTGATGATGGACAAAAACATGCATAAACGCTGAACTGATTAATGTAGGATTTGAATAGCTTCTCCAGGATAATTAACCCTCTCGTGTCTCTGAGGATCTATGTGCTCCTGTCTATGAAATGTACTAATGGATGATTTATAATAGTCATTGTCAGTATTCCCTCCCACCACTCGGTTTCATGGAATACTACCAGCTTTGAACCACTGTAATGAAACTGTGTATGATTCATGGGAACAAAGTTATGCAACTGTCCAAACCCTTCATTAAACTGGTTAACAATAATAGATACTTAATGGATCCCCACAGGCCACTGAGATCAACTAGGCAGATTCCCAGGGTTCACGATGGTTAGGAAAAGAATCTCAGCCATTTGGCAGACTTCCATCAAAACTTCAATGAAATGTTCTGGACAACACATTTCTACTGTTGCGAGCAGGTGAGAAGGTCTAGGGGTTCCCGCTCAGCCTTCACCTGGTCTTACCGTAACAGAGTTTAATTTTAAACACACTGTGTTTTTAGTTCCCCCTTGATGAATCCTTGTTCACTGCTTTCCAATTGTAAGGCAATGAAAGCAACCAAACAGGGTTTCTTAGGTTTAAAGAAGAAAGGTTGAACTTTATTAAACTTAAACTTTAATTTGGTTAACGCCTATGGATACACGATGCACCCACGCTAGCATGCATATGCGATACAGACATGCAGATAGAGACAGAAAAGAGCAGAAGAAATAAAGTGGAAAAATTTGAGGCAATATCTGAAGATGGTTTTGGTTATTATTCTTCGAGCTCGCTGTAGAGTCCTTGATTGTTAGTCGATCTTACTTTTCATTGGGGCCCGGTATTCTTCTTAAACCTTGTCCGATGCAGGCGACTTTTCTCTCTTGAGGTCCACGTGTCTTCAGTGAGTCCAGAGGCTTGTAAGAAAGAGATGGGAGCAGACAGGAGAGGTCTTCTCAGTCCAGGAGCAAACAGTCTCTCTGAGTTCAAAAACTGTCTGTACAATTCAAAACTCCCCAAGTTGGCCATCAGGTTAGTCACATGACGAACTGGTTTAACCACTTCCATGTCTGTGGATTCTCTTGTCCCAGCAGACCCTGGAATGTCTCTTCTTACACACAATACCTGGTGATCAAAATCCATTTTAAGATAAGTGGATAAGGGAAGTAACCTCTCTTGTCCCTATTGGCATGCAAATGTCCTCCAGCCAAGTGTCTGACACCACATCTCTACACAAACGCAGGATTGGACTGATTCTTAAAGCAGATATTTCAAAATAAATTGAGACGAGTTGATGAAGAATCAAGGCCAAAAGTTTAAAAGGAGTAAGAGAGCAGATGAGCTAAATCAATAAAAGGTGGTTAAGTGATCCTGTATTTGGGACTTAAAAGTTCAGATGTTTTTGGAGAAAGGGAAGTTTGAGGGATTTAAGAAGTTCCACAGTTTTGAGACCGTGGGAAAGAATGATTTACTTTAGGAGTCAGCATCTATATATGTATCTTAGTTTAACAATACTGATTGTACACGAAGGACAGAGAAGAACAAGTGTTGAGCAATGGGAGAAGACTCATCCATAAAACAACAAGCTCCTCCTTGATCTTATGCAGGAGCATAGGGGATTAATTGTGCGATTCTCATGGGGAATTAATTGTGCAATTCTCATGGGGAATTAAGTGTGCGATTCTAGGCTTCCAGGGAGGAGCCACATTCACGGGGAGTGTAGCTTTGTAAGATCAGGCTAAAATGTTGCAAGGCTATATCCACACTCAGCTGGCACCTGGGACCATAGAATAAAGCCTTTGGAGAGATGCTTCAACAGTCTTTTTACACATTTCAATGTTTTTATGTTTTAAATTTTTCTGATACCCCGATGTTTCCATGAAGGGATGGTATTATCCTTTTGGGTCTTTTCTAATCTTCCCCATTCTGATTCAATGGTAGCACACTTGCCTCTAAATCAGAAGGCGCCAGAGACTTCAGCGTATAATCTAGGCTGATGCTCCAGTGCTGCACTGCCATTGTCGCTGTCTTACCAATGAGGCGTTAAACCAAGGTCCCCTCTGTCCACTCGAGTGGATGTAAAAGATTCTTTGGTACTATTTTGAATAAGAGCAGGAGTCCTGGACAATACTTATCCCTCAACCAGCAACACTAAAACAGATTATCTGGACATTATCACATTCCTGTTTATGGGACCTTACAAATTAGCTTTTTTTTATGCTTTCATGGGATGTGGGCATCGCTGGCAGGGCAAACATTTATTGCCCATCTCTAATTGCCCTTGAGAATGTGGTGCTCAGCCACCTTCCTGAACCGCTGCAGTCCATGTGCTTTTAGGGAGGGTGTTCCAGGATTTTGACCCAGTGATGATGAAGGAATGGTGATACATATGGTGTATGACTTTGAGGGGAACTTGCAAGTGGTGGTGTTCCTATGACCTTGCTGCTTGTCGTCCTAGGTGGAAGTGGTCACGGGTTTGGAAGGTGCTGTCTAAGGAGCCTTGGTGAGTTGCTGTAGTGCATCGTGTAGATGGTACACACTGCTGCCACTGTGCGTCAGTGGTGGAGGGAGTGAATACTTAAGGTGGTGGATGAGGTGCCAATCACGCTTTAAATACTTTGGGTTTTGTAATAACGCTATAGCTTACAACAGCGGCACACATCAAAGATCACAAGATTGTTTTGGATGAAGGAAGCTTGTCAATCTGTTGATCCTGCCAGCCATTTCCGCTCAGCAATATAGCATGCAGCTATTCTTTAAACGAGTCAGTGTCCCAGCCTGCACCGCTCCTCCTCCTAATCTCTTCCAGCTGTTGCTCACCCTCTGTGTAAAGAAATACATCATGCCATCAGCTTCAATCACACCCTTCACCACATTCCGCGATGATAGAGCACACATCTATTATACATCAATGTCTAATAATTGCAGGCACAATTATTAACCAATACTTCAACTTAATTTGCTTGTGCTTGGACCAGCTCCAACATGACAGTAACACTGCCTTCATGCAAGATATGTTCAGCACTCCAGGAGCTAACAGTGTCTGCATCAATTTTAATATGAGCAGTAGGTAATTGCATCACATGATTTATAACCCAAAGTACAACAGTCCTTTTCCAACAGACACTTGTGTAGCACATAAGCACACAACTATTTATAAAATATTGGAGTTGTATGACACACAAATGTAACTCGGAAAAAGGAAACAAGGTTCCACCTCTATTTCCTTGCACTAATTCCTAGCAGAGAGAAGTATTGAAAGTAGTGATTTATCATATGTTTACAACATCAGAAAGCACATTTCTTTTCTTGTACTGACTGATACATGAGCAATGGTTTGGCCAACATCTGAGCCAATGAAGCCAATGAGTTCCGATGAAGGGTCACTGACCCGAAACGTTAACTCTGCTTCTCTTTTCACAGATGCTGCCAGACCTGCTGAGTGATTCCAGCATTTCTTGTTTTTATTTCAGATTTCCAGCATCCGCAGCATTTTGCTTTTATCTTAGCATCTTATATTTGCAAGGGCTCACAGTGGCTGGATTTCAGTTCCCTGAGTGTTGGCCATTCCACACACTCTTGTCCAACCAGCTATTCCTTGTGTTCAAGCCCAGGCAGTAATGTCACACCCAGGAGTGTCTGTGGGAGACCCGGTTGATCTTAAAGGCAGAAAGTGCCAACTGGGCTCAGGAATGTGTGCACTACCCCCAGGATCTGGGAATGCAACACGGAAGGAGATAGATGGCAAGGTAAGATTAGCCAACAGAGGGCTTGACAGATGTTACGACCAGGTGAGAAATGTGTCTAGGGGTCTTTCTCAGCCTTCACCTGGCCTTACTGTAATAGAGTTTTGCTTTTTAAACACACTGTGTTTTGAGCTCCCCCTTGGTGAATCCTTGTTCACCATTTTCCAATTATAAGGGAAGGAAATGAGCACAAACAGGCTTTCTTAGGTTTAAAGAAGAAAAGTGAAATTTATTAAAACTTAAACTTAAACTCTAATTCAGTTAACACCTACGGATGCACACAGCGCCCCATGCTAGCATGCATACATGATACACACATGCAAATAGAGACAGAAAAGAGCAGAAGAAAAATAAAGTAGAGAGGTTTGAGGCAATCTCTGAAGAGGGGTTTTTGTTTACTGTGCTTTGAGCTCGCTGTCATCCTTGCTTGTAGGTAGATCTTGCTTTTTGTTGGGGCCCAGTATTCTTCTTAAACCTTGTTCACTGCAGGAAGCTTTTCCCTCTTGGGTTTCATATGTCTTCAATGGATCCCGAAGCTGGTGAGAAAGAGATGCGCAGCAGACAGGAGAGAGATGTTCTCAATCCAGGAGTCAGGAGCTTTCTGCCAGTTTAAACTCTGTGGCAAGTTCAAATTGAAAAAACCCCAACAGCCAATTAGTCATGTGACTAATCTGGTCTGGCCATGTCTGTTTGTGTATTCAGCCATTTTAGCAGTTAACCTGGAATGCTAGCTCCTCCACCCTCAATGTCTGGTAATCAAAAGTCCATTGTGGATTGAATATGTCAGGAAATGGTCTTTTCTCCCTATTAAACACTGTCTATAAATATGCAAATGTCTTTCCAGTCACGGGTCTGGTGTTTTTTTTAAAGCAAGTTCTTTCTTTACTCCAGTAACAGTTAAAAATCAATGTTCAAGTGGCGAAATTAATGTGCCTCATTCTTGGCAGGTGGGGGCCTGCATGACAGTCAATGCTGAGAGGCTGATTCTCCTGGCTGAAGAGTCTAGAATTAGGGAGTCACAGTCTCAGAATAAGAGGTCGGCCATTTAGGTCTGAGATGAGGAGAAATGTCTATACTCAGAGGGTTGTGTATCTTTGGAATTCTCTACCCTAAGGGGTTTATGGATACTTAGTCGTTGAGCATATTCAAGACAGAGATCGATACATTTTTGGGCACTGAGGGCCTCAAAGAATATGGGATAGGGTGAGAAAGTGGATTTGATGTAGAATTTCAGCTATGATCTTATTGAATGGTGGAGCAGACTCGAGAGGCTGTATAGCCTATTCCTGCTCCTATTTCATACGGAGAATCAGTCACTGGGTAAATCCCCAAGTACACATGCCTGTTAACTTGTTTTACACTTAATATGGGCCCATGCCAATTCTGCACACAACTTATGGCTTACATGGTTGACCATGTGTAGCTATACTCCAGCAAGGCACACACTCAAACTGCAACTTATAGTTGACGGCATGAGCACACTCTCACTTCAAAAGCCTCCTCACATGAAAGCATTGTTATGTAACCTAGCTGTATGATGCATGAGTGTTTGTTTCCTCGCAGAATGAGTTTTGTTTCATTCAGCTGGGAGGCTGACATGCACCAAGTCTCCAAACCAAGCTACTCAGAAACGTATATACTGGAACTTCCACTCATCCAATAGGGAGTGCACAATCTTTCCCCGTATGGACGCACGTTGTGATGTGTAATTGCATTGCTGGCACGCAGGATGTCAGTCGATCAGTATATGCATCTTCAACTTGCAAATATTACCTCGCTGCCTGGACAAGATGATGACACCTAATGGAAGGAAACAGTCCTGAGTTTTTGGAAGGTTCAGGGATTCATTACAAGAGCAAGACTCACTTGCAGGCGGCCACCCTTCCCTGTTAAAGCATGAAGGGTCAGTAGGAAAGTGAAACCAGAGAGCTCCCCTCAAGCTCAGAACTAGAACCAGCCAATTCTTTGGTCTTGACCCTCTGTTCACTCACAGCCCCAGTTAGCATCTTGTAACGCTTGTAGAACAAAGAACAATGAACAAAGAACAGTACAGCACAGGAACAGGCCATTTGGCCCTCCAAGCCTGCGCCGATCTTGATGCCTGCCTAAACTAATACCTTCTGCATTTCCCGGGACCGTATCCCTCTATTCCCATCCTATTCATGTATTTGTCAAGATGTCTCTTAAACGTCGCTATCGTACCTGCTTCCACCACCTCCCCCGGCAGCAAGTTCCAGGCGCTCACCACCGTCTGTGTAAAGAACTTGCCTCACACATCCCCTCTAAACTTTGCCCCTCGCACCTTAAACCTATGTCCCCTAGTAACTGACTCTTCCACCCTGGGAAAAAGTTTCTGACTATCCACTCTGTCCATGCCGCTCATAACTTTGTAAACCTCTATCATGTCGCCCCTCCACCTCCGTCATTCCAGTGAAAACAATCCGAGTTTATCCAACCTCTCCTCATAGCTAATGCCCTCCAGACCAAGCAACATCCTGGTAAACCTCTTCTGTACCCTCTCCAAAGCCTCCACGTCCTTCTGGTAGTGTGGCGACCAGAATTGCACGCAATATTCTAAGTGTGGCCTAACTAAAGTTCTGTACAGCTGCAGCATGACTTGCCAATTTTTATACTCTATGCCCCGACCGATGAAGGCAAGCATGCCATATGCCTTCTTGACTACCTTATCCATCTGCGTTGCCACTTTCAGTGACCTGTGGACCTGTATGCCCAAATCTCTCTGCCTGTCAATACTCCTAAGGGTTCTGCCATTTACTGTATATTTCCCACCTGCATTAGACCTTCCAAAATGCATTACCTCACATTTGTCCGGATTAAACTCCATCTGCCATTTCTCCGCCCAAGTCTCCAACCGATCTATATCCTGCTGTATCCTCTGACAATCCTCATCACTATCCGCAACTCCACCAACCTTTGTGTCGTCCGCAAACTTACTAATCAGACCAGCTACATTTTCCTCCAAATCATTTATATATACTACAAACAGCAAAGGTCCCAGCACTGATCCTTGCGGAACACCACTAGTCACATCCCTCCATTCAGAAAAGCACCCTTCCACTGCTACCCTCTGTCTTCTATGACCGAGCCAGTTCTGTATCCATCTTGCCAGCTCACCTCTGATCCCGTGTGACTTCACCTTTTGTACCAGTCTGCCATGAGGGACTTTATCAAAGGCTTTACTGAACTCCACATAGATAACATCCACTGCCCTTCCTTCATCAATCATCTTCATCAATTCCTCAAAAAACTCAATCAAATTAGTGAGACACGACCTCCCCTTCACAAAACCATGCTGCCTCTCGCTAATAAGTTTGTTTGTTTCCAAATGGGACTAGATCCTGTCCCGAAGAATCCTCTCTAATAATTTCCCTACCACTGACGTAAGGCTCACTGGCCTATAGTTTCCTGGATTTTCCTTGTTACCCTTCTTAAACAAAGGAACAACATTGGCTATTCTCCAGTCCTCTGGGACCTCACCTGTCGCCAATGAGGATGCAAAGATTTCTGTCAAGGCCCCAGCAATTTCTTCCCTTGCCTCCCTCAGTATTCTGGGGTAGATCCCATCAGGCCCTGGGGTCTTATCTACCTTAATGCTTTGCAAGACACCCAACACCTCCTCCTTTTTGCTAATGAGATGACTGAGGCTATCTACCCCCCCTTCCCTAGGCTCATCATCCACCAACTCCTTCTCTTTGGTGAATACTGATGCAAAGTACTCATTTAGCACCTCGCCCATTTCCTCTGGCTCCACACATAGATTCCCTTCTCTGTCCTTGAGTGGGCCAACCCTTTCCCTGGTTACCCTCTTGCTCTTTATATACGTATAAAAAGCCTTGGGATTTTCCTTAATCCTGTTTGCCAATGAGTTTTCATGACCCCTTTTAGCCCTCCTGACTCCTTGCTTAAGTTCCTTCCTACTGTCTTTATATTCCTCAAGGGATTCGTCTGTTCCTAGCCTTCCAGCCCTTACGAATGCTTCCTTTTTCTTTTTGACTAGGCTCACAATATTCCGTGTTATCCAAGGTTCCCGAAACTTGCCAAACTTATCCTTCTTCCTCATAGGAACATGCTGGTCCTGGATTCTAATCAACTGACGTTTGAAAGACTCCCACATGTCAGATGTTGATTTACCCTCAAACAGCTGCCCCCAATCTAAAGGGGTTGCCAACCCTCCAGGATTGTCCAGGAATTTTAGATTAATCTCCAAGACTCTGCTGTGAACAAAACCCAGGAGAACAATCAGAGGGGCATTAAGAAAAGGTGGGATATTTTTGATTTTCTTTGAACACTTTGCTTTAGTTGTAAAAACGCTGCAGGTGGGGGGAAAGGCTGTCTGTCTGGGGTGGGGTCTTGAGAGTGGAAGGTCATGTGATGAAACCTTCAGAAATGCGTCCAACCAGAGTTGGCAACGCTAAATGCAAGATTTGTTTGAAGCTAAGTCTTCGAGCTGCTGTTTATCACTTTCCTGTTACTACATGACTGAACCATTAGCCTGATGACAGTGCCAGTGGCCCTGGGCAACAGGAGCCCACTCAACAGAAACGCTGTATCCCTTTCGTCTAACATCTACTAGCACTGTGCCCTTGTGAAAAGTCACTGAAGTTAATATTAAATGAGCTCCAATACCAATGAAACTTATCTGAAAACTAATTTGTTCGCAGCTTGTTTTCAGCTGAATAAAATCATTTGTAGTTCATTTACTTGAAGTGAACAGGAATAGAAATTGACAGTGAAAGATGGTAAATTTACCGCAGCCTGCTTTCTGCCTGGTGCTGTTTGTAATTGTCTTTCAGGTTTTATTTTACAGTGCTGTTTGTAATTATCTCTCACGAGAAGACTTCAGTAAATATTCCACATCTGGTCCATTCCAACAGTCAGGAGGAAATCTTTAATCACAGCTTCTGACATCGATGCTGCATTCCCTCCAGTTGCCTGATGTTCCCCAGTAGACCAGTAATACTGCAGTTTCTGTGTTGATGTGACACTGCCTTCACATTGCATCAGTACACAAAGCACAGTATGGTAAAATGACCTATTCCTCTGGTCTATGCTTGCTAACCTACATTAGCACGTGGTCCAGCAACTCATCCTTTGAGTTCAAATCCCTCCATGGCCTCACCTGCTGCCTATGTCTGGAATCTTCTCCCGCTTTGCAACACTCCAAGAACTCCACATTCCTTCAATTCTGGCCTCTTAAGCATCCCCGATTTCCTCCAGTCCACCATTGGTAGTTGTGCTTTTAGCCCTCTAGGCCTTCAGTTCTGCAATTCCCAGGCTACCATGCCTTCTATGATGCAAATTCCCAGTACACTCACAGAGTTCAAATCACCGGCCGGAACTAATGATATTCTGAGCATGATTTATGTCCTAGGAATTCTTTCATGTTATAGTCAGTCCTATAAATTCAGCTTCTTTCTAAGGTATGGCGTTAATGTCTCTGCAGCATGGCCTTCCTAAAATAATCTTACTTCACAATTTCATTAACAATCAGAGAAATTAATCTTGCCTGTTCCACACTCTGTTAACCTGCATTTGTTAACATGTCAAAGTTTTCCTGTTGGTTTTTGAATCAGAAAGTAATTGAAAACGCAGCTTCCTGTGATTGACATGGGCTAGAATTAACATATAAGACATGCACCAATCTTTCAAAAAGGCAAATAATTCAATTAACTTGGCCAAGACAGCTCCTCTGCATTTCTGTTATTGCATGATAAAAGAAGCCAATTTATTTGCAAATTGAGATATTTTCAAAACTATTTTAAACAAATGTGCAAATTATCTGATTTACCACAGGACAAGAACTCTTCTTCCACCATACTCTACCCTCAAGTGGCTGTCTGTAATATAATCCTATAGACTTAACATGCATTACAAATAAACGGGTTTGTCTTATTATCCGAATGTAATTTTCATGCAGTGTTCATGGTACAGTTATAAATCTATATTTTCTATTGAAAATATATATTTTAAGAAGGGGCAAGGTGGCATTTGTATTGACACCCTTCTAGAATTTTAAATATCAGCAGTGAATACTTTTGCATATTCCAAAATTCTTACCTGATTTTAACATTTTGGACTATTCAATAATTTCTGTCTTGTGTTTACACATTTTGGAACCATCTCAAAATGATGCCAAACTTCTAGTGCAATTTCCCTGACAACACGGGTTTTACTTCCTTCCTGCTTCGAAGGAATTGGCTTGAGGTGTTCACCTCCAGGTCTTCATGCTGCAGGTGTCAATGTGGTCATTAGCACAACTGAAGCCGACAGATTAACGACTGAGTTTGATGGGAACCTAATGCATTGCCTGGGTCAGCTCGCTAAAAATAGCACAGAAGAGGAAATTAAAGCTCCAGGTTTTTGCCTGACAGGTGACAATTGTGCCAGTGTTAAAAGTTACTGGTTTAGAAGTGACGTCAATTGGTGTGCATGCGAGAATCACTGCTCCCATTGATAAATCAGAACCCTGTTTAAGATGCTTCAGTGAGCACTGACATCACACAGGGGCTCACATGACATTGGCATGTGCACACAAGAATCAATATCTGCATGAAGCGACAGCTGTTCTGATGATCAACCGTAGATTCGCATTCGGAATTTGAACAGGAGGAGGCCATTCAGCTTCTCGAGACTGTTCCGCCATTTAATTAGATCATGGTTGATCTATATCTTAACTCCATTTACTCACCTTGGTTCCATATGCCTTATTACTGTTACCAACAAAAATCTATCAATCCCAGTTTTGAAATGTTCCAGCTTCAACAGCTTTTTGGGGAAGAGAGTTCCAGATTCCGCTTCCCTTTGTGTGAAGAAGTGCTTCCTGACATCATCCCTGAAAGGCCTGGCTCTAACTTTAAGGTTATGGCTCCTTGTTCTGGACTCCTTCACACCGGAGGAGATAGTTTCTCTCTATACCTTCCCTGTCAACTTCTGTATTTATCTTAAACACCTCAATTAGTTAATCACCCCTTAATCTCCTTCGACAGCACCTTCCAAACCCGCGACCTCTACCAACAAGAAGGACAAGGGCAGCAAATGCATGGGAACATCACCACCTGCAAGTTCCCCTCCAAGCCACACACCATCCTGACTTGGAACTATATCACCGTTCCTTCACTGTCGCTGGGTAAAAATCCTGGAACTCCCTTCCTAACAGCACTGTGGGTGTACCTATCTCACGTGGACTGCAGCGTTTCAAGAAGGCAGCTCACCACCACCTTCTCAAGGGCAATTAGGGATGGGCAATAAATGCTGGCCTTGCCGGTGACACCCACATCCCATGAATAAAACAAAATTCCTCTCTACTCAAGGAAATACAACAATAACAAGAACTTGTATTTATATAGCACCTTTAACATAATAAAACATCCCAAGGTGCTTCACAGAGGCATTATAAAACAAAATATGACACCAAGCCACATGAGATATTATAGCAGATGACCAAAAGCTTGGTCAAAGACATTGGTATTAAGGAGTGTCTTAAAGGAGGAGAGAGAAGTAGCGAGGCGGAGAGGTTTAGGGAGGGAATTCCAGAGCTTAGGTGCCAGGCAGCTGAAGACATGGCTGCCAATGGTGCAGCGATTAAAACTGGGGATGCTCAAAAGGCCAGTGTAGGTCAACAAGCACAAGGGTGACGGTGAGTGGGACTTGGTGTGAGTAAGGGCACAGGGAGTAGAGTTTTGGATGAACCTCAAGTTTAAAGAGGGTAGAACATGGGAGGCTGGCCAGGAGTGCGTTAGAATAGTCTAATCTAGAGCTGAGTCTATGCATACTGTCCTCATAATTTAACCCATTTAGCCCCAGTATCACCCTGAAGTCACTAATCCTTCAGCAAGAACATAGCCAAATATTAACTGCTTTCAATGCCCAGTGATTGTCCACTGGGGCATAATCCCGCAACAGAAAAAAGAGTAAAACCTCCAGTTCCACAACATATATTAAAATGGCGAGACAAGAATAATGTCAAAGCCGCAACCCCATCGGCGGGTTTAAATGACTGCGCGCCATTACATTAGCTTAGTGGCAGCTATTAGTCCTCTTGCCTTGGGGTCAGAGGACTTTGCGTTCAAGTCCTACCCCAGTTACGTGAACCAAAAAATCCTGTTTGGCACTCCCAGTGCCAACACTGAGGGAGTACTACCTTGTGGAGGTGCCATCTTTCAGATGAGTCATTAAAGCAAGACCTGGTCTACCCATTCTTTGGAGGATGTAAAGGAACCCACGGCACTATTTCAAACAGTAGAGGAGCTCTTTGGCCAATAATTATCAGACAACATCACTAGAAAGAAACAGATTATCAAGTCAATATCACATTGCTGTTTTGGGACCTTGCTGTGCTCAAATTGGCTGTTGTATTTCCTACATTACAAACACTCCACTCGAGCACAATCAATTCCCTTCAGCATCTTATAAACAAGCTGCGAAATCCATTGGAAGCTTTACTACACCAGTTCAGTCTGTACAAAGCAGGCCCTCAGCCTACCAACCCTCGCTTCTTTCAAGATCACAGGGATAATTTGTATGGAGAAAGCCCTTTTGATTTCATCCTTGCCCTTCCATCATTCAGGATCACAGGGTTGGTTCAAGATTATAAGATGTGTTCAAAGCCTGAGTTCATATTGTAAGTTTACACAAACACATAAGAAATCTGAACTTTTATTTAGCTGTTCTGGTGGGTGGAGGTGAAATTGATGAGTCTGCAGAGGCTGTAAGTAAAACTGTCTTGAAATTCCCTTCTCAATTATTATACATTCAGTCTAATAATAAACTTTTATTCAAGTGTCTCTATTAGCCTACGAAAATGTGCTGGATTCCTCTGAGTTCTGAGTTCTTATCTGCAATTGCACGTTTATGATTAATAAGGTAAGTTAGGCTTTGATACATCCCAAAAGAGTTCACTGAATATAGAATACTGACAAAGTGTCAGGACTTGAAGTAAGTTCAAAGAAAGAAAGGCTTGTATTTCTATAGCATCTTTCGCAACCTCAGGATGTCTCAAAGCACTCTACCCTTTTGAAGTGTAGACACTGCAGGAAATGCGACAGACAATTTGTGCACAGCAAACTCCCACAAACAGCAATGTGATAATGACCAGATCATCTTTTTTGAAATGTTATGTTGGTTGAGGGATAAACATTGGCCAGGACACCAAGGAGAACTCTCCTGCTATTCTTCAAAATGGTGCCATGGGATCTTTTGCGTCCACCTGAGAAAGCAGACAGGGACTCGTTTTTACGTCTCATCCAATAGAACAGCTTCTCAGACAGTGCAGCATTCCCTCAGTACAACACTAGAAGTGTCAGCCTAGATTGCATGCTCAAGTCTCATGGAGTGGGACTTGAACCCACAATCTTCAGACTCAGAGCTGACACACATGTAGAGGCAAGACCTATGGAATCATTTAGCACCAGTTAGATGGTGTGATGGGCGATTGTATGGTCCTCTGGAGTGGTCAGGAAGGGTCAGATGGTTGCATCAGCCCTATATGTCTTGTGATAATAAAGCTCACTTCTAGTATTTCCATTGTTTTGGCAGTTCTGTATTTTTATCAGAACAATTACAAAGCATTTACAGAACAGAAGCAGGCCATTCAGCCCCAGGTTATCCCTCTTCCTTTAACCCTAGCAACATATGTTTTTAACATATTAGGACTGAACATCGTCTGAACATTGGGGCGGCACAGTGACGCAGTGGTTAGCACCGCAGCCTCACAGCTCCAGCGACCCGGGTTCAATTCTGGGTACTGCCTGTGTGGAGTTTGCAAGTTCTCGCTGTGTCTGCGTGGGTTTCCTCCGGGTGCTCCAGTTTCCTCCCACAGCCAAAAGACTTGCAGGTTGATAGGTAAATTGGCCATTATAAATTGTCCCTAGTATAGGTAGGTGGTAGGGGAATATAGAGACAGGTGAGGATGTGGTAGGAATATGGGATTAGTGTAGGATTAGTATAAATGGGTGGTTAATGGTCGGCACAGACTCGGTGGGCCGAAGGGCCTGTTTCAGTGCTGTATCTCTAAATAAATCTAAATAAATCAAATCGTGATTTCTATAAAGCATGCGGTAAATAACTGCCCGACATATATCTCACCGATTCATTCGCATGGGACCAGATTACAATATTACAGTTAGAACCTGTTCAGTGGGAAACACAACAGCAATTTAAAATAATTTAAAGCAGTTATGTGCTGTGTCTCCACAAGTGGTTTCGCTGATTCTCCCACAATGACCCTCATATGTGAACACACCGGGACCCAGCTTTAAGATTAAATAGATACCAACAGCACTCAAAAGACATTTACTGGGCACCAAACAACAACAACAGCAACACTGAACAATGCCGACCAGGTCCGGTAAGAAATAACTTGGATTTATGCGGCACTTTACAAGATCTCAGGACATCCCAAAGCATTTTACAACAATTAATTATTTTTGAAGCATAGTCACTGTTGTAATGTAGGAAGAGTCGCAGCCAATTTGTGCACAGCAAGATCACAGGAACAGCAGTGAGATAAATGATCTGTTTTAGTGGCATTGATTGAGGGACACCAGGGAGAATGCCCCTGCCCTTCTTCAAATAGTGGCCATAGGATCATTTATGTCCACATGAGAAGGCAGACAGAGCCTCAAATTAACATCTCATCCAACAGATGGCACCTCTGACAGTGCAGCACTCTGTTGGAAGTGCCAGCCTAGATTTTGGTGCTAAACACCCTAGGAACAGGACGTGAACCCACAACATGCGAACTCTGGGGAAAGGGCACTACCCACTGACATAACCAATGATATGTAATGAGTCTGACGAAGGGTACACAGCTGAAACATCACAACTTTTCAGTGCTGTTGACCGACCAGCTGTGTACTTCCAGCACTTATTGTCAGACTTCCAGCACTTGCAGTTTTTCCTTTTTACTCATTCATAGAATGTGGGCATCACTGGCAAGGCCAGCAGTTATTACTCATCTCTAATTACTCTTGAGAAGGTGGTGGCGAGCCGCCATCTTGAATACAATTGAGTGGCTTGGTAGGCCATTTCACAGGGCAGTTAAGAGTCAACCACATTGCTGTGGGTCTGGAGTCACATATAGGCCAGATTTCCTTCTCTAAAAGGCAATTAGTGAACCATATGGGTTTTTATGACAATCTGGTACTTTAATGGTCACCATCACTGATACTAGCGTTGTATTCCAGATTTATTCAATTAATTGAATTTAAATTCTCCAGCTGCCAAACTCAGGTCTCTGGATAATTAGCCTAATCCTCTGGATTACTTGTCCAGCAACATATAACCACTACGCTACTGAACCCGCACTACTATGCTCCTACTGAATCTGGTCTCAATGTGAATGCAGCGGTTTAGCAAAAGCTTAGTGAACAGCAAATATTTATATTCTTTCATGGATTATGGGTGTCGCTGGCAAGGATAACATTTGTTGGCCATCCCTAATTGCTCTTAACAACTGAGTGGCTTGCTAGGCCCTTTCACAGGGCAGTTAAGAGTCAACCACATTGCTGTGGGTCTGGAGTCACATGTAGGCCAGACCGGGTAAGGATGGCAGATTTCCTTCCCTGAAGTGAACCAATTGGGTTTTGACATCAATTCATGGTAGTTTCATGGCATCATTATTGGAACTGGTTTTCAATTCCAGCTTTTTTTAATGCATTAATTGAATTTAAATTCCACCAGCTGCTATGGTGGGATTTGTTCCTGTGGCCCCAGGGTATTAGCCTGGGCCACTAAATTATTAGCCCAGTGACATTACCACTACGCCACCATCATGTATGAGCAAAGCTCCCAGTGTCTTAGTTTTCAGTAGAAAATTCACTGATCCTGCACAACCTATTAGCAAATAAGGCGCACAGAGGAAACTTGGCACAACACGCGATTCATATTATACTTGACGTGGAACTGCTTAATATCATTACTAGGTGCGATGTAGCAAATGATTGCTTCCCTTTTGTTGTTCCCTTCCAACGTAACAATGAAACCCAGCCATGCTAACAAAATCTCTTTTTGCATGTCCTACAGGCTATTTTGATTCATATCCATCAATAATTTAAAGAATGTGAGCACAGGCAGCATCCTGTTAGCTTTACTTTCGAGTGTTTGCAGACGTTTCTGCAAATTGTTCTTCCATTCCTCACCACGCCCCCCACCCCCTGCAATATTTCTCCAGAAGCTGTTGATTGTCTCACTTGCTGGAGTCTCTGAGCGGGGATTGGCAATTTCATGGCACTTTCCCTAAGTGCCCCCTTCTTTATGCCAGGAGGCAAAATACTTCAGATGCTGGAAATTTGAAATATAAATATAATACGCTGGAGACACTCAGCAGGTCAGGCAGCATCTGTGGCGAGAGAAACAAGAGGGCATAGCCTCAAGATTAGAGGGAGCAGATTTAGGACTGAATTAAGAAGGAACCTCTTCACCCAGAGGGTTGTTAATCTATGGAATTCCTTACCCAGTGAAGTAGTTGACGCTTCTTCAGTAAACGTCTTTAAAGCTAAGGTAGATATCTTTTTGAACAATAAAAGAATTAAGGGATACGGTGGGAGCGTGGGTAAGTGGATCTGAGTCCACGAAAAGATCAGCCATGATCTTATTGAATGGCAGAGCAGGCTCGAGGGGCCGGACGGCCTACTCCTGCTCCTAGTTCCTCTTATGATCTTAATATTTCAGGCAAACAAGGTAGCAATTCCAATTGTCATCGCTCCACCATTGGCAGCCATGTCGTCAGCTGCCTGGACACTAAGCTCCAGAATTCCCTCCTTAAACCTCTCCACCACTCTATCTCTCTCTCCTCCGTTAAGATGCTCCTGACACCTATCTCTTTCACCAAGCTTTTGGTCACCTGTCTTAATATCTCCATATGCAGCTCAGTGTCACATTTTGCTTGCTCCTGTGAAGCTCCTTGGGATGTTTTACTATAATAAAGGTCCTACATAAATGCAAGTTGTTGCTGAAACGTTAACTCTGTTTCTCTCTCCACTGATGGTGCCTGACCTGCAGGGTATTTCCAGCATTTTCTGTTTATATGCCCATTCACATCAGCATGGAATCTTCTATTTGGCGGGAACTACTGCCTAGGGATCAGGAATGCAAGCTGATGTTTCTTTCATTTCTTCCTTCCCTAGCACTGAGGCACTGAGGTCAAGTATAAGAACACAGGAAATAAGAGCAGGAGTAGGCCCCTCTCCGTGCCCTGGCTCAGAGGCTGAGGTAAGTGGAAGCACGAGGGCCATTTTTACCTTGTCCAGCTTGGGTGGTAAAACTCATTGCTCGTCTGTTATAGAAAACGTCCCAATTTTCATTTCATTGACCCACCCGATCAATTACCACCCAGGCAGTGAAGGTAAAAATTATCCCTATGTGTTAGCAGTTTTTGTGATTTTGCACTCAGAATTCCCGCTAGGGTAATTTACATTCGAACAATGTTTGGCCATTACACCTCATATTTTTGGCATTCCCTTCTCCAAACCCCTTTCCATTGCTCCATTTCCCCCAAACTTTCAAAAGCTTCCCTAAAATCTATCACTTCACTGACCCTTCTGGGCTCCTTGCCTTAACTCTGTCCTGATGTTCACTCTCTCTGTGCTACATTAATGGTGTTGTATGAGCACCATTTGCTATGATGCTGGGATTCAAATGGCATTTTCATGACTGAGATTGACAGATTTTTATTGGGTAAGGGTATCAAGGGATATGGAGCAATGACGGCTAAATGGAGTCAGGTAGAGGTTGGCCATGATCTGGCTGACTGACGGAACGAGCTCGATGGGATGAAAGGTCTGTTCCTAGTGTTCAGAAATCGCAGTCAGAGAGATAAACTGGGACACGTGTCATTAATATTAATTTGTATCTCAAGATATAAGAGTCAGACGCTGAACATTACAGGTAGACAATCTCGGAAGAAAGGCTCAGTCACCCAGATATTGGCCTGTTGTTGGCGCCGTGCTGTGTGATAATTATGTTGAGCAGTGCACTAGTGTGTGCAATTAGTGGAGATTTTAAATTGAGAGCAAGCATTATTAAGATCACTGGACAATATATTGAAAGGGTCACTTTGCTGACTTGTCGAGGCTTAAATTAAAGCTAATAACTTCTTCAAATCAAAGCTGCACCCCATTTAGCATACATACCCTCATTATGTTTTAATTCAACTACATTAAAGAAAACAGTCCAACTGCACCCCCGCCTACACCCCCAGACAGACTGCCTTTAGTCCCAGTCAATTATAAACTGCTCCAGGCACTAGAATTGCAGTATTTTAAGAAATTACAGGTAACTGTTTCAGAACCTCAGATTATAGTAAAAAACATGGTTTCTACAATTAAGCTCAGATATTTTAGTTTTAAGTGAATTAAACACAAGTCATTTCTCCCTTTAATCTCTATTTAATTAAAATGATTTGTGCCCTAACTGATTATTATTGGTTTGCGCTAACTGGCTTAGCCTGACTGACTTGCACGGAACCTCTTTAATTTTAGAGAAAGGGTTTCAGCAGGGAAAAGGGGCCTTTGTAACCTTCCCTTTTCATCTTGGGAAGGGTCTCCAGTCAATTTTTCTCCAGATTTATAAATTCCTACTCATGGCAAGCGTACAGTAATGAGTTCTTTATGTTGCCCGATGCAACATAAATGATGTACTTGGAGTCCAGTTATGCTGAAGATCTCTAACAGGTTCATTACATCTAAACTATTATATACAGTACAGATCAAACTATTTTACAGAACTTTCCTCTAGGTATTACAGTTGGAGAGCAATTCTGGCTGGTACTTAGCTCATTAACATACTGAGATCTTAAAGGGACATCACTCTTAAAGACAATCATACAACATCCCCTTTCTTTCCAAAGATTAAGTCTCATATGCGACAAGTAAAAATACATAAAATTAGATAACATCAAAATTAGTTATGCGGAATATAGATCATAAAATCTACAAGTACAGAAGCTTAAGAGTCCATCTACCGTTTTGGTGATTTGACAACTCTTCCAGATCTGATTATATGACCTTCTGGGGATGTGGATTTAGCCTTGGCTGTTTTTGGTTTACAGGCATGTTGTCAATGTGTTCGTTGTTGTCCTGTTGTTCCGTCACACCCTCATCGTCGGAGTGTGTTCTTTCGAGTCTACTGTGCATAATTGGAGTATCGCACACTTTTCTTCATTGGCTTTGGTTGCTTCCCAACACTGCTCCGCTAGATGTTGTAATCCCGTAGGACATTGGCTCACTGCATACTTTGGATACCACTGTGGGTAACCATGTTCTCATTGTGGGGTGTATGACCCTGACCTTTTGCCCTACATGTAGCTAAGGTAGTTCCACCCCTGTGTGTCAGTCATGCACATCTTCATTCTCCCTGTTTTTCGAGCAGTGTCTCCTGCATCTCGGAGAATTTGGACAAATGATCACTTGGCAGAATCATTCACACTTGTCTGCCAAACATGATCTCTGCTGGTGACGGTAAGCCCATATCCATAGGTGTAGCCCTGAGGTGTAGCATGGCAACACAAAAATCTTGTTTCATTGTCCTACACTTCAGAATAAATGCTTTAACTGTGCAAATCATTCACTCAGCAAGACTATTAGATCTAGGGTAATGTGATGAGGATGTCACATGCTTTACGCCCCATTTGATACACATATCCCTGAAAGGTTTGCCCATATACTGTGGCCCATTGTCCGAAATGATTTCTTCAGGTGCACCGAACAGACTGAATATAGCACTCAATGTGTCTATGACGACCACGCTTGAAGTGTCTTTTACCTGTCTGACAATTGGAAATTTGGAGAAATAATCGGTGACAAAAATGAAGTCGTCTCCATTCACAGTAAATAGATCAGTGGTGATTTTGGACCAAGGGACTGATGGAATCTTGTGAGGGTGTAGAGGTTCGTTGTGTTGTTGTGGCTGGTAGGTCTGCCATGCCGCACACATCCTCACTAACTTTTTGATGTCAGTGTTGATTCCATTACTGCAATGTCATCGGCAATGCATATACATCCAGGCATGTTTTCTATAATTCTGACCATATGCTGCTGAAACAGATCTTGACTGACAGACAAGACAAAGGGTAGTCTCTGGAAGTAGTATATTCCAAATGATGTCCTGAAGATGGTGAGTTCTTGAGATTCCTTCGCCAGGTGTACCGACCAATATCCATGTTTAGTATCCAACTTGTAGAAGAATTTGGCACCTGTGAACTTGGGATTCAATTCCTCTAATGTCAGAATCTTGTAGGGACATCTCTTTAGGGAGAGGTTTAGACGTCTTGGATTTAGCTGTAACCTGATTGTTCCATTCTTCTTCACTAATTGAGCTTCACCAGTCTGTGTGATGATACCCACAACACATGATGCCATTGCATTCCATGTCATCCAACTTGCACTTAAGTTTTTCTTGTATGTGCCGCTGCACTTTCTGGGAGGGTCGATTGATGGAATTGCATCCTCTCTGAGGTGTAGTACAGCATCGTCTTTGAAATCTCCTATGGCGTTGAACTTGTCCAGGTATATTTGTTGTCGACTGGCTCAATGTGGGTACACTTGGTCTCTTCTGCTGTAATTGGTACCTTGGTGACCTTGAGGATAGTCACAATGTTGAGGTCCTTAAGCACTGGTAGTCTTGCCCCTGCTGGTCTGCTTGCATCTACCAGGTAGAATATTTGCAGTTTCCATGCCAACTTGCCATAGCTGCTTTGCATTGACAATGAGCCACTGCAAGGGATGGGTGACCCGTAGATAACTTGGCAGTTGTCGGTTGTATCATTGATTTCCAATAACTCCGGTAGATTTCCTTCAGGATTCGGCACCAGCTCTAGTGTCAATCTTAACCCTGACTGTATGTTTGTCAACTTTCTTTGGGCACATGATGTTTATGGTAGCAAAAGCTTCCAGTTGTTTGACTTCATCAACATGATATGTCAGGTTCACAATGTGGAACGCCTGTTCATCTTCTGGCTGAGAACTGCTTCACTCTGAGTCTTGTCTCAGGTCTGTTTTGCTGTGGACTTTGTGTATCGGCTTGCATTTATGCAGGTCTCTAGGGCTTTTCTTGCTACTGTTGCCCTGTTGCCATGACTGCCTTCTGTTTGCTTGCGTCCTACTGTGACTTCTGGCATCGTCTTTGGAGCCAGGTCTCTTGCATAGGTGGGACCAGTGTCCTTTTGCACTGCACGCCTTGCACAGGTCTTGAAATGCAGGACAACTTCGCAACGAGTGGGAACAACCACACTTACCACACTGTTTGCTTGCTCTTTTCGACCTGGTTATCATGCCAATACTATTGGCTTCACCTAGAGGTTGCAGGTGCTGTTGCCCAGCTACAATGGCTTCGGATTTCCTGCCATCTTCTAGCAGTGCATCAATGCTATGACCTTTCTTTTTCCCCAAGAGGTCTTTCTGAAATGCTTCAATGGGTGTTGAGACAATCACTAGCTCTATTACTCATTCTGACAGCTTAGTTTCTGAAAAATCGCATTCATTGCCTAGACTGCAGCATCTACTGATGTACTGATCTATTGATTCCTGTGGCTGTTGCCTGTAGGACATCAATTCCAGGCAGTGAATTCTAAAATTCACTCTTAACCGGAGCTGATCTTCTCGCATTTTCCCTGTCTTTGTGGGATCTTTCTGGTCCTCTTCAGATAAGCCAGAGGTATTAATTCTGTGCAATCCCTTGTTTCCAACTGCTATTAGTATTTTTACAGCCTGTTTCTCTGGTTCTGCAATCACTTGGTCTGTGAATCATAACTGCATTCTTTGTTTGAAAAGTTGGAACTTGGATAGGATATCCATAGCCTTCCAGTTCATGCTGGGAAATTTATTATCCATCTTCCTGCTGTTCTTTTGATAAAACTTGCTTTAAGACTTGTTCTAGGACTCTGCACTTTTCCCCTTTAAGAAACTCTCTGTTATTTAGACTAGCCGCTAGGATTGAGAGGAGCAGGTGTTTGATGGTGCTCTGTGTTTATCTTTCTTGCAGCACTTACGTTTGTCTGTTTACACAGTTGTTCCATAGGCAGTTCAATTGCTTTTTTTGCTAGAGTTTGTTTATGTTCTTCACACTCGAGTGGTTTAATAGTATTTTATAGCTGTTGCTGCATGAATGGAAGTTCTTCTTCATGCTCAAGTGGTTTAATTATATTTTTTTAAACTTTGGCTGTGTGCATGGGGACTCTGCAGTGATCGCGGTTTTCCCATGCTTTTTGCAATTGGACGCCTCTTGTAATGATGCTGACCTCGATCAGCCTAGGAGAGGAATTGGGTCTTCCCCGTTTTTTTTCACAGAGTCTTTAGAAAAAGATCAATCCTTTAAGCACTTTAAGGCTCTTTTTTTTTTAAACAGTATCCCGTAACTATTGCACAATGGCTCATCCGATTTACTTGCAGCCTGTTGTTCTGTTCTCTGTCTTCCATAGCTGGATGTAATTTCTTTCTTATTTTTACCGTTTGGGCCAGTATTTCTGTGTAACTTTCTCTCTTTTCACTGTAGGAAGGGTCGTTTACAAAGCTGTTTTACCTGTGGTCTTCACTTAGACTTTGTCTTTTCACCACATCTGCCAGCATGTAATGAGTTCTTGAAGTTGTCTGATGCAACATAAATGAGATGCATGGAGTCGTTATGCTGAAGATCTCTAACAGGTTTATTACAGCTAAACAATTATTTACATTACAGAGCAAACTGTTTACAGAACCTTCCTCTAGGTGTTACAGTTGCAGAGTGATTCTGGCTTCGAGTCACATGACTACAGTCTGGTACTTAGTTCATTAGCATACTGAGATCTTAAAGGGACATCACTCTTAAAGGCAATCATACAACACATACAAGCAGAACGTAAGTTTACTTTTAGGGATACATGAGAAGATTAATGTTCATTCTTTGTACCTAGAAAAGCCAATGGCTGCAAAATTGGGTTCTGCAGTGCTGCTAGTTACAGCTCTATGGGAGCAGGGAGGGGTTAAAAATGGTGGCAGATCCAGATTGGCTCAGTGGCAGGAAGCAAAGAGTAATTGTTGACCGGTGTTTTTGTGTTTACGGTGGGATTCTGGAAGGTTCAATATTGGGTCCCTTGCTTTTCATGGCAAGTATCAATGATTTATGCTTAAATATAGGGGGTGTGATTAGGAAGTTTGCAGATGATACAAAAATTGTAGTTGATAGTGAAGAAAGAATCTGTACATCGCAGGAAGATATCAATGGTCTGGTCAGCTGGGCAGAAGAGTGGCAAATGGAGTTCAATCCGGAGAAGTGTGAGGTATTGTATGAAGGCAAAGGAATACACAATAAATGGTAGGATACTGAGCAGTGTAGAGGAACAGAGGAATCTAGGAGTGCATGTCCACAGATCCCCGAAGGTAACAGGACAGCTATATAAAATGATTAAGAAAGTATAGGGATACTTTCCTTTATTAGCCAAGGCCTAGAATACAAGAATAGGGAGGTTATACTTGATTAAGAATGGCCATTGACCTGAAACATTAACTCTGTCTCTCTCTCCCTAGATGCTGCCAGACCCATAAAGTATTTCCAGCATTTTCTATTGATAGGTTTTTGTTGGGCAAGGGGATTTTTTTTTATTCATTCATGGGATGTGGGTATTACTGGCTAGGACAGCATTTATTGCCCATCCCTGACTTATTTATTTATTTAAGTGCCCTTGAGAAGGTGGTGGTGAGCTGATTAAAGAGTATGGAGCCAAGGCGAGTTGGTGGAGTAGAGACACAGGCCAGCCATGGTCCGAGTAAATGGCAGAACAGGCTCAAGGGGCTGAATAGCCTCCTCCTGTTCTTATGTGGATGGTGCAAGTGAGCAGGTTTGGGTCTGGCAATGTTGCTCACTTCCCCACCCCACTCCATGGCTGAACAGAGACCAACAATGAATGGTCATTTAGGGGATGTAAGAGGAGGTGAAAGCCACAAGTCAGCATCTTTAGGGAAGCAGATGAAAGCATTGTAAAATGCAAGATACAATTGGAATATGGTCGCTGTACTGTCATTATTTAAATTTTTGTCAACCCCCTTATTTTCATCCAAAATACAATTTTGACTGAATATAATATATTAATCTTTGCAGCAACATGTCTAGAAGCTATGAACAAAAAGATATCAGGCAAATGTTCTGCCATCATCAGTCTTTTAATGTGATGTGCAAAACACGTGGATTTTAATGGGAGATTTTGGTATGGGTGCAGGGAAAATGTTAAGTAACAGGCAAGGGGGGCAAGGGCATGCTTCTGTTGACAGGCTAGAGATTTCAACTGGCATACTGTGCTTGGTAGAGAAAATAAACACAGCATCAGGAAAACAAATCTCAATCAATCAAACTTCTTAGACAAGGAGAGTTTGACGTAAGCACTTTGACAGAACAAGAGATAGAAAGGTTCATTAAGAAGCTCACATTCAGACATGCTCCGTCACATCCCTGTAAATAAAACTGAAAGCAAGTTAGAAAAGTGCAATAAAAACCCAAAACAAGTCCAGGACAGTTAAAAAGGTGAATTTCTGCAACTACTCTCCCCTGATAGTCTATCATAACTTTGGCAGATGAACCTTGGAAACTACAGAAAATGGCGTGAACTCACCTCCACGAACACAATTGACAACTCTTAGGTAAGAGTTCCAAGTACACACTCCGCGTATAAGTGCAGCCCACTTTTTCCATCCATTAATCCTACCTCTTTTCTTTTTATTCTTGGGATGTGGGCAACGTTGGCTGGGCCAGCATTTATTGCCCATCCCTAATTGCCCTTCAGAAGGCGTAGTGAGCTGCCCTCTTGAACCACTGCAGTCCCTGGGGTGTAAGTACACCCACTGTGCTGTTAGGAAGGGAGTTCCAGGATTTTGAACCAGCGACAGTGAAGGCACGGCGATATAGTTCCAAGTCAGGATGGTGTATGACTTGGAGGGGAACTTGCAGGTGGTGGTGTTCCCATGCATCTGCTGCCCTTGTCCTTCTAGGTGGTAGAGATCGCAGGTTTGGAAGGTGCTGTCGAAGGAGCCTTTGTGCATTGCTCCAGTGCATCTTGTAGATGGTACACACTGTTGCCATTGTGTGTCGGTGGTGGAGGGAGTGAATGTTTGTGGATGGGGTGTTAATTAAGCGGGCTGCTTTGTCCTGGATGGTGTCGAGCTTCTTGAGTGTTGTTGGAGCTGCACCCATACAGGAAAGTGGAGAGTATTCCATCACACTCCTGACTTGTGCCTTGTAGATGGTGGACAGGCTTTGGGCAGTCAGGAGGTGAGTTATTCACCGCAGGATTCCCAGCCTCTTGTAGCCATGGTATTTATATGGCTATTCAAGTTCAGTTTCTGGTCAATGGTAACCCCTAGGATGTTGATAGTGGGGGATTCAGCAATCGTAATGCCAGTGAATGTTAAGGGGAGATGGTTTGATTCTCTCTTGTTGGAGATGGTCATTGCCTGTCACAGTTGTAGGCGCGAATGTTCCTTGCCACTTATCAGCCCAAGCCTGGATATTGTCCAGGTCTTGCTGCATTTCTACATGGACTGCTTCAGTATCTGAGGAGTCGTGAATGGTGCTGAACATTGTGCAATCATCAGCGAACATCCCCACTTCTGAACTTATGATTGAAGGAAGGTCACTGATGAAGCAGCTGAAAATGGTTGGGCCTCGGACACTATGACACTACCCTGAGGAACTCCTTCAGTGATGTCCTGGGAATGAAATGATTGACCTCCAACAACCACAACCATCTTCCTTTGAGCTAGGTATGACTCCAACCAGCGAAGAGTTTTCCCCTTGATTCCCATTGACTCCAGTTTTGCTAGGGCTCCTTGATGCCGTACTCGGTCAAATGCTGCCTTGATGTCAAGGGCAGTCACTCTCACCTCACCTCTTGAGTTCAGCTCTTTTGCCAGTGTGCACTCCCACCAAACAAACTCAGCACTGACTGTTTTGCAGGAAAATGGGAAAATTTATCCTCTAGTTCTCTATAAGGCTCTTACAATTGCAGTCTTTCACTTCCTCATATATCTTCCTTTTTTTTAACTGAGCAACCTATGTAAAGGTGAATGCCCACAGTGCAGGATGGATGCAGGGGATTCAATTGGAAATTCAAGGCTGAGATCGCTAGATGTTTGCTGGGTAACACAGTGTCAGCCATGACTCAGTTGGTAGCACTTTCATCTCTAAGTCAGAAGGTTGTGAGTTTAAGTCCCACTCCAGGTCTTGAGCACAAACATATGCTCCAGTGCAGTACTGAGCACTGTTGGATGTGTGGTCTGCTCTCTCAGGTAGATGGCAAAGATCCCATTGCACTGTTTCAAAAAAGAGCAGAAGAGATATCTTTGATGTCCTGGCCAATATTTATCCCTCAATCAACATCACAAAAACAGATTATCTGGTCATTATCACATTGCTGTTTGTGGGAGCTTGCTGTGCACCGGTTGGTTACTGCCTTTCCTATATATAAAGTGACTATACTTCAAAAGTGCTTCATTGGCTGTAGAGTGCTTTGGGACATCCTGTGTTTGTGAAAGGTGCTATAGAAATGCAAGTCTTTCTTTCTGGGTAAAGGTATCAAGGGGGATAGAGCAGAGGAGAGGTGGGGTAAATGGAGTTCAGGTAGACATTGACTGGCAGAGCAGGGTTGAGAGGTTGAATGGCCTCCTTCTGTTTTTAAGGTCTAAAGAACACCACCAGAGTAGGAAAGAGGCATCAGCTTGCTCATTGTAATTATGTGATTTAGATTTAAAAGCATGTCGATTGGCGGAGGAAGCAGGGGATAAGTTAAGGAGTGTCACATTTTGAGGCTTGAGTTGGAATGAAGTAGAGCAGAACACAGTGGAACGAATTTTGATTTCAACACAGGTGAGGCAACAGGGAGGAGGGAGAATGTGGAGCATGGAATACTTTGAGATGAGGAGGAACAAGAGGAAAGATTAGAGCAGCAATTAGAAAAAAACAGAGACAATAAATATGTATTGTATGCATATATATGAACTATCTATTTTACATATATGTTAGGGTAAGGCAGCAATCACTACATTATGAGACTAACTGGAAAGTTCAACAAAAAAAATCCTATTTCATGCATTTAGAATTCATAGAGGATGCAACATGCATTCAGTTTACTTATTGTGTCAGAACTGTAACCAAATTCCAGTCATATCCAAGCTGTTAATTTCATAAGTCAACTGAAGCTATTTTGAGAATGATAAACCACAAACTTTCCTGAACTCAAACACAGCTACATTGTTATGTATGAAAAATGGCATTGGTCCAGGCATTGGTTTCTATATATTTTTGTGGGCAGGATGGTTATGATATTGATGATCTTGTTACGCCCAGGTGAGGAAGGGGTCTAGGGTCCCCCTCTCAACCTTTTCCTGGTTTGGTCGTGACAGGGTTTAACTTTCAAAAGAGTATTTTTAACTTCCCCTCAGTGAGTCTTTACTCACTGCTCTCAAATTGTAATTGTAATTGTAAAGGAATCAACCAGACAGATTTTCTCAGATTTAAACAAGGAAGGTGTAACTTTATTAACCTTAAAACTCTAACTCAGTTAAACTAGTAAAAATACACAACGCAGCCACGCTGGCATGCAAATGCGATAAACACACACGCAAATAGAGACAGAGGAGGAGAAAGAATTGAAGTAATAGATGGAGTTCAGTTACTGGTTTTGGGTTGGATGTAAAGTCTTTGTTTGAAGTTAAGTCTTGCAGTTCTCGTTGGGGCTCAGTGCACACTTTCAAACTTGTTTCATCAGTCTTCTGTATAGAGACTTAAGTTACTTCCATGGTTCCCTGGAACTTTGCGTGAGAGAGAGAGAGAGAGAGATGCTCTCTTCTTGAAGATCAATTGCAATCTGCTTCAAATACTGTTCTGTGAGCACAATTCAATTAACTCCAGGTTGGCCAGCAGGTTAGCCATGTGACTAGCTTTTTTCTTGAGACAGCCTCGCCTGCGAGGTTTGTGGATTCCTCACAGCTTACCAGACACTCTCAGTGGGAAGTGGAATGTCAGCTCTTACACATTCAATGACTCTGAATGTCTCTTGATCATCACTATTGATAAAACTCATCTGGCTAATTGAATCCAGGGGTACTCCCATGTCTCTCCATGCCACTGTCTTTCAGAATGCAAATGTGCAGCCATGTTTTCAGTCACTGTTCTGTGCTCTTTTTAAAATAAGTTATGTTCAATGTCCTGTAAACGTTCATGTAATAATGTTCCATATGACAAAATGAATATGTCTCATTTTGGCAGGTGTGGTTTCCGTCACAATCTCTTTTCTAATACCTGACTCCCCAAAGCCTCTTCACCACATACAAGGCACAAGTCAGGAATGAAATACTCTCCACTGGCCTGGATGAGTACAGCTCCAACAACAATCAAGAAGCTTGACACCCTCCAAGACAAAGCAGCTTGCTTGAGCAATACCCCATCCACCACCTTCAACACTCAATCCCTCCACCACTCACGCACAGCGGCAGCAGTGTGTACCATATACAAGGTGCATTGCAGCAACTTATCAAGACTTCTTCGACAGCACCTTCCAAACTCACAACCTCTACCATCTAGAAGGATAAGGGCAGCAGATGCATGGGAACACCAACACCTGCAACTTCTCCTCCAAGCCACACACCATCCTGACTTGTAACTATATCACTGTTCCTTCACTGTCGTTGGGTCAAAATCCTGAAACGCCCTCTCTAACAGCACTGTGGGTATACCTACAACACATGGACTACAGCGGTTCAAGAAGGCGGCTCACCACCACCTTCTCAAGGGCAAATAGGGATGCTGGCATAGCCAGCAATGCTCACATCCCATGAACAAATAAAAAAAATCTTGACATCCAACCACATGAGGCGATATTAGGACAGGTGATCAAAATGTAGGTCAAAGCGGTAGGTTTTAAGGAGTGGCTTAGAGGAGTCAGAGATGGAGAGATGGAGAGGTTTAGGGAGGGAATTCGAGAGCTTAGGGCCCAGGCAGTTGAAGGCACAGCCGCCAATGGTGGAGCGATTAAAATTGAGGATGCGCAAGAGGCCAGAATTGGAGGAATGCAGAGATCTTGGAGATTTTTGGGCTGGAGGATGTTACGGAGATAGGGAGGGGTGAGGCAATGGAGGAATTTGGAAATAATTTGACAGTCAAGAATCATCCAATTGGGTAATGGAGAATTGGGTCGCTTTCCGATTGCTTTGAGAAGGCAGGGCACCATGTGTTTGGACGTGTTTCGTGACCAGCGGGCAGCAGTGTGTGTGTGGTCGGGGTGGAGGAGGAGGCGGTGGGATGGTTGGAGGTAGGTGGTCGTGTGATGACACCTTAGAATTAGAACATTACAGCGCAGTACAGGCCCTATGGCCCTCGATGTTGCGCCGACCTGTGAAACCATCTGACCTACACTATTCCATTTTCATCCATATGTCTATCCAATGACCACTTAAATGCCCTTAAAGTTGGCGAGTCTACTACTTTTGCAGGCAGGGCATTCCACGCCCCTACTACTCTCTGAGTAAAGAAACTACCTCTGACATCTGTCCTATATCTATCACCCCTCAACTTAAAGCTATGTCCCCTCGTGTTTGCCATCATCATCCGAGGAAAAAGACTCTCACTATCCAACCTATCTAACCCTCTGATTATCTTATATGTCTCCATTAAGTCACCTCTCCTCCTCCTTCTCTCCAACGAAAACAACCTCAAGTCCCTCAGCCTTTCCTCGTAAGACCTTCCCTCCATACCAGGCAACATCCTAGTAAATCTCCTCTGCACCCTTTCCAAAGCTTCCACATCCTTCCTATAATGCGGTGACCAGAACTGCACGCAATACTCCAGGTGCGGTCTCACCAGAGTTTTGTACAGCTGCAGCATGACATCGTGGCTCCGAAACTCGATCCCCCTACTAATAAAAGCTAACACACCATATGCCTTCTTAACAGCCCTATTAACCTGGGTAGCAACCTTCAGGGATTTATGCACCTGGACACCAAGATCTCTCTGTTCATCTACACTACCAAGAATCTTCCCATTAGCCCAGTACTCTGCATTCCTGTTACTCCTTCCAAAGTGAATCACCTCGCACTTTTCCGCATTAAACTCCATTTGCCATCTCTCAGCCCAGCTCTGCAGCCTATCTATGTCCCTCTGTACCCTGCAACATCCTTCGGCACTATCCACAACTCCACCGACCTTAGTGTCATCCGCAAATTTACTAACCCACCCTTCTACACCCTCTTCCAGGTCATTTATAAAAATGACAAACAGCAGTGGCCCCGAAACAGATCCTTGTGGTACACCACTAGTAACTAAACTCCAGGATGAACATTTGCCATCAACCACCACCCTCTATCTTCTTTCAGCTAGCCAATTTCTGATCCAAAGCTCTAAACCACCTTCAACCCCATACCTCCGTATTTTCTGCAATAGCCTACCATGGGGAACCTTATCAAACGCCTTACTGAAATCCATATACACCACATCCACTGCTTTACCCTCATCCACCTGTTTGGTCACCTTCTCGAAAAGCTCAATAAGGTTTGTGAGGCACGACCTACCCGTCACAAAACCGTGCTGACTATCGCTAATGAACTTATTCTTTTCAAGATGATTATACATCCTGTCTCTTTTCCAACATTTTACCCACAACCGAAGTAAGGCTCACAGGTCTATAATTACCAGGGCTGTCTCTACTCCCCTTCTTGAACAAGGGGACAACATTTGCTATCCTCCAGTCTTCCGGCACTATTCCTGTCGACAATGATGACATAAAGATCAAGGACAAAGGCTCTGCAATCTCCTCCCTAGCTTCCCAGAGAATCCTAGGATAAATCCCATCTGGCCCAGGGGACTTATCTATTTTCACACTTTCCAAAATTGATAACCTCTAGGAATACGTCCAAGTAGAGTTGGCAACCCTACTTGAGGATAGTTTGATTCTCAGATTCTTCATTCTGGAGCAGTGTTGCTGGGTGCTGTAGGAATCCAACCAGGTTTGATACACAAACAAATTTAGGCTCCAGTGACACATGACATGGGGAGATCAAATGGTACAACATCATCATTGTTAGGGTCCAGTTACACATTCAACCCCGTTAAAGGTGGCTTGCAATCTGTGTCAGAATGGTCTGACCCCAGATCAGATTCCCAGGGTTTAACCCAAGGGCTTCATCCAATCCTAAAGGATGGGAGTATATATGCAGGGCAGGTTGAGAAAGCAGTTAAAAAGGCATCATGTATCCTGGGCTTTATAAATAGAGAAGCATTGAGCACAAAAGCAAAGAGATTATGACAGACCTGTATAAAACACTGAAATAAAAGCAAAATATTGCGGATGCTGGAAATCTAAAATGAAAACAGAAATGCAGGAACCACTCAGCAGGTCTGGCAGGCCTAGTTCCGAAGAAGGGTCACTGACCCGAAACGTTAACTCTGCTTCTCTTTCCACAGATGCTGCCAGACCTGCTGAGTGGTTCCAGCATTTCTTGTTTTTATTATATATTATATTGTATGAAACACTGGTTTGGCCTCAACTGGAGTGTTATGTCTAGTTCTGAGCACAACACTTTAGGAAGGATGTGAAGACTTTAGAGAGGGCACAGAAAAGATTTCCGAGAATGGTTCCAGGGATAAGGAGCTATAGTCATGTGGATAGATTGGAGAAGCTGGGGCTGTTCTCCTTAGATAAGTGAGGTTAAGAGGAGATTTGATAGAGGTGTTCAAAATCATGAGAGGTCTAGACAGAGGGGAACTTTTCCCATTAGCAGTCGGGCTGAGAATCAGAGTACACAGATGTAAAGTGATTGTCAAAGAATTAAAGACGACCTAAGTAAAAACATTTTTACTCCATGAGTGGTTCGGATCTGGAATGCACTGCCTGAGAGTGTGGTGGAGGCAGATTCAATCATGGCCTTCAAAGGGGAATTGGATAAACACTTGAAGGAGAAAAAGAACATGCAGAGCTACAGGGAAAGAAGGAGGAAGTGGGATTAGCTAAATTGGTCTTGCAGAGAGCTGGCACAGACTTGATGGGTCAAATGGCCTCCTTCTGTGCTGTAATCATTCTATGGTTGTATGATTCTAGGTAGTAGGGGATGGGATGGAACAGGTTGGGGAAATGGGTGAATGGGAGGTGAGGGCGGGGATGTGCTCTTGGTGACTGAATTAACCGCATCCCCTATAACTGATTAAAATTAGCAGAAGATTCACATCAAATTTGCCTCACAGCACCAGACAAACCTCACACAAATAGTTTACTGCACAATCCCCTCTGAGTAAACAACTGAGCTACCACTTGTACAGAGAAAATTTGTTGCAATCACAGCAATGGCACCGGATGAAAACTGTGGCTTCAATTGTGAACTTGTCTCTGTAAGATTTGACTCCTTACTTTGCATCAAATTGAACAGGAGGCAAAACAAGATGATCAAAAAACTGTGACATCGAACCATTCGTGACTCTACACTGATGCGATTGCCTGGAGTGTGCAATTGTCCTTGATCAGTTGCTGTCATTCTGCTGTGAAACGATAACAGATGTGAGTTTTGCAGGGGAGGTATAAAAGGAGTATTAGGGAGCTAATTAAAACTCAGTGTGAGGAGTCACTGTACTTCAGCAGGGATAAAAAGGCATGAAAGAATGAAGACAGACAGTTTATAATGCTGCACTCTTTAATAGATATCTCCTCATCTTTTATATAAAGGAGATTTGTCACTACACAGTCAGGCTGAATGAATGCTTTCTTTCTTTTAAGCTGCACAGCTTTGAAAGAATAAGAATATCATGAGGTGGATTTTCCTCTTACTGTGATTAGGCGTACTAGCTTGCTTACAGGGACAAAAGTCAGGTGTGGCAGGGTTGGGTAAATATTGGCCAGGACACCTGGGGAGAACTCTCCTGCTCTTCTTCAAAATAGCACCTTGGGATCTGTTACGTCCTCCTGAGAGAGCAGAAAGGGCCTCAGTTTAGCATCTCATACCAAAAGGCACTACAGTGCTCCCTTGCCGTTACCAACTTGGATTTTGGAACGAGGCTTGAACCCACAACCTTCAACCTACTCACTGAGTCACAGCTGACACAAACTGGAAGTTGTAAAAAGTGCTATATAAATGCAAGTTTTCTTCCTCTCCTCATCCCAAGGGTGCAGTGACTAGTTGGAGCCCTGATGCGACATCCTCCCATCCAGTGACTTGTGACATTTGAAGTGTTTGTGGTCCCCACCCAAGTTTCTTGAACCTCAGCAAGTGCCACTGAAAATCAACTTCCACACCGAAACTCCTCTTGCACGTGCTGCGAGTTGTTGTCCTATACATTGAGAAGACAATGGGAACAAACCAGATCCCTGCTCCTCCCACATTTGCTAAAAACTGAAAACAAGCTGCATTTAATTATAGATCCTATATTGTTATATGGAGAAGAGGCACCACTTATGGAAATGATATGTGACATTCAGATCGGAAGGACACCATTGATGTCTATCATCTAAAGAAGTCAAGAAGGGGTTGGATAACCTCTGTGGGATAGATTTGGTGAACCACATCCTTGAGTGTTTATAACCACAGTAAGCTTTGCAGAGACAAGCCACTTGAAATATTTTAAGAAGTCTCACTTATTTTCAGTGACGAGACTCCTTGATCTTATTTACAGAGATTCCCTTGTGCCCATGCAGCAGATCTCAATAAAACAAGCCACACGCTGTTCACCGGACTGGAACCCTATGCTCTAGTTTTCTGAATCATAGAATCGTACAATACAGAAGGAGACCACTCGGCCCATTGTGCCTGCGCTGGCTCTTTAAAGAACGATTCAATTAATCCCGCACGCATTGCCCTTTCCCCATAGGTATGCAACAACAACAACTTGCATTTATATAGCACTTTTAACCTAGTAAAACATCCCAAGGAGCATCACAGGATCATTATCAGGCAGAATTTGACATCAAACCACATCAGGAGTATTAGGACAGGCGACCGAAAGCTTGGTCAAAGTGTAGCACCTTAAAGGAGGAGAGAGAGGTTTAGTTTAGTTTTTAGTTTAGTTTAGAGATACAGCACTGAAACAGGCCCTTCGGCCCACCGAGTCTGTGCTGACCATCAACCACCCATTTATACTAATCCTAAACTAATTCCATATTCCTACCACATCCCCACCTGTCCCTATAATTCCCTACCACTTACCTATACTAGGGGCAATTTATAATGGCCAATTTACCTATCAACCTGCAAGTCTTTGGCTGTGGGAGGAAACTGGAGCACCCGGCGGAAACCCACGCAGACACAGGGAGAACTTGCAAACTCCACACAGGCGGTACCCAGAATTGAACCCGGGTCGCTGGAGCTGTGAGGCTGCGGTGCTAACCACTGCGCCACTGTGCCACCCACTGTTTAGAGGTGGAGAGGTTAAGGAAGCCAGTTCCAGAGCTTTGGACTTCAATATGGTGGAAGAACTAACGCAAGACAGCTTGAAATGCAATAACCACCTTAATATTTCAGACATTCATGTCCAATGCCACAAATGAGGCTTATTCATCACCACCTGCCTAATCCAGGTATTCGTGTCAGGGACATTGGCAGTGAGGTTAACTTTCCCTCCAGGTACTTGACAGATCTGGATTGGCTGCAGCCCATTCTCCCAGTGGAGCCACTTCCTCCTTTTGGCCTAAACCCACCTCACACTGTGACGCTGAACCTCAAACAGGTACCAAAGGAAGCCTTTCTGCTGCTTGTCCTGGAAATCAAAAAATTCTAGTTTATCCTTGTGAAATCCGGAATGAAGTGTAGATTCACAGTCCCTTTGCTTCTACCAGCCAACTGAAATTGTATAATATTGTAGTCACTGATCCTAGGTGTGCCCCTCATGGAGGCTTGATGCTCGCTACGGAGCACTATATTTGGTTTATGCTTATTCCTCTTTGACATGCTGAGTTAGCCTACAGTACTTCAGCAAATCTGTCTGATGCACTCCTTAACACATCAGATGGTATCCGACACTGAAATCCTGGATAGTCAAAGTCTCCCATCAATAATGGAACACTGGGTCTGTGCCTGGGCCTGACCAAAGTGGGCATCCACACGTACTGGGTGGACGCTGTTCATGGGGGAGGGATTGCTCTGACTGTTTGGTTCTCTTCCATGATCTTGTCCTTGCCTGCCCACTCCAGAGAAGGAACACATGGTGCCTACTGGTATACTTGATGACTTCCACAACCGATGGGCACCATAGGGACTGGTGTGTAGTATACACTGGGATTAGCATTATTATTTAAATATATCAGTTTCCTTTCATTTATGGTATAGCTCTTCATTAGTTGAACCCCTCTAAAAAAAGGGGGACACTTTTGTTTGGTGACACCCAGTGTCTCCTTATTGATTAGTTTGCAAAACCAGGTCTGGGCACAGCGGTATAATTGATCAAAGCAATGGAATACTGATCCCATTCACCTCCAGCTCCTCTTAACTTAATTGCTTAGGTTATTTTTAGAGGCACCATCTTAAAGGGGGCACTTGCTCTACTGTCTATTGGTCCAGTGACACTGGGAAAACCTTTACCGGTCCAATTAAAGTAGACACTTTTCAGAGGCTTCAATAATTTGTCTCCATAGTAACTCATCATGTTCAGGTGCCTGGCTTGGCGTTCTATAATAAGTCTGCATAATTAGCCCTTGTCCGAGAACCTGGCTGATTGCCAGTCTGAGAGTACAATGGTAATGGTACCCTCCAGTAATAGCATTGCTCCATCTGCACAACCCTTCTAGAAACAGGAAGAACACTGGACTTTAGCATGGTAAATACCATACTACAATACCATAATGTATCATTATCTATAACAGGCAGTCAACACTGTTGAGCTAAATAAACTAACAGCATGAGCCACATTTATTAACAAAACATCAGCTTCTTATGCCTTCAACATGCCATGGAAGTGAATTGCGATATTTTGAGGTTCCTTTCCACTTTTTACCTGCTGTTGACTTCTAGGAGTAAAATGATTGAATATTAATATGAGGAGTGCATTAAAGCAGTTGCATGAATTATTTCGTCCACTATTCAATCAAGATGTTCCTTTTTCCTTCCTTCCTTTTTGGCCTCCTTGCCTCGAGAGACAATGGGTAAGCACCTGGAGGTGGTCAGTGGTTTGTGGAGCAGCATCTGGAGTGGCTCTCAAGGCCAATTCTAGAGTGACAGACTCTTCCACAGGCACTGCAGGTGAAGTTGGTTGTCGGGGCTGTTACACAGCTGGCTCTCTCTTTACACTTCTGTCTCTTTTCCTGCCAACTGCTGAGTCTCTTTGACTCGCCTCCCTTCAGCCCCACCTTTATAGCTGTCTGCCGACTCTGGCGATCACTGGCAACTGGCTCCCATGGCTTGTGGTCAATGTCGCAAGACTTCATGTCGCATTTGCAAACGTTTTTAAAGCGGAGACATGGACGGCTGGTGGGTCTGATACCAGTGACTAGCTCGCTGTACAATGTGTCCTTGGGGATCCTGCCATCTTCCATGCAGCTCACATGGCCAAGCCATCTTAAGCGTTGCTGGCTCAGTGGGACATACATGCTGGGAATGTTGGCCGCCTCGAGGACTTCTGCATCAGAAATACGGTCCTGCCACCTGATGCCAAGGATTCTCCGGAGACAGCGAAGATGGAATGCGTTGAGACATTGCTCTTGGATGACATACATTGTCCAGGCCTTGCTGTCGTAGAGCAAGGTATTGAGGACACAGGCTTGAAACACTCAGACTATTGTGTTCCGTGTCAGTGCACCATTTTCCCACACCATCTTGGCCAGTCTGGACAAAGCAGCAAACGCCTTTCCCATGCACTTGTTGATTTTTGCATCAAGAGACATGTTGCTGGTAATGGTTGAGACTAGGTAAGTGAACTCTTGAACTACTTCCAGAGTGTGGTCGCCAATATTGATGGATGGAGCATTTCTGATGTCCTGTTCCATGATGTTCGTTTTCTTGAAACTGATGGTTAGGCCAAATTCGTTGCAGGCAGCCGCAAACCTGTCGATGAGTCTCTGCAGACACTCTTCAGTGTGAGATGTTAATGCAGCATCGTCAGCAAAGAGGAGTTCCCTGATGAGGATTTTCCGTACTTTGGTCTTCGCTCTTAGACGGTCAAGGTTGAACAACCTGCCACCTGATCTTGTGTGGAGGAAAATTCCTTCTTCTGAAGACTTAAACGCATGAGGGAGCAGCAGTGAGAAGAAAATCCCAAACAGTGTGGGTGCGAGAACACAGCCCTGTTTCACACCACTCAGGATGGGAAAGGAGTCTAATGAGGCACCGTTGTGCTGAATTGTGCTTTTCATAATGTCATGGAATGAGGTGATGATACTTAGTAGCTTTGGTGAACATCCGATCTTTGCTAGTAGTCTGAAGAGACCACGTCTGCTGACGAGGTCAAAGGCTTTGGTGAGATCTATGAAAGCAACGTAGAGGGGTATCCATTGTTTGCGGCATTTCTCCTGTAGCTGGCGAAGGGAGAACATCATGTCAATGGTGGATCTCTCTGCTCGAAAGCCGCACTGTGCCTCAGGGTAGACATGCTCAGCCAGCTTCTGGAATCTGTTTAAAGCGACTCGAGTAAAGACTTTCCCCACTGTCCTGCGCAGGGAGATTCCACGGTAGTTGTTGCAGTCACCGCGGTCACCCTTGTTCTTATAGAGGGTGATGATATTGGCATCGTGCATGTCCTGAGGTACTGCTCCCTCACCCTAACACAGGCAAAGCAGTTCATGGAATGCAGAGAGTATAGCAGGCTTGGCACACTTGATTATTTCAGGGGTAATGCCGTCCTTTCCAGGGGCTTTTCTGCTGGCTAGAGAATCGATGGCGTTACTGAGGTCCGATTTTGTTGGCTATTCGTCCAGCTCGTCCATGACTGGCAGACATTGGGCTGCATTGAGGGCGGTCTCAGTAACATCATTTTCCCTTGAGTTAATATCAAGATATTAACCTGTTCGATACTGACTTTTTAAAAATTCATTCATGGGATGTGGGCATCACTGACGAAGCCAGCATTTATTGCCCATCCCTAATTGCCCTTGAGAAGGTGGTGGTGAGCCGCCTTCATGAACTGCTGCAGTCCATGTGGTGAAAGTACACTCACAGTGCCGATAGGGAGGGAGTTCCAGGATTTTGATCCAGCAATAGTGAAGGAACGGTGATTAAGTTCCAAGACAGGATAGTGTGTGACAGGGAAGGGAACTTGTAGGTGGTGGTGTTCCCATGTGCCTGCTGCCCTTGCTCTTCTAGGTGGTAAAGGTTGTGAGTTTAGAAGGTGCTCTCAAGGGAGCCAGGGCTAGTTGCTGCAGTGCATCTTGTAGATGGTACACACAACCAAATATTGACCTGGACGGTTGTTAAATAGTGGGAACAATAGTGGGGAGGTGGCTGCATAGTGGTAATGTCACTGGACTAGTAATCCAGAGCCCAGGCTAATGCTCTGGGGACATGGGTTCGAATTCCACCACAGCAGATGGTGAAATTTGAATTCAATTAATAAATCTGAAATTAAAAGCTAGGCTAATGGTGACCATGATACAATTGTTGTAAAACCCCATCTGGTTTAGGGAAGGAAATCTGCTGTCCTTACCTGGTCTGGCCTACATGTGACTCCAGACCCACAGCAATGGGGCTGACTCTTAAATGGCTTAGCAATTCAGGATGGGCAATAAATGTTGGCCTAGCCAGTGATGCCCACAGCCCACTAACGAATAAAAAGAAGTTTGACCCAGAGGCTGTGTATGGTGTCATTAGCACTGGCTCAGCTGAGATCAGAACAGACCTGGAATTGTCTGAGTCAGCACTACACTGAGCAGTGCACTTTACCAGCCACGTAATCTGTGTGGGATGGAGGGGAGACTATCAGCAGGAGTTTCTTCGGCGCTCCACCATGTAACTTCCGTGGAAGTTTGTTGAAAACACTATTTACGTTGAATTTCTTCCAAAGTTATGAGTGGGAGGAGCTTCCAGAAAGTTGGAGGCTCCTAGCTTTTTTAATAACTTCAGAATTAAATTTAGCTCACGCTAGTATCAGGGAGCCCGACAACTAAATGAGCATTTGTGGAATTTTATAGTCGGACTTGTAAGGGAATAAAACCTTTAATCATTTGAGAACAGTTTGAGATTTTTACACACTGACCAGTCCAATTTTACAGATCAGGGTTATATGGTTTGGACCGATCGTGGGGCTGATCTAGTAAATCACTTGCACAGTGATATGTCCTTGTAACCACTCCAGGTAGCATCTTCTTCAGATAGGGTAGTCAACTCCACTGACTTTTGACGATCACTGGAACAGAATTCACTAAACTGATTTAAAGTGCCAGGGAGTATAGATTATTAAATTTACCAGCTATTGTGTATATCAAATATTTTCATTGATCTAGTATTATCATTTAGATAGCAGGGTTACTAATCCATTTGAAAAGGGGCAAATCATTGGTATAAGCACTTGGGTGCACCTGTTATTCCTACCAGTTCTTAAGAAGGGTCCATGCCCTAAACATTAACTTGCCTGTTCTCTCAATAGATGTTGACTGAACTGCAGTGCAGTTTTTGTTTTGAAGTTAATCAGATTTCACAGATTATCATGCATTCACGGAATAATGATCCTGATATCAATGGTGCACTTATCCTTCATTACTACAGAGTCTTTGTCCAAAACTAGCATTCCCTAGCTGTGAGTTCCTTGTACCACATTCTGATTACATTTTTCTATCTCCCAATTCTAAACAATTGATGGCTGCGTGGACATCACTAGCCCAATAAAAGTCACACCTCCTTGTTAAACCAAGCAAATCCAGCAGAAGTTTAAATAATAACAAAAGCTGTACTTCTGAGTTTATGACAACGACTGCAGCAGCAGAAACCATTGGAGTACAAAATGAAATGGTTGGCAGCCTTTCCTGGCAGAAAATCAGTCAGCAATGTGCACCAGTTCAGAATAGATTTCTTGTAGTTCTGAAGGGTTTGTGAGGCATGCAAATTTTCCCTCCACTTCACACTATTAAGACACTGAGTAGCTATTGCTTTTATCTGTACTGAAATGTTTGCAAAATGTCAGTCGCTTTGGGAACCCTGTTATATCTTGTTCTGTGTCAGCACAAGTTTTATCAGTAACAAATACCCTGCAGATAAAGGGTTGCACTCACTAGACTGGTCAAGTGACTCTGGATAGAGAAAAGACTTTTGTAAAGTCAAGGTGCCAATTGATCTATGATATGTTAATAGGGGGACAATAGGTTAGGCAAGGGAGAAGGTTTGCATTACACAATGCAGCTAATGAAGACCCTTCATCTATCATTCTCAAAAATTGAAGAACCTATGAAGTGTGCTAAAGAACTGAAAGCTCTGTAGCATATCCAAAGAAGACGAATTTGCTTGGCATCCTTTAAAATTCACAAGGAAGGCTGATGGTTGGAAGACACATTGTTTGATGATAAAAGGGATGTTATGTAGGGCATAAAAGCAGCACTGCCTATTGAGACTGAATAAGTCAAATTCTGGGTATTTTACAGAGTATTCTGGGGATTGTACCAATGATTTGGGGATTGGGTTTCATGACTGTTCATTATTCTGTGAAAAGCGTGAATGCCCCTTTATTTTATGCATATATTCCTTTACCTTTGTGTGGAAACATTACTGAAGATACCAAAAGACAAAAATGACACCCAATGAGTAAATGCTATTTACATTGTGTCTTTAACATAGTATTGTGAAATATATTTGTTTAAATTTTGCTTATACCCTTATTTTGGACATTAGAAATTTCCGTTACTGAAAAAAATAGTGGATTTTCTTTACAAACGGCACTGTCAATCAATTCATCTTTTTAATTTTTTATTGTTAGGTTCTCTCAATTGGTCATTCAGATTGGTTGTTTTTCTAAGCCTTTAGTACCCTCGCAGCCCCTTCCCAGCTCCCCCCTCGCACCATCTTCCCCTCACACCCCCTTCCCCTGCACCCCCTCCCCTACCCCCTGCAGCCCCTTCCCAGCTCCCCCTCACACCCCTTCCCTCCACCCCTTCCCACCGCACTCCTCCCCCTCGCACCGCCGCTCCCCCTTGCCCCCACCTCCTCCCACCGGCATCCACCTATCCCTGAGCAGGGGCCCTAACAACCCCACTGCCTTGTGGGTGTCTCGGGAGCAACCAAGGCTAAGGGAGTAAACCCCAACAGAAAATCCAGAGCGGAACCCCGAAGGCGGTCATGTGTCACCTTTGGCATGTTTCCGGCAGTTCCTGCGGCCATACCAGTGCCAAACGTCGTGCTCTGCACTCCTTTGGACCCCACCAGGAATGCCGAGAGGAGGGTTTTGATGCTTGGGCAACTCACAACCTCCATACATCTGCCCAGGCATGCGCCATGGAGAGGTCACTCCATAGTCTCCTCACAGTGACCAGAACAACATGGAAGCTACTGAGCCAGCAGCGCTTGAGATGGCTTGGCCATGTGAGCCGCATGGAAGATGGCAGGATCCCCAAGGACACATTGTACGGCAAGCTCGTCACTGGTATCAGAACCACCGGCCGTCCATGTCTCCGCTTTAAAGACGTCTGCAAACGCGACATGAAGTCCTGTGACATTGATCACAAGTCGTGGGAGTCAGTTGCCAGTGATCGCCAGAGCTGGCGGGCAACCATAAAGGCGGGGCTAAAGTGTGGTGAGTCGAAGAGACTTAGCAGTTGGCAGGAAAAAAGACAGAGGCGCAAGGAGAGAGCCAACTGTGTAACAGCCCCGACAGCCAATTTTATCCGCAGCACCTGTGGAAGAGTCTGTCACTCTAGAATTGGCCTTTACAGCCACTCCAGGCACTGCTTTACAAACCACTGACCACCTCCAGGCGCTTCCCCATTGTCTCTCGAGACAAGGAGGCCAAAGAAGAAGAAGATGTTTATCATTGGCAATTTCCTAGCTAATTTCCTCCCTTTTGTTTCCTATCTCTTCAGTTCTGATTTACTGTTGTTATACTTTGAGAGAACGAGCAAGACAGAGAGTGAAAGACAGAGATGCATTTATATAGCAACTTCACATCTTTGGGATATCTCAAAGTAGCTTGGCAACCAATGAATTACTTCTGGAAGTTTTGTAGGCAACACAGCAGACAATTGAACACAGCAAGGTCCCAGAAACAGCAAATGAGAACAATTAGTTATTTTTTTTTATTTGATGATCGAGAGAACAATGATAAATTTTGAGTCCTGTGAAGGTGTTTTACTGGGTTCAATGACACAATTGCACAAGCAGAACCATGTGCCTCGTTCATGGTGGAGTTAACTCACGTTGCTCAAGGTGGACCTTTATACTGCAGCCTGGCGAACAAGACAATATATTCCCCTTGGCCACACAAACTGAAATTGTGCCCTGTGCTCCCGTGCGGACTTCCCCAAATGTTTGCTACATAGGACTGACCAGCACTTCAGTAAGATGAGGCAAATGGCAAATCAAGAAGCTGGTCCTCTACTGGCAGGAGAGTCAGTAACCGGAGGACATAGATTTATGATAATTAGCAAAAAATCCAGGGGGAGAATGAAGAGAACTTTTTTACGCAGCGAGTTGTTATGATCTGGAATGCGCTGCCTGAAAGGGCGGTGGAAGTAGATTAAATAATAATTTTCAAAAGGGAAGTGGATACATACTTGAAAAGAAGCAATTTGTAGGGAAAGAGCAAGGGGTGTGAGGCTAATAGGATAGCTCTTTTAAAGAACCATCACAGACATAATGGACCAAATTTTACCCTTCTGTGCTGCATGATCCAATATGGTATGGACAATTTCTGTGCCAGTTTATTAAAGGCAGTACATGAGAATCCACTCGCCTCAGAATTCACAACATTTAAAACATCACATTCAAATTTTGTTTTAAAAAAAAAACTGACTTCCGTGGCACTAACTTGTCTCCACCGGTGCTGATTAAGCCCAGTTTGACATGTACCCAGATGCATGCTCCTTGTAACTATTTGTAAAATGGGCAGTATCGCTACCTGAATCTGAACCCTAATAATGAACTATATTGATGTGCTCATTTCACCAAGATAAAAGATTTACTGCCATACTAAACCCTGTTGGAAAATTCAAACCAACATGACCATCATTTTCCAGTCCTCACTGGATACAGGTATGGTGTCGGAGGATTGAAGGTTAGGGTTACAACTATTGTTGTACCTCTGTTTAAACAGGGAGTGAGGGATAGATTGAGTAATTACAGGCCAGTCAGTCTCACCTCAGTAGTGGGCAAATTATTGGAATCAATTCTGAGAGACAGGATAAACTGTCACTTAGAAGGCTACAGATTAATCAAGGATAGTCAGCATGGATTTGTTAAGGGAAGATCTTGTCTGACTAACTTGATGGAATTTTTTAAAGAAGTAACAAGGAAGATAGATGAGGGTAGTGCAGTTGATGTCGTCAACATGGATTTTAGCAAAGCTTTTGACAAGGTCCCACATGGCAGATTAGTTAAAAAAATAAAATCCCATGGGATCCAGGGAAATGTAGCAAGGTGGATACAAATAAAAACAGAAAGTGCTGGAAATACTCAGCAGGTCAGGCAGCATCTGTGGAGAGAGAAGCAGAGCTAACGTTTCAGGTCTGTGACCTTTCATCAGAACTGGCAAAGATTAGAAAAGAATTAGGTTTTAAGGTGTTTGATAAGGTGGCTATCAAATTGGCTCAGTGGCAGGAAACAAAGGGTAATTGTTGATGGGCGTTTTTGCGACTGGAGGGCTGTTTCCAGTGGCTTATACTGGGTCCCCTGCTTTTTGTGGTATTATCTTAACAATTTGGATGTAAATGTAGGGGGCATGATCAAGACGTTTGCAGATGACACAAAGATTGGCCTGGTGGTAGATAGCGAAGAGGACAGTAGTAAGCTGCAGAAAGATACCGATGGACTGGTCAGATGGGCAGAAAAGTGGCAAATGGAATTCAACCCAGAAAATGTGAGGTGATGCCTTTGTTTTTCTTCGTTCATGGGATGTGGGTGTCGTTGGTGATGCCAGCATTTATTGTTAAGGGGAGATGGTTAGATTCTCTCTTGTTGGAGATGGTCATTGCCTGGCACTTGTGTGGCACGAATGTTACTTGCCACTTTTCAGCCCAACCTGGATATTGTCCAGGCCTTGCTGCATTTCTACATGGACTGCTTCAGTATCTGAGGAGTCGTGAATGGTGCTGAACATTGTGCAATCATCAGAGAACATCCCGCTTCTGACCTTTTGATTGAAGGAAGGTCATTGATGATTTGGGGAGGTCAAACAAGGCAAAAGAATACATGATTAATGGGAGAATACTGAGAGCTGTAAAGGAAGTGAGGGACCTTGGAGCGAATGTCCACAGATCCCTGAAGGTAGCAGGACAGGTCGATAAGGTGGTTAAGAAGGTAAATGGAATCCTTTCCGAGGTATAGAATATAAGAGCAGGGATGTTATCCTGGAACTGTATAAATCATTGGTTAGGCCACAACTTAAGTACTGTGTGCAGTTCTGGTCACCTCATTACAGAAAGGAGGTAATTGCACTAGAGAGGGTAAAGAGGAGATTTACGAGGATGATGCCAGGACTGGAAAAATGCAGCTATGAGGAAAGATTGGATAGGCTGGGGTTGTTCTCCTTGGAGCAGAGAAGGCTGAGGGGAGATTTGATTGAAAGGTAGAAAATTGTGAGGGGCCTGGATAGAGTGGATGGGAAAGGCTTATTTACCTCAGCAGAGAGGTCAGTAACCAGGGGGCATAGATTTAAAGTAATTGGTAGAAGGATCAGAGGGGAGATGAGGAAATATTTTTTCAACCAGAGGGTGGTGGGGTCTGGAACTCACTGCCTGAAAGGGTCGTTAGAGGCAGAAGCCTTCAACTCATTTAAAAGGAGTCTGGATATGCACCAAGTGCCGTAACCTGCAGGGCTACAGACCAAATGCTGGAAGGTGGGATTAGACTTGATGGCTCATTTTTCGGTCAGCGCAGACACGATGGGCCAAATGGCCTCTTTCTATGCCATAAACTTTCGATGATTCTATGATTGCTTGAATGTGCCAAGGCAGGGCAATATCCAGAAGGCAATGATTTAGCATAATAATTGCTGCCAGGTGGAAGTAATTCAGTCCGACAATTAAGCATGCAAAAATATGTTAAGACTGCAGCACACTGTTGTAATTCTGTGCTATTCAACATCTAAGTTGTTTGTATATGACTCGTAATGTGCCAGAGTTTTGATCATCAATTAAAAGAATAAATGTGTCACTTTCAGGCTTGCTGGCTGTTCCATGCCTTGCTTGTAAATCCCTCCTCCTGCCACCTCCCCCCTCTCCACCCCCAACCTCATGTCACACTGGCCTAGAAATTCAATGATGCTGTGGCCATTTTATGGGGGTAAAGCAGGTGACAAAGCATACAATATGGTGGGCCGTGCACACAGGTGCAACCTGCATCAGAACAGCATCGCACCCACCACTTTGGGCATCTTTCTGTTCAGCATCATCTCCCTCCACCTCGTCTTCCTCCTCCTCTCGCATCTGTCACCCCATGCCCTTCCCCCAAGGAGCTAAATGTTTCCAGGGCCTCATTGGCCCCTGCTCTGCTGGCCCCATGGTGCCAGAAGAGTTTTGACCCCCTGCATGGCTCATGCGTTGACTGCCCACTCTCCCTGCTACCTGTGCAGTGCCAAGGACACCTGGTTCCCAAAGGCTGAGTCCCCCTCTGTACCGCTGACCCTTTTATCAGCCCGGGGTAATTTCCTGGGGCAGCTATAACTGGCTCCCCACTCTGTACCCACCTCCCTTCAACTGGTCAGCACCCCCATGAAAATTTCAACTCCCCCTCCTTTAACAAGCTCATAATGAGCTTTTTAACAACTTTAATTGGCCTTATACAGGGAGCGGATGGGATCACTGTCCTGCCCTCACCCCGCCCTGGTGAACAGTGCCAGCGACGGGAAAGGCATTGCAAAACCCAAATACCAGCCGGCACCAGTATTTTGGGGCCCCACCCACCTCCGTTTTAACTAGCAGAATAGATAAGTGGATGTGGTGTATTTGGATTTTCAGAATCCTTTCAATAAGGTCTCATACGGGAAATTAGTATACTGGCATGGATTGAGAATTGTTTAACAGTAAGAAAACGGAGAGTAGGAATAAACAGGTCTTTCTCAGGTCGGCAGGCTTTGACTAGCGGTGTACTGCAGGATCAGTGTTTGGGCCCCAGCTATTCACTATCTATATCAGGGTTGGCCAACCTTTTCGCGTGGGGGGGGGGAGGGGGGCCACATTACAATTTTTGTCTTACATCGGGGGCCACTGAGACAATTTCGGAAAGATAAAGGCATTAAAAATGTATCTTACTGTTAATCAAAACAACAGCAAATGTGCATTTTTGTGAAGAGGCTTTAACTGAGACGATTAATTTGTTGACTTATTTTCTTGTCGCTATGTTGGACACTGATTTAGTGAGATACCTGGCATTTTTTTGCTTGCGTAAGTAGTCAATGTTTGCCTGCACACTTCTTGTAGTGATGTGGAGTGATCAGGATAGACATCCATCTGTCAGGAGTGATCTTGATCACTCTCTCTCCCTCTCTCTGTCTCTCTCAGCTGAATATGCTTCAAAGACGACTGGGCACACGCGTGGGATTTACTCTGCAGAGCTGCCGCGATATTATACACGGTGCGGTGGCTCATTTACATGGCTGGGGCAGACCACGAACCCCCTCCGATGATGTGAGGGGGGGGTGGGCGATCCATCCCCAGCAATGGCGTCCAGCGACACTGCGTCGGCGCCATTTTTAAAGGGCTTCCAGCCCTATCATTGAATTTCAATATTTAAAGGAATAAGCACATTAAAATTTATTTGAACAATGAAAGAAAAGTTTCTATCCCATCTCCCCAATATCCATTTACTTCATTTCTTGCCCTCTCACCCCCCAAAATACTTACCTTAAGTACCTGACCTTTCCCCCACCACCACACACAAGGTTCAGTAACTTTTATCTTCAACCCCTTCTCACCATCTCCTCCACTAATTGGAATCTCTTTCCCCATTCCCGCACCCCCCCCACCCCCACCACACTGAAATAATTTCCATGCACCTCCCTCCCCAACAGTCCCGCATAGAATCTCCGAACGGAGATCTAACGGCATGGGAGTGACGGCCGCCGCCACCAATTTGGCAACGGAACAGACGGCAGGAGCAGATAATTATTTAATTCGATCATTTTCATACTTTTAAATATTTAAATTTCAGTCCCATTGCCGAGCAGCGGGGCGGCGGCGGGGGAGGGGAGAGGGGTTCGCCACGAGGTCTCGCCGCTGCCAACAATATGGGATGGGGCCTTCCCGGCATCGTGGCCCATGGCAGGCCTCTCCCGGAGCCATTTACTGGGCACCCCCACCATGACCCCTGACGTCGGATGATAGTAAAATTCAGCCCTCTCTCTCTCTCTCTGTCTCTCTTTATCTGCCTCTCTCTCTCCCTCCTGCCCTCTTTCTGTTTCTCTCTCTCTCTCCCTCCCCTCTCTCCCCCCTCTCTTTCTCCCTCTCTCTCTCTGTTCCCCCTCTCTTGAACCTCTCTCTCTCTCCTGCAAACCACCCTCCCCCTAGTGACCTCTCTCTCTCTCTGACAGTTGCAAGGAGCGGGAGTGCTCAGTACAGCAGCTTAAGAGTATAACTGGGAATAGCATCTGGGTTTGTGGCTGGTCAGTTCTTTTCCGGTGGGTTCCAACTGTCTTTTAAAAGCCTGCCAGAAAACCCCAAATTAGTCCGAATTTGGGAAAGTGCTGTTCCGATGTCAGCTGTGAAACTGACAGCGGGATTTTTTTTAAAGCCGGTCTGGAAGAAGAAGCCAATGGGAAATTTCTCATCTCTGAAATACATCCGTGGGCCGGATGGAACTCTTTGGCGGGCTGGATCCTGGCCCGCAGGCCGTATGTTGGACAGCCCTGGTCAATATCAATGACTTGGATGTGGGGACCAAATGTGCTGATGACACAAAACTAGGTAGGAATGTGAGTTGTGAGGAGGATGCAAAGAGGCTTCAAGGGGATTTAGATAGGCTAAGTGAGTAGGCAAGAACATCGCAGATTGAATATAATGTGGAAAAATGTGAAGTTATCCGCTTTGGTAGGCAAATCAGAGATGCAGAGTATTTCTTAAATGGTGAGAGATTGTGCCCTGTAAGAATTTTGTATTCTTCAGAGATCATCTCTCATTCTTCTAAACAATAAAGGATACGGGACCAGTGAGTGTTGATGTCCAGAGGAACCTGGGTGTCCTTATTCATAAGTCACTGAAAGCTAACATGCAGGGGCAGCAAGCAATTATGAAGGCAAATGGTATGTTGGCCTTTATTGCAAGAGGATTTGAGTACAGGAGTAAAGAAGTCTCGCTGCAGTTGTTTCGAGCCTTGGTGAGATCGCACCTGGAGTATTGTGTACAGTTCTGGTCTCCTTTAATAAGGAAGATGTCATGAAAACCCTACATGCCAAATGGGAAAATATTAATTTCATCAGTTGGACCCTTGCCTGAGACTTTTACTGGAAATTGTTACAAATAACTTTTAAAAAGAAAAGCTGGCAGCCAAGATGGCCACTGCAAATTACAGATGAAACACCAACTGAGTAGACTGGAGACAGCATGACTGATTCAACCTAGTCAGAATAATGGGGTGCTCTTTGATTAAATTACCTGAAATGGCTTTATCAGTACGGTCGTCAAGGGCTATCAACACCCATTGACTTTGAAAGAGCCAACCTCCACCAAGTGTGACTGGACAGTTTGAGGAGTAAAGCCTTGAATATCAGAGAAGCTACCAGAAGGACCTCATTAAAGAGGTATGGGAATGTCATGTGACTACTTGCGCAGCTCTGGAGAGACTAAGCTTGGGCTGGGAAAGCAGAAGAGTAACTGAGAAGCTATCCACAGAGCAGCTCTCTCTCTCTATCTCTCTTTCCAGTACAGATCAAGAGAAGACCTGGCTGCAATGGGTAAAGCTACATCTACAGACCACCACAACCATCATCTAGGGGACAATGACCAAATCCCCTCTTCTGCCTTCTGGAGCCTAAGAAGCAAGCCTGCAGCCATGCACGTGGCCCAACGAGGACTTCAGGACTACAATTTCAACTAAGGACTCTGGGACTGATATTCAGTATTTAAATTCCATTTAGTCCAGACTTTACTCCAACCACCAAAGTTGTTTTTCCCTCTGTAATCTATTTGTTTGTGTGTGACTCTCATGTGCATGTGTATGTGGATGCGTGGCATATTTTTAGCAATTTTAACCCGTTTAGAGTGTTAAGGATAATAAACTTACTTCTTTCTTGTTTCAGCTCAAGAAAACCTGTCTGATTGGTTCTTTTGTAATTACATGAGAGGAACAGAAGCAAGCACTCACTGAGGTGGTAAGTTCAATCACTGTGTAGAAAGGATAAACCCTGTTGCGGTCAAATCAGAGAAGGAGTGAAAGGGGGAGCCTGAGACCCCTTCCTCAGCTGGCCTTAACAAAGGATACACTTGCCACAGAGGGAGTGCAACGAAGGTTCACCAGACTGATCCCTGGGATGGTGAGATTGTTCTATGAGGAGAGATTGAGGAGACTGGTCCCGTATTCTTTATTGTTTAGAAGAATGAGAGATGATCTCTGAAGAATACAAAATTCTTACAGGGCTCAACAGGGTAGATGCAGGAAGGATGTTTCCCCTGTCTGGGGGGTCTAGAACCAGGGGGCAGAGTCTCAGAATAAAGGGCAGGCCAATTAAGACTGAGATGAGGAGGAATTTCTTCACTCAGAGGATGGTGAATCTTTGGAATTCTCTACCCCAGAGGGCTGTGGAAGCTCAGTCATTGAACAAACAAACAAAGAACAAAGAACAGTTCAGCACAGGAACAGGCCATTCGGCCCTCCAAGACTGTGCCGATCTTGATGCCTGCCTAAACTAAAACCTTCTGCACTTCCGGGGATCGTATCCCTCTATTCCCTTCCTATTCATGTATTTGTCAAGATGCCTCTTAAACATCGCTATCGTACCTGCTTCCACCACCTCCCCCGGCAGCAGGTTCCAGGCACTCACCACCCTCTATGTAAAGAACTTGCCTCGCATATCCCCTCTAAACTTTGCCCCTCTCACCTTAAACCTATGTCCCCTAGTAACTGACTCTTCCACCCTGGGAAAAAGCTTCTGACTATCCACTCTGTCCATGCCGCTCATAACTTTGTAAACCTCTATCATGTCGCCCCTCCACCTCCGTCATTCCAGTGAAAACAATCCGAGTTTATCCAACCTCTCCTCATGGCTAATGCCCTCCAGAACGGGCAACATCCTGGTAAACCTCTTCTATACCTCTTCTGTACCCTCTCCAAAGCCTCCACGTCCTTCTGGTAGTGTGGCGACCAGAATTGCACCCAATATTCTAAGTGTGGCCTAACTAAAGTTCTGTACAGCTGCAGCATGACTTGCCAATTTTTATACTCTATGCCCCGACCGATGAAAGCAAGCATGCCGTATGCCTTCTTGACTACCTTATCCACCTGCGTTGCCACTTTCAGTGACCTGTGGACCTGTACGCCCAGATCTCTCTGCCTGTCAATACTCCTAAGGGTTCTGCCATTTACTGTATACTTCCCACCTGCATTAGACCTTCCAAAATGCATTACCTCATATTTGTCCGGATTAAACTCCATCTGCCATTTCTCCGCCCAAGTCTCCAATCAATCTATATCCTGCTGTATCCTCTGACAATCCTCATCACTATCCGCAACTCCACCAACCTTTATGTCGTCCGCAAACTTACTAATCAGACCAGCTACATTTTCCTCCAAATCATTTATATATACTGCAAACAGCAAAGGTCCCAGCACTGATCCCTGCGGAACACCACTAGTCACATCCCTCCATTCAGAAAAGCACCCTTCCACTGTTACCCTCTGTCTTCGATGACCGATCCAGTTCTGTATCCATCTTGCCAGCTCACCTCTGATCCTGTGTGACTTCACCTTTTGTACCAGTCTGCCATGAGGGACCTTGTCAAAGGCTTTACTGAAGTCCATATAGATAACATCCACTGCCCTTCCTTCATCAATCATCTTCGTCACTTCCTCAAAAAACTCAATCAAATTAGTGAGGCACGACCTCCCCTTCACAAAACCATGCTGCCTCTCACTAATAAGTTTGTTTGTTTCCAAATGGGAGTAAATCCTGTCCCGAAGAATCCTCTCTAATAATATCGCTACCACCGATGTAAAGCTCACCGACCTATAATTTCCTGGATTATCCTTGCCACCCTTCTTAAACAAAGGAACAACATTGGCTATTCTCCAGTCCTCTGGGACCTCACCTGTTGCCAATGAGGAAGCAAAGATTTCTGTCAAGGCCCCAGCAATTTCTTCCCTTGCCTCCCTCAGTATTCTGGGGTAGATCCCATCAGGCCCTGGGGACTTATCTACCTTAATGCTTTGCAAGACACCCAACACCTACTCCTTTTTGATAATGAGATGATTGAGACTATCTACATTCCCTTCCCTAGGCTCATCATCCACCAAGTCCTTCTCTTTGGTGAATACTGATGCAAAGTACTCATTTAGTACCTCGCCCATTTCCTCTGGTTCCACACATAGATTCCCTTCGCTGTCCTTGTGTATGTTCAAGACAGAGATCAATAGATTTCTAGATATTAAAGATATCAAAGGATATGGGGATAGTGCGGGAAAATGGCGTTGAGGTAGAAGATCAGCCATGATGTAGTGGCCATTTCGGAGACATGGGTAGAGCAGGGGCAGGAATGGATGTTGCAGGTTCCGGGATTTTGATGTTTCAGTAAGAACAGAGAAGATGGTAAAAGAGGAGGGGGTGTGGCATTGTTAATCAAGGAGAGTATTACAGCGGCAGAAAGGACGTTTGAGGACTCGTCTACTGAGGTAGTATGGGCCGAGGTTAGAAACAGGAGAGGAGAGGTCACCCTGTTGGGAGTCTTCTATAGACCTCCAAATAGTTCCAGAGATGTAGAGGAAAGGATAGCGAAGATGATTCTCGACAGGGGTGAGAGTAACAGGGTAGTTGTTATGGGGGACTTTAACTTTCCAAATATTGACTGGAAATACTATAGTTCGAGCACTTTAGATGGGTCAGTTTTTGTCCAGTGTGTGCAGGAGGGTTTTCTGACACAGTATGTAGACAGGCCAACCAGGGGCGATGCCACATTGGATTTGGTACTGGGTAATGAACCCGGCCAGGTGTTAGATTTAGATGTAGGTGAGCACTTTGGTGATAGTGATCACAATTCGGTTAGGTTTACCTTAGCGATGGGCAGAGACAGGTATATACCGCAGGGCAAGAATTATAGCTGGGGGAAAGGAAATTATGATGCAATTAGGCAAGATTTAGGATGCGTAGGATGGGGAAGGAAACTGCATGGGATGGGCACAATCAAAATGTGGAGCTTATTCAAGGAGCAGCTACTGCGTGTCCTTGATAAGTATGTACCTGTCAGGCAGGGAGGAAGCTGTCGAGCGAGGGAGCCGTGGTTTAATAAAGAAGTTGAAGCGCTTGTCAAAAGGAAGAAGAAGGCTTATGTTAGGATGAGACGTGAAGGCTCAGTTAGGGCGCTTGAGAGTTACAAGCTAGCCAGGAAGGATCTAAAGGGAGAGCTAAGAAGAGCAAGGAGAGGACACGAGAAGTCATTGGCGGATTCTTTCTTCTTTTGGGCCTCCTTATCTCGAGAGACAATGGATACGCGCCTGGAGGTGGTCAGTGGTTTGTGAAGCAGCGCCTGGAGTGGCTATAAAGGCCAATTCTGGAGTGACAGGCTCTTCCACAGGTGCTGCAGAGAAATTTGTTTGTTGGGGCTGTTGCACAGTTGGCTCTCCCCTTGCGCCTCTGTCTTTTTTCCTGCCAACTACTAAGTCTCTTCGACTCGCCACAATTTAGCCCTGTCTTTATGGCTGCCCGCCAGCTCTGGCGAATGCTGGCAACTGACTCCCACGACTTGTGATCAATGTCACACGATTTCATGTCGCGTTTGCAGACGTCTTTATAACGGAGACATGGACGGCCGGTGGGTCTGATACCAGTGGCGAGCTCGCTGTACAATGTGTCTTTGGGGATCCTGCCATCTTCCATGCGGCTCACATGGCCAAGCCATCTCAAGCGCCGCTGGCGGATAGGATCAAGGAAAACCCTCAGGCTTTCTATAGGTATATCAGGAATTAAAGAATGACTAGAGTTAGATTAGGGCCAATCAAGGATAGTAGTGGGAAGTTGTGTGTGGAATCAGAGGAGATAGGGAAAGCGTTAAATGAATATTTTTCGTCAGTATTTACAGTACAGAAAGAAAATGTTGTCGAGGAGAATACTGAGGTTCAGACTACTAGGCTCGATGGGATTGAGGTTCACAAGGAGGAGGTGTTAGCAATTTTGGAAAGTGTGAAAATAGATAAGTCCCCTAGGCCAGATGGGATTTATCCTAGGATTCTCTGGGAAGCTAGGGAGGAGATTGCAGAGCCTTTGTCCTTGATCCTTATGTCGTCATTGTCGACAGGAATAGTGCCGGAAGACTGGAGGATAGCAAATGTTGTCCCCTTGTTCAAGAAGGGGAGTAGAGACAGCCCTGGTAATTATAGACCTGTGAGCCTTACTTCGGTTGTGGGTAAAATGTTGGAAAAGGTTATAAGAGACAGGATTTATAATCATCTTGAAAAGAATAAGTTCATTAGAGATAGTCAGCACGGTTTTGTGAAGGGGAGTTTTTCGAGAAGGTGACCAAACAGGTGGATGAGGGTAAAGCAGTGGATGTGGTGTATCTGGATTTCAGTAAGGCGTTTGATAAGGTTCCCCACGGTAGGCTATTGCAAAAAATACGGAGGTATGGGGTTGAAGGTGATTTAGAGCTTTGGATCAGAAATTGGCTAGCTGAAAGAAGATAGAGGGTGGTGGTTGATGGCAAATGTTCATCCTGGAGTTTAGTTACTAGTGGTGTCCCGCAAGGATCTGTTTTGGGGCCACTGCTGTTTGTCATTTTTATAAATGACCTGGAAGAGGGTGTAGAAGGGTGGGTTAGTACATTTGCGGATGACACGAAGGTCGGTGGAGTTGTGGATAGTGCCGAAGGATGTTGTAGGTTACAGAGGGACATAGATAGGCTGCAGAGCTGGGCTGAGAGATGGCAAATGGAGTTTAATGCGGAAAAGTGTGAGGTGATTCACTTTGGAAGGAGTAACAGGAATGCAGAGTACTGGGCTAATGGGAAGATTCTTGGTAGTGTAGATGAACAGAGAGATCTTGGTGTCCAGGTACATAAATCCCTGAAAGTTGCCACCCAGGTTAATAGGGCTGTTAAGAAGGCATATGGTGTGTTAGCTTTTATTAGTAGGGGGATCGAGTTTAGGAGCCACGAGGTCATGCTGCAGCTGTACAAAACTCTGGTGAGACCGCACCTGGAGTATTGCGTGCAGTTCTGGTCACCGCATTATAGGAAGGATGTGGAAGCTTTGGAAAGGGTGCAGAGGAGATTTACTAGGATGTTGCCTGGTATGGAGGGAAGGTCTTACGAGGAAAGGCTGAGGGACTTGAGGTTGTTTTCGTTGGAGAGAAGGAGGAGGAGAGGTGACTTAATAGAGACATATAAGATAATCAGAGGGTTAGATAGGGTGGATAGTGAGAGTCTTTTTCCTCGGATGGTGATGGCAAACACGAGGGGACATAGCTTTAAGTTGAGGGGTGATAGATATAGGACAGATGTCAGAGGTAGTTTCTTTACTCAGAGAGTAGTAGGGGCGTGGAACGCCCTGCCTGCAACAGTAGTAGACTCGCCAACTTTAAGGGCATTTAAGTGGTCATTGGATAGACATATGGATGAAAATGGAATAGTGTAGGTCAGATGGTTTCACAGGTCGGCGCAACATCGAGGGCCGAAGGGCCTGTACTGCGCTGTAATGTTCTAATTCTTCTAATTCTAATGATCTCGTTGAATGGCAGAGCAGGCCCAAGGGGCCGAATGGCCTCCCCGCTCCTATTTCCTATGTTCCTATGTTTCATTCCCGACCTCACCAGGGCCTGAAAATTCAGCTCTCAGTGTCACCTCAGAAGCAAAAGGTTGTGAGATCAAGCTTCACTCCAGGGATTTAAGCACAAAATCCAGGCTGATACACCCAGTACAGTGCTGAGGAAATGCCACACTGCCGGAGGTACCATCTTTCAGAGGAGACATTAAACTAAAGCTGCACTCTCTGGGTGGACGTAAAAGATTCCCTGGCACTGTTTGGGAAAGAGCAAGGCAGGTCTCCCCAGTGCCCAATAGTCATCCCTCAAACAATATCAATAAAAAAATTGATTGCCTGACCATTTCGCTCATTGCTGTTTGTGGGAGCTTGCTGTGTGCAAATTGGCTGCCGCATTTCCAACATTACAACAGTGACTTCACTTCAAAAGGTGCAAAGCACTTTGAGACATCCTGACACTGTGAAAAGTGCTATATAAATGCAAGTTCTTTCTTTAAATGGCTTAATGCTTCCTTTACCAAATTAGCTTGCTCTGAAGGCTGCGCCAGCTACTTCTTGGAAAAGTCGGTCTAGCTGCGGCTTAACCAGCAGGTCCTTGAAGGGACTGCCACCAAAAAAGGCAAATTTGAAAAAAATATTTACCTGGTGTAGAGCCAGGAGGTTCAAAACTGCTCCCATACTCACTACCAGTCACTGAGGGCGAACAAGCAAATTTATCTCATTACAATTTCTGGCTCGGTCATAGACGACAGAGGGTAGCAGTGGAAAGGTGCTTTTCTGAATGGAGGGATGAGATTAGTGGTGTTCCGCAGGCATCAGTGCTGGGACCTTTGCTCTTTGTAGTATATATAAATGATTTGGAGGAAAATGTAGCTGGTCTGATTAGTAAGTTTGCGGACGACACAAAGGTTGGTGGAGTTGCAGATAGTGATGAGGATTGTCAGAGGATACAGCAGGATATAGATCGGTTGGAGACTTGGGCGGAGAAATGGCAGATGGAGTTTAATCCGGACAAATGTGAAGTAATGCATTTTGGAAGGTCTAATGCAGGTGGGAAGTATACAGTAAATGGCAGAACCCTTAGGAGTATTGACAGGCAGAGAGATCTGGGCGTACAAGTCCACAGGTCACTGAAAGTGGCAACGCAGGTGGATAAGGTAGTCAAGAAGGCATATGGCATGCTTGCCTTCATCGGTCAGGGCATAGAGTATAAAAATTGGCAAGTCATGTTGCAGCTGTACAGAACTTTAGTTAGGCCACACTTAGAATATTGGGTGCAATTCTGGTCGCCACACTACCAGAAGGACGTGGAGGCTTTGGAGAGGGTACAGAAGAGGTTTACCAGGATGTTGCCCGTTCTGGAGGGCATTAGCCATGAGGAGAGGTTGGATAAACTCAGATTGTTTTCACTGGAACGACGGAGGTGGAGGGGCGACATGATAGAGGTTTACAAAGTTATGAGCGGCATGGACAGAGTGGATAGTCAGAAGCTTTTTCCCAGGGTGGAAGAGTCAGTTACTAAGGGACATATGTTTAAGGTGCATGGGGCAAAGTTTAGAGGGGATGTGCGAGGCATGTTCTTTACACAGAGGGTGGTGAGTGCCTGGAACTTGCTGCCGGGGGAGGTGGTGGAAGCAGGTACGATAGCGACGTTTAAGAGGCATCTTGACAAATACATGAATAGGAAGGGAATAGAGGGATACGCTCCCCGGAAGTGCAGAAGGTTTTAGTTTAGGCAGGCATCAAGATCGGCGCAGGCTTGGAGGGCCGAATGGCCTGTTCCTGTGCTGTACTGTTCTTTGTTCTTTGTTCTAATCTCAACTTCAAGGGACTTAATGGAAACTGATGCATTAGAAGTAACTGACAACTGGACAGCCAATTGGAAGGCACCTACGAAAATATTACTGGTCGTCAAACTAAACAGCCACTAATTTGCAGGGCAATCCAGTTACGGACTGCACAGTTTCTGCGACAGGTAGAGGGAGAGTGCAGGAGGCAGGAGGACACAGTGAAGTGAGCTGGAGGAACAAGTCATTAATGCGCAGGGGGCTAAGCAATCCTCGATGGTCATCGCACAAGAAGTCAACATTGGGCCAAGACTTCAAGAAAAGTGTTAAGGTGTGAAATGAGGATAAGTGTAAATAAACAGTCCCTGTCATTCATGGAGGCTGCAAGTAGCCCCGTATACTAATTCAATTCATTTAGCTTTATGCCCATCAATCAATAAATTCTGATGTTATTATATAAAGGTCAAATCAAAACTTGTGGATTTCAATTTTGCTCCTTATCAAAAGAAAGACTTGCATCTTTATTGCACCTTTCATGATTTCAGAGCATCCCAAAGTGCTTTACTGCTAATGAAGTACTTTCTAAAGTGTAGTCACTGTTGTAATGTCGGAAAAGTAGCAGGCAATTTGCACACAGTAAGCTCCCACAAACAGCAATGTGATAATGACCAGATAATCTGTTTTGGTCATGTTGGTTGAGGGATAAATATAGGCCAGGGCACAGGGAGAACTCCCCTGCTCTTCTTCGAAATAGTACCAAGGGAACTTTAACATCAACCTGAGGGGGCAGACGGAGCCTCGGTTTAATGGCTCATCCCACAGTTATTTATTTTCTTTGTGGTAACGTATCCCTTTAATTGATAAAAGCAAAATACTGCAGATGCTGGAAATCTGAAATAAAAACAGAAAGTGCTGGAAATACTCAGCAGGTCAGGCAGCATCTGTGGAGAGAGAAGCAGAGTTAACGTTTCAAGTCTGTAACCTTTCATCAGAACAGGCAAAGGTTAGAAAAGAATTAGGTTTTAAGCAAGTGAAGGGGGTGGGGGGTGTGGGGAAGAGAACAAAAGGGAAGGTGTGTGATAGGGCAGAGGGCAGGAGAGATTAAATATCAAAGCTGTCATGGGACAAAGGCAAAGAGAGTGTTAATGCTTTTGGTGAAAGACAATGCATTAGTCCAGAGAGAGTGTTAATGGCAGAATAATGAGCAGCTCTGTCTACATGAAAAACAGGCACATGGTTAAAAAAATAAAAATAAAATAAAAAATATGAAAATATTCTTAAAAAGGCCAGTCATGTTCTGAAGTGATTGGACTCAATGTTCAGTCACACATTGAACTACTTTTTGAAGTGCAGTCATTGTTGTCTTGCAAAAATATTGGCCTAGATTACGCTGCCAACAATGAAGTGATAGTGATCGTCACTAAACTCGAAGAAAGCTGCCCACAAAGATCTAGCAATCTCTGTAGCATGGATTTCCTCTTTCCCAATGTTACCTTGTCTATGGTACCAAGACAAGGGGATCTCCAGGCGTCCAACAACAGCGATGACATCAAGCAGGGAAAGCAGCCAATCACATTGAAGTATTCTCACAAGCAGCGCACCAGGAAGTAAAATGCACTGATCATCCTTAACTTTAAGCTGCCAGCCGTGGCTCAGCTGGTAGCACTCTGGTCTCTGAATCGCAAGGTTCCAGGTTCATAGTCCCAATCCACACTGATACCCCAGTGCAGTATTGAGGCTGTGCTGCACTGTCAGAAGTGCCGTCTTTTGGATGAGATGTTAAACTGATGTCTCATCTGCCTGCTCGGGTGGATGTAAAAGATCCCCTATCACTATTTCAAAGAAGAGCAGGAGACATTCTCCCTGGCCAGTATTTATCCCTCAATCAACATCATAAAAACAGATTATCTGGTTATTATCACATTGCTGTGTGTGGGAGATTGCTGAGTGCAAGTTGGTCATAGCATTTCCTACATTACAACAGCGCCTACATTTCAAAAAAGTACTTAATTGGCTGCAAAGCACTTTTGAAACATCCAGTGGTTGTGAAAAGCCCGATGTAAATGCAAGTCTTTCTTTCTTTTACAATTAATTTTTACAGAGAGTGAAATAAGTGATTGGGACATAACACATGGAATTAAGGTGGAAGTTAAAATATCATAAACAAGCCTTAAAAATATATTTTAAAAATATGTGGAACTTTTTTTTATCAGAATTAAGAAATTGGACATTCCACAAATATAAAATTAGACTTCCAGGGCCAGAAAGGTTTTTCAGCAGTACGTTTGAATTAGTATGCTATTAAAAACACTCCATTCAACAAGATGCAACATTTTCAAGGGTTTTTACAATGAACCTAATAGTGTAAAAGGGCACGTTCTCATCAGTTTAGTGATTTCTGTTTGATTGCTGTTTGCGGAGACTTCAGAAACACACCCAGAATCACAGAATTGTTACAGCGCAGAAGGAGGCCATTCAGCCCATTGAGTCTGCACCAGCTCTCCCATGAGCAACTCACTTAGTGCCATTCCCCACTTTCTCCCTGTAACACTGCACATTCTTCCTATGAAGAAGCATAGAATCACTGATGGCAACTTCTGGATTTCCATGTCTAACCACGCTTGTGTGGACCCCAGAAGCTGATGTCAGTTTCAGAGGATTAATGACGACAAACACTGACAGCATTTCCGTCATTACCATTGCAAAATCCAGGCCCTTATGGTTATTTGTACTTTGAGCCTGAAGGTATACAGTGTAATAACGTGTATACTACATCTGACAGTTGTGACGGAAACCACACCTGCCAGATGGAAATATATTAATTTTGTTATATGGAACATTATTTGAACACTTACTGGACATTGAAATAACTTGTTTAAAAAGACCACAGAACAGTGGCTGAAAACATTGGCTGCATATTTGCATTCTAAAAGACAGTTGCATGAAGAGACAATGGGAGTACTCCCTGATTCAATTAGCCAGATGGGTTTTGTCAATAATGATGATCAAGAGACATTAAGGGTCATTGAATGTGTGAGAGCCAGCATTCCACTCCCCCATTGAGAGTGTTCGGTAGGCTTGGAAGAATCCACAAACCCCGCAGGAGAGGCTGTTCCAAATAAGGAGCTAGTCACATGACTAACCTGCTGGCCAACCTTGGGCTTTTTGAATTGTGGCTGATACAGAAAGGAAGAGACTGCAATTGAACTTCAAGAAGAGAGCACCTCTCTCTCTCTCTCTCTCTCTCTCTCATGCCGAGTTGATGATCCATCTCGGCCTACTCCTGAAGTCCCCAACATCACAGATGCCAAACTTCAGCCAATTCGATTCAATGCGCGTGCTATCAAGAAACGACTGAAGGCACTGGATACTGCAAAAGCTATGGCCCTGACAATATTCCAGCAATAGTATGAAGACTTGTGCTCCAGAACTTGCCGTGCCCCTAGCCAAGCTGTTCCAGTACAGCTACAACACTGGCATCTACCCTGCAATGTGGAAAATTGCCCAGGTATGTCCTGTACACAAAAAGCAGGACAAGTCCAACCCGGCCAATTACCACCCCCATCAGCCTACTCTCAATCATCAGTAAAGTGATGGAAGGTCTCATCAACAGTGCCATCAAGCGGCACTTGCTTAGCAATAACCTGCTCAGTGACGCTCAGTTTGGGTTCCGCCAGGGCCACTCAGCTCCTGACCTCATTACAGCCTTGGTTCAAACATGGACAAAAGAGCTGAACTCAAGAGGTGAGGTGAGAGTGACTGCCCTTGACATCAAGGCAGCATTTGACAGAGTATGCCATCAAGGAGCTCTAGCAAAACTGAGGTCAATGGGAATCAGGGGGAAAGCCCTCTGCTGGCTGGAGTCATACCTAGCGCAAAGGAAGATGGTTGTAGTTTTTGGAGGTCAATCATCTGAGCTCCAGGACATCACTGCAGGAGTTCCTCAGGGTAATGTCCTAGGCCCAACCATCTTCAGCTGCTTCATCAATGACCTTCCCTCAATCATAAGGTCAGAAGTGGGGATGTTCGCTGATGATTGCACAATGTTCAGCACCATTCGTGACTCCTCAGATACGGAAGCAGTCCGTGTAGAAATGCAGCAAGACCCGGACAATATCCAGACTTGGGCTGATAAGTGGCAAGTAACATTCGCGCCACACAAGTGCCAGGCAATGACCATCTCCAACAAGAGAGAATCTAAGCATCTCCCCTTGACATTCAACAGCATTACCATCGCTGAATACCCCACTATCAACATCCGTGGGGCTACCATTGACCAGAAACTGAACTGGAGTAGCCATATAAATACTGTGGCTACAAGAGCAGGTCAGAGGCTAGGAATCCTGTGGCGAGTAACTCACCTCCAGACTCCCCAAAGCCTGTCCACCATTTACAAGGCACAAGTCAGGTGTGTGATGGAATACTCTCCACTTGCCTGGATGGGTGCAGCTCCAACAACACTCAAGAAGCTCGACACCATCCAGGACAAAGCAGCCCGCTTGATTGGCACCCCATCTACAAACATTCACTCCTTCCACCACAAACGCACAGTGGCAGCAGTGTGTACCATCTACAAGATGCACTGCAGCAATGCACCAAGGCTCCTTAGACAGCATCTTCCAAACCCGCGACCTCTACCAACCAGAAGGACAAGGGCAGCAAATGCATGGGAACACCACCACCTGCAAGTTCCCCTCCAAGTCACACACCATCCTGACTTGGAACTATATCGCCGTTCCTTCACTGTTGCTGGGTCAAAATCCTGGAACTCCTTTCCAAACAGCACTGTGAGTATACCTACCCCAAATGGACTGCAGCGGTTCAAGAAGGCAGCTGACAACCACCTTCTCAAGGGTAATTAGGGATGGGCAATAAATGCTGGTCTGGCCAGCGATGCCCACATCCCATGAATGAATTAAAAAAAACGCAAAGTTCCAGGGACCCATGGAAGTAACTTAAGCCACAAGACAGAAGACCAGCGAAACAAGTTTGAGAGTGCGCACTGGGCCCCAACGAGAACTTCAAGACTTAACTTCAATCAAAGACTTTACATCCAACTCAAATCCAGTAACTGAATTTCCATCTATTACTTCGAACCTTCCCCCCTTTAATTCTTTCTCATCCTCTGTATCTATTTGTGTGTGTGTTTATTATGTATGCATGCTAGCATGGTCGTGTTATGTATTTTTAGTAGTTTTAACTGAATTAGAGTTTTAAGGTTAATAAACTTACACCTTTCTTGTTTAAATCTGAGAAAACCTGTCTGGTTGATTTCTTTGCAATGACAATTAGAGAGCAGTGAGCAAGGACTCACTGAGGGGAAGCTAAAAACTCTGCCTTTTAAAAGTTAAACCCTGTTACGGCCAAACCAGGAAAAGGCTGAGACGGGAGCCCTAGACCCCTTTCTCACCTGGTCGTAACAGAAATCTGGGGGCTAGTAACCTGGATTGGACCCACAGACAAATGAGAAATTGGGACTGGGAAGTCAATTTGCTCCAATCGAAAAGAGAAAATATTTCAATACAGGTTTTCTTGTGATTGTGTGTGATGGAATACTAACATGTCTGTGACTGAAGCCAGTACACTCCCAGGTCAAGGTGACATAACTTGGGATCAGTTAAAGGCACTATCTATGGAAGAGTCGAGGAATATGGCTGAGCAGTGTGGGATCACTTTCTGTGCCAAGGCTAGGAAATCGGAACTCCTAAGACCAGTGGCCAACCATTTTTCCCTCAAACCTGAAGAGTCAGAAACAGGGTTAGAAATAGACTCCAACAGGGTATTGCTAGCAAAGGTCCAATTGGAACAGAGGAAACTTGAATTAGAAGGCAGGGAAAGAGAGAGAGAAAAGGAGAGACAGGAGAAAGAAAAAGAAAGGAGAGAGAAAGAGAAAGAAATTTCCAGAAGGAATGAGAGGAAAGAGAGATGAGGCGGCTTGAATTAACTCGGGGGAGACAGAGTAACCCCAGTGAAAGCATGTCCAACATGGAGAGTAGTAATTCGGGGCTGTGTACGAAATTTTCTCACCTGATTGAAACACAGTATGTTGGCACATTACATATACCATGTTATCTGACAGTATGTTAACAAATGACACATACCACTGTACCTTACAGTATGTTAACACATGCAATATACCATTGTATCTGATAGTATATTAACACATGACATATACCACTGTATCTGACAGTATGCCAACACATTATATAATTTTTTATTCATTCATGGGATGTGAGTATCATTGTCAAGGCCAGCATTTATTGCCCATCCCTCGTTCCCTGTGAGAAGGTGGTGGCGAGCCGCCTTCTTGAACTGCTGCAGTCCGTGTGGTGTAGGTACACCCACAGTTCTGTTAGAGAGGGAGTTCCAGGATTTTGACCCAACAACAATGAAGGAACAACAATATATTTCCAAGTCAGTGTGTCCATGGTGTTCCCATGCGCTTGCAGCCCTTGTTCTTCTAGGTGGTAGGGGTTGAGGATTTGGAAGTTGCTGTCAAAGAAGCCACTGCACTGGACAATATACTACTACATATAACACAGCATTTGACAGCACAGCAGATGATATATACCTTTTGTCCTGACAGTGTATTAATACAAGATATACAGCAGCTCCTGATCATATATTATCACATGGCATATACCATGCTGCCTGTTTTCTGATTTTTTAAAAATACATGTTTGAATAGGTTTATGTGTTTAGGATAATTGAAAGTCAAATTTTATTGCAGCACAATAATGCTTAGGATACAAAAGAGTTGTTAAGATTTGACAAATGGGAAGTTAATACATGTCAGCAATTCAAGCAGCTGGCATGACCTGACATGGGTTGTGTTGGCTTATGATGCTGGGCTGTTAGTGCAGGCTGTAATCTGGGGTTCCATGTCAGGGCTGTGCAATCCTCTCGTGTGTTACTCTGTTTATGTGCCTGCAGCACTCCTAGTTACACAGTAACATGTTCAGACTAAGCCACCTTTTCAGGGAAATTAGGGATGGGCAACAAATGCTGGTCATGCTAGTGACGCCCACATCCCATGAAAGAATTCTTAAAAATCTGGCAATGCAACTCAAAGGAAAATGGACAAACAAGTTCATCTCCTTAAAGAATGAACTTGCACTTGTTTAAGTTTCTTGTCACATCCTTGGTATGCCCCTGAGCACTTCATCCACAGCCATATTATACTTTGGAAACGGCTGATGTCCCTGACTCCTTCACGTGCAGGAAGTGTGTCCAGCTGCAGCTCTTGTTAGACCGCATGACGGCTCTGGAGCTGCGGATGGACTCACTTTGGAGCATCCGCGATGCTGAGGAGGTCGTGGATAGCACGTTTAGTGAATTGGTCACACCGCAGATTAGGATTGCTGAGGGAGAAAGGGAATGGGTGACCAAAAGGCAGAGAAAGAGCAGGAAGGCAGCACAGGTGTCCCCTGCGGTCATCTCCCTCCACAACAGGTATACCGTTTTGGATACTGTTGAGGGAGATGGCTCACCAGGGGAAGGCAGCAGTAGCCAGGTTCATGGCACCGTGGCTGGCTCTGCTGTTCAGAAGGGCAGGAAAAAGAGTGGAAGGGCTATAGTCATAGGGGATTCGATTGTAAGGGGAGTAGATAGGCGGTTCTGTGGTCGAAAACGAGACTCCCGAATGGTATGTTGCCTCCCAGGTGCACGGGTCAGGGATGTCTCAGATCGGCTGCAGAACATTCTGAAGGGGGAGGGTGAACAGCCAGTTGTCGTTGTGCACATAGGCACCAATGATATAGGTAAAAAACGGGATGAGGTCCTACAAGCGGAATTTAGGGAGTTAGGAGCCAAGTTAAAAAGTAGGACCTCAGAGGTAGTAATCTCAGGATTGCTACCAGTGCCACGTGATAGTCAGAGTAGAAATGAAAGAATAGTCAGGATGAATGCGTGGCTTGAGAGATGGTGCAGGAGGGAGGGGTTCAGATTTTTGGGACATTTGGACCGGTTCTGGGGGAGGTGGGACTATTACAAATTGGACGGTCTACACCTGGGCCGGACTGGAACCAATGTCCTTGGGGGTGCTTTTGCTAACGCTGTTGGGGAGGGTTTAAACTAATGTGGCAGGGGGATGGGAACCAAATGAAGTCAGTGGAGAGTAAGGATGTAGTAACTAAAGCCTGTAAGGAACTAGATAATGAAGTCAGCGTGACTAAGGGAAAGAGTAGGCAGGGAGCAGATGATGAAAGCAAAGGGACTGGTGGTCTGAGGTGTATTTGTTTTAACGCAAGAAGTGTAGTAGGTAAGGCAGATGAACTTAGGGCTTGGATTAGTACCTGGGAGTATGATGTTATTGCTATTACTGAGACTTGGTTAAGGGAAGGGCATGATTGGCAACTAAATATCCCAGGATACCGATGCTTCAGGCGGGATAGAGAGGGAGGTAAAAGGGGTGGAGGAGTTGCATTACTGGTCAAAGAGGATATCACAGCTGTGCTGAAGGAAGGCACTATGGAGGACTCGAGCTGTGAGGCAATATGGGCAGAACTCAGAAATAGGAAGGGTGCGGTAACAATGTTGGGGCTGTACTACAGGCCTCCCAACAGCGAGCGTGAGATAGAGGTACAAATATGTAAACAGATTATGGAAAGCTGTAGGAGCAACAGGGTGGTGGTGATAGGAGATTTTAATTTTCCCAACATTGACTGGGATTCACTTAGTGTTAGAGGTCTAGATGGAGCAGAATTTGTAAGGAGCATCCAGGAGGGTTTTCTAGAGCAGTATGTAAATAGTCCAACTCGGGAAGGGGCCATACTGGACCTGGTGTTGGGAAATGAGCCCGGCCAGGTGGTTGACGTTTCAGTAGGGGACTACTTTGGGAATAGTGATCACAATTCCGTAAGTTTTAGAATACTCTTGGACAAAGACGAGAGTGGTCCGAAAGGAAGAGTGCTAAATTGGGGGAAGGCCAACTATACCAAAATTCAGCAGGAGCTGGGGAATGTAGATTGGGAGCAGCTGTTTGAAGGTAAATCCACTTTTGATATGTGGGAGGCTTTTAAAGAGAGGTTGATTGGCGTGCAGGAGAGACATGTTCCTGTGAAAATGAGGGGTAGAAATGGCAAGATTAGGGAACCATGGATGACAGGTGAAATTGTGAGACTAGCTAAGAGGGAAAAGGAAGCACACATAAGGGCTAGGCGGCTGAAGAAAGACGAAGCTTTGAAAGAATATCGGGATTGTAGGCGCAATCTGAAAAGAGGAATTAAGAGGGCTAAAAGGGGTCATGAAATATCTTTAGCAAACAGGGTTAAGGAAAATCCCAAAGCCTTTTATTCATATATAAGGAGCAAGAGGGTAACTAGAGAAAGGATTGGCCCACTCAAGGACAAAGGAGGAAAGTTATGCGTGGAGTCAGAGAAAATGGGTGAGATTCTAAACGAGTACTTTGCATCGGTATTCACCGAGGAGAGGGACATGACGGATGTTGAGGTTAGGGACAGATGTTTGATTACTCTAGGTCAAGATGGCATAAGGAGGGAGGAAGTGTTGGGTATTCTAAAAGGCATTAAGGTGGACAAGTCCCGAGGTCCGGATGGGATCTATCCCAGATTACTGTGGGAAGCGAGAGAGGAAATAGTTGGGGCCTTAACATCCTTAAACACGGGTGAGGTCCCGGAGGACTGGAGAATTGCTAATGTTGTCCCCTTGCTTAAGAAGGGTAGCAGGGAAAATCCAGGTAATTATAGACCGGTGAGCCTGACGTCAGTGGTAGGGAAGCTGCTGGAGAAGATACTGAGGGATAGGATCTATTCCCATCTGGAAGAAAATGGGCTTATCAGTGATAGGCAACATGGTTTTGTGCAGGGAAGGTCATGTCTTACCAACTTAATAGAATTCTTTGAGGAAGTGACAAAGTTGATTGATGAGGGAAGGGCTGTAGATGTCATATACATGGACTTCAGTAAGGCGTTTGATAAGGTTCCCCATGGTAGGCTGATGGAGAAAGTGATGGCGCATGGGGTCCAAGGTATACTAGCTAGATGGATAAAGAACTGGCTGGGCAACAGGAGACAGAGAGTAGCAGTGGAAGGGAGTTTCTCAAAATGGAGACGTGTGACCAGTGGTGTTCCACAGGGATCCGTGCTGGGACCACTGTTGTTTGTGATATACATAAATGATTTGGAGGAAAGTATAGGTGGTCTGATTAGCAAGTTTGCAGACGACACTAAGATTGGTGGAGTAGCAGATACTGAAGGGGACTGTCAGAGAATACAGCAGAATATAGATAGACTGGAGAGTTGGGCAGAGAAATGGCAGATGGAGTTCAATCCGGGCAAATGCGAGGTGATGCATTTTGGAAGATCTAATTCAAGAGTGAACTATACAGTAAATGGAAAAGTCCTGGGGAAAATTGATGTACAGAGAGATTTGGGTGTTCAGGTCCATTGTTCCCTGAAGGTGGCAACGCAGGTCAATAGAGTGGTCAAGAAGGCATACGGCATGCTTTCCTTCATCGGACGGGGTATTGAGTACAAGAGTTGGCAGGTCATATTACAGTTGTATAGGACTTTGGTTCGGCCACATTTGGAATACTGCGTGCAGTTCTGGTCGCCACATTACCAAAAGGATGTGGATGCTTTGGAGAGGGTGCAGAGGAGGTTCACCAGGATGTTACCTGGTATGGAGGGCGCTAGCTATGAAGAGAGGTTGAGTAGATTAGGATTATTTTCATTAGAAAGACGGAGGTTGAGGGGGGACCTGATTGAGGTGTACAAAATCATGAGAGGTATAGACAGGGTGGATAGCAAGAAGCTTTTTCCCAGAGTGGGGGATTCAATTACAAGGGGACACGAGTTCAAAGTGAAAGGGAAAAGTTTAGGGGGGATATGCGTGGAAAGTTCTTTACGCAGAGGGTGGTGGGTGCATGGAATGCATTACCAGCGGAGGTGGTAGACGCGGGCACGATTGCGTCTTTTAAGATGTATCTAGACAGTTACATGAATGGGCAGGAAGTAAAGAGATACAGAGGCTTAGATAATAGGCGACAGGTTTAGATAGAGGATTTGGATCGGCGTAGGCTTGGAGGGCCGAAGGGCCTGTTCCTGTGCTGTAATTTTCTTTGTTCTTTGTTCTTTGTAATGTTATGCTGGTAAATAATGTAGGTGTGCAGCAAGAGCCCACAACAAATGGGATGAACTGCCAGCAGATGGTTGATGTTGGCCAGGTCATCACAGAAACTATTTTTTTTTTAAATGAGCTGTGGGATCAGAAGTAATCCATAGTCTTGTGTTAATAAAATCATGAAGGATATATCTGCGGAAATTCCAGTCTGGTGAAGATTAGGCTGTTTTAAAGTCATAATAAATCAGCCTTTGTACAGAGCTCTGGTCAGATCCTCTCTAGAGCACAGAATGCCGCACCTCAGGAAGAATGCATTGGCCTTGGATGGAGAAGGATGCTGGGCCTAAAAGGGTTACTGATGAGGACAGGTTACCTAGACTTGGCTTGTATTTCATTGATTATAAAAGAGTAAAGAGTGATTAACTAAACTGATGATTAAAGGAGTTGACAGGGTAGATAGAGAGAAATGATTTCCTCTGGTGGTAGGAGTCCAGAACAAGAGGGCAGAACCTTATAGAGCCTGGCCATTCAAGGGTGCTGTCAGGAAACACTTCTTCACACAAAGGGTAGTGGAAATCTGGAACTTTCTCTCCCCAAAAAGCTGGACGTCAATTGAAAATTTAAAAACTGAGATCTAGAGATTTTTGTTAGGTAAGTGCATTAAGTGAAATGGAGACACAGCGGGCAAATAGAGTTAAGATATGCATCAGTCATGGTCTGGTTGAAAGGCAGAACAAGCTCGAGGGGCTGAATGGCCTCCTCCTGTTCTCCGTGTTGTATGGTTAAACAAATTAAATGTTGCAATATTTAGCAGATACTCATTGCCAACAGACTCAGCTAATAAATATGATGTTAAATTTGCCTACATAACAATGGTTACTGAACTTCCAAATAATTCATTCTGAGAAAGCTTGATAAAGTGATGTATAAATACAATGAACAAAGAACAGTACAGCACAGGAACAGGCCATTCGGCCCTCCAAGACTGTGCTGATCTTGATGCCTGCCTAAACTAAAACCTTCTGCACTTCTGGGGATCGTATCCCTCTATTCCCATCCTATTCATGTATTTGTCAAGATGCCTCTTAAACGTCGCTATCGTACCTGCTTCCACCACCTCCCCCGGCAGCAAGTTCCAGGCACTCACCACCCTCTGTGTAAAGAACTTGCAACGCACATCCCCTCTAAACTTTGCCCCTCGCACCTTAAACCTATGTTCCCTAGTAACTGACTCTTCCACCCTGGGAAAAAGCTTCTGACTATCCACTCTGTCCATGCCGCTCATAACTTTGTAAACCTCTATCATGTCGCCCCTCCACCTCCGTCGTTCCAGTGAAAACAATCCAAGTTTATCCAACCTCTCCTCATAGCTAATGCCCTCCAGACCAGGCAACATCCTGGTAAACCTCTTCTGTACCCTCTCCAAAGCCTCCACGTCCTTCTGGTAGTGTGGCGACCAGTAGTAATAAGGGCACAAGAGAGGGCAGTGAAAAGAGGTTGCTGGCACTCTTGTCTTCCCCAAAGATGAGGTGCTGAGACAATAGCGATCTTGCCTATTAGACATGTGTACAGAAATAAAACGTACAGTGACTATTTCAACAGAAGCTGAGGATTGTTGGAAACGCATCTTGCTCAACCGCTGGACCAAGAGGTTAATTATTACCCGAGATTTATTGCCGCCTATACCATGTATTAATCGCTGTTACCTGCAACTTTGGAAATTGCTTTCGGGCTGGTTGTCAGTGTGGCAGATAGGAGGGGGATTTATTGCTCACCCTCAGAGCCTGTGGACAATGAGGTGCGAATTTCCATTGAACTTTCAATGAGCATTTCAGCTGTCATCGAATAAACAAAAATTGTCCTTGTAAAACAAGCTAATAATTACTAAGCCTTTCTATTGCTTGGTTAGATAATATGGATTTTGCTGTAGGGGTTCCGTTCCCTTTAAGAAATGGTTAGAATCGCAGAATCATTGAAAAATACGGCCGAGAAGGAGGCCATTCGGCCCATCGCATCTGTGGCGGCCGGAACAGACTAACTAGGGAGGGCGGAGCGATGAAGGGGCATTGGTTTCATCAGAATAATATATCCAAAAATAGAGACTAAAATAAAAGCAAAATACGGCGGATGCTGGAAATCTGAAATACTAACAGAAAGAGAAGCTGATCGGTTTATCGGGATAATTTATGTTAATATTGAGAAGCTGATTGGTTTATCAGGATAATTTATGTTAATAGTGAGACATTTAATGCATTTTGTGTCATCACATGATATGTTTACAAACAAATTGGAGGGGGCGGGGATTTTTTTGTGCCGAATTTTCTCATTTGAAGGCGGAGCCCCTTTAATGAATGTTCCTCCACTTCTGCTTCTCATAGGTTCGAGGCGGTTCATTGCAGAGGGCGGCCAGTCTGTCTCTGCTCCCATCCTATCCCCGGTATCTGGAGCAGAGACTGTCAGCCAAAAAAAACTCTTGAGTCATGAAGAAGCTCATTGAGCAGATAAAGTGCCTGATGTCTTCGGATTGAGACAGAATTAAAAGAGGGAGATTCTCAATAGGTGCTGCAAAGATTTGAGTAAAGGAGATGACAAATCCTGTAACCCAAGTGATGCCCAGCGGTTTAAACACATACGGTCACTTTTCTATTAATATTGTTGCTTTGTAAACTATAATGTTATGCCGTTGTAACAAGAGATGCACTTAGGGCTATTGCTTCCTGTGATTAGAATATATAATATGTACCTGCCGGAATGTCAGAGAGAGAGAGAGAGAGGGGGGATGAGTTCAGATAGGCAGAGCTGGACACAGAGGAAGGGAGAGACAGCCAGAGAGAGCGGTGGCTGCATACACATCACTAGAATGAAGACAAAATCCTGTTCTGAAACCTGAACTGCTTCTCTCTTCACTGCTGCTGCCCGACCTGCTGAGTGTTTCCAGCATTTTCTGCTTTTAACTACGGATAATTATATTTCTCCCTTCCCATTGTATGATGGTCCCTCATGAATAAGCCTGATTGTAACTAGCAGATAAACTGAAGGGATCTCCCCTCCTTTCCCTTAGTGACAGATATCCCCTTGCCGATATTCTCCTGCACCATCTCCCCCCCCCCCCCCCCTTTTTTTCAACTGTTTTACATATTGTCTTCCAACCCAAGGGCTAAACTGAAAGTTCCGACAAAGCCCAATCCGTTTGAAAAGCTTGAAATGTTCAGTGTCAGCTCTTTCCTGTTTTCCCCGTAATACGGAATTTAACATCCGATATCGATCAAGTTATCGCAATTATATTTAAATAAAATCCTAAAATATAAAAATAATTGACAGCACTCTCAATCAATGCAAGCCCATGCTCGGCGCTTTTCTCTCTGTGCAATGCCCTGCTCCCAGATACTCATTCAGTCTGCATTTGTTAACCAAATCTTGGTTTCATCTAAAAATATAGAAATGACAGAATATCATTTCCTCCTTACTTGTGCTGACGGAAAATAAAAGCGGGGTCGCTGGCGGTGAGACTTGGCTCGGGAATGGGGCTGTTTGGAATCAGACAAGAACTTACATTCCCAGAGATTCTCTCTTTGTCCTCCTCTCTCCGTCTCTCGGTTTCTCTCTCCCTCTCTACGCTTGTCTCTTTCTGTTTGTCTCCACCTCTCCGTCTCTTTCTGTCTCTATCTCTCCCTCTGTCTACCTCTCTCGCTCTCCGTCTTTGCCTGTCTCTATGTTTATCTTGCTCTCTCTGTCTCTTTCTATATCTGCGTCTCTATCTCTGTGTTTCTCTTTATCTATATATCTCTCCTTGTCTGTCTCTCTATCTCTGGATATCTCGTGTTTTCTTTTGCAATTCTATTTTCTTTGGGCGGGGGGGAGGGGGGAGGAGATTAAAAGCCGCCCCTTCGCTCTGATTGGAAGCTGTGCGGAATGGAGTGCCTGGGCTCCGGGATGGGGAGGAGGGGACTGGGACTGGGATCGGCTCCAAGGACCTGAGAGCCCAGCCCTCCGCCCAACGTGACGCTTTGCTGCTTTTATCAGGGGGCCGCCGAATAAAGCATTGGCACATCAGACCACTTTCCTCCTCACAACCCCGGCACTGCTTACTGGAGAGAGAGAGAGAGAGAGAGAGAGAAGGGGGGAGTTTGCTGCAAGCTCTGATCTCATAAGAATCACAGCTCTCCCTGACTGGCAGACACAGCCAGACACCGGGAAGGAGCGGAGGCGGTGCAGCTTCCTCGCCCTGTTGGAGGACTTAAAGTTGGGCACAGTGAGGACTCTCAGCACTCCTACTGAGGGCATCTAGAGTGTGTGTGTGTCTCTCTCTCTTGTTTGGACACTCAACCATTGCAGAGGAGCCGCCACCGACTTCACAGTAATTGTTTTTAAATATACGTATTTCATTTGGGTGATTGTTATGTCTGGTTTTCAGAGTCAATGAAAGGTTAAGGACAAGAGGAAAACAAACACACACACACACACACACAGACACTGCGCCAAATAGATGCATTATTTCTGCAACTGGGAAGCTTCAAGTGTAAGGATGGAGAGGAGCTCACTGCGGATCCTTGCGGATGACACGGGCCGGTCTGCAGTTGAATCGGAATTGTTTTAATCTTTGCTCGGTTCGCTTCGAGACCCTTTATTTCTATTTTTTTTTTTAATTATTATTATTTCGCAATCTGGGTTGTCTGTCGGCTCGCTCCCAGCAATGATGTTGCTCCGCAGATTTCGCCTGCTGATCGTCATGGTCTTTCTGATCGCCTGCACCATGCACATCCTGATCGACTTACTGCCCAGGCTGGAGAGGAGACCGAGCGGCGGAGGAGGGGCAGCTGCCGGCGGGCCCGGCTGCCCCTGTCAGCACCGGGACGGGCTGCTGGCAAGCGAGCCGCAGCCCGGGCTCCCAGGCTGGGGCAAGCTGCTATCGGGGGCCGCCTCTCTAGGAGCAGGAGGAGGAGGAGGGGGTGATCCCGCCTGGCTCAACAAACACACCCTCCGGATCCTGCAGGATTTCAGCAGCGACCAGGGTCCTGGCTCCAACCGCACGGGCTCTCACCCTCTGGCCAAGGGCGAAGGAACTGGACTGAGAAAGGCCCCGGGCAGCAGCAAGAATCTCATCCCAGAGGCTGCAGAGAAAACTGTTCTCAGAGCCCCGGACGGCCCCTCCAAACTGACTGCACTCTTCAAACACCCGCTGTACCAGAGCTCAACCCCTGCCCTTACCCAGGGAGAAATCTTGTTTAACGTTAACTCAGACATCAAGTTTAACCCGAAAGTCGCCAATCCCCAGGACTGGTAAGTCATTTTGCAGCATTTCCTACCTTGCATCCAGTATTAAGCCTGATCCTGCCTTTCAGCGTGTTCCCAGTAAAATCTCTGCTCTGAATCAGAATGGAGTCAATTATATCGCTGGGGGAAGGTTAAACACTGAACTAGCCCCAGGTTATGTTCCGGCTACATTCAGCTGTTTTTGTTTCTGCCCACCCCGCTTGCACACACATCTTGTACCTACTTTTTCGGGCACTTGGTGCTGTCAAGCGCCAGGAATGTGCAGTGATTTCCCCACTCACTGTGCATCTGGCAGCTGCCGGGAAGAGGAGCTGTGCTAGATTCCGAAAGGCAGAAACATTGAGCCAGGGCTCGGCAGACAGATAATAGCAAAAAACTACAGAGAGTGAGAGAGAGAGGGTGGGTGGGGAGAGAGAGATAGAGAGAGGGTGGGTGGGGAGAGAGAGATAGAGAGAGGGTGGTGGGGAGAGAGGGGCAGACATAGAGAGGGTGGGTGGGGAGAGAGAGACAGAGAGAGTGTGAGTGGGAAGAGAGGGGCAGACATAGAGAGGGTGGGGAGAGAGAGACAGAGAAAGGGTGGGTGGGAAGAGAGGGGCAGACATAGAGAGGGTGGGTGGGAGAGTGAGACAGAGAGAGGGTGGGTGGGAAGAGAGGGGCAGACATAGAGAGGGTGGGTGGGGAGAGAGAGACAGAGAGAGGGTGGGTGGGGAGAGAGGGGCAGACAGAGAGAGGGTGGGTGGGGAGAGAGGGGCAGACATAGAGAGGGTGAGTGAGAGAGAGAGGGTGGGTGGGAAGAGAGGGGCAGACATAGAGAGGGTGGGTGGGGAGAGAGAGACAGAGAGAGAGGGTGGGTGGGGAGAGAGGGGCAGACATAGAGAGGGTGGGTGGGGAGAGAGGGGCAGACATAGAGAGGGTGGGTGCGGAGAGAGGGGCAGACATAGAGAGGGTGGGTGGGGAGAGAGGGGCAGAGAGAGAGGGAGACAGAGGCAGGGAGCCGAGGAAAGTGACAGAGAGACAGAGAGGGAACAGTAAGAGACAGAGACACACACAACGACACACCCACATGCAGACAGGCAGGGACAAGCACCAAGAGCTGGAGAAGACACAGTGAGCGATAGAAACAGAGACAGAGAAAAACAGAGACACGAAGAAAGAGATAGAGACAGATAGAGAGAAAGACAGAGCGATGAACTATGTCCCGCCCTCGTAAGAAAGCTATTTTCTGACGCACGTTGTTTTTTAATTCATCAATGGGCCTGGACGGGGCTTTGACACTGAGATTATCATTCCGCATATCCCCAAGTCTCTTTATTAGGTACTTTTGTTCTCGACGAGTAAATAGCGCAGGATTTGCGCCGTATTTGCGTCCGTTTCTCCCCTTCCCCCTTTAACGAAAAAAACTCCAGTCTCCTGCAAACCAGGTTTCCGCCGGATCGCCCCGAGTGGCAGATATTGAACCCGGCTTCACTGCCTACTGGCACCGGGGATATTGCAGCTCTGACTGGGAACCAAATAAACACATTTCACTCTCTCTCTGTCTGTCTGCTTCGTTATCCTTCCTCTCCCCCTTTCTATCAGTTTCTGTGTCTCTTCCTGTCTCTTCCCCCTCTTTCTGTTCTCTCCCTCTGCCTGCTCTCTCTATCACTCTACTCCTTTTCTGCTATCTGGTCTCTCTGCCAGTTTTCTGTCTTTATCTCTCTCTCTCCCTGCCTGCTGTCTTCTTTTCACTCGGTTCTACCTGCTTTCTATCTCAAACTTTTCATTTGCTCTATTGCTATCTGCTCTCTCTCTCTCTCTCTCTGCCTACTCCGTCTACCTGTATCAATCATTCCATTTTCTCTCTTTCTACATTCTGATGTTACGGGTTTTTATTTATTTATTTATTTAGAGAGACAGCACTGAAACAGGCTCTTCGGCCCACCGAGTCTGTGCCGACCATCAACCACCCATTTATACTAATCCTGCACTAATCCCATATTCCTACCATATCCCCACCTGTCCCTATATTTCCCTATCACCTACCTATACTAGGGGCAATTTATAATGGCCAATTTACCTACCAACCTGCAAGTCTTTGGCATGTGGGAGGAAACCGGAGCACCCGGAGGAAACCCACTTTTCTTAACCAGTTAACCGAGTTTGGGGGTCATTATCATATTGGCATCGCGCGGGCACCCGAGATGGTATTACAAATAGCGAATGGTGACAGAGTGGATCAACGGGAGATGTACAGCCTCTTCTATCAGGGAATATTGGCGTATTGTTTTCTCTGGGTGCTAAAACTAAGGGCATTCTGTGACTAAAATGGCATTAGAAACCACGGGCAAGTTAAGACAATGTTTCCAACATGACACACAGACAGCACATCCCGATTGTATGGGTTTAGTGGTTCAATATTGTTACCCAGTATGTCGCAGCTCATCCTGACTGTTCAACTCCCCTTGATTTTTGCAGTGGATTAAACAGGTGAGATGGAAGACAATCCTAGAATCTTTCTCTCCCCTCTCTCTTTATCACCTCTCTTTCCCTTCCTCCTTTTCCCCATCTTTCTCCCTCCCTCTCTCTCTCTCCTCCCCCTCACCAATTTCCGATATATGGTTACAAACGGGGGCAGGGGGTGAGACACTTTAAGGGGGAGGGGGGAACTTTATCCTAGTACCTTATTTCTCACCTGCATCTCGGACCTTGCTCCCGTTCCAACTCCATCCTTTCTCTTGCAGGATGAACGAAGAGCAGGATGCCCTTGCGCCGACCAGCGACAGCCCCACAGACTCGTACCCTAACTGGTTAAAATTTCACATCGGGATAAACCGCTATGAGTTATATTCTCGCGACAATCCAGTGGTCGAAGCTTTGCTGGGGGATCTGGTGACCCAGCGGATCTCCAGCGTAGGTGAGGGAAATCTCTATTTAAATAGCTGCTCCCTCACTCCAATGTACTTCTTTGCCCTTTCATTTTTAGTGTGTGTGCAATGAGAGTTTTCCCCAGTGTCTTAAGAGGGAGAAAGGCGGTGAATGCAATGTGTCTTTGTTAGCGGGACGGGAATGAGATGAATTGGAAGTGAGTGCACCTCGGAGGATGCGTTGCTGAGATTATGGATCTCTCATTGAAAATTATTCCTTGTCTGAGATCATTATCTCAAATAAGAAGTGCAAGAGTGTGCAGGATGAGAGTTGAAATGCTTTCTTGGACTGACCTGTCCAACCAAATAAATAAAGGTTGATGACTCAAAGGAGAAATGCCAACAGACACTTGCAATGGAATATCATTACATACAAACCTTAAGGTGAGATTGTGGGCTAGATATGGTTAGTAACAAGTACTGACAGCTGAGAGTATCTGTAAGTGCCTCCAAATCATGTTATACAGTGTTACATAAAATAATAAGGCTTTTCTTTTTAAACCAGGGGTTGCCCAAACTCAAAGAGGTCTCTTCTAACTCAAGATCCATTTAAAGATTGACCTTGGACCAAGGTACCAGGGATGAGGGACTTCAGTTATGTGGGGAAGCTGGGGTTGTTTTACTCAGAGTGGGGAAGGTTAAAAGGAAATGTAATGGAGGCATTCAAATCATGAAGGGTCTTGGTAGAGTAAATAAAGAGATACTGTTTACAGTGGCAGAAGGGTCGGTAACCAAAGGACACAGATTTGAGGACACAGGGGCGACACGAGGAAACCTTTTCTTTTATTTTTAAATGGCAAGTTACTGTGGAAGCCGATCCAATATTAACATTCAAAAGAGAACTGAATAAATACTTGAAGGGCAAACTTACAGGGCTATGGGAAAAGAGCAGAGGAGTGGGACTAATTGGAAAGCTCTACCAAACAGGCACGCAGGGCCAAATGTCCTCCTTTAGGCTGCATCATTCTATGACTCTAGGGAAGGTTTCTAGGCTTTTCATACTCACGTTCAATTGTCTCTAATATTGACATTAGATTATTAACAATCAATCAGGCGTGATCTAGGTTCAAATTATACTGAATCCTATTGAATTATGATCAGATGGGATTACATAAGGATGTTTTTGTTTTCCTTTACAATTTGAATTTAAACCCTGACTGTAATTGGTTCAAGTAACTGGCTGCTTTGTAAGTGAACACTTTTCGCTGATGCTGACTTGTACATGACTGACTGCCATTTCTTCACATTTCCTGTGCAACCTATTATAAAAAGTGAGTATATGTATTTACTTAATTGATATTGATCTGGTTATGCATTTGTCCATCATTCATTCGTTATCAACCTTTCTCTGAGTTTGCTGCAAATCTCAGCCGCCCGTGTCCTAATTTGCACCAATTCCCCATCACCCCTGTGCGCACTGACCTATGTTGGCTCCCGGTTCAGCAATGTCTTGATTTAAAAATGCTCATCCTTGTTTTCAAATCCCTCCGTAGCCTCACCCCTCCCTATCTCTGTAACCTCCTCCAGCCCCACAACCCTCCCTATCTCTGTAACCTCCTCCAGCCCCACAACCCTCCCTATCTCTGTAACCTCCTCCAGCCCCACAACCCTCTGAGATCTCCATGCTTCTCTAATTGTACCCTCTTGTTCATCCCTGATTTCCTTCACCCCATTATCAGTGGCTGTGCCTTTAATTGTCTAGGCCCTAAGCTCTAGAATTCCCTTTCTCCCTCTCTACCTCTCCCTCCTTCAAGTTGCCCCTTTAAACCTTTCTCTTTGGTCAAGCTTTTGGCTACCTGCCCTAATATCTCTTGCATGACTCGGTATCAAATTTTGCCTGAAAACACTCCTGTGAAGCACCTTGGGCTATTTTAGTGTTAAAGGCAGTATATAAATGCAAGTTCTTGTTGATTGCACAAGAAACATCTTCAACGTCTCAATTAAAACGTACGGAACCCCTTAGCCCTATCAACATGGGTATGTGCCAACTTGAATGGGCACTTGTTCCTAAACAATTGGTCCTAAAGGGCAAGTTGCAGACAAGTCTTTTATAATTTGCCACTGAACAATTCCTGCAGTTGGTCTTTGACTTTTTCTCAAAATAATGTTTCACCACCACCCTCCTCCCCTTTGAATTCCTCCTAACTCCCGAAGGCAGTGACCGTTCCTAGGATATAGATCCTGGTAGCCAGCAACTCTGCAGAGCCTTCCTCAAGAAGCTATTCTCCAAGAGTAAGCCATACTGGTCAGCTGGCTGTGGACAGCATCATAGCCAAGGCTGGTTGCATCAGCACCTGGTATGCACATATGCACTACTCAGTAGGTGACCAGGGACCATAGCCCAACCCACAATACCCCAAATGAACCATCAAGGAAGGTAACAATAGCCTCTTAGAACTCAAAAATCTAAGGAACAGTTTACCTAGTTGCTAACAGCTCGAACAATGGCTTTTAGAGGCCTGAGTGAATAATTAAGGTTGTGTTTTTGAAAGGGCAGCTCGATCTCAGAATCCAATATCTAAGTCTAGGAAGTTCTACCAACAGTTCCCACCTTCTTCACTCCATCCTTGCTTCTATTGGGAACACTCCAAATGGAGCATATTGTGTTTAAATCATTAAGAGATACACCAAACAAACTAACGGTAATGAGAAACAAAGTAAAGAAAGACTTGTGTTTATGGCGCCTGTCATGACCACAGGATGCCCTAAAGTGCTTTATATCCAATTAAGTGTTTTTGAAGTGTAGTTACTGTTGTAAAGTAGGAAATGCTGCAGCCAATTTGTGCACAACAAGCTCCCACAAAACAACAATGTTGTCAGCTAATCTGTTTTTATGATGTAGATTGAGTGGTAATTATTTGACAGGTTAACTTTCCTGCTGTCCTTTGAAATATTGCCATGAGATCTTTTACATTCATCCCAGAGGGCAGATGGGGCCTCTGTTTAATGTCCCATCCAAAAAACAGCACCTCTGACAGTGGAGCGCTCCTTCAGTACAGCACTGGGAGTGTTAGCCTAGATTGTTGTGCTCACGTCCTGACTCAGAGGTGAGAGTGACACCTACTGAACCACAGCTACGTACTTCAGTAATGAAGCAACCTAGAAGCAGCAGAAAGCAGCTTTAATTAAAGCCAGGGGGATGAGAAGAAGATGCAAATACAAGTAACAAAGATATTTCTAATTAAAGCAACAAATTATCCACACTGGAATAAAGATGTGCCCTCAAAACCTCCTACTTTCTGTCTCTGGATTGAGACATCACAATTCAAGCTGAGAATGGAGCTAGGTATTCAGTACTCCATAGAATGTCATTTTTTGTCTGATTATACCCCTGTGAAGTGCCTTGGGTTGTTTTCCTACTTTAAATTTTCTATATAAATGCAAGTTTTTGTTAATGGATTGATTCGAAACAGTTTAGAATTACAGCTTCTAATTGAACAGATCGCCACTTGATTAAGATATGTGGTTATAATAACGTATGCCGGATTTAAAAATAAATCAAAGCTGGATTGCTATAAAGATTTTCCAATGCAGCTGATCATAGGACTGCCAGGTAATAACATCACAAGTGAACTATTAGGTTCAAAGGCAATAATAAAATAGCAAAGTAATAAATATGATGTGGGAGTTATTAGGCTGCATTTCAATCAATGCATCTCAATGTCACAGTCACCTGCAAGAGCCCAGGTCACAATGTTATCTGATGGAATATATGGCATCTATGCTTTTGATTTAAAAAATAAATTGGAAACACGCAGCAGTTATAACAGTATTGCCAGGGAGGCCACTAATGGGAGCTGCCAGCTCACAGTGGTGTTGGGGACAAAACACAATAGTTGATTCAACATCCATTACACAGAATGATAGTAGCAAATGATTGATGGGAGGGCACAAGGAAGCAGTTTCACAGTGACTTATCATGCCGTTCTGGAATTATTGTAAATTCTAAATGTAGCACCGGGTACATAGCAACAGGAGGGGGCCATTCAGCCCCTCAAGCCTGTTCCTCCAGTCCGTTAGATTATGGCTGATCTGTATCTTAACTCCATCGACCCCCTGTGGTTCCTTAAACCTTAATACCCTTTGTTACGACTGAGGCGGGAGGAGTATGGTCAGTATATATCAGTGTTTCTCTAGTCGTGGCAGAAATATACTTCAAAATGTTTAAGAGCCAACAATAGGCCAAATGTTTCTTTTTCCATGGTGGAATACTTTTTTTCGGTGGCGATTCAGTTTTTTTGAAAAGTATCCCACCGGTTTTTCTATGCCTGATTCATCATCTTGTAATAGGATTGCACCGACCCCCAGGTCACTAACATCAATCACTACCTTGAAGGGCTTAGTAAAATTTGGAGCAGCCAACACTGGTTCGTTAGTCAAAATTGCCTTTAACTTTTCAAAAGATGCCAGGCATTCCCCTGACCACACTACCTTGTTTTTCTTTTTCTGTAGCAAATCTGTTAGTGGAGCAGCTACAGTACTGCAATTTTGTACAAACTTTCTGTAGAAACCATACATCAGCAAAAACCTCATGATTTCTTGCTTAGTCTTAGGGGGAGGGAACTCCACCAAGGCTTGTACATTTTGCCTTTCTTGGCAACACTTGTCCTTGCCCGACTATATGCCCAAGGTAGGTCACTCTTGCTTTTGCAAATTCACTTTTTGCCAGATTTACCACAAAACCAGCTGCTTGTACTATTTTTAAACAGAGTTTCTAGCTGTTTTAAGTGTTCCTTTCAAGTGTTACTGTATATTAGCACATCATCAAGATACACTACACAGATGGGAACACTGGCTACCACTTGATTCATTAGGCTCTGAAAGGTTGCTGGGGCATTTTTTAACCCAAATGGCATCACTCGGCACTGGTAAAGACCTTCTGGAGTCACAAAAGCTGATATTTCTTTAGCTCGGGGTGTCAAAGGTACTTGCCAGGGTCCTTTTAACAAATCTATCTTTGTAAGAAATATGGCACTGCCCACTCTGTCAATACAGTCTTCCAAGCGAGGAATTGGATAGGAGTCTGCCTTTGTTACTGCATTGACCTTTCTGTCATCTATGCAAAGTCGGGTTGACCCATCAGGTATAGGCACTAATACTATTGGTTAGCTCCAGCTGCTATGACTAGGTTCAATTAAATTGTTTTCCAGCATGTATTGGATTTCTGCTTTTACTTGGGCCTGTTTGTCTGGACTTAAGCGGTAAGGATGCTGTTTTATAGGAACGGATTCCCCTACATCCACATCATGTGTGGCGAAGGTTGTACATCCTGGCTTATCCCTACAGACTCTTTCAAATGCTGTGAGTAGCCTTGTTAGGTCTTCTCATTGTTCTGCATCTAGGTACGAAAGCATGTTGTCCAATTTTCCTAGCCATTCTAATCAGATAGTAGGAGGTTCAATTGGAGAATTGTCTACACCTGCTTCTGCCTCATCCTCACTATCCCTTTCATTCTTACCTGACATACCTGTACTGGCTTATCCTCCTCCCTGTGATAATATTGCTTTAACATATTGATATGACACAACCAACTCTTTTTCTGGTGATCTGGGGTGTCAAATAACTTACCTTACCAATCCTTTGACCACTGAACCGTGCTGTAAAGGTAAAGGTAATAATACTAATACTTCACTCCCTGGTTGAAAAGTTCGGGTCTTTGTGTTCTTGTCTGCCCATATTTTCATAGTGGTTTGGGATGATTTAAGGTGTTCCTGAACCACATTGCAAGCCTTCATGAGCCTTTCCCGGGGCACAGATACATAGTCTAGTATAGAAGATTCATCCCTCTGTTCTAAAAACCTGTCTTTGATTAGTTTTAGAGGACCTCTTATCTCATGTCCGTAAACTAATTCAAAAGGACTAAAACCTGTAAACTCATTCGGTGAACCTCTAGTGGTAAATAAAAGAAAGTCTAGCCCTTTCTCCCAATCATGGGGATATTCATGACAATAAGCCCTAATCATTGTTTTGAGAGTTTGATGGTCCCTTTCTAAAGCTCCCTGGGTCTGTGGGTGATGTGCTGAAGATTTTAACAGTTTGATACTCAAATTACCCATGACATCTTGAAATATCTTAAGACATAAAATTGAAACCTTGATCCAGGTGAACTTCAATTGGTAATCCATATCTCGTAAAAAAAAATTGGGTTAACTTCTCTATTACTACCTTCGCAGTAATTGTCCTCAAGGGAATGGCCTCTGGGAATCGAGTAGCCATATCCATGATAGTGAGTATATGTTTGTGTCCTGCTTTTGTTTTTGTTAAAGGTCCTACACAGTCTACCAAAACCCTACTAAATGGTTCCTCAATAACTGGTATGGGAATTAGAGGTGCCAGTTTTATGGCAGGTTGTGGTTTTCCCACAATCTGGCACGTACGGCATGTTTTACAAAACTGCACCACATCCTCTGTAAGACCTGGCCAGTAATAATGTTGACTTATATGTGATTTGATCTTCCGGATCCCCGTGTGTTCTGCTATAGGAATGTCATGTGCTAAACTTAATAACTCCCGGTGATACTGGTACCACTACCAGTCAAACAGTATAAGTTGTTATTTTCCCTTGCATTGATTATTCTTGTGGATCATCATGATGAGTGCAAGCAAAAAGCTTCGACAATATGTCTCTATTTTCAGCAACACTCAAGTTCTGTACTACTACATGACTATTTACACACAGAATTCTAATTTTTAATACAAAAATAAAAACCTTGCCTAACAAAACTCTATCAATCTCAGTTCAATTGACCACTACATCTGCGCCCCCCACCCCCAACCAGACTCAACAGCTTTTTGTGGGAGAGAGTTCCAAATTTCCACTACCCTTTGTGTGAAGAGGTGCTTCCTGACATTACCTCTGAGTGACCTTGCTGAAATTCTATGTTTATGCCCCATTCTCTGGACTCCCCCATCGGAGGAAATAGTTTCTCTCTGTCAACCCTATCAATTCCTTTAATCACCTTAAACGCCTCAATTAGATCACCCATTAATCTTCTATACTCAAGGGAGTACAAGTCTCGTCTATGCAGTCTGCCCTCATCACTTAACTCTTTTAGCCCTGGTTTAGAAATCTTTTGAAGCTTGTTTTTGGTCAAAAACATTGGTTTCATTGTTTTTTATTTTAACAATATTTGACACTGGCAAACTGGTGACAATGAAGAGGCAGAATGTGCCAATAATGTCAAAATTTATATTTCCATTCCTGGGTGCCTCTACAGTTGCTCCAATAATGCTTTAATTGTCCCATGTAAACTAGTCAAGACGAATTGTTCCATTAGCAAGTGCACAGATTTGAATGTGATGAACTGTTGGCTTGATTTGTTCAGTATCCTAAGCATTTCACTGTTCTACTCTATGCAACCAATCTGAAAACCATTGTAAATCAATGGGAAAATAAGGTGGCTTGGTCTTGCAGCTCACTTGAAAGGAAACACTCGAACAATATATGAGAACTAGTGTCCATGGCAATACAGGATTATTCCCTACACAAGACCCAAATCCAATCAAGACTTGAATCCTGCTTCTATATCTGAGAAAATAGATTTCTATCATAGGAACACATGAAGAGGAGGAGGCTATTCAGCCCCTCAAGCCTGTTCCGCTATTCAATGAGATCACGGTTGATCTGTGACCTAACCTCATATACCTGCCTTTGAGTTAATCAAAGTGAGTGTTGGTCCTATAGAAAGTGAGTCTGGGGAATTAATAATGGAAAATAAGGAGATGGCAGATGAATTGAACAGGTATTTTGCATCGGTCTTCACTATACAGGATACAAGTAACATCCCAGAAATAGCTGTAAATCAGGAAATGGAACAGAGGGAGGAACACAAGAAAATTACAATCACCGGGGAAGTGGTACTGAACAAATTGTTGGAGCTGTGGGCTGACAAGTCCCCTTGTCCTGATGGACTTCAAACCTTGGGTGTTAAAAGAAATGGCTAATGAGATAATTGATGTGTTGGTTTTAATTTTCCAAAATTCCCGAGATTTGGGGAAGGTTCCATTAGATTGGAAAATAGTGAATATAACTCCTTTATTCAAAAAGGGAGGGAGACAGAAAGCAGGAAACTACAATAAAAGCAAAATACTGCGGATGCTGGAAATCTGAAATAAAAACAAGAAATGCTGGAACCACTCAGCAGGTCTGGCAGCATCTGTGGAAAGAGAAGCAGAGTTAACGTTTCGGGTCAGTGACCCTTCATCGGTAGCAGGAAACTACAGGCCAGTTAGCTTAACATCTGTCTTAGGGAAAATGTTAGAAGCTATTATTAAAGATGTTATAGCAGGGCATTTAGAAAAATTCAAGGTAATCAGGCAGTCAACAAGATTTTGTGAAAGGGAAATCATGTTTAACCAATTTATTGGAGTTCTTTGAAGAAGGAACATATGCTGTGGATAAAGGGGAACCAGTGGATGTATTGTGGTTAGATTTCCAGAAGGCATTTGATAAGGTGTCATATCAAAGGTTATTGCGGAAAATAAAAGCTTGTGGTGTAAGGGATAACATATTGGCATGGATAGAAGATTGGCTAGCTAACAGGAAACAGAGAGTGAGCATAAAAGGGTCATTTTCTGGTTGGCAAGATGTAACGAGTGGTGTGCCACAGGGATCTGTGCTGGGGCCTCAACTTTTTACAATTTATATAAATCACTTGATAAAGGGACCGAAGGTATGTTTGCTAAATTTGCTGATGACACAAAGATAGGTAGGAAAGAAAGTTGTGAAGAGGATATAGGAGCTTACAAAGGGATATAGATAGGTTAAATGAGTAGGCAAAGATCTGGCAAATGGAATATAATGTGGGAAAATGTGAAATTGTCCATTTTGGCAGGAAGAATAAAAAAGAAGCATATTATCTAAATGGTGAGAGGTGCAGAGGGATCTGGGTGTCCTAGTGCATGATTGCAAAAGGTTAGTATGCAGGTACAGCAAGTAATTAGGAAAGCTAATAGAATGTTAGCATTTATTACGAGGGGAATTGAATACAAAATTGCAAAAGCAGGAAGGTTATGCTACAGTTATACAGGGCATTGGTGAGACCACGTCGAAGTAAATGTGTTGGAAGCAGTTCAGAGAAGGTTTACTAGACTTAATACCTGGAATGGGTGGGTTGTCTTATGAGGAAAGGTTGGACAGGCTAAGCTTGTATTCGCTAGAGTTTAGCAGAGTAAGAGGCAACTTGATTGAAACATGTAAGATCCTGATCGGTCTTGACAGGGTGGATGTGAAAAGGATGTTTCCTTTTGTGGGAGAATCTAGAACTAGGGATCACCCATTTAAGACAGATGAGGAGAAATTTTTTCCCTCAGAGCATTGTGAGTCTTTGGCACTCTCTTCCTCAAAAGGCACTGGAAGCAAAGTCTTTCAATATTTTCAAGACAGAGTTAGATAGATTCTTGATAAGTAAGGGGTGAAAGTTTATCGGAGGTAGGCAGGAATGTGGAGTTGAGGTGACATTCAGATCAGCCATGATCTTGTTGAATGGCGGAATATGCATGAGAAGCCAAGTGGCCTACTCCTAATTCATATGTTTGTATGTTTGCCCCATATCCCTTAAAACCTTTGGTTAACAAAAATCTGTCAATCTCAGATTTAAAATTAACAATTGACCCAGCATCAATTGCCGTTTGCAGAAAAGAGTTCCAAACTTCTAACACTTTTTGTGTAGGTGTATTTCTTAACTTCACTCCTGAAAGACCTGGCTATAACTTTAAGACTATGTCCCCTAGTCCTATATTCCCCAACCAGTGGAAATATTTTCTCTCCATTAACCATTTTGGCTCTCTTAATATCTTGAAAATTTCGATCAAATCACCCATTAATCTACTAAATTCCAGGGAATACAACCCTAGTTTGTGCAAGCTCTATTCATAATTTTACCTGGACTCCAGGTATCATTCTGGTAAACCTACACTGCACTGCCTCCAACACCAATATATGCTTCATATCCTGCAGTGTCTTGAACTGAATACTGTTTATCTTCATCACACTCCTGGACAGGATATAGGAGACAGCTTGCTATCTGATATGTGTTCTCTAGCTTCCCCTATCTGTCTCTCACTGTGTTGCCTCCTTGTCTTTCTCCATTTCACTGATACTCATTTCTTCTAAGTTCTAACTTAGCCACTTGCTCTTCTTTGTTACTATGAAGAGGCTTAAAATCTAACCTCTTTGACCAAGCTTTTGCTCACTTGTCCTAATATTACCCTATGAGGCTCAATGTCAAATTTGGTCTGATAATGCTCCCATGAAGCAATTTGGGATTATATAAATACAAGTTATTGTATCTTCACTGTGTTGAGATCATAAATCATCGAACTGTTTCCCACTCCTCACATCCCTTCATCTTGCATTCCTGCTACAATTTTCAGGCCTTTGGTATCCAATGCTGGCACCTTTATATCACTTATCTCTTGCCTTATCTGAGCTTCTCTCCTGCTCTGTTCTTTAATTTTTCTGTCAACTACAGCAACTTATATTTATACAGCACTGTTACAGCCACATGGTGTGATGTGGCTGGTTCCCACTGTTCAACTCCCCAAATGACTGCAGCAAATGTATTTGTATTAGGGTTTAGAGCCTTGGTGTTTTATTTTTCAAAAAAAACAGTGACGTGTTTTCTTGTAGGTTTTAAAAACGGAAAGTCAATTGTTTATTGATGAATACACCTTATCCCGAAATTGTCGCAAATGCATTCGCTCACACATTCAATTGCGCATGTACACATATACACACATTCACACAAGAAGAAAGAGATAAAGAAGTGAAAGAGGAAGTTGTTTTTTAGTTGGGGGCAGAAAGGTTATGATAAACCTGTTGAATTCTCTTGAGACTCAAGTTCTGGATGGTTGCAGGCCTGAAATGATTGTAGATTTCTCTCTTGATTGAAGGTTCTGTTGAAGATGGTGGGTCACTTTCAGCACTCTCTGCTGTATACTGTAGATTTCGGATATTTCAGCAGGTCATATGCTTTCTGGCTTGCTGGAATGCCAGCTGTTACAAGTAGCTTCACCTTCTGGTTCAGTGTTCCTTTCACTCTCTACTTGTCTTTTTTAAGGTAAAAGTGTATCTCTTTTCACCTCCTGTTAGGACACATTCTGTTTTTTCCCATGGTGATCGCACAATGACCTATGACATGGCTACTTCACACCTCCTTTGTTTTAGAAGAAGACATTCAATTCTGGAATGTTTTAGAATAGCTGCAAGATGAATTTCATTAACATCTTTTGGCTTTGAAGATTTGTCTTTTATCTTTGTCAGAATGTTTGAATACACAAAAGGTCAATCCCCTTTTTCTTCGGTCGCCATTGTGTACCATTGTCCACTTTTTAAAATAAAGGTTAATTTTTTTAAAGGCAAAGTCGATTTTTTCAAAACTCTTCAGAATTAGTGCGTAAATGTTGTATCATTGCACTTTCCGTGTGTGTGACACCTAGCCCAAAATGGAAAAAAATGAAATTCCTTGGATTTCATTTTTATGTTGTTTATTTTACTTGGGTTTAGAAAGAGGGTAAAAGAAACAGTAAGACTGTTTAGGGTCACACCACTTTACAGATTCATTTCATTCAGTCTTCAGGCTTCCAGCCTATGTTTTTATCATCATCCTTTGTTTTTTTCTATTCATTCGTGGGATGTGGACTTCACTGGCTAGGCCAGCATTTATTGCCCATCCCTAATTGCCCTTGAGAAGGTGGTGGTGATCCTACTTCTTGAACTGCTGCAGTCCTTGTGGTGTAGGTACACCCACAGTGCTGTTAGGAAGGGAGTTTCAGAATTTTGACCCTGCGACGGTGAAGGAACAGTGATATAGGTCCAAGTCAGGATGGTGTGTGGCTTGGAGGGGAACTTGCAGGTGGTGGTGTTCCCATGTATTTGCTGCTCTTGTCCTTCGAGGTGGTAGAGGTCACGGGTTTGGAAGGTGCTGTCGAAGGAGCCTTGCTGCATTGCTGCAGTGCATCTTGTAGATGGTACACACTGCTGCTACTGTCCCTTGGTGATGAAGGGAGTGAATGTTTGTGGATGGGGTGCCATTCAAGCGGGCTGCTTTGTCCTGGATGGCGTCGAGCTTCTTGAATGTTGTTGGAGCTGCACTCATCCAGGCAAGTGGAGAGTATTCCATCACACTCCTGACTTGTGCCTTATAGATTGCGGACAAGCTTTGGGGAGTCAGGAGATGAGTTACTTGCCACAGGATTCCTAGCCTGTGACTTGCTATTGTCAGTATTTATATGGCTATTCTAGTTCAGTTTCTAGTCAATGGTAACCCCCAGGATGTTGATAGTGGGGGATTCAGGGATAGTAATGCCATTGAATGTCAAGGGGAGATGGTTAGATTCTCTCGTGTTTGAGAAAGTCATTGCCTGGCACTTGTGTGGCATGCATGTTACTTGCCACTTAACAGCCCAAGCCTGGATATTGTCCAGGTCTTGCTGCATATGGACACGGGCTGCTTCAGTATCTGAGGAGTCGCGAATGGTGCTGAACATTGTGCAATCATCAGCAAACATCCCCAATTTTGACCTTATGATTGAAGGAAGGTCATTGATGAAGCAGCTGAAGATGGTTGGGCCTAGGACACTACCCTGAGGAACTCCTGCAGTGATGTCCTGGAGCTCAGATGAGGTACCATCAAAAAATTGTATTTCTTTTGGTTACGTGTTGTCAAATGAGGTTGTAGTTTCTCTCACATCAGTTTTTACTACTTTCGGAATGTTAATCTCGAGGACTATGTGACTGTTGGTGCAGCTTGTAGTATACCAATTTCTGTTACTGTTTGGGGCAAGGTTCCCCAGCTGTACAAGCTTTAACCCCTTGACTACTGCTTCCACAATACATGGCGTTAATCATTTAGGTTCTGGCACATTGATAGTTCTTATTTCTCGGGTGATAGTGGGTGATACATTGTATTTTAGCCCCTGCGAGGCATCTGGGATTTCTTCCTGCCCCTTGTTCTGCCTGGGTTTTGACTCTAAATTGTTGGGTTTGATTACATTTGGATTTGCAACCTAATTTTGGGATTCTTCAGTGAGTAGATCCATGTTGACCTCACTTTTAGTTCTCTTCTAATTTTCACAAATGTGTTTCTCCTTAGGGAATGTTAGCTTCCCCTTTTCCTTTTACTTCCGAGGCAGGTGTTTCCCTAATCTGCCCCATGTCCTCTGGGACACTGCTGCTTGCAGGTGGTTGTCCAGCTTTCACTGCACTCCAACTGCACTTCAACTAGGTGAGACATTTCCCTCACTCTTGGCTTTCCTGTTTGGGAACTTTCCTCGCCCTTATTTAAATCTTCAAAAAAAGGTTTCAGCTAACCATATCTCAGTTGCTTTTAGCTTTTTCACCTTTTATCATAGCTTCTTTAAACCTTTTTGGCTCTATCTGGGCCCTTTTAAATTCTTTTGGCTCTATCACTCCCTGTGGGATTTTTGGGACTTCCACAGTTGACCTCTGCAGTTGTACAAACTTTTGTTTTCTCCCATCAGTTTCTCCAGTCTCTGTGGAGTGCTCTGGATCTCTGGGTATAATACTGTGCTTTCTGCCAAGTCATTGCCCAGCAATAGGTCGACCCCCTGCATGGATAAGCTCGGAATGATTCCAACTGTCACTACCCCAGTGACCAGCTTATTCTATAGGTAACTTTTAACCAAGGAAACCTTCAAGTATTTCCCAGTAAGTCCTTTTACTAATACTGTGGTATTTGTTCTGCTTGCCAATGGCATTTCTGTCAGTTTGGCTACCAGTAGGGTTTGAAAACAACTGCTAAACCTGGGAATGGTTAGCTCCTTGTCTGGTGCCTGGGACACACAAGGAGTCGTTTTTCCTTTGTGCAAAAAGCTCTGATATGTGCTCTGCTCTTGTGTTATAATAGAACACAGACTTATAACTTTCAAAGCCACAGACACAGACTTGACTGCAGCACCTCCTGCTGTTGTTTGGCATCCCAACAATTGGCCTGGACATGCCCAGATTTGCCACAATGGAAACATGTTGGGCAGACCCCTGCTGGTTTATCCCCAAGGTACCTTTTAAAAGTTGGAGACTGATTGACTTTTCCTTCCCTGCTGTCCTTTTCCTCCAGCCCATTTCTGCTTCCTTTGCAACCCTGCTATCTCTCCCTAGCTTGTGTGAGTTCTAGACCCAAATTTATTTGGAGTTAGGGATTGATGTATTAATTCATAGTCGTCGGCCATTTTTGCTGCTTCCCTTGTGAATGTTTGTTCTTCGATGTGTGTTCTTATGCTACTCGGGATGCTATTTATAAACTCTTCCAGCAACATCACTTCTCTCAAATTTTCATTTGAGGGTTCTAGCTTGAGAGATCATATTCAGTGATAAAAAGGCATATGTTTAATTCTTTCAAATTTAATGTAAGTCTGTGTGGGTTTTTTCCCAGGTGTGTCAGAATTTCTATCTATATATTTCCGATACCAGCTCATATGCATTTGGAATTGCAGTTTTAGTTTATTCATAATCACAGGAACTTTCTTCTGATACCAGGGGAAAAGCTTCATGAGCCCTACCCATGAACTCACCTCGTATGAGGAGAGTCCAGAATTCTTCCAGCAATTTTAGCCTGGCAGCTATTTTCTCAAATGAGATAAAATATTACTCAACCTCCTCCTCATTACATTTTGGCAGAAGTCTTGTCTGTCTCAGGACATCAACGTTTTGCTTTGAATTGGGGATAAGGTTTGCGTGACTAGCAACATTTTCATTGTGGGTTTGCAGTCTCTAAATCAAACATTTTTGCTGCTTCCTCGCTTTGGGTCTCCCTTTCTTCCTTTTCCTTTTGAAACTCTCTTTCCTCTTTCCTTTTGACCCTGAAACTCTATCTCTTCCTTTTTCATCTGTAACTGGATTCTAGATAGAATTATTTTTTTCAGACTCTGATTCTAAGCTTTCTTCTAGTTCAGAGGTCAGGTTAAAATGGTTAGCTAGACTTTTCACCAGTTCCAGTTTCTTTGCTTTTTGTATGAAAGTGATTCCCACCTCTGTAGCTAAGCTTTGTTAAATCTTCAACACTTAATTTGTTTAGCTTATCATGGGATAGCTCTCCCTGCTCTACAACTTCATTAGCGTTAAAGGTTTTGTTTCTAGCACCGTAGAGAAAAAAAACGAAGAATACAAAAAAAACTATTTATTTTTCTACAATTTTAGAGGTCAGTTTTCCTCCCATTTTCCAAATCTCTCCGTTTATCTGGTGGTCAGATCCTGGCTTCGAGCCCAAAATTTGTTATGGCCAAGTGGTGTGACGTGGGTGGTTCTTACTGTTCAACTCCCCACCTGACTGCAGCAAGTGTATTTGTATTAGAGTCCAGTCCCTTGGTGGTTTATTTTTCAAATAACCAGACAGTGACAGGTTTACTTGTAGGTTTTAAAAACAGAAAGTTGATTGTTTGTTGATCAATACACCTTATCCCAAAATTGTCGCAAACGCATCCACTCACGCATTTACTCGAGCATGCATGCACAAGATGAAACAGATAGAGAAGGGAAAGAAGAAGGTGTTTTTTAGTGGAGGAGAAAGGTTATGATAAACCTGTTGAATTCTCTTGAGACTCAAGTTTTAGATGGTTGCAGGCCTGAAATGATTGTAGATTTAACTCTTGATTGAAGTTTCTGTTGAAAATGGTGGGTCACTTCCAACTCTCTCTGCTGTATAATGCAGATGTCGGATTTTTCAGTACTTTCTGACTTGCTGGAATGTCAGCTGTTACTTGTAGCTTCACCTTCTGGCTCAGTCTCTCTCTCTAGCTGTCTTTCTTAAAGGTAAAACTGTGTCATCTTTCACCTCCTGTTAGGACACACCCATGGTGATTGCACAATGGCCCAGGACATGGCTACTTCACATCCTTTGTGGTGTCAGATGGGTTTCATTAGCACCTTTTGCCTTTGAAGATTTGTCCTTTGCCTTTGTCAGACTGTTTGAATACACAAAAGGCCAATCCCCTTTTTCTTCAGTCATCTTGGGCCATTGTTCACTTTATGAGAGAGGTTCTTTTTTTTAAAGACAAAGTCTGTTTTCTCATAACTCTTCAAAGTTAGTCCGTGAATGTTGTATCATTGCACTTCTGATGTGTATTGCAGCACCTTTAATGTAATAAAATATCCCAAGGCACTTCAAAGGAGCATTATAAAATAAAATACAACGGCAAGCTACATAAGGAGATATTAGGTCAAATGACCAAAAACATGGTCAAAGAAGGTAGGTTTTAATGAGTGTCTTAAAGGCAGAAAGAGAGGTGTAGGGAGGGAATTCCAGAGCTTAGGACCGAGACAACTGAAGGCACGGCAACTAATGGTGGACCAATTAAAATCAGGGATGCTGAAGGGGTCAGAATTAGATGAGCACAGATATCGTGGAAGGTTGTGAGGCTGGAGGACATTACAGAGATAGGGAGGGCGAGGCCATGGAGACATTTGAAAACAAGGATGACATCATCCGAAAGCATGGCATTAGTTTTCACATGTATGCTGATGACACCCAGCTCTACGTCACCACCACTTTTCTCGATTCCTCCACTGTTGCTAAATTATCAGATTTTTATCTGATATCCAGTATTGGAATGTGCAGAAATTTCCTCCAATTAAATATTGAGAAGACTGAAACCATTGTTTTTGGTCCTCAAGACGTTGCTTGACCAGAAGCCAATTTAGCTTAGCAAGCACAGAGGTGACGGGGAAATGGGACTTGGTGCGAGTTAAGACACGGGCAGCAGAGTTTTGGATGACCTCAAGGTTACGGAGGGTAGAATGTGGTAGACCAGCCAGGAGTGCATTGAAATATTCAAGTCTAGAGGTAACAAAGGCATGAACGAGGGTTTCAGCACATGAGCTGACATCGGGGCGAAGTCAGGTGATGTTATGGAGGTGGAAATAGGCAGCTTTAGTAATGGCACAAATAGGTGGTTGGAAACTCATCTTGGGGTCAAATGTGACATCAAGATTGCGAAAAGATTGGTTTAATCTCAGACTGTTGCCAGGGAGAGGGATGGAGTTGGTAACTAGGGAACGGAGTTTGGAGCAAGGACCAAAAATGATAGTTTCAGTCTTCCCAATATTTAATTGGAGGAAGTTTCTGCTCATTCTAATGCTGGATGTCGGATAAAACTCTGATAGTTTAGCAACAGTCGAGACAGGTGGTGGTAAAGTGGAACTGGATGTCATCACCGTATATGTGAAAACTAACGCTGTGCTTTCAGGTGATGTCGCCAAGGGGCAACATGTAGATGAGAAATAGCAGGGGGCCAAGGGTAGATCCTTGGGAGCACCACAGGTAATAGTGTGAGAGCAGGAAGAGAAACCATTGCAAGTGATACTCTGGCTACAATTAGATAGATAAGAATGGAACCAGGTGAGAGCAGCTCCATCCAGTTGTACGACAGTGGAGAGGCGTTGAAGGAGGATGGTGTGGTCAGCCGTGTCAAAGGGTGCAGGCAGGATGAGAAGGATGAGGAGGGAAAGTTTACCTTTGTCACAGTCTCATAGGATGTCATTTGTGACTTTGATAAGTGCCATTTCGGTACAGTGGCAGGAGCAGAAACCTGATTGGAGAGATTCAAATATGGAGTTCCGGAAAAGATAGGCACAGATTTGGGAGGTGGCAACACTTTGAAGAGTTTGGAGAGGAAAGGGAGATTGGAAATGACACAGTAGTTTGCAAGGACCGTGGGGTCAAGGGTTGTTTTATTGAGGAGGGAGTGATGACAGCAGATTTAAAGGAGAGAGGGACAGCACCTGAAGAGGGAGAACCATTAACAATATTGGCTAACATGGGGACCAGGAGGAGAAGTTGGGTGATCAGCAGTTTAGTGGGAATAGGATTGAGGAAACAGAAGATGAGTCTCATGGACAAGATGAGCTTAGAGAGGGAACGAGGGAAGATAGGAGAGAAATGACAGAAAGATGCAAGTTCAGGGCTCGGGCAGGGGGGATTATTGGAGGAAGTTTGGCCTGGTGGGCTAGTGGAAGGGAGAGATGCTGCAGAAGCAGCACTCGTTGTTGGAGGTGAGGGTCGAGGAGACGGGGGAGAAACTATACAAGTTTAACATAACTTCTCTGCTTTTCAATTCCATCCCTCTAGAAATGAACCCATTTCATTTTGGTAGGAAGAACATGGAGAGACAATATGGAATAAAGGGTACAATTCTAAAGTGGGTGCAGAAGTAGAGGGACCTAGGTGTATATGTGCATAGGTCATTGAAGGTTGCAGGACAGGTTGAGAGAGGGGTTAATAAAGCGTACAGTATCCTGGGCTTTATTAATAGGGGTATAGAGTACAAGAGCAAGGAAGTTATGTTGAACTTGCATAAGACACTAGTTTGGCCTCAGTTGGAGTATTGCGCTTGAGAAACGATGTGAGGGTTTTGAAGAGAGCACAGAAAAGATTCACGAGAATGGTTCCAGGGATGAGGAATTTCAGTTATGAAGATAGATTGGAGAAGTTAAGACTGTTTTCCTTGGAGAAGAGAAGGCTGAGAGGTGATTTGATAGAGGCATTCAAAATCATGAGGGGTCTGGACAGAGTAGATAGAGAGAAACTGTTTCCACTCGTGAAAGGATTGAGAACGAGAGAAGCACAGATTTAAAATATTTGGTAAGAGAAGAAAAAGTGACATGAGGAAATACTTCTTCACGCAGCGAGTGGTTAAGGTCTGGAATGCGCTGCCTGAGAACGCGGTGGAGGCAGGTTCAATTGAAGCATTCAACAGGGAATTAGACAGTTATATGAAAAGGAAGAATGTGCAGGGTTATGGGGAGAAGGCAGGGGAATGGAACTGAGGGAGTTGCTCTTTCAGAGAGCCAGTGCGGAGATGATGGGCCGAATGGCTTCCTTCTGTGCTGTAACGATTCTGTGAACCCCAGTGCTTTGTTTGGTTTCCTTATGCCCTTATTAATCTGTGTTGCTACTTGTAATAATTTGTGTACCTGGACCCTTACATCATTTTGCTCCTCTACTCCATTTAGACACGTTTTTCCAAGGCGAATGTGGCCTCCTTAATCTTCCTACCATAATGTACCACCTCACACTTATTTATCTTGAAATTGAGTTGCTTGTTTAGACTTGTATCCCACCATTCTGGCTATATATAACCCAGCATTTTGCTAGTTATTTTAATTGCCTCACCACAATGTCGAGGCATTGACAAATACAAGTCCACTATTACCTCCAGCACCCTTGTTGAGCCTTCCTGCAGCCATTTATTTGTACTTCTGTTGCATATTACTTCACCCAATGAGCATTTGGCAATATTAAATATCATTTTCTATCTGTCTGCCTACTTTGCATAAATGAACTAAATCCTTCTTCGAATCATTAGCAACATCCTTTGTTTTACCATTCTCCGTGTATTGGTGCCATCTGGAGATCTGTTAGTCTAGTTGTGGGTTTCAGATTCCAAGTCATTTATGAAATTAAAAAACAGCAAAGGTTTTACACTGAAATTGAATGTGTGCTCTGTGTTTAAGCAACTGTGTTTTAGACGTCAGCCATGGCTCAGTGTTAGCTTTTTCTCGGTCAATATTTATCTCTCAAACAACGTCACTAAAAACAGATTCTCCGGTCATTATCTCATTTTGGGATCTCGTTGTAAAGTGCTTTGGGATGTTCTGAGGTCGTCAAAGGCACGATATACGTGCAAGTCTTCCTTTTCTTTTCAACCACTAATTTACATTAAGAAATCAACTGAAGTCTGTAAACATGTAGTAAATCAATTAAAGTCATACAGCAATTGAATATTCATCTCAGAGTGCCCTGGTATTAATACCTGGGAACATCAGATTGTGAGCAAAACCTCCCATTCATGATATGACGGTGCAGAATGCAGTGATTTCACTGGAGGAAGAGTTCCACACAATAAAATGGCCATTCCTGAACAGCCTGTAACCAGCAGTTATTAAAATATAAAACAGGGTGCAACAGTTGATTGACTTGGGGGATGATTTAAACCTAACCTGCCAGGCGGAAAACTAACAAGATAAGATGGGCTACCTGGCTTACACCACATCTTGATTTTAATTTCCGCCAACTTCAATACAGAGTAAAATGGGACAAGTGGATAATAAAATGAAGCGAATGGAGAGTAACGTGGGGTAAATGGAGTTAAATGGGAAACCCATCCAATCCCCGTTTCCCACTGGACAGGTAAAGTGAATCTGTCGTCGTCCCCACCCCCACCTCCATCCCCTCCCCACTGCGAGTAAACCAGAGATTTCCCTCAGAGCTGCTTCCCTCCTCCGCCATCATTTATCCGGAAGTGTGCTGGAATTCCCATTCATGCGCATGAATGGGATTTCCGGCATACATCTGACCGTTATGACAGAATTGAGGGAGCAGCTCTGATAAAATTTCCAGGCCATAAAATATAGCTGTGTCTCCCTTTAGAACTGATGGGCAATTTAGCAGAACTGACTTCTCCCATAAATAATTAGGAAGGTCCAGATTGAAAGCAACCCTGCGGGACATATTCGATGAATGGATTACACTGGCACCACTAATGTTTTGACTAAGGGGTAAAAATCTCTGAGGTGCCCCTCCACTGGAATATTGCAGTTCCCAGTCTACAATATTTCAATTATTAATCGTCAATTATTACTTCCCCCCGCCCCCCAGGGAAAAGCTTCCTTTAGAAGTTACCTGGTACAACAAATATATGGTGCCTTTAAAGTACTAAAACATCCAATGCTTTGCCACCAAATTTCACACCCCACCCCCGCCCCCACCCCCCCCCGCACCCCACCCCCGTGTGTCCTCCGCACATTTCTGCCCTTCTCCCCGGGGCTATGAGCCAGAGTTAAAAGTATTTTGCCTTCATTTAAGATGTTCATGCACTTTAATTAATATAGGCTAAAAATTACAGTAATTACAATATTAGGATTGGCTTCATCATCTGTGTGCAAGGTGGATTTTTTTTCAGGTCAGGGAACCAGGAATTCTCCTGAATCTAGTGATTTTGTGAAGCTTCCATTCAGACACATCAACATCACACAAATAAAAGTATTGATATAGCAAAATAGCAGTGGTTAGCACCGCAGCCTCACAGCTCCAGCGACCCGGGTTCGATTCCGGGTACTGCCTGTGTGGAGTTTGCAAGTTCTCCCTGTGTCTGCGTGGGTTTTCTCCGGGTGCTCCGGTTTCTTCCCACAAGCCAAAAGACTTGCAGGTTGATAGGTAAATTGGCCATTATAAATTGTCACTAGTATAGGTAGGTGGTAGGGAAATATAGGGACAGGTGGGGATGTTTGGTAGGAATATGGGATTAGTGTAGGATTAGTATAAATGGGTGGTTGATGTTCGGCACAGACTCGGTGGGCCGAAGGGCCTGTTTCAGTGCTGTATCTCTAATCTAAAATTGAATTCAGGAGAAACCTCTTTACCCAGAGGGTAGTTAGAATGTGGAACCCGCTACCACAGGGAGTGGTCGAGGTGACTAGCATAGATACATTTAAAAGGAAGCTCGATAAACACATGAGGGAGAGAGGAATAAAAGGTTATGCTAATAGAGTGAGATTAAAAGGGGAGGGAGGAGGCTTGTCTGGAGCATAAACACTGGCTTGGATCTGTTGGGCCAAATGGCCTGCTTCTGTTCTGTAGATGCATTGTAATTGTTGTTATGACTGAGGTGGAAGGAGTGCACTGTTTATTCCAGTTCCACTTTTCCACAGGTTACAATACGTATTTAATTTTTTTCCCACTTACTGATACGGTCAATCATAGACGCTATTTTTATCCCAGAATAAAACACACCAACCCGGTTTCTTTAACAAACAACAAAATTAGAGTTTATTATAAAACAAGTCTTAACCAGTAATGAAGCAAATCATAAACACACAGATTGAAATATAACAGTTCCCTTTTTACCTTAGCCCTCACAGTCACGCACACATATATACTTTATTTTTTTTAGTTTTAGAGATACAGCACTGAAACAGGCCCTTCGGCCCACCGAGTCTGTGCCGACCATCAACCACCCATTTATACTAATCCTACACTAATTCCATATTCCTACCACATCCCCACCTATCCCTATATTTCCCTACCACCTACCTATACTAGGGGCAATTGCTACTGGCCAATTTACCTATCAACCTGCAAGTCTTTGGCATGTGGGAGGAAACCGGAGCACCCGGAGGAAACCCATGCAGACACAGGGAGAACTTGCAAACTCCACACAGGCAGTACCCAGAATTGAACCCGGGTCGCTGGAGCTGTGAGGCTGCGGTGCTAACCACTGCGCCACTGTGCCGCCCCGATGTAACATCGGTTAACTGGAAAAGTAAAAGGAATTTTTGTTTCGAGCTCTATTACAAGAAGAACAGACAAAAAAAAACTTAGGCTGAATACTTGCTCATTCTTGAAGAAAAAAGAGAAGATATGGAAAAATGTTCTTTGTTTTGGTTTGGCATCCCAAATGCATATAGTCACTGGGATCTTCCTCGATCAGTTCTTTCTAGGTGATGTTGAAGATCAGTTTGGGTAGGCTTTCCAAGAAATGCAGCTACAGAGGTTTCAGTTCCCACACACTGGATATGCAGGGTTTCTTTCCAAGAGAGAGAAAGAGATGAGCTGGGTTTTCTTGGTAGGCACAAGCCAACTGTCTTTTTTAACAATTCAAAGTGAAACCAAAGACATTCCAGAACTCAAGCCTCCTGACCTCTATAAATCTTGACCTGTCACTTCTCTGTAAACATCTTCTCCAAGTCATTACAACAAGCTCCCTGCTGGTATTTTATCTGAAAACAGGTGCCTTCCAGTAAGGGCTTGTTTATAAGATAAGTTGGTGATCTTTTTATAAAACACAAAGTTCAGCATCTCTTCAATCATCCAATGAATCAATGTCCATAATTCAACTATAAGTCCTTAAAACATATTTTACTAAAAATAGAAGCACTCTCGTAACATTGTCTATAAGATACAGCATTGAGCGCAACCATTTCCCACAAATGAGCTGTAAAGTGTTCGGTTAAATGTCCATACATTTGCCAGCTGGAGACACAGCTTTCCTGGTGAATGAGTGTTTTGTCACAGGGATGATGGATGCAGCCAGGCCTGCACAATTCCCCACATTATGAGCTCCAGATTGTAACTATGCTGGTGACGCGGGGTCAAACGGAGAGAAGGGAGAGAAGGGAGGAGGGAGGGAAGATCGGAATGCAGGTCAGCCTGTGCACTGCTGAACAGTCCAGTTCTAAATCTGTGTTGGCAGAAACATTACCAAAAGCACAGCAACATGGCCCCTTCCTCTTGCAGGGCTGGAGCATAACTGAGCCTGCAGGAGTGAACTAAAAATAGCCTGAACATTCAGGGATGGAGAAAGGAAATTGAAGCAATTTTTTTTAAACAATAGTTTATGCGTGTTGGGATTAATTTTCTCCACTACTGAGAATTATCCTGGACTTCCTCTTTATTAAAGGTCCTAAGCAGTCTGTGGTGTTAATTGAGCCCATATAGAATTTCCCTGGGAGTGCATTCAAATCAGAAGTAGTTATGCTAAACCTTTACCAATTACTGCCTAGGCTTCGGCTGCAGTATTTTGTTCAATTCTGGGCACTACATTTTCAGGAAGGATGGCAAGGCCTTGAAGAAGGAACAGAGGAGATTTACTAGAATGGTACCAGGATGAGGAACTTCAATTGTGCGGAGTGACTGGAGAAGCTGGGGTTATTCACCTTAAAGCAGGGAAAGTTAAGGGGGAATTCAATAGAGGTGTTCAAATTTATATGGGGTTTTAAGAGAGTAAATAGGGAAAACCACTTCCACTGGCAGGAGAGTCAGTAACCAGAGGACATAGGTTTAAGAGAATTGGCAAAAAAAACAGGGGGGAGATATGGATTTTATTTTATATGCAGTGAGTTGTTATTGATCTGGTAAACACTGCCTGATAGAATGGTGGAAGCAGATTTTCAATAGTAACTTTGCTAAGGGAATTGGATAAATACTTGGAAAAGAAAAAATTGCTGGGTTAGGGGAAAAGAGCTGGAGGGAGGGAGACTAATTGGCTAGTTCATTCGAAGAGCTGGCACAACACAATGGGCTGAATGGCCTCCTTCTGTGCTATAAGATTCTGTGACTTGTACCAGAGTGTCCACAGTTCCAACGTGTATTCTATTATAAATCGGACAAGTATATAACATGTCACAAGCATGAAGGGAAGGAGGAGTAATGACTTTGAACGCAATGAATGAGGCAAATAGAAAACATGACCCCAAGTAGGCTGCACCTTCACCTCATAACTACACTGGAGCAATGCTAGTTTCTCATTTAATGAATATACATCCTTGAGTGTACTTAAATTCAGGAGAAACTTCTTTACCAAGAGAGTTGTGAGAATGTGGAACTCACGACCACTTGAAAGTATTTGAGGTGAAGATGCAGTCAAGGAAAGCTGGATAAACACATGAGGCAGAAAGGGACAGAAGGATATGTTGGTAGGGTGAAATGAAGAGGGGTGGGAGGAGGCTCGTGTGCAGCATAAACACTGGCATAGAACTGTTGGGCCGAATGGCCTGTTTCTATGCTGTAAATTCTATGTAATTGTGTGTAAAGATGTAATCTGGACAATTTATGGTGTAGCTTATCGGGGAACTTTTGAGTTTAGGGCAGCTTTGAGCACACGGTGCTCTTGGTATTCCCATGTGAAGGGCACATGCCGGTTTGTAAGTTGTGGCTTTCTATTCACTTCCCCCAGATAAGGCAACCACTACTGCGATAGTTAAACTAAAGGCCGAGTCTGTCTGTAGGATTCGGTTACATCCAGATGAGAACTATGCCTGCAGATGTGACTGGATTCACTTGCAGTTTCTGGACCGATAACTGAATGACCCTCACATGTCCCCTAAACACTGATCTTCCTTCATGGCTGGCTGCCCATTGGCCTTGAGGTGCTTGTAGATGGCCAAGATATATCTCCCCAAGACGTCCCTGTACTCTGTCTGCAGTGCTGAAATGGAAGTCCTGAAATGAAAGCCATATATTTTGTTGAGTGCGCTGACAGCTGAGATAGCATTCCGGCTTGTGTGACTATCGTTCAATTGGGGCAGCAATCTGGGATGGCGTATTTCTGTCTTTCAGTGATAACTCTGCGGGAGATGGGGATGACCCTGGGCGAGAGATGACATTGAGTTACATTGAGTCTACAGCACAGAAATTAGCCATTCGGCCCACTCAATCTATTTTGATGTTTATGCTCCACATGAGCCTCCTCCCAGCCTACTTCATCTCACCCTATCATTATAACCTTCTACTCCTTTCTCCCTCATATGCTTATCTAGCATCAATTTACATGCATCTCAGTGCTCAACTCCTTAGTAGCAACCTTCAAGTTGTTCCTATCTCTCCACATCACCACCTCTGCCGTGCTAGGGTCAGGTGATGACTAACAAGGGGTGTATTCCCTGGAATTTAGAAGGTTAGAGAGTGATTTGATCAAAGTTTTCATGGTATTAAGGGAAACTGATAGGGTAGATAGAGAGAAACTATTCCCACTGGTTGAGGAGTCTAGGTCTAGGGGACATAGTCCCAAAGTTAAAGCCAGGTCTTTCAGGAGTAAAGTTAGGAAATGCTTCTACACACAAAGGGTGGTAGGAGTTTGTAACTCTCTTCCACAAACAGCAGTTGATGCTGGATCAATTGTAATTTTAACTCTGAGATTCATAGATTTTTGGTAACGGAAGGCATTAAGGGATATGGGGCAAAAGTGGGTACATGGAGTTAGGTCATAGATCAGCCATGACCTCCTTGAATGGCGGAACAGGCTCAAGGGGCTGAATGGCCTCCTTCTGTTCCTACGTTCCTATCACATACTGTGAGGGCCTGTGTATGGTGGGTACATTTGCTTCAGCTGCAGTTCCAATATATAGGAAAAGGCCAGCTTCACTTCACTGACAAATTCATGAATGAGGAGACATTTGAACCGTGGCTGTTCTTGAAGGAGTGACTCTCCAGATGTGGAAGAAGCGAGAACAGGGCTTGAAAAGGGCTATAATGCCAGAGAGTCATGTATGTTTGCTGTGGGAGTCGGGCGGGTTCAAGAACTGTACAATTCTCATCCATTCCATGAGTCTTATTGTCACTCGGTACTGGTGACGGGTGAGTAAATCTCAAAAGCTTGACGTCACATGTGAAATGCTCCCAGCAGATTGCTGGCCTTGGAGCATGTGCAGTAAGTAATCACAGACGTGAATTATGCAACTGTTGAGGTATCTGTTTGATCTGAGTACTCCATGAAACTTGCCCATTGTGTGTTATCAGAGAGAGTCAAACATCACAGGCAACAGTATTGATTTATGTATCAGCAGTAAAATACCGCAATCTTTGACCCTTCAGCCCCTTTTTATCAGGCAACACATCAGAGACTTTGGCATAGCTACTGATCTCCTGCACTGGGTACAAGTGAAACCTTTTTAATAGAGAGCACTGTGACCTATGGAGTCAATGCCTTGTAAAGCATAGGCTATCAGCCCCTTTAATTTTGACATTCCTGCCAGCCCTCTCTTCATTGCCCTGAGAAACATTTTTTGCTGAGAAACACATAGGCATTACTATGGCACAACTAAATGAAGGTAACCAACTCTCCAGGATTGATCTGGAGTCTCCAGGACTAAACTCCTGGACTGCTACGAGCAACATCCAGAGAGAGAAATCATGGTTATGGTAAACAAAATTGTGTTTGAAAAAAGTATATTTGAACAATTTATTAGTTGTGAAATATCAGACATGGGGGAGAAATGGTGATTTGACTGACAGTCAAGAATCATTCAATTTGGTAATGAAAAGTCTACTCAGCTTCCTATTGGTGTATGAAGGCAGGACACCTTGAAGACGGACATGTTGGGTGACTGATGGCGAGAATGTGGGGGCAGTGCAGTTGGAGGCAATAGGTCATGTGATTAAATCTCCAGTTATAAATCCTCAACTTACATCACATGTATTTCCATTATCCAAATGGAGTTTGAGTACAGCTGCCCATGTCTAATTAAATGGATTGTGCACAACATGGTCACTTTCAACATAAACAGCCTGGAGTGGCAGTGAGCGAGTGGTGAACTGGTCAAACAGATGCTGCAGATTTTCCCTCTGGAGTTACTCCAGCTCCTTCGAAAATATAGGCCATTGGGGTTTCTCTTTTTGATCATGGGACTGAAATCCCTACAACTAAGTTGCTTTCAGCAAACAAGTAACAAGCAGTAGGAGCAGGCCTTCGTTCTAATACACAGTGGTCACTGAGGGTGGGGTAGCATGGGTACCATGTAACTTCCTTCAGCCCTACAACTGCAACCCCACCCTGAACACGTGCTGACTTTGGTCTCTTGTTCATTCCCCCACCCTTCAACCCCACCACTGGTGACCAAACCCTCATCTGCCTTAGTCTCTGGAATTCCCTTCCTAAACTCCTTTGTCTTCTCCACCTCCGTTTCTTCCTCTAAGGCCCTACCTCTGTGAACAGGCTTTTGGTCCCTCCTCCTCACCTCAGTCCTCCTTGGCTTGGTGTTTACGTCTCTGAGAAGTTCCTCAGGATATTTCTTGATGTCAAACTGACTACGTACAACAACAACAAATGCTTGCATTTATATAGTGCCTTTGACATAGCAAAACATCCCAAGGCACTTCACAGGAGCGATTTTTCAACAAAAATTTTACCCCGAGCCACATAAGGAGATATGACAGATGAGCAAGAGCTTGGTCAAAGAGGTAAGCTTTAAGGAGCATCTTAAAGGAGGAGAGGTAAAGAGGCGGAGAGGTTTAGAGAGGGAATGCCAGAGCTATTCAGCCAAAGGCGTGGCTGCCACTGGTGGAGCGATTAAAATCAGAGATGCTCAAGAGGTCAGAATTGGAGGAGGCAGAGATCCCAGAGGCTTGAGAGACTGGAGGAGGTTTACAGAGATAGGGAGGGGGCGAGTCCATGGAGGGGGTGCAGGTTGCTGTTATTGTTGAGTTCCTCATCTTTCTTTGAGTGAGTGGGAATGAAGGAAGGAAGGAAACGTGGCAGCCAGTTTGCACACAGCAAGATCCCAAAAACGGCAATGTGATTTGTTAAAATTCTTTTCTTGGGATGTGAGCATCGCTTGCTAGGCCAGCATTCATTGCCCATCCCTAATTGCCCTTCAGAAGGTGGTGGTGAGCTGCCTTCTTGAACCGCTGCAGTCCATGTGGTGCGGGTACACCCACAGTATGACCGGATAATCTGTTTTTTGTGATGTTGATTGAGGAATAAATACCGGCCAGGCCATCAAGGTAAACTCCCCTGTTCTTCAAAATAGTGCCAAGGGATCTTTTACATCCAACAGAGGGCAGATAGGGTCTCAGTTTAACAGCTCATCCAAACGACAATCTAGCACTCGTTCAGTCTTGTACTGGAATATCAGGTTGGATTATGTGCTCAAGTCCTGGAGTGGAACTTGAACCAACAACCTTCTGGACATAGAGACAAGAGTGCTATCCACTGAGCCTCAGTGGACACGCATTATGCTGCCTCCTCCCCATGTGAAACCACCCCACAAGCACCAATCTGTCCTGCTGGTCCTGAACAATGAGGCACTCAGAATGTACATTCTTTTCTTGGATTCCCTGCCAGCCATTTCTACTGGTCAAGATTGCCAGAATGAAAAAGCAGAAGTTAGGGAGGCCTCAGTGATGTAGGAACACAATGCTCTGCAGCAATGATGAGAGGTTTAGCAGCGAGTAAGAGCAATTCATGCTTTCTACTTTGAAATGCAGAATTATTGCACGAAACCTCTGGTTTAATTGATGTGAGTTCCATAAACTCACATTAGTTATTTAAACATGCAGAAAACTGGATTTTAAAGGGCCCAGTTTTCTGAATGAGCCTTTTTTTATTCATTCATGGGATGTGGGCGTCGCTGGCCAGGCCAGCATTTATTGCCCATCCCTAATTACCCTTGAGAAGGTGGTGGTGAGCTGCCTTCTTGAACAACTGCAGTCCTTGTGGTGTAGGTACATCCACAGTGCTGTTAGGAAGGGAGTTCCAGAATTTTGACTCAGTGACAATGAAGGAATGGTGATCTAGTTCCAAGTCAGGATGGTGTGCGGCTTGAAGGGGAACTTGCAGATGGTGGTGTTCCCACGCATCTGTTGCCTTTGTCCTTCTATGTGATAGAGGTCAGGGGTTTGGAAGGTGCTGTCAAAGGAGCCTATGTGAGTTGCTGCAGTGCATCTTGTAGATGGTACACACTGCTGCCACTGTGCATCGGTGGTGAAGGGAGTGTATGTTGAAGGTGGTGGATGGGGTGCCAATCAAGTGGGCTGCTTTGTCCTGGATCGTGTCAAGATTCTTGAGTGTTTTTGGAGCTGCACCTATCCAGGCAAGTGGAGATTATTCCATCACACTCCTGACTTGCACCTTGTAGATGGTGGACAGGCTTTGGGGAGTCAGGAGGTGAGTTACTTGCTGCAGAATTCCCAGCCTCTGACCTGCTCTTGTAGCCACAATATGTATGTGGCTGGACCAGTTCAGTTTCTGGTCAATGGTAACCCCCAGGATGTTGATAGTGGGGGATTCAGTGATGGTAATGCCATTAAACATTAAGGGGAGCTCATTAGATTCTCTCTTGTTTGAGACGGTCATTGCCTGGCACTTGTGTGGCACGAATATTACTTGCAACTTATCAGCCCAAGCCTGGATATTGTCCACGTCTTGCTGCATCTGGACATGGGCTGCTTCAATATCTGAGGAGTTGCAAATGGTGCTGAACATTGTGCAATCATCAGCGAACATCCCCATTTCTAACTTTATAATGGAGGGAAAATCATTGATGAAGCAGCTGAAGATGGTTGGGCCTAGGACAGAACCCTGAGGAACTCCTGCAGTGATGACGGGACTTTTTTTTATTCATTCATGGGATGTGGGCATCGCTGACTAGGCCAGCATTTATTGCCTATCCCTAATTGCCCTTGAGAAGGTGATGGTAAGTTGCCTTTTTGAACCACTGCAGTCCATGTGAGGTAGATACACAGACAGTGCTGTTAGGAAGGGAGTTCCAGGACTTTGACCCAAAGACAGTGAAGGAATGGCAATATAGTTCCAAGTCAGGCTGGTGTGTGACTTGGAGGGGAACTTGTAGGTGGTGGTGTTCCCATGCATTTGCTGCCCTTGTCCTTCTAGGTGGTAGAGGTTGTGGGCTTGGAAGGTGCTGTCTAAGGAGCCTTGGTGCATTGCTGCAGTGCATCTTGTAGATGGTACACACTGTTGCCACTGTGTGTCGGTGGTGGAGGGAGTGGCTGTTTATGGATGGAGTGTCAATCAAGCGGGCTGCATTGTCCTGGATGGTGTCGAGTTTCTTGATGATTGGCCTCCAACAGCCGCAACCATCTTCCTTTGTGCGAGGTATGACTCCAACCAGTGGAGAATTTTCCCCCAATTCCCATTGACTCCAGTTTTGCTAGGGCTCCTTGATGCCATTCTCGGTCAAATGTTGCCTTGATGTCAAGGGCAGTCACTATCACCTCACCTCTGGAGTTCAGCTCTTTTGCCAGTGTGCACTGCCACCAAACAAACTCAGCACTGGCTGTTTTGCAGGAAAACGGGAAAATTTGTCTCTGTTTGGACAGGAGGGTTACAAACATTTTGTGAATGGGATGTGGGTGTCACTGGTCAGGCCAATATTTTCTGCCTTTGAGAAGGTGGTGGGGTGCTGGCTTCTTGAATACAACTGAGTGGCTTGCTAGACCATTTGAGGGCAGTTAAGAGTCAACCACATTGCTGTGGGTCTGGAGTCACATGTAGGCCAGACCAGGTAAGGACGGCAGATTTCCTTCCCTAAAGAATATTAGTGAACCAGATGGGTTTTTATAACAAACCAGTGGTTTCATGGTCACCATTACTGATACTAGCTTTTTATTCCTCCCGCCTCCAACTGTCCTCCTTGATCAAACAGCACCATCTCCCAATGTCAAAGAGGCTCTGTTCTCCAGTCCTCTCCTCCAGTTTGCACTGACACTGTTGTGCCTGACTCTTCTCCCCCCACCCACTGAAGCTGATGCTCAGGGGAATCGAAGGTCTGCTGCATCCTGTTGCTGGATCTTTCATGTTAGTATGTCCAGGTCAGGAACCCTGCCCACAACGAGAGCAGAGATTCAATCCCTTATGATAGCAGCTTCCCTGGAGGTGTGGTGAGAACTGAGGAGGAATGCCATCGTGAATTAGAAGGGAGATTTGAAGAATGGGGAGCAGTGCTGGTTTCTGTCTACAAAAATATTCCAAGGCACTTCAAAGGAGCGTTATCAAATAGTGTATGACACTGAGCCACATCAGGAGATATTAGGACAGCCGACCAAAAGCTTGGCCAAAAAGGTAGGTTTAAGGAACGTCTTAGAGGAGAGAGCGCTGGAGAGATTTAGGAAGGGAATTCCAGAGCTTGGGGTCTAGGCATCTGAAGGCACCGCCACCGATGGTTGAGTGAAGGAAACTGGAGATCCGCAAGAGGCCAGAATTGGAGGAGAGCAGAGATCTTGGAGTAGATAAAGGGCGAGCTGAAGAGAGGGAATGAGCCACAGAGATAGGAAGAGAAGATAAACAGGAAATGCAAAGGTGGATGCCAAAGGATAGAATCCTTATGATATAAAAGGAAGAAAGAAAACAAGAGGGAAGTCGAACAGAATTGTTCACTACAGAGGTAAATCTTCCTGATTTTTAAAGTGCGGCAACATTTTGATGTACAAATAAAACATTTCTCCATGGTACTGCAGTGGAGAGGGGATAAGGTGAGTAGTAACACAGCCTCATTATAAGTTAATGTATTCCTCTGGCGTCTCCCCCACTCAGCAGTGCAATTAGTCTGATTCTGGAATGTTCACAGGAGACACCAAAACTGTCCTGACTACAGACACTGAGAGCACCACAGGCTTGAATATTAAGTCCTAGCTATTCCATGGCAACAAGTCAGAGAATAGAATGGTAGGCACGGCAGAGCTCTTTATAAGGAGATTGTACAGCAGTTGCTAAATGATAAAAGGTATCACCAGTCAGTATTGGAACAAGAGGAGGCCATTCAGCCCCTCAAGCCTGCTCCACCATTCAATTAGATCATGGCTGATCTGTATCTCAACTCCATCATTCCATATCCCTCAGGTCCGGAAGGAAAGACTTGCACCTCTGCCACACCTTTCACAATCTCCGGACGTCCAAAGGTGCTTTACAGCCAATGAAGTACTTTTTGAAGTGTAGTCACTATTGTAATCTTGAGTTTCTCCTTGAAACATATAAGATTCTGAGAGGGCTTGACATGGTAGATGCTGATTCCGCTGGCGAGATAGTCCGGAACTAGGGGTCGCAGTCTCATAAGGGTTCGATCATTTAGGACTAAAATGAGGAGAAATTTCTTCACTCAGAATCTTTGGAATTCTCTACCCAAGTACATGTTCAGTCATTGAGTATATTCAAGGCTGGGACAGATAGATTTTCGGACTCTAAGGGAATGCAAGGACTTGGAGATTTGGTGGGAAGGTGGAGATAAGGTCGAAGATCAGCCATGACCTTATTAAATAGTGGAGTAGGCTCAAGGCGCAAATGACCTACTCCCAATCCTATTTCTTATGTTCATAAGTAATGTGGAAAGTGCGGCAGCCAATTTGCGCACAGCAAGCTCCCATAGACAACAGTGAGATAATGACCAGGTAATGACATTGGTTGAGGGATAAACATTGGCCACCTCACGGGGAGGGGGCTCTCCCCTACTCTTCTTCAAATAGTGCCATGGGCATTTTTACATTCAGATGGCTTAAAATCTCAGCTGAAAGACAGCATCGCACTCCCTCAGTACTGCACTGGGAGGATCAGTTGAGATTTTGTGCTCAGGTCTCTGGAGATGGGACTTTAGGCAATGACGTTTTGGACTCAGACAAGAGAGGGTTAACCACTGAGACACATCTGACCCTAAAGAAGGCTAAGAAAAGGTAGAAACATTATCTAAATATGAAGAAACCTAACCAGCAAGACGTTAAACTGAGATAAAAACTGAAAATAGGGATGGAAGATTGCACAAACAAAGGGAATGGTGTGGGAGGGACTGACAAAATATACAAGGAGAAAGGAAAAAGCAAGGTGCACGATAAAGTAAAGGAGAAAGAGGTATAGGCATGGAGAGAAGGTCCTGTGACATTGTTTCCGAAATACTTCCTCCAGGCCAAGCATTATTAATGTATTATATAATTTGTCCTGTATAAGATCAAGTGTAGAAGCTACACTGCTTTTGCAGAAATACTCTACTTGTCACCAGTTAATTCAAGATGACGTTTTCATCTCAGGAGAACTGAGCGAAGATTGCTTCTTGTTTCCTCAGGTTGGGCACTAATATCATCAGGTGCACGCAGTAATAAAAAAAAAAACCTGTTTTAAAATTTATAAAGCCCTGCAGCTGATCACAGGCTTTCTCATCATTACTGACGAAGAAGATTATGTACACTGGCTGGGTTCCAGAATCACCCTGCTCTAAATAGGAAAATGTATCTTTTTAATGTTAAAACAGGCAGCATCTTCATGCAAAATACCTCTCGTGTTAAATTTGAGGAAGGGGACGAACTATATTGCTCATTTTTGTTATGATGAAGTCATGCACACGAGTGATGCGATTCTCCACTTGCACACAATTTACCTCATTGTTCTCTTGTCATCAGATTAGAAACAGGAGTAGGCCATTCAGCCCCTTGAGCCTGTTCTGCTATTTAATTAGATCATGACTGATTTGCCTCTTAACACCATTTACATGCCTTGGTTCCATGACCCTTAATATCCTTCATCTAACGAAAATCTATCAATCTCAGTTTTGAAATTTTCAACTGACCTCCAGCCTCGACAGCTTTTCTCACAGAGAGAGAGAGTTCCAAATTCCCACTACTCTTTGTGTGAAGAAGTGCTTTCTGATATCACCCCTGAAAGTCCCAGCTCTAATTTTAAGATTGAAAGACAAAGAGTCATTCGTCACAAACAGAAAAGAGAGGAACAAGAAGAAAGAACAGAGGGAGGAAGGAAGAAAAGCGTGGCACAAAAGGAACAACCATTGCAATTTTCTTTCACTCCAGAAATCTCTCGAGTCCTCCATTCGTTTCAATGGTAATCAAGTGGGTTCTTTGGGTCAAACAGTCAAACAGTAAAACAGAGTGAACAATTTAGGCAGGGGAAATTTAATTTCACCCAGGGCTCCCTCTTCTTATTAATGTAGTATGTTCTGCTGTGGAGATCAGGAATAGTGCAGCAGTGATGCTTTCTACAACAACAAAAGCTTGCATTTTTATAGCACAGTTAATGTAGTAAAACATCCCAAGGAGTTTCACAGGAGCGATATCAAACAGAATTTGACACCGAGGCGCAGAAGGAGATATTAAGGCAGGTGACCAAAAAGTTTGGTCAAAGAGGTAGGTTTTAAGGAGTGTCTTAAAGGAGGAGAGAGAGGTAGAAAGGCGGAGAGGTTTAGGGAGGGAATTCCAGAGCTTAGGGCCATGGCAGCTGAAAAGCAATTGGGAATGAACAAGAGGCCAGAATTGGAGCAACGCAGCAGTCTCAGAGGGTTGTGGGGCTGGAGGAGGTTACAAAAAATAGAGAGAGGTGAGGCCATGGAAGGATTTGAAAACAAGGATGAGAATTTTGAAATCGAGGTGTTGCCCGATCAGGATCCAATGTAGATCAGCAAATACAGGGGTGACAGGTGTACAGGACTTGATGCAAGTTAAGGATACAGGGAGCAGAGTTCTGGATGAGCTCAGGTTTACCGAGGGTGGGAGAATAGCCTGCCATGATATGTAGGCTCACACATGCAGAATGACCTCTTGGGGGAAGGGATGGAATCATTCAGCACCATCAGGAGAGGAGTGGGAGGATATCTGGAATATCTGGATAGCTAGGGAACAGTTAATTAAATATATTTCACTGTGGTAGAGTGAAGGGAGTGCTTCTGCTCTATGTTAGCCCCTGCTAACTGATTGCCCTTTGTTCTCCATTCCCTGCAGTCATCATGATGGTGCAGGCCACATCCTGGCATTCATGTACAGCAAACAAGAGTTTCACTTGTATTCGGACCCAGTCAACGACAAAGAATCATTATTCTAGAACATAATGGAAATGAATTGACTGTGTGACAAAGTGCCTGAAGGCATGGCCACTCAGCCACACAGGACTGTTCAACAAGATGCCTCAATCTTGACCCATTTCCACCCAAATAGTGCAAGCACATCCATTGCCTTCAAGGGGAACGCCGAACCATATTAAGGCCTAGTCATAGGTGTACATCATCTCACTGACACAGGGCCTTTTGGTTAGAATCATAGAATCATTCTGCAGAGAAGGAGACCATATGGCCCATCATGACCTTTGAAAGAGCTATCCAGTTAGTCCCATTTCCTGGCTCTTTCCCCATATCCCTGCAATTTTCACCCCTTCAAGCATTTATCCAATTCCCTTTTGAAAGTTACTATTATATCTGTATCTACTACCCTTTCAGGCAGCACATTCCAGATCACAACAACTCACTGCGTTAAAAAAATTCTCCTCATCTGCCCCCTCTGGTTCTTTTGCCAATCACCTTAAATCTGCGCCCTCTGGTTGCTGTCCCTGTTGCCAGTGGAAACAGTTTCTCCTTATTCATTCTATCAAAACCCCTCATAATTTTGAACAGCTCTATGAAATCTCCCTTTAATCTCTGTGCTCTAAGGAGAACAACCCCAACTTCTCCAGTCTCTCCACAGAACTGGTTGAGGAGCGAAAGAGGGAAAAAGGGTTGTTCCTGATTTGGAAGATGTCCAGTGAAATTATTTAGTTTCATGCGATTTACATACAGGGAATAGATACAGGGAGGCTTTTTCCTCATTCAGAACAATAGGGCACTATCTCAAAATTACAGCAAGTCATTTTAGACGTGAAATGAGGAAGCATTTTTTTCACACAAAGGGCATCGGAAATCTAGAACTCTTTCCTCCAGATGGCTCTGGATTTTGGGTCAATCAAATTGTTGAAGACTGAGACCGGTAGATATTAGCTGGGTAGGTGGATCAGGGATATGGAGCAAAGGCAAGTGAATGGAGTTGAAGTAAAGATCATCCATGAATGGTGGGCTAGGCTCGAGGGGTTGAATGGCCTATTTATGTTCCTATATTGTGAGCAAAAGAAAAGGCGTGCCAAAAATATTCATGAATGAGTGCCCCTTTAAAATGTTACATCATATAACCTATGAGAGAAAATGCTCATCCCTCAAATTAGGAAATAATTTGCATTTTGATTAAAATACATACAAAGAACAAAGAACAAAGAAATTTACAGCACAGGAACAGGCCCTTCGGCCCTCCAAGCCTGCGCCGATCCAGATCCTCTATCTAAACATGACGCCTATTTTCTAAGGGTCTGTATCTCTTTTCTTCCTGCCCATTCATGTATCTGTCTAGATACATCTTATAAGACGCTATCGTGTTCGCTTCTACCACCTCCGCTGGCAACGCGTTCCAGGCACCCACCACCCTCTGCGTAAAGAACTTTCCACGCATATCCCCCCTAAACTTTTCCCCTTTCACTTTGAACTCGTGACCCCTAGTAATTGAATCCCCCACTCTGGGGAAAAAGCTTCTTGCTATCCAACCTGTCTATACCTCTCATGATTTTGTACACCTCAATCAGGTTCCCCCTCAACCTCCGTCTTTCTAATGAAAATAATCCTAATCTACTCAACCTCTCTTCATAGCTAGTGTCCTCCAGACCAGGCAACATCCTGGTGAACCTCCTCTGCACCCTCTCCAAAGCATCCACATCCTTTTGGTAATGTGGCGACCAGAACTGCACGCAGTATTCCAAATGCGGCCTAACCAAAGTCCTATACAACTGTAACATGACCTGCCAACTCTTGTACTCAATACCCCATCCGATGAAGGAAAGCATGCCGTATGCCTTCTTGACCACTCTATTGACCTGCGTTGCCACCTTCAGGGAACAATGGACCTGAACACCCAAATCTCTCTGTTCATCAATTTTCCCCAGGACTTTTCCATTTACTGTATAGTTCACTCTTGAATTGGATCTTCCAAAATGTATCACCTTGCATTTGCCCTGATTGAACTCCATCTGCCATTTCTCTGCCCAACTCTCCAGTCTATCTATATTCTGCTGTATTCTCTGACAGTCCCTTTCAATATCTGCTACTCCACCAATCTTAGTGTCGTCTGCAAACTTGCTAATCAGACCACCTATACTTTCCTCCAAATCATTAATGTATATCACAAACAACAGTGGTCCCAGCACGGATCCCTGTGGAACACCACTGGTCACACATCTCCATTTTGAGAAACTCCCTTCCACTGCTACTCTCTGTCTCCTGTTGCCCAGCCAGTTCTTTATCCATCTAGCTAGTACACCTTGGACCCCATGCGCCTTCACTTTCTCCATCAGCCTACCATGGGGAACCTTATCAAACGCCTTACTGAAGTCAAACAAAAACAAGAAATGCTGGAATCACTCAGCAAGTCTGGCAGCATCTGTGGAAAGAGAAGCAGAGTTAACGTTTCAGGTCAGTGACCCTTCTTCGGAACTGACAAATATTAGAAAAGTCACAGATTATAAGCAAGTGAGGTGGGGGTGGGGCAAGAGATAACAAAGGAGAAGGTGCAGATTGGACCAGGCCACATAGCTGACCAAAAGGTCACGGAGCAAAGGCAAACAATATGTCAATGGTGTGTTGAAAGACAAAGCATTAGTCCAGATTAGGTGTGAATACACTGAATATTGAACAGCAGCAAGTGCAAACCTGAAAAAAAAAACCTGAAAAAAACAGTGGATAAGCAAACTGAACAAACTAAGATGAAATGAAATAAATGCAAAAAAAGATTGTAAAAAATGTAAAAAAGAATGTAAAAAAAAAGGAAGAAAAAATAACTAAAAATGAAAGTAAAATGGGGGGCTGTCATGCTCTGAAGCCTTACTGAAGTCATGTATATGACATCTACAGCCCTTCCCTCATCAATCAACTTTGTCACTTCCTCAAAGAATTCTATTAAGTTGGTAAGACATGACATTCCCTGCACAAAACCATGTTGCCTATCACTGATATGCCTATTTTCTTCCAAATGGGAATAGATCCTATCCCTCAGTAACTTCTCCAGCAGCTTCCCTACCACTGACATCAGGCTCACCGGTCTATAATTACCTGGATTATCCCTGCTACCCTTCTTAAACAAGTGTTGCATATTAATTAATTATCCATTTGTGTTTTCCTCACAGCAATGAAATCTGGAGGTACGCAACTAAAACTCATCTTGACTTTCCAAAACTATGGACAGGCACTCTTTAAACCAATGAAGTGAGTATGTTTCTCAACTATCTTGTTCACTTTTTTGGCCAGTGGTTACACTAGTCACTATATGTAAATTAGCATCAAACATATTCTTTTGATATCACTAGACATTCCAATCAATTCTTCCAGTCATTACAACAAATAAAGTTTGTCGTTTCTATGAGATTCAATTTGTTTGAACCGTAACAACAACAACAACATTAATATAGCACCTTTAACATAGACGTCCCAAGGTACTTCCCAGGAATGTTATCAAACAAAATTTGGCACTGAGCCACATAAGGAGATATTACAGCAGGTGACCAGAAGCTTGGTCAAAAAGGTAGGTTTTAAGGAGCATCTTAAAAGAGAAGAGAGCGGTAGAGAGACAGAGAGGTTTCGGGAGGAAATTCCAAAGTTTAGGGTCTGGGCAGCTGAATTGGTCAATTGGGGATGTGCAAGAGGCCAGAATTGCAGGAGCAGAGATATTGGAATGTTGTTGGGCTGGAGGAGGGATGGAGAAGTGAGGCCAGGGAGGGATTTGAAAACAAGGGTGAAACTTTTTAAAACAAGTTGTTGCTGGACTGGGAACCAATGTAGGTCAGCGAGCACAAGGAGGGGCGATGGGTGAACGGGACCTGGCATCGGTTAGAGATTTCGATTAGTTCAAGTTTATGGAGGTGCAACATGGGAGGTCAGCCAGGCGTGACTCCTGGTTGAGCAGCTCCGGAATTAGGCTCTGATTCAGAAATCCTGCTTTGTCTTGTTACGAGGCACTGCCTCCACCCCTCCCCTCACAAGGTGAGAGGGGGCAAAGCCAGTAAATGGGGACTCGCTACATTGGGGATGTTCTGCTTCTTCAGTCCGTAAGAGAGCTGGCATTGAACTGGAGACTGTTACACTGAGCCAGATGAGATGTTGCAGCCTGCAGAAGGGAAAGGGGTCCCACCGGAGAGAAACTGATTATCTGGGCCAAGAAAGCACCAGGCTTGTAATGGTTGAGTATTGAAGATTAAGAAGTGATCTAATTGAGAGTATAGAAGATTAAGGAGTGATAACTAATTGAGGTGTTTAAGATGATTTAAATAGTTGCTCGGATAGATACAAAGGGCAGAATTTTCCCAGCCCTGTAGTGGTGGCAGTGGAGATGGGGAGGGCCAGGAAAAGAGCAGGGAGTTGCATTGGAAGTTTCCCAGGGCAGTTAGGAATGTGGATCGGCTGCCCCACTCCACAGAAGCAGGCAGGCAATTTACATACTTAAGCGCCAACTAGGGACGATTTTCCAGCCTTGCTGGAATTCGGCCACCGGTGGAGCCCTCCCCACTCCCCAATCACATGCAGGGGTCACTAGCTCAATGGAGGCAGCCTCCCTGCAGCAGTCTGGAGGGTGCCATCGGAGCCGGAGGCTTCTTCCCTGCAAAAAAGGGGCTGCAGGCATCAAAGGCAGCCCCTGTGGCCCCAACAGTCCAGGTGGAGGGGTTTCCCCTCACTCCAAGGGACCTAATGCCTTCTGCCCCGCCCCCCCGCCCCAAAATAATGATTTATTTTTACATCTCCAAGGGCGCCTCCAGGTTGAGGCGCCCCGATGGTCCCCGACCTGCCTCAGCAGCACCCCCCCCACTCTAGAAGTGCCCGCCCTCTGAGATTGAGTTGCCAGCGGCAGGAGCGACTCCTGCCATCTTCAATTGGACAGCGAGCGTGGAAGTGGCCAATTAGGAGGCCGCCTCCTGGAGGATTGTGCACCGGCTTTGCTGCCAGCTAGTGCGGGCTCAGCAGCCCATGTGGTCCCGACATCAGGGTCCCAAAGCCTGCAGGAAAATCATTCCCAAAGAAACGATTTCCTCTGGCAGGGGTTTGGTGGAGTCCAGAACAAGGCAGCGTAACCTTAGAATTAGAGCCAGGGGTGATGTCAGGAAGCACTTCTTCACACAGAGGGTGGTGAAAATCCGGAACTCTCTCCCCCAAAAAGTTGTTGAGGCTGGCGGTCAATTGTAAATTTCAAAACTGAGATTAATGGATTTTTGTTGGGGAAAGGGATTAAGGGATTATGGATCTAAGACGTATAGCTGGAGTTAAACTACAGGTCACTTGTGATCTAATTGAATGGTGGAATGGGATCGAGGGGCTGAATGGCCTTCTCCTGTTCCTATGCTCCCAGGACACCTGAATATTGGGAAATACATTTTGAATAAATATTTATTATTTCCCCCCTCACTCCCCACGTTTTTCTCAATACACCAGTCTTGGACCGCCTGAAAATGGGCAGATTCCTGGAGGAATATCCAAGCCTGATAAGACTTCAGTCTTCAGCCCGACTCATTTTGCCAATTCCCCTGGGATATCAGCTCACCTTCTTTAAGTTCTATAATCCCCTCATCACACATCCAGGCTTCCCTCCATCACAACATCCAACTATCTCTCAAAGATTCCGGGGATTTGGCCTGCACTACCCTACCAGACCCCCAATCCCGTAAGGAAACATTTTTCTGCCCTCAGTCCATCATTTGCCCTTCACCAATTTGAACTTATGCTCTTGTCTTACTCTCTCAATTTCATTTGAAGTAGCATTCCAGATTGAACTCTTTCTGTACTATGTCATTTTTCACATCTCTGTACATTCCCTTCTTGGGGAGACAGTGGTAGAGTGGTAATGTCACTGAACTAGTATTCTAGAGGCCCAGGCTAATGCCCTGGGGACAGGGGTTCAAATCCCACCATGGCAGCTGGTAGAATTTAAATTCATTAATAAGTTCAAGTAATTAATTGAAAAAATGGAATTTAAATGTGGTTTCAGTAATGGTGCCATGAAATTATCATCAAAAACCCATCTGGTTCCCTCATGCCCTTTAGGGAAGAAAGTCTGCCATCCTTACCTGGTCTGGCCTACATGTGACTCTGGACCCATCACAAAGTGGTTGACTCTTAACTGCCTAGCAAGCCACTCAGTTGTCAAGGGCTGTTAGAGATGGGCAACACATGCTGGTCTTGCCAGCGATGCCCACATCCCATGAAAGAATTAAAAAAAAGTGTTGCCTGCCCTTCAAAGCTAAAAATCCCAATACAACCAGCCCTTGCTCTTAACACTGACACAGTTTCATGACTCTGCTCCAGTCTGCCCAAACTACTGGGTTTGAATGGTGCCCTGCTTTCTCAGTGATCAAAACTGGGTGCTATGCTTGAAAGGACATCTAGCCAGAGCACTCTATTGACTGGGACTGCCTTAGTGCTAAGGGATCAGATGGGGTAGAATGTGTTAAGTATCCAGGATAGTTTTCTGAAGCAGTATGTGGATGGCCCTACTAGAGAAGGGGCTACACTCGATCTCCTTAGGACATGAGGCTGGGCAGGTGGTTGATGTGTCAGTGGGGGAGCACTTTGGGTCCAGTGACCATAACTCTATTAGCTTCAAGATAGTTATGGAAAAGGATAGGACTGGTCCTCAGGTTGAAGTCCTCAATTGGGGGAAGGCTAATTTCGATGGCATCAGACAGGAACTCTCAATAGTTGATTGGGAGAGGCTGTTTACAGGTAAAGGGACGTCTGACAAGTGGGTGGCTTTTAAAAGTGAGATAGGAAGAGTTCAGGGCTGGCATGTTCCTGTTAGATTGAAGGGCAAGGCTGGCAAGTTTAGGGAACCTTGGTTGACGTGGGATATTGAGGGTCTGGTCAGGACAAAGAAGGAGGCATATGTCAGGTATAGGCAGCTGGGATCGAGCGAGTCCCTCGAGGAGTATCGGGGATCTAGGACTACACTTAAGAAGGAAATTAGGAGTGCGAAAAGGGGCCATGAGATTTCCCTGGCAGATAAGATAAAGGAGAATCCTAAAAGATTCTATAAGTATATTAAGAGTAAAAGGGTAGCTAGGGAGAGAGTAGGTCCCCTTAAGGATCAATGTGGCAATCTATGTGTGGAGCCACGGGAAATGGGTGAGGTCTTAAATGAATACTTCTCGTCTGTATTTACTGTGGAGAAGGTCATGGAAGCTAGTGCGTTCAAAGGAGGGAACAGTGATATCCTGGAGCATATCAACATTACAAAGGAGGAGGTGTTGGAGGTCCTGAAGCACAATAAGGTGGATAAATCCCCAGGGTCTGACCAGGTCTATCCTAGGATGCTATTGGAAGCAAGGGAGGAGATTGCTGGGGCCATGGCAGAGATTTTTATATCATCGTTAGCCACGGGTGAGGTACCGGAAGACTGGAGGATAGCTAATGCTGTGTCTTTATTTAAGAAGGGCAGCAGGGATAAGCCAGGGAACTACAGGCTGGTGAGCCTTACATCAGTGGTGGGAAAGTTATTGGAAGGGATTCTGAGAGACAGGATTTATATGCATCTGGAAAGTCATGGTCTGATTAGGGATAGTCAGCATGGCTTAGTGCGTGGGAAATCATGTCTCACGAATTTGATTGAGTTTTTCAAGGAGGTGACCAAGAGGATTGACAAGGGCAGGGCGATGGACGTTGTCTACATGGACTTTAGCAAGGCCTTTGACAAGGTCCCGCATGGTAGGCTGGTCCAGAAGGTTCAAACACATGGGATCCAGGGTGAGTTAGCAAATTGGATACAATATTGGCTTGGTGATAGGAGGCAGAGGGTGGTAGTGGAGGGTTGTTTTTCAGATTGGAGGCCGGTGACCAGTGGTGTGCCACAGGGATCGGTGCTGGGCCCTCTGTTGTATATATTAATGACTTGGATGTGAATGTAAGGGGCATGATTAGTAAGTTTGTCGATGACACCAAAATTGGTGGTATAGTGGACAGTGAGGAAGGTTGTCTAAGGTTACAACAGGATATAGATCAACTGGGAAAGTGGGCAAGGGAGTGGCAAATGGAATTTAACACAGACAACTGTGAAATGATGCATTTTGGGAAGTTAAACCAGGGCAGGACATATACAGTGAATGGCAGGGCCCTGGGGAGTGTTGTTGAGCAGAGAGACCTTGGCGTGCAAGTATATAGTTCCCTGAAAGTGGCAACACAGGTAGACCTGGTGGTGAAGAAGGCGTATGGCATGCTTGCCTTCATCGACCGAGGCATTGAGTACAAGAGTTGGGACGTCATATTACAGTTGTACATAACGTTGGTTCGGCCGCATTTGGAGTACTGTGTGCAGTTCTGGTCGCCGCACTACAGGAAAGATGTGATTAAACTAGAGAGGGTACAGAAAAGATTCACAAGGATGTTGCCTAGTTTGGAGGGCCTGAGTTATAAAGAGAGATTGGATAGGCCGGGTCTGTTTTCCCTGGAGCGAAGGAGGCTGAAAGGGGACATGATAGAGGTATATAAAATTATGAGAGGCATAGATAGGGTAGATAGCCAGAGTCTGTTTCCCATGGTAGGGGTGCCTAAAACTAGAGGGCATAAATGTAAGGTGAGAGAGAGGAGGTTTAAAGGGGATCAAAGGGGTAAATTTTTCACACAAAGAATAGTGGGTATCTGGAATGAGCTGCCAGGGGAGGTGGTGGAGGCAGGAACAGTAGCGACATTTAAGAGGCATCTGGACAGGTACTTGAATGAGCAAGGCATAGAGGGATATGGAATTAATGCAGGCAGGTGGGATTATTATAGATAGGCATTATGGTCGGCATGGACACGGTGGGCCGAAGGGCCTGTTTCTATGCTGTACGGCTCTATGACTCTATGACACTCAATGCTGGTGTCAGTTACAGCTTTTGCTGCTGAGTCAAAAGGCAGTGGGTTCAAGTCCCACTGCAGGGACTTGAGCACAAAATCTAGACATATCCTGTGCAGTACCGAGGGGGTGCCGCATTGTCAGAGGTGCAGTCTTTTAGATAAGATGTAAAACTGAGGCCCTCTCATTCTCAGGTGGCCATAAATGATCCCATGGCATTATCACAAAGAAGAACAGGAGAGTTCTCCGCAGTGTACTGGGCCAATATTTAACAATGAACCAACACCACTAATATCTATCTGGTCATTATCACATTGCCGATTGTGGGAGCTTGCTGTGCGCAAATTGACTGCCGCCTTTCCTACATTACAACAGTGACTACACTTCAAAAACGTACTTCATTGGCTGTAAAGAGCCTTGGGACATCCCGAGATCAGGAAGCACGTTATATAAATGCAAGGTCCTTCTTTCTTTCCTGAATATTCCATATCTTCGCATAAGGAATTAGTTCTCACCTAGACTGACCCATAATATATTTTCCAGTTGATGCATGCAACTTGAACTAAGCATAGAGTCATAGAGTTATACAGCACAGAAACAGGCCCTTCGGCCCATCGTGTCCATGCCGACCATCAAGCACCTAACTGTTCTAATCCCATTTTCCAGCACTTGGCCCGTAGTCCTGTATGCTATGGCATTTCAAGTGCTCATCTAAATACTTCTTAAATGTTGTGAGGGTTCCTGCCTCTATCACCCCTTCAGGCAGTGTGTTCCAGATTCCAAACACCCTCTGGGTGAAAACATTTTTCCTTAAATCCCCTCTAAACTTCCTGCCCCTTACCTTAAATCTATGCCCCCCTGGCTATTGAGACTTCTGCTAAGGGAAAAAGTTTCTTCATATCTACCCTATCTATGTCCCTATTATTTTGTATACCTCAATCATATCTCCCCTCAGCGTTCTCTGCTCTAAGGAAAACAACCCTAGCCTATCCAGTCTCTCTTTATAGCTGAAATGCATCTTATTCTGAGCCCTCCTGGTATTCAGGTACAAACACAAAGTAGCACTTTAATTTGACTTTAGCCTCGGATCGTTTGGTGTCTTTGTTTCTCTTTGCCGCAATTCACTTTCTCCATTATATTCTCATTCTCTACTTGGCCACACTCCAAATTCTGCCTATCTACTTTAATATCATGGGCTCATGTCTCCCTTAAATGAAGATTTCCATCTGGTGCTGTATCGTTAGGGAGATGCAAAGCAGCAATCAGGCATCATTTATTTTCTGAAACAACTACTGCAAGTGAAAAAACAAAGGCTCATTATTTCCAGACCGTAAATTAATGCAAAATTCCAGCAACTTCCACCCCCTCATGACCTTTATATTTAGGTCAATGTGTACTTTAATGTTAACATAGGTAATCAGTCACTAGAGATAATGGAATAAGCACAGTACTGTACTAGGAACATTGGCCGAGATTCTGTCCTTAACTCTCCAGATGGAGACTTGAACCCATAAACGTCTGACATCAGAGGTCAGAATGATACCCACTAAGCTACAGCAACTACTGATTTGGTGGTCGGAGCTCATAAGATGGGACAGGTCCAAATTGACCGAAGAAGATGGTTACAATAGCCCGTCTATTTCCAGAAATAGAACCCAAGGCCACAGATATCAAACAGCAGATGACTGAGAGAAACATAATGTTCTCCAACAGCGTGACGTTCAGTCCAGGCAACGTATGGGCAGAGATGCTGCAGAGTCTATACATATCTTGCTTGAAATCTGTCTCTCTGAAAGTGCAATCATCTAATTGAGCAATGGTTTAATTATACCGTTAGCCCTTTTGTGACACGATGATGCTTTGCTCTGGAACAACACTCTCCAATACAAAAGATCTTGCTGTAAGTCAACTGCCCCAAGGGTTAGAATGGCATAGTGCCAAAACATTTCAAATAAAGCCTCAGCAACCTAACTCACAGGGTGCTTGGGCCAATATTGCAATAGCCCTCAAGCTGACATTAAAATTATTTTTCCACGTAACATCATTAAGTATTCTGAATTAAGAGACGTTTCTTTATATTTCTGGAGCACTGGATCATATGGCAGCTACAGTTAAGGTATATTACAGGGAAAATGGGCCCAGAACCGGACCTGCTCAGGCTGAGGCTAGCCTGAAATTGGGCCTCAGGCCTCATTCGATAACTTGTGCGAGTTGTCTGTCGTGCCTTCACTAGCAGCTCGGCCGTCTCTCGAGAAAGAATTGTGGGCCGCTTGCCTCTCCAGCAGAGGCCCTCAGGTTGGTCCCATTTGGAGAGGGGTATGGGGGGGAGAAGGTGGGTGGGGCAGCAGTGACGGGTAACAAGCACTGCTATCGGGAGTGCTACAGTGCTGGGAGCAGCATTCCTGATCTTCCTGGCTCCACATGAATTGAAAAAAAAATCATGTGATTACCTGTTCGGTGGTGGCTATTGGTTTAGGGTGGGGGGCACCCGCGGACTGGATAACCCTGGCCTCGTTCGTATTCCGCGCATGTCAGCCCAATTTCCCAGAGGGGTCCTGAAACAGGCACTGGGCCCCACATCGGCATATGTCTGCTTTAGTTGGCCTCCTCAGATGTCTAAAAAAATGGCCTGACCCAATTTCAGGGCAAACCTTTTGCACAGCCCCTTGGTGCACAGGACATTGGTGTCTGAAATCGGGCCTCGCTGCACCCATTTTACACGTGTGAAACATTTTATATACATTCACACAATGCAAGAAAATGTACTTCACATGTATATTTACATCACAAACATCTGCCATCATTCAGTAACCATGCAAGTAAGGCACACACAATGATCAAAAAACACACACACTCTGTTTTTCATCTTACCATTTTACCAACAAACACACAAAGCAGTTGAAGTTCACATCTGTACGCCATGCCAATGGGGATTGAAATCACAGACCCAACAACCATGGCTATTGTTCATTTTTTATTTACTAATTAAGAAGCCACATCCGGATTCCTAAGTAACCACACTGGCTAATGCATTGGACAACATAAGAACATAAGAAATAGGAGCTGCAGTAGGCCATTTGGCCTTTCAAATCTGCTCCGCCATTCAATAGGATCATGGCCGATCTTCGACATCGGCTCCACCTTCCCTCACTATCCCCATATCCCTTAATTCCCTGACTATCCAAAAATCTATCAACCTCTATTGTGAATATCCTCAATAACTGAGCATCTACAGTTCTCTGAGGTAGAGAATTCCAAAGATGAATGAAGAAATTTCTCCTCATCACTGCCCTAAATGGCTGACTCCTTTATTCTGAGCCAATATCCCTGTGTTTTAGATTCCCCAGCCAGGTGAAACACTTTCTCAGCATCTACCTTGTCAAGCCCTTTAAAAACATTTTATGTTTCAATTAGATCACCTCTCATTCTTTTCAACTCCAGGGAATATAGGCCTAGTCTACTCAATCTCTCCTCATAGGATAATCCCCCTCATCCCAGGAACCAGTCCAGTGAACGTCTGTTAAATTGCCTCTAGGGCAAGTATGTCCTTCCTTAGGTAAGGAGACCAAAACTGCACACAGTACTCCAGGTGTGGCCTCAGCAATGCACTGTACGCTCCGCTACTACACAGAGGGTAGACAGGTTCCATATAAGGGCAGAGACAAATTGCTAATCTTGTAGTAAGTTCAAAGAGCCCCAGAAGTTACACTGTGCAACATCACTGTAATACAAATGGCCTCCATTAAAATAGCACACTAAGTCATTCCAGGCTGCAGTTACACACCAACCATATTGTTGATCTGAAGCGGTCTCCCTTTGCCTGATTCTGGAGCCAGAGCCCCGCCTGACACAACAGGAAGGTGGAGGGAGTCTCTCTGAAGGATGTGGTCTTCCTCCACAAGTTTAGCATTGATGCAGAGCTGAACACCACTTTGCATCAAAATCTACAAGGATCTGATTTCACAATCGAATAGTCACAGGAAATCATGAGTACCACAGTACCTGTGGTTCTGACAGACTTAACTGGGCAGAAAATCAGGTGCGTTACCTGCCTGTAATCTCCCAACGAAAGGCCCTATGGTATAGCCCCTGTCCAATAGGGTAACAGTACACTTAGTGCAATTTCTAGCTAATACCTGTTAAAGTAATTGTTTTAAAACTAAATCTCTTAGCAAGTAATAATTGTACAAACCACATGCCCAGAGAGGAACCTTCTCCTTTAATGCCACCTGCACCCGCAGACTAGCTTCAAACCCAGATGCAGCAGCAAAGGCTTGCATTTATATAGCGCCATTACTGTAGTGAAATGTCCCAAGACACTTCAAAGAGGCGTAATCAGACCACATTTGACACCAAGCCACGAAAGGTCAAAAGCTTGGTCAAAGAGGTAGGTTTTAAAGAGCGTCTTAAAGGTGGCGAGTGGGGTTTAGGGGGGGATTTCTGAGCTTAGGGTCTCAGCAGATGAAGACATGACCACCAATGGTGGAGCGATGGGAATCAGGGATTTGCAAGAGGCCAGAATTGGAAGAGTGAAGAGATCTCGGAAGGTTGAAGGGCTGGAGGAAGTTACAGAGATAGGGAGTGGCAAAGCCATGGAGAGACTTGCACACAAGGATGGGAGTTTTAAAAATAGGCATTGCTGCAGGAACCTGGAACCAATGTGGGTCCACAAATTGCTAACAAATTGCTAACAAACATTCACTCTCTCCACCACCGATGCAGCACTGTGTACCATCTACAAGATGCACTGCAGCAACACACCAAGGCTCCTTCGACAGCACCTTCCGAACCCACGACCTCTACCACCTAGAAGGACAAGGGCAGCAGATGCATGGGAACACCAGCACCTGCAAGTTCCCTCCAGATCACACACCATCCTGATTTGGAACTCTCTTGCCGTTCCTTTACTGTTGCTGGGTCAAAATCCTGGAACTCCCTTCCTAACAGCACTGTGGGTGTACCTATCTCACATGGACTGCAGCGGTTCAAGAAGGCAGCTCACCACCACCTTCTCGTGGGCATTAGGGATGGGCAATAAATGCTGGCCTGGCCAGTGATGCCCACATCCCATGAATGAATTAAAAAAAACAAGCACCGGGGTGAATGGGACTTGGCATGAGTTCGGATACAAGGAGCAGAGTTTTGTTCTGTGATAAAGGACCTGATCATATATTTCCATATGTTCTTTAATCAAAAGCATGTGTGTTTGGAAAGCTGCACAGACCATTCAAAGCTTGTGCAATGTTGCCTGGATGATAACATTTTCTTTTTAAATAAGTTCATATATTTTCTGATGAAGAAAGCAGTACTCTATCCATCTGCAATCACCATTCAGAGTGCAGAACTCACACAACAGCTGTCCCTGCATACTTTAACCAGCATTTCATTATTCAAAGCACTTTTAACATTTTTTTTAAAATATTCATATCATTTACATCATTAACTTTTGGGAGAGCTTGCTGAATGCTCAACGGGTAAGCAGACAGCCTTTTTGTGGGTAACACTCTTGCCTTTGAATTGGAAGTTTGTGTGCGTAAGTCCTACTCCAGAGACTTAAGCACTAAATCTAGGCTGACACAGCACAGTACTGAGGGCGTGCTGCACTGTCAGAATGAGATGAGTTGTGAAACTGAGGCCCCGTCTGCCCTCTTGGGTGGATGTAAAAGATCCCACGGCACAATTTTGAAGAAGAGTGGGGGAGTTTAGGATGTCCTGAGGTCATGTAGGGCACTATATAAATGCAAGTCTTTTCTTTTGATGTGGCATTGGGCAAGAGAGTGGAAACTCCCAGGGTTGACCCCAAGTCTTCGCTGGGTTGGCTGACCATAGACTGGAGCAATGCAACTGGCCTCAGAACCGTAATCCCTCCCCCCACACACCCCATTCCCCGCCCCCCCTCGCCAGATGGGGAGGTAAGGGAGTGGAATCAGACAGGGTTCCTGCTCCCGATAACAATCTAGTGTGTGTACGAGTTGAGAGAGAACAAACCCAGACTTGTCTATGATTGCCCCTTCCTCCCATCTTCTGGTGAGGGGATGGGTATGGGGTGATGGCTCCTGAGCTGCGGAGGGTCATGTGGAGTGGTGGGAAGGGAGTCAGGCTGGGTGTATGGTTCCTGAGTGACTCCTGCAGGAGGGGAACGCGTGTAGGTGTTGAATGAGACGAAGACTGGGCTTGGCTGTGTCACCACAACCATCACCCAATTCCCCTCCTGCCATAGTAATGAGCCTCTGGCACTCACCATCTTGGTTCACACTTGAAGAATGGCTGCTTGGGTGATGTCATGGAGGGCTGACAGTCCGCAGCACACACCGGCAGGAGAGAAGATCACTAAGTTGGAAAGCACGTCCAATAAGGAATTCTGTTCAATATTGTGAGAAGCACCAGTTATCTGCTTATCATCTCAAACATTGCAGCCACTTTAAAGCAATGATAAGCAGGAGATAGCACTGCTGAGGGGCGTTAAACTAGTCAATCGCTTGCAAAGGGACTGTATAGAGTAGAAATTAAACCCTACACAATGCTATCACTGATCTAAGGCCTCATTCCATTACAGTCCAGTGAGGAGCCATAATGGAAACAACAAAAACTTACATTTATATAGCACATTCACAGCATGAAGAAAACACGAGGCTAAATACAGCAAGTGAGAACCAAAGAAAACCTTTATCTGATTGAGTCATTAGTAGTCAATCCTCAGCCATGTAGACTCATAGAATATTCTGATTATAGCTCCTACATCCTGTAACAGCCACCATTATGGCAGAGATATGTCCCGGCTTATTATTTTTATTTCATTATACTTTGCAATAAAGAACGGGCCTCACTCAGGGGCAAGTCTAACAAGAATGCAATTTGTGGTTTAATGGCAACTAATTGATTAGCAGCTGATTTGCCGAGTTCACAGACACGTTGTCACAGTGAAGTGATTATTTCCCCGGGGGAATCAATGGTTGCTTGTGTATATTAGTATATCGGTAAAATAGATTTCAGGCTCGGCTACCATCCACTACTGGTTCTTAGCCAGTTGTTTAAATGCTCAATTACTAGCAGCCGGTAACTATAAACAAGAGGTCCTTTTTTGCACTTAGTGAAATTCTGTGCACATTAAGCAATGATTGTGAGCGTTCGGATGAGGATGTACAATGATTAGTGGCTGCGTGCTTAATAGTTTTCAAGGAGATTCCTTAAATGGGTTAACCCAACTGAGAATGTTAAGCGTGGGAGATTGATAATTCCGTTAAGTGTTGGGAGATAAATGGTCACACTCCATAATTTCATAGAATCATACAGCACAGAAGACGGCCATTCAGCCCATCTAGTGCCAGGCTTTAAAAGAGCTAGCCACTTCCCCCTTCTCTTTCCCTATAATCCTGCAATTTTATGCCCTTCAAGTATTTATCCAATTCCCTTTTTGAAAGTTGCTATTGAATCCACCGCCCTTTCAGGCTGCGCATTCCAAATCACAACAACTCGCTGGGTAAACATTTTTCCCTTATATTGCCGTTGGTCCTTCTGCCAATTAAATTTCCTGGCCTTGATCCAAGTGAACCAGTATCTAATGAGGATGATGTTAATGGAGCATTCAGGTGGGTGGATGGAGTTAAGATACAGATCAGTCATGATCTAATAGAATTGTGGAACAGAGGGGCTGAATGGCCTTTTCCGGTTCCTAACATGTGACATCAAGTTTCCTCAATGATGCTTTTGTTTTACAGCAGTTGAATGGACAACTTTGATTAAATATATCACCCCGTTCCATAACTGCCCCAGAGGCTATGCTGAGTCTTGTTACTGCAGCCAGGGTTCCTTCTAAAGCCTGGTTCAGGTATAAAATTAAAACTCAAGCCGGGCCCGACCCAACAACAACCAACCCGAACCCAACCTGGGCACGAGTCCTTTAATCTTTTTCAATGCCCGACCTGACCCAAACCCGACACACGTAGTCCGGTTTGGTCGGGTAGCCAGGCTTTACTGCAGAGTGCGGAGTCTGGACTGCACGTTTCCCGCCTTGACGTCCTGAATGTTCATTTAAAGATTACTTCCCGGAGCAAGGCAGCACTGTCCACGTCCAGCCCGACCCGACCCGACCCGAGCCCGAATGCTGGACCCGGAAGAGATACCCGACCCCGACACTTGTCGTCGGGTCTGGCCGGGTTCGGGTTGGGTCGCCACCCTTTCGTTCCTTCAGTTGGCCTAAGCCCCCTTGAGTGGCAGAGGGAGTCATATCAGCCAAGATTCCTGCTTCTCAGCTCCCTAGGTTGGGTATTATACACGTACGAAAGTCAGGATTTGGCTCCATCCAGTACTTCAGCCTGTTTTGTGCACTCGCATGCAAAGGATTGCTACTTGCGCAAGGCACCCTGGAATGCCGACATCCAGAGAACAGTTGCATAGTAGGAGCCAGCTTCTTTGTTTTGGAAGGGAGAGTGGGTACAGGAGTGAGAAGTGGATGGCAGAAAGAAATTAAACCAAAGCATTCATAAAATGCAGCCTTCAAATCCTTGAGTTGGGGCCTGTCAAGCAGAATAAAGCTTCAAACTCTATTTTGACGGCAGTCAGACTTCAGCGAGCAGATACACATTGTCTTGACAGATAGAACTCTCTCTCCATCTAGATTATTAAAAATGTTGCCCCTGAATTTCCACAGGCGACTCTGGTAGACTCTCAACAGTTTAAGAGAAGAGTTCAGAGGAAGAAAAGAAGAAAGACTTGTATTTCTATAACTCAGGACATCCCAACATGCTTTTCAGCAAAGCAAATACTTTGGAACCATAGTTACTAAAGAAGAAAATGTAAAGTTAATGTGTGCATAGTAAGATCCCACAAACAGCAATGTGAGAATGATCAGGCAATCTGTTTTTAGTGATGTTGGTTGAGGAATAAATATTGGGCCAGGACACCGAAGCGAACTCCCCTGCTCTTATTCAAAATAGGATCTTTGACATCCACCGGAGAGGGCAGACGAGGCCTCGGTTTAATGTCACATCTGAAAGACAGTACCTCTGATCGTGCAGCACTCTCTCACTGGGACTGGGGGTGTCAGTTCTCAAGTTCTGTGGAGTGGGACTTGAACCCACAATCGTCTACTGAACCCAGGCTAATACTGTCAGCTTCAACAGAATAGAGAGAGCAGAAAGGCCAAAACAGAGAGAGGAGTTGAATATTATCGAGTGGACGGATGAGACAGAACACCAAACTTTTAATTTCTGTCACAATCGATGACTTTGTTTTTCCTCCGAGCTAGATGAAACAAAATAAGCAATTCTCTAATCTATATACTGATAGTCTTAAGGCTTGAACACAAGAATCCAGACTGACCCGCCCAGTGCAGTACTGAGGGAGTGCTGCACTGCCAGAGGTGCCATCTTTCAGATGAGACATTAACATTCGCTAAAGCAATTGAACTGGCCATTTATCATGTTGTTGTTTGTGGGCTCTTGCTGTGGCATAAACTCGCTGTCATGTTTCCCACATCACAACAATGAAGCACACTTCAAAAAAACTTCACTTGGCTGTAAAATGCTTTGGGGCATCCTCAGGTAGTGAAAGGTACTATAGAAATGCAAGTTCTTTATTTCTCAGACTCACGTGTGATTCCATGATGCAAAGTGAGAAACTGCATTCCAGGGAGTTTATCTTGGGAGATCACGGGGACGCACGTGCTGTCATTGTCTATCCATTCATTTCAGTGGGGACGTGGGCAGCTCCGATCAGCCCCACTTGCCTTGAAGTTGTAGATAATGCCTACATTACCATACCCAGCAGCTGGTGAATGCCCTCGGAAGGGGCAGGGTGGAGAAGGACACAAAAGGAGAAAACATTTCCTCAGAATAAGAAAATGTTACCTGGCCTTATAAGCTATCAGTGACCTCAAGACATTTCAACCACCTTTTCACCAGCTGCTAAGCGAGGGGGAGATGATGGGAATTTTCATTACGCAGTGAGTTGTTACGCTCTGGAACACGCTGCCCCGAAAAAGTGGTTGCAGCAGATTCAATTGTAACTTTCAAAAAGGGAATTGGATAAATACTTGAACAGGAGGAGGCTGTTCAGACCATGCTATCAGTCAATCAGTTAGATCATGGCTGATCTATGTCTCAACTCCATCCAGCCGCTTGGTTCTATCGCCCTGAATACGTTTGCCCCACAAAAATCCATCAACCTCAGTTTTGAAATTTTCACATGACCTCCCACCCAGCCTCAACAGCTTTTCTGGGGGAGAGTTTTCCAGTTTTCCGCTACCCTTTGTATGAAGACGTGCTTCCTGACATCACTCCTGAACAGCCTAGCTGTAATTCTAAGGTTATGTCATCTTGTTCTGGATTCTCACTACCAGAGGAAATAGTTATTCACTGTCTACTCTATCAACTATTTTAAGCATCTGACCCATTTGAAGAGGCTCCTTAGACAGCACCTTCCAAACCCGCGGCCTCTACCACCTAGAAGGACAAGGGCAGCAAATACATGGGAACACCACCACCTGCAAGTTTCCCTCCAAGTCACACACCATCCTGACTTGGAACTATATCGCCGTTCCTTCACTGTCGCTGGGTCAAAACCCTTCCTAACAGCACTGTGGGTGTACCTACCTCACATGGACTGCAGCGGTTCAAGAAGGCAGCTCACCGCCACCTTCTCAAGGGCAGTAAATGCTGGCCTTGCTAGTGACGCCCACATCCCATGAATAAAAAAAAAAGGAGAAATTTGTAAGGTTATCAGGAAAGGGCAGGGGAGTGGAACTAATTGGATAGCTCGTTCAAAGAGCCAGCACAGGCATGATGGACCGAATGGCCACCTTCTGTGCTGTAAGATTCACTGCTCGGCGTCTCGAGTCCATTTTATTGTATGACTGTTTGGTGCATCCTGTTGTAATAAGGGCCTTAACGACTTTAAACGCTGATATCACAGAGGGATAGATCGTGACCAAGTGTAAAATAGGCGATTTGAGAATCAGCAGCCTATTTCATTTTGGCTTGAACCGAAATAAAAATCAGCAGAGGTGGAAAACGAGCTGCCAGCACGCTATGGCCCATTTTATACTGTCACACAAAGTCAAGAGCTATCCTGAGAGTACTTGGAGCTTTATGATCAGAAGCTGGGCCTCAGCTGGGCCTGGAGAATAGTTTAACTGCGTCTCAGGTAAATTTTCATGGTTATTTTAATCATCTTGTGCAGAAAAACACAAAATCATTTTTGGCACAGAAGGAGGCCATTCGACCCATCAGGTCCATGCTGGCTCTCCACGGAGCTATGCAGTCAGTCCCACTCCCCAGCTCTATCCCCGTAGCCCTGCACGTCTATTTCTTTGAGGTGCCCATCCAACTTCCTCTTGAAGCCATTGATCGTCTCCACCCTTGTGAACAACGAGTTCCAGGTCATTACCACCCGCTGTGTAAAAAAGTGCTTCCTCATATTCCCCCTGCATCTTTTGCCCAAAACTTTCAATCTGTGTTCCCCAAATGGGAACAGCTTTTCCTTGTCTAACTTATCTAAGCCTGTCATAATCTTGTACATTTCTATTAAATCTCCCCTCAATCTCCTTTGTTCTAAGGAGAACAAACGCAGCTTTTCCAACCTAACCTTGTAACTAAAATCCTCCGTCCCTGGAACATTCCGGTGAATACATTCAAAGAAAGTTGATGCATTAAAAAAAATGAAGTGTGACATTGCTAAAATGTTATCTCTTTGGTGGATTAAACAGCACTTTAATTAAGCAATAGCGTTTGATAAATGGAATCTTGCAATTGTCTAGTGCAACATAATAGGCATTTATTCCGAGCAATTCAATTAAATTATGCAAAATGCCTGGCAATGTGATGGGTTTTGTTAAATTCAAATGGCTGTTTTATAACCAGTGGTGCACTATAAGGAGGAGACCAGCTCTAGAGTACAAGCCTAGCCTGGTAAATGGCCTCTTCAATCGTGGAGAGGGCTCGGAACTTGCATCCCACCGCTCCCAGACTTCTGATTATTATTTGAGACCGAAACCCATTTGATTCTGGGCCCTGCACAGCAGCCACCAAAACACAGGAGTTCCAGCTGCACTTGGCCTGGTTCCTTTGACACGTGCTTGAGACCTCGAGCTATGGTTCCGTGGGTAGCACACTCTCTGCTATGGCAGAAGATCATGGATTCAAGTTCCACTCCAGAAAGTTGATCAGGAAAGTCAAGGCTGACACTCTGGTGTAGTACTGATGGAGAGGTGTGCTATCTTTCAGATAAGATATTAAACTGTGGCTTGATCTATCCTCTCCAGTAGATGTGAGATTTAACAGTACTATATTGAACAAGAGCAGCGGAGTTCTCCCTGCAGGCCTGGCCTCTATTTACCCCTCAACCAACATCACAAAAAACAGATTACCTGGTCATTCTCACATTGCCGATTCTAGGGGTTTGCTGTGGGATGTCCTGTGGTTGTGAAAGGCACTATATAAATGCATTTCTTTTAGCTGTCTCAGCCGGGGATTGGGCAGCAACTCAGCGAACTGGTCGTTTCGTTTATTGGTCCGATTTTTTCTCATCCTCGCTCAATGGCCGCAATTTGCTCGCGTGTTTAGACCATGGATGTCAGCCAGCTATTCGACCATAGGGAGCCATCGCAGCAAAGGCCGTTCCTCACTTGACTTCAAAGCAATTCTATTTTCCAGTGAGGGTCACTGAGTAAATGATCAGGAGCAGGAAGCCAGGCCTCCTCTAGACCATCAGACAAAAGAATGAACTTGCATTTCCATAGTCCCTATCCCGGCCTCAGGAATTCCCACAGTGCTTCACAGTCAACTAAGTGCATTCTTTTTTTAAAGTGTACTGATTGCTGTAACGTAGGAAAAGCAGCATGCAGTTTGCACACAGCAAGCTCCCAAAAACGGCAATGTGATAATGACCAGATAATGTGTTTTAGTGATTGTTGGCCAAGACATCAGGGAGAACTCCCTTGCCCTTATTTGAAATAGCGCCATGGGATCTTTTATGTCCATCTGAGAGGGCAGATGGGGCCACAGTTTAATGTCTCACCTGAAAGATAGTACCTCCAACAGTGCAGCACACCTATGGTACTGCCCCTCTGACGGTGTAGCACTCCTTCAGTATTGGCATTGAAGTAGGTGCCAGCCTAGATTCTGTGCTGAAGTCTCTGGATCCGATTGAGTTACTGATCCCACCCACTTGTCTCCTTGTAATAATAGCTACCACTCAAAGCCACAACCTTCTGACTCAGAGTCAAGAGGACTACCCACTAAGCCACAGCTGACTTCAGTTTTGAGCTATCATATTGTTTCAGATTGCAGTAATATAATGAAGTTTGTGAGGTTCAGTGTTACACAGTAGCCTGAGGAGAAGGATTGACATGAGGGTAAAGATTTGTGGGACTTGAACTTTGGTTCAGGGACTCAATGTCACATAGATTCAGCTTCTAACAACGCAAACTTCATTCGAAAGCAATCCATGTAATTTGAGAGAAATATCAAGTTTGATTGTGGATTGCTTGGCCTGTATCACAGGCCTCATATCCAAAGAGGCCAGAATTGAAATCGGGATCAACAGTCTAATTGTTCTCTTTAGAGCAGAGAAGGTTAAAGGGGAGATTTATTTGAGGTGTTCAAAATTTGAGGAATTTTGATGGAAAAAAATAAGGAAAAACTGTTTCACTGGTGGGAGGGTCAGTAACCAGAAGACACAGATTTAAGATAATTGGCAAAAGAACCAGAGGGGAGATGAGAATTTTTTTTTGATGCGACAAGTTGTTATGATCTGGAATGCGCTGCCTGAAAGGGTGCAGGAAGCAGATCCAAGAGTAACTTTCAAAAAATTGCAGGGGAATGGGGAAAGAACAGGGAAGTGGGACTAATTGGATAGCTCTTTCAAAGAGCCAGCACAGGCACGATGGGCCGAATGGCCTCCTTCTGAACTGTATGATTCTGTATTTTATGAGGAAAAATATTGAACAGGAGAAATGGAGAAAAATGTGGAATAATGAGCTAGTTCTGACTCCCGAATATTTTTAGCCTAAACCTGGAATATAAACTGGCACCCAGTCTGGTTAGCCAATGAGCAGTGTTATTTGCAAAGTAGGTAGTTTGACCTGTGACCGAGTGACTCTGGTTAACTAATCTCAGAACAACAGACTCCTTGTTTGCAAAAGTTCTCCACTCTGTCAAACAGAGATCGCACAAGGTTTATAATGGAGTTATTAATGGGAGTGTATCAAATTCTCTTAAATGTAATTTATAAACAGAAAATGCAGCAGATTGGGCAGCATCTGTGGACAGAGAGAGAGGAACAAAAAGTTAACAGCCCCGATATTTACTGGATCAGGGTTTTCAAGCGGAGGGGAGTGAAAGTGTTCTGGGGGAGGGAAGAAGTTCTGGAGAGGGAAAGAGTTCTGGCCAGTTTTCCCCAAACATGGCTGTAACTCTGGGGCCTGTATGTTTTTATTAAGCAGGATCCCACCCCCCCACCCCACAAAAGCCAGTTTGATTGACAGAATCGGCTTCCTGTCGGGCAGTGAACATTTCGGAGGAGGCAGCCCAGGAGCAGGTAGATTTCCTGCTGCTCCGGGGTAAAGATCACAGTGGTGGGGACAGGGGGGGGTGGTGTGAAGGGCTAGGGAGTGTTCGATAATCGCGAGGTCATCCGATTGATGGAGGAGAGGGAAGCACTGCTGTGCCTCCTAGCCCACGAGCAGTGCTGGAAAGGCAGCTATCTCTTCTTCACAGTGGTCCTCACCGCCCTTTAGCCACTGGCTTTCCCAAGGCTGGTCAGCATTAAACCAGGAAGAGGGATCAAATCAGAGACACACTGGCTCAAAGTATTTAAATTAGGAAGTCGCCTCCTAGGACTGGATTAGACGCCTGCCCCACTCTTGCCTCCATTGAAACCAGAGTGGGCAAGTCCGAGATGGGTTGGATTTAGGTTTCAAATTTCTTACTGTTCAACATCCCACCCGACCCAAACCCATTCGTTGTTGGAGGTTAAAACCGCCCACGACATTTTAGGTGGGTGACTTTTCATCGGCTGTTAAATGTAAATTCTGCATACATGCCAATCATATGTTTTTCTTAAGCTGACCGCCAGCGTTTGAACCCACGTCTCAGCTTGTCAGCGCTTCAGCAGAATGGAGGCTATCTGTTTGGGGAAATGGACTAAAGACTGCTGGAACTAATTGGAAGCTGGATATTTTGAACTCGAGTGATGGGAAGGACAGAGCTAGGCTTTCAGAGCCAATGAATTAATATTACTTTTTTCCACTGTTGGCGGCGCATGAATTTGAGGCAGAATAGGTTTAAGATGAGCTGACGGTTTCTGAGTGTCGCAGTTACGGATATGTTCAGTTAATGTTTAACCTCAAAGAAGTTATCTACAACTAAAAAGTTGATAAAATGCAGCTTTTCGCAGCTTTTCATTTGCATCAAAACAACTTCCTATTACAAATCAATTATTGTCTTTTGAGATTGATTTTTTTTAAGCCCAGCAAAAACTTGCATTTATATAGCACCTTTAAAATAGTAAAACGTCCCAAGGGGCTTCATAGGAGTGTAATCAGGCAAAGATTGATACTGAGCCATATAAGGAGATATTAGGACAGGTGATCAAAAACTTGGCCAGAGAGGCAGGTCTGACAGAGCGTCTTAAAGGAGGACAGAGCGGTAGAGAGGCAGATAGGTTTAGGAAGAGAATTCCAGAGCTTAGGGCCGGGTTAGCTGAAGGCACAGCCACCAATGGTGGAGTGATAGAAATCAGAGATATGCAAGAGGCCAGAACTGGAGGAACGCAGAGATCTCAGAGGGCTGGAGGGCGGAAGTAAGTTATAGAGATAGGAAGAGGATGAGGCCATGGATTTGAACACGATGATAAGAATTTTTAATTTGAGGCATTGCTGGAATGGGAGTTGATGTAGGCCAGTTGTAGTTGTGATGAACAAGGTTCTCCCTGAGGTGATTGCAAATGCATTCACTGGGCTTCGATTGGGCATTCCTGTCACTGCAGAATTGTCAAGGCTCAAAATTAAAATGGCTGGTGGATTCGGAGTGATGAGCAATTTGATTTAATGGGTTACACTGAAATTCCCTTATTTAGGATTTCAGTCCCACGATACAGGGTGCGAGCCACTGCCCTATTTGAGCTGGATGGGCTGAGACACCCAGTGCAGTACCGAGGGAGTGCTGCACAGCCGCAGGTGCCATCTTGCAGATGAGACATTAAACTGAGTCTGCCCTTTCAGGCAGCTGTAAAAGATCACACAGCACTGTTTCAAAGAGGAGCAAGGGGAATTATCACCCCAGTGTCCAGGTCAGCATTTATCGCTCAACTAACACCTTGAACTTGTGGGGGCTTAAACCCCACAAACTCCAGACTCAGAGACGGAAGACTTGAGCCAAGTCTGGGCAGTGGAGCTTAAAAGAAAGACAAGGAGCACATCGAACATGTTGGAAATTCAGTGACGTGAACAAGGGTAGCACTTTGTGTTCTGTCCAGTTTGGAAAAAACTCTGGTTGAACATTGTAACCACTAGTATGACTGGAACCTATTTCTACAATTGCAGCACAGAACAGAATATCCCAATATTATCAGCTGGCAGCTGGAAAAACAGCTCAACTTTAAATATTCTGACGAGTCATTCTGTTTAAAATGTGTCTGCCACAAACGGCAAACCAACTATTTAACCGTCAGACTCATCCACCTCATTTCATTTTATTCCAAATCTCTGTTTACTGTCTCTAAAAGTTAAGTTTTATAGAAGAACATTGTGTGTATTTGATGTTTACAGAAAAATACTGTCCTGTCCATCAGGCCATTTGATTTTACTTAGAAATATATAAATGTCACATTATAAACTTTTCTTTGGCGAGTTTTTGTCCAGCTGCTGTAGCTAGGAAGCTTCTGTGAGTTCAGCGCATTCTGACAGCCCAGCTACTTTTCATTAATTCCAGGCCTGTTTGTTCATGCTGTTGATGGCATGAAGGAGACAGTGTTACTGGAAATGATGGTGTAGCGTTTGCCAATTTCACAGCGTTCATGCCTCAGGGAGCACTCAGCAACACAGAGCAAGCTGCACACAGGCGAGATTCATTCACTCACACACACATACAGTAACTACACACAGGGGAAATTCACACACACAGTAACTACACACAGGCAAGATCCGCACACAGTCAGAGTAACTGCGCACAGGGGAAATTCACACACACACACACACACACACACACACATGCAAAAACACAGGACACCTTACAGTACAGTGCTGCCTCTGATAGGGCCTGACACTGATATATTCGAAAAGAGCCACACAGCAAACCTTTTCTATTGGGGCCTATGTGCTCTTACTGAATACCACCACCTAGTGGGATGTTGCAGCTTTAAACTTCTCTCTCTCTCTCTCTCTCTCCCCCTCCTGAAGACAGACTGTAGTTGGGAAACCGAGGCTAATTGCAGTGACCCCAGTTCCAACCGGATTGAGCCCAGCTTGGTCAGCACATTCTTTCCAGGGCTCAGCATCACACTGTACAGCTCTTCCACAGACTGATCCAAAATTGTAGCCTTGAAAGTCACCAGTCACTCCAACCTCCAATTCCAATTTAAAGAAAGACTTGCATTTATATAGTGCCTTTCACAACCTCAAGATGTCCCAAAGCTAGTGAAGTATTTTTGAAGTGTAGTCATGATTATAATGTAGGAAATGCTGCAACCAATTTGCACACAGCAAGCTCACACAAATACCAAAGAGATAAATGACCTGATTTTTATTGATGTTGGTTTAAGAAGAAATATTGGCCAGGATTTCAGGGAAAAGTTCCCTGATCGTCTTCAAGGTAGTATCATGGGATCTTTCCAATCCACTTGGGAGGGCAGATAAGCCCTCAGTTTAACATCACATCTGAAAGACAGTACCTCTGACAGTGCAGCACTCCCTCAGTACTGGCACTAGAAATGTCAGCCTAGATTTTGTGCTCAGTTCTCTGAAGTGGAGCTTGAACCCAGAACCTTTGGGTTCAGAGGACGAGTACTGCTCACTCAGCCACAGCTCAATCATTTTTGAAGAGTCTACAGTAAATTTTCAAACGTAGTGACTTCCTGCAGACGGACAATGACTTGGAAAGTATTATGCAGTGCTGGGAAAAACAGAATTAACACAAAGCTGTGACCATCATTTTCCACTGACCACATCGTAAAAGACAACACGCCCAGTTTCCCAATGGCTAGCAACAGAAACAAGTGAAATTCATGAATCCTATCCAAACATAACTAAAAGGGATTTCAAAATCCTGCGGAGGCCTACAAGGAAGGCTTATTGTAACTCTCTCTCACTTGTCCTTAAGGTTGCCAACTATGGTTGGACGTATTCCTGGAGGTGCCATCACATGACCTCCGACCTCCAGCCGCCCCGGTCCCTACGCTCACGCCATTGGTCACCCAAAATGACAATCCACGTGATGCCCCGCCTTCCCACACCAATCGGAAATTGAACAGACTCTTCATTATCCAGCTGGATGATTCTTGACAATCAGTCAAACAGCCAATCCCGCTCCCACCTACGTCCAATAATTTATAACTAATAAACAAAAGTGTTCAAAGATTTTTTTTTTTTACATCGCAACTTTTAACCGCCAGCCTGGGTGTTGCTCTGAAGATTAATCGTTGATTCCTGGAGAATCCAGGGCAATACTGGAGAGTTGGCAGCCGAACTTGTCTTGAGGGCAAAGTTCATCCAATACCTGAATTCTCTAATTCCAGTGCTGTCCTCCGTGAACTTTTAACGTTAAGTGTGAATCATGGGCGAGTGGTGAATTTTGTAGATTTAATTCAACCCCCCCCCCCAAGCCTAGCTAAATTCACATTACCATCGCTAAGTAGAAATGGAATTCAGGAAAAAGTTCTGTTTCTCTACAGTCTCGGAATACCGGGAGGGAATGCCAGTGTAAGCCAAGGTTGATTGAGCAGGGAGAATCATAGAAGGACTGATCCGATTTTCAAATCATTCTTCAGGATGTGAGGAGCGTCACTGGGAGGCCAGCATTTATTACCCATCCCTAGTTTTCCCTTGAGAAGGTGGCAACATAGGGCGGCACAGTGGCGCAGTGGTTAGCACCGCAGCCTCACAGCTCCAGCGACCTGGGTTCAATTCTGGGTACTGCCTGTGTGGAGTTTGCAAGTTCTCCCTGTGTCTGCGTGGGTTTTCTCCGGGTGCTCCGGTTTCCTCCCACAGCCAAAAGACTTGTTGGTAGGTAAATTGGCCATTGTAAGTTGCCTCTAGTATAGGTAGGTGGTGGGGAAATATAGGGACAGGTAATATCAGGACAGGTGGGGATGTGGTAGAAATATGGGATTAGTGTAGGATTAGTATAAATGGGTGGTTGATGGTCAGCACAGACTCAGTGGGCCGAAGGGCCTGTTTCAGTGCTGTATCTCTAAATAAAAATAAATAAATAAATAGAAACACAGAAAATAGGAGCAGGAGTAGGCCATTCGGCCCTTCGAGCCTGCACCACCATTCAATACGATCATGGCTGATCGTCCAAACTCAGTACCCTGTTCCCGCTTTCTCCCCGTATCCCTTGATTCCTTTAGCCCTAAGAACTATATCTAACTCTGCCTTGAATATATTTAATGATTTGGCCCTAACTGCTTTCCGTGGTAGAGAATTCCACAGGTTCACCACTCTCTGGGTGAAGAAATCCCTCCTCATCTCAGTCCTAAATGGCTCACCCCTTATCCTTAGGTTGTGACCCCTGCTCCTGGACTCCCCCGCCATCGGGAACATCCTTCCTGCATCTAGTCTATCCAATCCTGTTAGAATTTTGTAGGTTTCTATGAGATCCCCCTCTCATTCTAGTGGGCCATCTTCTTGAACTGCTGCAGTCCCTGTGCTGAAGGTTATTTTGTAATGGGAGTATGGCACCATAGTGGTTATGATACTGGACTGGTAATCTGGAGACCTGCATAATGATCTAGAGATGTGACTTCAAATCCCACCTCAGCAGTGAGGGAATTTAAGTTCAGCTAATTAAATAAATCCGGGGGGGTTGGGGGAAAGGGAAATAATTATTAGTAATGGTGACCATTAAACTACCAAATTGTTGATCAAAAAATGCATCTGGTTCATGGATGCCCTTTAGGGAAGGGAATCTGCCATCCTTACCTGGTCTGGCCTATGTGCAACTGCAGGCCCACAGCAATGTGGTTAACTCTTAACTGCCCTCTGAAATGGCCTAGCCTGGCTCATCTCCTGGTCTTGCCAGTGATGCCAATGCCCATATCCCATGAATAAATTAAACACTCCCAATCAATTGGGAGTTCCACAATTTGGACCCAGTGACGATGAAGGAATGCTGATTCCGTTACTTTACTAGGAATGTGGTCTAGCAACTATAACAATTCTTCCAAAGGAAGTTTCCAACCTAAAGCTCTGGTGGAGCTATAGGCCTTAGGCAGAAGAACCCTGAATAATGACTTTTATGACCATTGGTCACTGGTATTTAAACCCTCCACAGGTCAAGGAAATTTCTGCAAGTATTTGACCATAACAACAACAACTTATATTTATATAGCACCTTTAACATAATGAAATGTCCCAAGGTGCTTCACAGGAGCATTATAAAACAAAATATGACACCGAGCCACATAAGGAGACATTAGGACAGATGAGCTAAAGCTTCATCAAAGAGATAGGTTTTGAGGAGTGTTTTATCCAGGTAAAAGTGACACGTGGAGCAGAAAGGAGTTTAGATTAGGGACAATGAATGCAGATAGACCTCTACCCTGACCTATTGACTGGTTCCTCATAACACTACTTGTGAAGGCCTCCCCAGCCTACAATGGTTCACCAGAGCTCTCCAAATGTTTGCTCGGTTCAGAAGCCAGCAGGATGGGAGAATAGAGAAGGCACTGTGGCTTGAGATTATAGTTGCATACTCATTCAGACCTGGCGCAGTGGATGGCACTCTCATCTCTCAGTTAGTGAGGTGGAGTGTCTTAGGTTACAGGAAGATATAGACAGGATGGTCAAATGGGCAGAAAAGTGGCAGATGGAATTTAACGCTGAAAAGTGTGAGGTGATACACTTTGGAAGGAGTAATGTGACACGGAAGTATTCAATGAATGGCCCGGCACTGGGAAGTTCCGAGGAACAAAGGGACATTGGCGTGTTTGTCCATAGATCTCTGAAGGCAGAAGGGCAGGTTAATAGGGTGGTGAAAAAGGCATATGGGACATTTGCCTTTATCAATCGAGGCATAGATTACAAAAGCAGGGAGGTCATGTTGGAGTTGTACAGAACTTTGGTAAGGCCACAGCTGGAGTACTGTGTGCAATTCTGGTCGCCACATTATAGGAAGGATGTGATTGCATTGGAGGGGGTGCAGAGGTGATTCACCAGGATGTTGCCTGGGATGGAACATTTAAGCTATGAAGAGAGGTTGGATAGGCTTGGGCTGTTTTCACTGGAGCAGAGAAGACTGAGGGGTGACCTGATCGAGGTGTACAAGATTATGAGGGGCATGGACAGGGTGGATGGGGAGCAGCTGTTCCCCTTAGTTGAAGGGTCATCTACTAGGGGAAACAAGTTTAAGGTGAGGGGCAGAAGGTTTAAGGGGATTTGAGGAAGAACTTTTTTACCCAGAGGGTGGTGACGGTCTGGAATGCCCTGCCTGGGAGGGTGGTAGAGGCGGGTTGCCTCACATCCTTTAAAAAGTACCTGGATGAGCACTTGGCACGTCATAACATTCAAGGCTATGGGCTAAGTGCTGGCAAATGGAATTAGGTAGACAGGTCAGTGTCTTTAATGTATTGGTGCAGACTCGATGGGCCGAAGGGCCTCTTCTGCACTGTATTATTCTGTGAGAAGGTTGTAGATTCAAGCCCCACACCAGAGGCTTGAGCACAAAAACTAGGCTGATGCTCCTGGTGCGGCACTGAGGGGGTGCTGCACTGTTGGAAGTGCTGTCTTTCAATTGAGGTGTTAAACTGAAGCCCTGTCTGCCCTTTTGGGTGAATGTAAGAGATTCCATGACCACTATTTGAAGAAGAGCTGGGGAGTTCTCCCCAGTGTCCAATATTTATCCCTCAATTAACATCACACAAACAGATTATCCGGTCATTATCACTTTGCTGCTTGTGGGAGCTTGCTGTGCACAAATTGGCTTCTGTGTTTCCTACTTTACAACACTTCAAAAGTGTTCAAAATTGGCTATAAAGCACTTTGGGACATCCTGTAGGTCATGAAAGGCGTTATATTAATGCAAGTCCTTTCTTTCTTTCCAATCCATGCATTTACAGAACGAAACGTTGCTCCACTATCCCACGAGGCATATTTTTGGGGTCTGCAAAACCACCAGGATAAGGAATAAAAGCAAAATACTGCAGATGCTGGAAATCTGAAAGGTCACTGACCTGAAACGTTAGCTTTGCTTCTCTCTCCACAGACGCTGCCAGATCTGCTGAGTGTCTCCAGCACTTTTTGTTTTTGCACCAGGATAAGGAAGCCTGGCCTGTTTACGGGATGCCAGGGAGGCCTGCACGTCTGCCATTGCCTCCACTCCTGCACGCCGTCTCTGAAACCGTTCAGTCTCACAGGAGATCGGACACCCTGCCCTGTTAATCGGGTTTAGCCTGGGCTGGCAAGTTAAGCACTCCTCTGTAAGAGGAAGCTTCACACCACAGGATGTCTGGAGGCCTTCACAGTCAGTGCCGGCTTAAGTCTAGCAGGGACTCCATGTTAAGAAATTATATATTTGTATTCTGCAAAAAAGACTCAATTTAATTAATCTGACAGAAACCTATGATTTCTTCGCTGACACATTCCCCCGCCACATTCATTAAATTAAGATCGGAGTAAGCCCAGAATTATAGAAGCAATTACTGCAGCCATGACAATTTGCAATTACTGCTAGCTCCTGTTGTGAATTTGACATTTGGCCCCACTATTACCATAGAGGAGGGAACCTTGACAGCTATGCATACTGATGGCATGAATGTGAATATTCAGAATGGTGTTCGCTGATAATTGATCGCATTTTCTCCCCTCACTATAATGAGGGACTGTGTGACTCTGCTCCGCAATGCAGGCTGTTCTCACTCACTGTCTTCACAACTTGTGCCGAGATTTCGTTTCCAACACGTGAGACAGTCGCTATCAATTACTGGCCGTGCTTCAGGCAGCCAGACTGCTGGGTGGCTCCTTGGGCTCCTGTGTTCCATCAGCAGTGGCTCAGTCGACAGCACACTTGCCTGTTGAGCTACAATGGCCTTTGGTTCTTGTCCCACTCCGGAGACTTGAGCACAACATTTAGGCCATATCAGTGGAGTACTGAGGGAGTGCCATCTTTCAGATGAGACATTAAACCAGAGGCCCTGTGCTTGCTATCGGGTGGACATAAAAGATTCCAGTGCAGCTATTCTGAAGAAGAGTAGGGGAGATCTCCCCAGTGTCTAAACCATTGTTTACCCCTCAATTAACATCACACAAACATATGATCCGGTCATTATCACATTGCTGTTTGTGGGAGCTTCCTTTATTACAACAGTGACTACATACACTTCAAAGAAATACTTAATTGGCTGTAAAGTGTTTTGGGACTTTCTGAGGTTGTGACAGGTGTTATATAAATGCAAGCTCTTTTTTTTTCCTTTATGAGCCTGAGCAGTTAAGTTGTGTTTGGTTTGCCTCACTGACAGATGAAAGCCACCAACATTAACAAGCTCCTGTAGCGTGCAAGTCAATTTGCTCTCCGTCCAGGCTGACACACTCAGTGCAGTACTGAGGAAGTGCTGCACTGTCGGAGGTGCCAGCATGTTAAAACGATGCCCCATCATCTGCCCTTTCATGTGGATGTAAAAGATCCCATGGGGTTATTCAAAGAAGAGCAGAGGAGTTCTCCCTGGTGGCCTGGCCAATATTTATCCTTCAATTAACATCACAAAAACAGATGTTCTGGCCATGATCACTTTGGTGTTCATGGGAGCTTGCTGTGCACAAATTAACTGCTACATTACAACAGTGACTACACTTCAATAGTACTTCATTGGCTGTAAAGCGTTTTGGGATATCCTGAGGTTGTGAAATATGCTATAGAAATGTAGGTCTTTCTGATTGCCCATTCCTGGAGCCATGTTCTATTAGATCTGACACACTTTCCTGATTCTAATAGTGTTTTTTTTTTGGTGTGAAGTTTGGAGCTGATTCACAGTTCAAATTCTCGCACTGAGGATCAGACCAATACTGAGAACTCTGATACAAGTGTATCACACAAGAACCAGCCATCAGCATTTCATGCTGACATCATGGGCCCAATGGCCTTCCCAATGGGCAGAATGGCTTCGTTTTATGCCATAAATGACTCGATGACTCTATTTATGTAAATAAGCTTTAGGGACTAAATTTCAACCATGGCAGGAGTGCCAAGTTAACTTTAGGGAGTCACAGGAGTCACTCTATGACCCTGTGCCTCATAAGACCAGTTAGTTACCCAGCACCTGCCAACACAAATAAATCCCTCCGGACCATTCCCCTTTGACCCCATTCTTGGTCCCATTGCTCTCAAGTGCAGTGGCCAATGCACCAGTTCCTGCTTCTCTTCCATGCACGCTCCAGGGGCTGGAGAGTTGATAACCAGAGGACACACAGATTTAAAATAATCGGCAAAAGAAACTGAGGAGATGAGGAGAATTTTTTTCCGCTGTCTAAAAGGGAGGTGGAAGCAGCTTCAATATTAACTTTCAAAAGGGAATTGAATAAATACTTGAAGGGAAAATAAATTACAGTGCTATAGGAAAAGAACATTAGAATTAGGAGCCGTTCGGCTCCCCGAGCCTGTTCTGCCATTTGATAAGATCATGACTGATCGGAATGTGACCTCAACTCCGCTTTCCTGTCTGCCCCTCATCACGCTTGACTCCCTTGTCTATTAAGAATCTATCTAACTCAGCCTTGAATATATTCAGTGACCCAGCCTTTACTGCTCTCTGAGGAAGCAAATTCCACAGGGGGGGTGGGACTAATTGGATAGCTCTTTCTAAGAGCTGGCACAGGCACAATGGGCTGAATGGCCTCCTTCTGTGCTGTATGATTCTACGAATGATCCAGACTGCTGCTTCTGGAGGTTTGAACTCTCAGGACTGGAAATTCCCACCTGCAGGGTAGAGATGTGGTTGGTGCATAAGCCACTGAACACTGGGTAGGAGTGGGGAGGAGCTAATGGATAGGATGCAGGTGTTAGTAAAAGAGGGGGCACCGATCGGGGAAATGAATGTGAGAGAAATGGGGAAACCATTGGTAATGAAGGAGGCGGTAAATGAATAACAATAGAAGGAAGGAGGGGTGAATGGGAGTTGTGCTTTGAGAATAGGGAGTGTTCCCTCAAACAAGTAACCATTAAGAAATGGGACTGCAGCGTGAGTGCTGGTCAGGGATTTAACCGAGGGTGAGGTAGGTTGAGTAATGGGGAGTGTTGATTTAGGTAGCATAGTGGTTATGTTACTGGACTAATGATCCTGAGACAGGAGTTTAAATCCCCCTTTGGCAGCTGGGGAACTTAAATTCTTAAAAAGTTAGTATCAGTAATGGTGAAAATAAAACTACTAGATTGTCATTAAAACCCACCTAGTGCACTCATGCCCTTTAGGGAAGGAGATCTATCTTCTTTACCCTGGTGTAGCCCATTTGTGACTCCAGACCCACAGCAATGTTGACTCTTTACAATGAAATGATGTAGCAAGCCCTTCAACTGTATGCAAGGCGGCAACTGACCACCACCTTCTCAAGGGAAATTAGGGGATGGGGCAATAAATGCTGGCCTTGACAACAATGTCCACATCTTGTGAATGAATGAAAAAATACTTAAACCTGGTGTCTTTTTCAGACAAACCAGAGAGCAAGAAACGCCTCCAGATTTCTTCTATTTCTCTGATTATGAGCGACATAACTCAGAGATTGCTGCTTTCCACCTGGACAGGTAAGGTCTCTTTAAAACGGCCTAGGTGAAAGAAAGAATATTTTAGATTGTTCCCTTGCTCTTATTGTGTGTAACGTCCTCGCCTTTACCCCCCTCAAAGAATTCTGGATTTTCGGCGTGTGCCGCCTGTTGCTGGGAGGCTGGTCAACATGACGAGAGAAATCAGAGACGTGACTCGCGACAAAAAACTCTGGAGGACATTCTTCATCTCGCCAGGTAGGGAGACTGATTTAATGGGGTCTGCAATCCCCCTTCAATCCTCCACGTTGTACCTTTCAACAGCAAAGATCCTCCCTGGGCAGGGGCAAGGAGGAGTCACACAAGGTGCGACACTCTCATAGTCACATGGCCTGCGACACTGATCTATAGAAGGTTGCGGGTTCAAAACAGACTGCAGAGATTGAGTACATAATCCAGGCTGACACCCCCAGTGTTTTGAACACCTCTATTAAATCTCCCCAGAACCTTCTCTGCTCTAAAGAGAGCAATCCCAGCTTCTGTAACATCTTGGGTAACTGAAGTCCCTCATCCCTGGTACCATTCTACTAAATCTAGGTATCAACTGTGCCTAACTGGGTAGCACTCTTGTCTCTAAGTCAGGCAGTTGTGGGTTCAAGTCTCACTCTTGGGCATGAAATTCAGGTTGGCTCTCCCACCGTGGCATTGAATACTACATGGTCAGATTGACATACAGGATCCTGTGGTGCTATTTTGAAGGAGAGCAGGGGGAGTTTCTCCGAGGTGTACTGGCCAATATTGACCCCTCATTCTGACAGTTTAAACTCAAACCCTGGTTGATATAGGACAAGGGTCAATACTGGCTCGAATTTGGCATACTGACACCTTCTCAGTGGAGAGTCATGCTGTCAGAGAATTGTAGCTGCATTGTCCACCTAACTCCAGCCAGCACTCCATTTAAGTGTGACTTTCCCTGGGAGTGCGGAACTGAACCCTTCAGAGAGGTTCGACTGGTGTAGAAAACAGTGCAGTGGATGGGCGTTTTCCTGAGGTTCAGATTGAGGCACGTTGTGGCGCCAAAGTAAAGGAAGCTTTACTCTGCAACTAGCCATGTTATACCTCACCCAGGGGCACTTCGTGCCCTGTTAGGGTTTTGCCAGTAGGTTCAAAGGCACTGCTGCCTTTCAGGGAGTCGTGCCTACTGAAAGTTAGCTCCCCTTTTTTCTAAACCTTTGCGGCCATTCACGATTAGCCGGAAGGGCTAATGGAGTTCAAGCCCTTTGCTCAGACAGTAGTGCTGGTGACCACAGGGCCAATACTACAGCCCAGAGCTCTTAGTTCAGGCTAATAGTGAAAGACACGATTTGCTTGATAATCACCTTACAGCCATTCTGCTCAGTCCTGCACTCGACTTAGCACTTTCCCCAGAGATTGTGCCCAACAAATTGCCACCACAATGCCCCAGCTCGGCAATGCCCCTTGAATCAGGTGATTTGCGTGTAATTCACATCATGTCCCATTCACCCAGAGGAGGGGGGTGGGTGGAGGGTGGTGGGTGTCGGAGTGTGATCTGGAACTCACTGCCTGAAAGAAAAAGAGTCGTGGAGGTAGAAACCCATATCACATTTAAAAAGCACTTAGATATACACTTGAAGTGCCTTAACCTGCAGGGCTGCAGCCTAAGAGCTGGAAGTTGGGATTAGGCTGGATAACTCTTTTCTGACTGGGACGGACAAGAAGGGCCCAATGGCCTCCTTCTGTGCTGTAGATTTGTCTATGTTTCTATGTTCTGTGACTCGTCTATGCTGATTGTGTTTGTACATCTCTGTCTCCTTGGCCAGCCAACAACATCTGCTTCTACGGAGAGTGCTCCTACTACTGTTCCACCGAGCACGCGATATGTGGGAAGCCTGACCAGATAGAAGGCTCGCTGGCAGCTTTCCTGCCAGATCTGGCACTGGCAAAAAGAAAAACCTGGAGGAATCCATGGCGACGGTCATACCATAAACGCAAGAGAGCAGAGTAAGTTCAAGTAAGAGCGATTTGTTAAAGGGACAATGAATCCTTAAAGAAAGACTTGCATTGAAATATCACTTCTCACATCCACCAGACGTCTCAAAGAGCTTTACAGCCAACGAAGTACTTTTGAAGCGCAGTCACTGTTGTAATGTAGATAATCTTTTTTTTTTGTGATGTTGGTTGAGGGATAAATATTGGCCAGGACACCAGGGAGAATTCCCCTGCTTTTCTTCAAAAAAGTAATATTGGCCATGGGATCTTTTATGTACACCTGAGAGGGCAGACGGGGCCTGGGTTTAACCTCTCATCCAAAAGGCAGCATCTCCAACAGTGCAGCACTCCCTCGGTACTACTTAAGTGTTAACCTAGACTTTTGTGCTTAACTCTTGGAGTGGGACTTGAACTTGGAGGCTTATGACTAGACAAGAGTGCTGGCAACTAAGCCACAGCTGACACACAGAAGAAGTGGAATAAATTTGAGTCATAGAAAGAGCACAGTAACTTCATATTTCAATGTATTTGTTGAAGAATGCTGCCTCTTTAAAAATTGGATCGACAAATTCATCACTTTCTTACCTACCTCAACCAATCCAGAGTCAAAAACAGGTCAGTAATATGGAATTATTCCTTCAAAGGATTTCCGCTCCATTGATCAAACACAACCTGTCCTTTTAAAAAAACCCTGCTGAGTGACTTCAATTAAATCATTTTACTCCAAGTGCTTAGTAATTTCATTTTAGATACAGAAAGTGAAGGAAGGGCAAAACCGCAGGGTCAGACTGACACGCCCTCTACGGATTCTCAGAAACCGCATGTGTTCCCTTCCTGAAGCAACATTTCCTTCTGGAACTGTCCATCAACAACAACAACTTGCATTTGTACAGCACCTTTAACATAATAAAGCATCACAAGGTGCTTCATAGCAGCATTTTCAAACAAAATTTGACACCGAGCCACGTCAGGAGATATTAGGACAGGTGACCAAAATCTTGGTCTAAGTAGGTTTTAAGGAGCATCTTAAAGGTTAAAGAAGGAATCAAGAGATAGTCCACAATTAATTGTTGAATCATCTGACTGCGGGACAGATGAATAAAGATACAATCCACAAAATATGGGACCTAAAGCTGAAATCTAGAAGCTTCAGTGGTGACTGTTGCAATGCAGCTGGCTCTGTCTGTTTAAATAGATCCCGAGATCGGCTGCCTGGAAAGCTGTTATTAAATGCTGGGATAAATGGAGGAACGTTAATGGAGAAGCGATGAAGGCACTGAGATCCTACTCGCTGCAAGGTGCCAAAACACTCTTTTACAAAAGCTTTCTGTTTCCTTTCAACAGGTGGGAGGTTGATCCTGACTATTGTGAAGAGGTCAAACAGACTGCCCCATATAACAGTGGCACCCGTCTCCTCGATCTCATTGAAATGACTATTTTTGACTTTCTTATGGGTAAATAAATCTGCTTTACTTCTGAAAACAGAAAGAAGGAAACACTTGCATTTATATAGCACCTTTCACAATGTCCCGAAGCACTTTACAGCCAATGAGGTACTTTTGAAGTGTAGTCACTGTTGTAATATAGAAAACCCAGCAGCCAATTTACACACAGCAAGCTCCCACAAACAACAATGTGATAATGACCAGATTATCTTTTTACTGATGTTGATTGATGGATAAATATTGACCAGGACACTGGGGAGAACTCCCCTGCTCTTCTTTGAAATAGTGCAGTGAAATCTTTTAAGTCCAGCTGAGAGGGCAGGAGGGCCTTGGTTTAACATTTCATCCAAAAGACAGCACCTCAGACAGTGCAGCACTCCCTCAGTACTGTACTGGTGTGTCAGCATAGGTTTTTTGTGTTAAGTCCTGGCATAAGACTTGAAGTCCCAACCTTCTGACTCAGGTGAGAGTACGACCCACTGAGCAATGGCTGAAATATCTCTGAAGACCTTTGTGCTCTGTTGGTAAAGACGCTGGGTAACAAGAATGCAGGTTTGATTCTTAATCTGTGCTGAATTGGTTCATCTCATCCAGAACACAGGGACCCCTCGAGCCTGTCTGCCATTCAGTGAGATCATGGCTGATCAGTAACTGACTCCATTTACCTGCCTCGGTGCGTGACCATTAATGCATTACGTAACAAACATCTATCAATCTCAGTTTTGAAATTTTCAATTGACCCCCAGCCTCAACAGCTTTCTGGGTAGGTTGCCAACGCTCCAGGATTGCCCTGGAGTCTCCAGGATTAAAGATTAATCCCCAGGACACAGCTGAGAGCAAAAACTTGGAGAGAAAAATCAAAGAGGCTCTAAAAACAAATTGTGTGGCTTTTCCTTCATTTTCTTTGAACACCTTATTCTTTATAAAAATATGAGTTGGGGGACAAAACAGCTATTTGACTGTCAAGAATTATCCAATCGGGTAATCAAATATGCTTTCCAACTGGCAGGAGAGGCGGGGCTTCATGCAGATGGACACATCAGGCGACCAAATAAGGGTGGGTAGAGGCGGGGCTGTAGGCAGCAGCAGGTCATGTGATGAAACTTCGAGGAATTCATCCAACCAGAGTTAGCGATCCCAGTTGGTGGTCAAGGGGCTACAACTGGTTTCAGTCCTCCCTTGGGAATGGGCGGATCAGTCTGGATAACCACTCCCAAACCCCGTCCAGGGATTCCTGTTGGACACGCATGTATAGATGTAGTGGTAATGTACTGAGCTAGTAATTCATAGGCTTAGGCTAATACCCTAGGAACGTGGGTTCAAATCCCACTACCGCAGCTGGTAGAATTTAAATTTGATTTTTAAAAAATCTGGAATTGAAAATTATTACAGCTCAGAAAGAGGCCATTTGGTCCATTGTGTCTGCACTGGCTTTCCAAACGAGCTTTTCACCTGCCTTCTCCTTGTCACCTATCACTGATTATTGCAAAAAAAACCATCTGGTTCACAAACATCCTTTAGGGAAGGAAATCTGCCATCCTTACCCAGTCTGGCCTACATGTAACTCCAGACCCACAGCAATGTGGCTGACTCTTAACTGCTCTCTGAAATGGCCTAGCAAGCCACTCAGTTGTCAAGGGCAATTAGGGTTGGGCCACACATGCTGGCCTTGCCAGCGATGCCCACATCCCATGAAAGAATTTTTAAAAAACAGGATTGTGCTTGTCCTCAGAGCCCCTCCCGCCAAGGTTGAATAGTCAGCGGACACTCACCCTCTGGGTTCACTTATGAAGACCGACAGGCACCAGGGCAGGCAGTGGGTTTAGGCCAGGCTCCGCTCCATGGTGATCAGCATGTCACACACCGGGACTGCCTTCAGTCTGACTGTTTTCCTGCTTCTTCTGCTTTCAGGAAATATGGATCGGCACCATTATGAAACTTTTGAAAAGTTTGGAAATGATTCATTTATTATTCACCTGGATAACGGGCGAGGGTAAGGATCGACAAAGATGCTGCTTTCCAATTCAATGTCTGAATGTGAGTTTGTGAGTGCAGGTGTGCACGTGTTTGTGCATGTGTGTGAACTACATACATGTGCATGAGTGTGAGGGTGTGCAAATGTCTGTATCAGCATCTGCACATTGACCATGTGTGTGTATGAGCGTGTGCGCCGCGTGTCTATGTGTACAAGTGTGTGTCTATGAGCGTGTGCATATGCATTTGTGCACATGTATGAGCTTGTGTGTGTGTGCGTATGAACTTGCGAGTACATGTGTCTGTGTGTTTGAGCATGCGACGGTATGTGCATGTATGTGCGTTTCTGTATGTCCAGCACGGTTGGTTTAACTCTATCATACTGATTCTGATTTAGTTACAGTTTACCTCCAAAAGTCAGTAAAGACTGGAACATCTGCTTGGTGAATGCAGTGACCCCTGTGAGGTCCTGAGCTACACAGCACAGGAAGGTCCCTTGTTTGATTCCAGTTTATGCTGAGCAAGCTGCTCAAGGAAAGACATTTATAGGATTCTTTTTTTTAAAAGATTAAAATTTCCATGGTGAAGGTAGACAGGGTCCGAGGGCCATGTGACTGCAGTGAATGATCAGAGTTCTGGCCTGAAGCACTCTGACCCTCCAGAACACCAATGATAGCAACAGTATCTCCCGTCATAAGCATGGAGAGGCCAGTTGCAATTGCCTGGCAAGAATTTCTACACTGTCATTGGAAAAGTTAATCCCAGAGCAGTTACTATTCTCTGTGTCTTCTGCCCCATCCAGTCCCCAAGTTGGTGCAAAAGTAGGTCCTAGGGTCAGGCACCGCATCTCAAACCACTCTCAAGCTTTGAAAGAAAAGCCTGTGCATCACTTAATCCATCACTTGTAACAGTGCAGAAACCAGCGCTGCACATTACTGGTTTAAAAATAACTGCTGAGGCTGATTTACTCACTGAACAGTTCAGCAGTGATGTAGAGTATCTTGCTATTTCCTGATCTAACGACGTCCTATTACTTTCCCCAAGAAACACAGCCAGCAGTCAAAGCCTGGTGCTTCATCAATGCCTGGATCAACGATGTTAGCGACAGCCTCCAACATCTAAACGAGTGAGAGGCACAGGCCGCAGTTGGATAAAAGCTGCTGGGAATACAGCTAGGTGCCTAATGTCACCCTGGCATCTACAGCTTGTCAATCCTGCACCATGCCAGCAACAGACTTAGTCTGCTTGACAGAATACAGGAACCTTAGCACCCTCGGCAATGCAGCACTGCTTCAGTACTGCACAGGGAGAGTCAGCTTGGATTATGTGCTCATGTTTCTGTCTTAGAAGTGAGAGCGCTGCCCACTGAACCACAGAGGGCACCTAGATTTTCCAGAATGATACCAGGGATGATGGACTTCAGTTATGTGGAGAGACTAGAGAAACTTGGATTGTTCTTGCAGCATAGAAGGTTATGGGGAGATTTAATAGAGGCGTTCAAAATTATGAGGGATTTTGATAGTTTCCCCCTACCTACTCTGTTTTCACATCAGAGACAGAGAGAGAACCAGAGAGGGAGAGATAGCGCATCAGTACTCACTGTGGGTATTGTTGTTAACCTGATCACAGATCTAAATGCTGTTACATCAAACTGTGCTGAATTGTAGGAACAGTATTAGTCTCCCTGTCTGAGTACTGAATGAGTGTTGCCACGTTTAGTCTACCTGACTGAAGCCTTCAAGATTAAATGAAGTGGACTGACAAAGCAGATCGATAGTGCATTGTTTGTGGTAGCAAAGGTTTCAAATTCAAGGGACAGAAGTTAAAAATTAGGAAGTCAGGTGTGGCTTTTTATGCCAAAGCGTAATATGTTTGTGGAGTAGATTACTAAGGAAAACCAGCAGAATAGGTTCCAAGAGGTATTAGGGATCATAAGCTGTACCTACACCACAAGAATTTTTTTTAAAAATTCATTTCATAGGATGTGGGCTTTGCTGGGCTTTGTTGCCCATCCCTAATTATCCTTGAGAGGGTGGTGGTGAGCTGCCTTCGTGAACCGCTGCCATCCATCAGCTTTTGTATAGCAGTTTTGCACAACTGAGTGGCTTGCTAGGCCATTTCAGAGGGCAGTTAAGAGTCAACCACATTGCTGTAGGTCTGGAGTCACATGTAGGCCAGACCAGGTAAGGACGGCAGATTTCCTTCCCTAAAGGACAATAGTGAACCAGATGGGGGTTTTTAATGATTCAATTCCAGATTTTTATGAAAACATTTAATTTAAATTCCACTATGGTGGGATTTGGACCCACATCCCTGGAATATTAGTCTGGTCTCTGGATTACTAGTCTAGTGACATTACCACTACACCACCATCACAACCTTGTCAAGGGCAATTAGGAATGGGCGTCAAAGGCTGGCGTTGCCAGCGCCACCCACATCCCATGAACCGTGAGGAGTGTTAATACGGTGTGCTTTATGAACTGTCAGGAGTGTTAACACTACACATTGTCTGAGCATGGGAGTGTTCGTGCTGTGCATGCAGCACTAAATACCATTACAGCCTTTAATGGGTCTTTCTGACAGAAAGAGGAAGTTATAGATTGTTTTTCATTTACATTTTATAGCACAGCACAAACCCTATCATCTCGGGGAGCCGTAGAATTTCTTCACGGTCCCACACAATACCCGTGAGCTTGCAATACAATATGTAGGTTACACATGCCACAACCTGCTTTTAAAATAAAAACGGAAAGTGCTGCAAATACACAGCATCTGTGGGGAGAGAAAGAGAGCTAACGTGTGTATTTCCAGCACTTTCTGTTTTTATTTCAGATTTTCAGCATCCACAGTATTTTGCTTTACTATATAACCTGTTTTTATTCCAATCTGTCCCAAAGGCAATGCTTGTGAGAATCTCTGCCAAAATATATAAGAACCTAAGAAATAGGAGCAGGAACAGGTCATTCAACCCTTCAAGCCTGCTCCGCCATTCAACAAGATCATGGCCGCTCTTCGACCTCAACTCCACACTATCCTCACATCACTTCATTCCCTTAGTATCCAAAAGTCTATCAATCTCTGTCTTGAATATACTCAATGACTGAGCATCCACAGCTCTCTGAGGTAGAGAATTCCAAAGATTCACAACCCTTTGAATCAAGAAATTTCTCCTCATCTCATCTTAAATGGCCGACACTTTATTCGGAGGCTGTGACACCATGCTCCAGATTCTCCAGCCAGGGGAAATATCCTCCCAACACTTACCTTGTCAAGCCCTTTAAAAGTTTTATATGTTTCAATTGGATCACGCTTCATTCTTCTAAACTCTAGGGAATATAGGGCTAGTCTACTCAATCATTCCTCATAGGACAATCCTCTCATCCCAGGAATCAGTCTTAGTGAATCTTTGTCGCACTCCCTTCAAGGCAAGTAAATCCTTCCTTAGGTCAGAGGATCAAAACTGTCCACTGTACTCCAGGTGTGGTCTCATCAAGGCCCTGTACAATTGCAGTAAGACTTCCTCGCTCGTGTACTCCAATCCCTTTGTAATAAAGACTAACATACCTTTTTTTTATTTCCAAAATATACTTTGTTCATAAAAATCTGGAAAAAAAATTACAAAACAGTTCCAAACAGCACCAAGTCAAATAATACAAAGAGTGCAAAGGAGATCAGTTCCCTTCAATACTGGAGTGAGTTGCCTCACAACCCTTCCATTTCATTTTTCATGCCATATACATCTTACAGCAAACAAAAATTTCCGGATACAGTTCAAGGGGTTTTCCATGGATCCAGCCCCTCAGTTCAGCTTGGTGGGGGGGACCTTACACTGTGGTCTTTCCCCATTGAGCCTTTGCTGCGGCTGTCCCAAGCTTTAGTGCGTCCCTCAGCATGTGGTCCCGGACCTTGGAATGTGCCAGTCTGCAACACTCAGTCGTGGACAACTCTTTGCGCTGGAAGTCCAGCAAGTTTCGGGCAGACCAAAGGGCGTCTTTCACCGAATTGATAATAAAGATTAACATACCATTTGTTTTCCTAATTGCTTGTTGTAACTGCATATTAGCTTTCTGTATTTCACGTACAAGGATAGTCAGGTCCCTCAGAATATCAACATTTCCCAATCTCTTGCCATTTAAAAAATATTCTCCTTTTCAATTTTTCCTACCAAAGTGGATAACTTCACATTTCTCCACATTATATCGGGTGTGTATGAAGTCCTTGTGCAATTTTAAACTTCAATAACTTTGGATATGCAAAGGATATGCATAAATGGGTCCTTTTCTGATTGGCAGGATGTGATGAGTGGAGTCCCTCAGGGATCTATCTGTGCTGGGGCCTTAACTTTTTACAATTGATATCAATGACTTAGATGAGGGGAGTGATGGCATGGTAGCAGATGACACAAAGATAGGTAGTAAAGTACGCTGTGAAGAGGACATAAGGAGGTTGCAGACCAATATAGATAGGTTGGGTGAGTGGGCAAAAATCTGGCAGATGGAGTATAATGTGGGAAAATGTGAAGTTGTTCACTTTGGCAGGAAGAATAAAAAAGCAGAGTATTACTTAAATGGAGAATGACTGCAGAATTCCGAAGTGCAGAGGGATCTAGGTGTTCTAGTGCAGCAGTCACAAAAGGTTAGTATGCAGGTGCAGCAAGTAATAAAGAAGGCTAATGGAATGATATCCTTTATTACGAGAGGAATTGAAAATAAAAGTAAGGATGTTATGCTTCAGTTATACAGGGCATTGGTGAGACCACATCTCGAATACTGTGTGCAGTTTTGGTCTCCTTATTTAAGGAAGGATGTAAATGAACTGGAGGCAGTTCAGAGGAGGTTTACTAGATTGATACCTGGAATGAGCGGGTTGTCTTATGAGGAAAGGTTGGACAGACTGGGCTTGTTTTCACTGGAGTTTAGAAGAGTGAGGGGAGACTTGATTGAAGTTTATAAGATCCTGAATGGTCTTGACAGGGTGTATATGCAGAGGATGTTTCCTCTTATAGGGAGTCCAGAACTAGAGGGCACTATTAAAATTAGGAGTCGCCCTTTTAGGACAGAGATGAGGAGACATTTTTTTTCTCAGAGCGTTGTGTGACTTTGGAACACTGCCTCAGAAGTTGGTGGAGGCGGGGTGATTGAATATTTTTAAGGCGGGGGTAGATAGATTCTTCTTAGGCAAGGGAATCAAAGGTTATCGGGGGTAGATGGGAGTGTGGAACTTGACACACAAACAGATCAGCCATGATCTATTGAATGGCAAAGCAGGCTAGAGGGGCCGAATGGCCTACTTCTGCTCCGAATTCATATATTCGTATGATGGAAGGAAACGATAACACGTGAAAGCATAATTCATAAAGTTTTAACACAATACAGTTAAAATTTCCAGGTTCTCCATTTTTGTGATACATCAATCTTATTTCCCAACAGTTCACCATTTTCATTTTCAGCATCATTGACACAGCATTAACAACATTAAAAATACTTAGTGAATTATCTTTTCATATGCCATTTACAGTTTGCTTCTGTCATATGTACATCCAAAATTATTAAAGTTTAAAGTTGCACAAGGACTTTACAAACACCCTGTATTCTATCTGCCACATTCTTGCCCACTCAGTTAACCTGTCTAAATCCTTTTGCAACCTCTTTGCATCCTGCTCACCACTTACTTTCCCACCTAACTTTGTATCACCAGCAAACCTGGATACGCAAAATCACTCCTGTCTGCTAAGTCATTTATATAGATTGTAAATATCTGAGGCCCAAGTACTCATCCTTTAAGTACCCACAAGTTACAACCTGCCAACCTGAAAATAAGCCCTAATTTTGTTTAATAACCTCTTGTGTGACACCTTATCAAATGATTTTTCAAAATCCAAATACACTCCATCCACTGGTTTCCCCCTTATCTACACTGTTACTTGCAAACTCAACAAACTCGACATTTGTCAAGCACAATTTCCCTTTCATAAATCCATATGGGCTCTGCTCAGTCATACTATGATTTTCTAAGTGCCCTGTTATCACGTCCCTAATAATAGATTCCAGCATTTTCCTGACGACTGATGTCAGGCTAACTGACCCATATTGTTTCGAGCTCTGTGTATAAGGTGTGTTTAAACACAATTCTCCTGGATTTCAGGAGGATGCTTGGAAACGGGCAAACCCTTTCTAACGTTTTCTTGATGCCCTCCCGCAGGTTTGGGAAACATTCGCATGACGAGCTCTCCATCCTGGTGCCACTGAATCAGTGCTGTAGGTAAGTGCAGAGAGTGAGAGAGCTGCTCTCCTGACCTTACAGTCTTCTCCCAGTCTCAACATTTCAGAGTTTGTTTTCATTGCAGAAACTTGTATTTCTCTCCCCCACTCCCCGCCCAATTAAGAAATCATGGTTTGTGCTATGAGCTCCTTATGATAATAATACTGGACTAATGAATGGGTCACTGCAGCTTTGAACCAGCTTCAGGTAAAGAGTTCAGGTATGGACTCGATGGGCCAAATGGCCTCCTTCTCTGCTGTAAATGACTCTATGATAGTGTCCTGGAATCTCATCTGGGCCCATCATCATCCCAACAATCTTCCAAATTACAGCACTGAGCTGCTCATTAGATGTGTTGGGTTTACAGCAGGAGGTCATTGTGCAGGGAGGTCACTGCGATTCCCAGAGGCCATTGCAGTTCACCGAGGTCACTGGTGCACGGAGGTCATGGTGCTGCAGAGGTCATTGTGCTCAAAGGTCACTGTGGCACATAGAGTCACCTCTGCAGTCAACTTTCTCCAGTTAAGCCCCTTAAATACTCAGATATCCTGCTGTTCAGCTCCCATGGGATCCTGGGAATCACTTTAAGCATGACCTCACCTCAGTTACAGCAGGTAGTCCTATCACAGGTGTGTGAAATCCAAACGGTCAGAGATGTTGAAATAAAATGGAACGAACTGCTTGCAGTAAAATTATACTTGAATATCTGAAGCCCAAGAACTCATCCTTTGAGTACCTACTAGTTACAGCCTGCCAACCTGAAAATGACCCACTTATTCCTGCTCTCTATTTTCTGCTCGTTAACCAATCATTATTGCATGATAATATATTACTCCCAATCCCATGAACCCTAATTCTTTCTTACCTGCAGAATTGCTGCTGTACTTTGTGGAATTGAGGCTGGTCACACCTTGGTTACCATTTGAAATCTTACTCTTATTGTGCTAGTTGGGATTTTCTAACACTGGTGTGAACATCCAGAAACCCTACAGGGGATTTGTTTTATCCTCATAGGAAAACTTGTGAATTATTCTATTCTCAGTGACTAGTCAGCTCGCAAGCTACAATCGCTGCTCTGTACTGATCTCAGCTGCAGCAACAGAGGGTACAACATTTGTACATTCAGTACCATTGGATTAGGGAAAGGGGGAAATTGCACAAGGCTCTCAATCCTGATCATTTTCCAGTGATCACTGCTGAAAAGTGCATGTGTAAGCAGTTGATTCAGGGCATTATCAGACTATCCTCTCCCCTCCCCCTCCACCCTCAACCCACGAGCAAATAAGTTTCCATTCACTGCCCAGGCTCTTAGATTAACAGCAGCAATTTTAGGCAAGAGGCCTAATAGTGACTATGGAATTTCCCCCAACTCGGCCTCCCCGACTCCCCCATATGAGTCTTTGGGAGAGAGAGAAGGGGAGAAAATAGGACTGAAACTGAAGATCCCTGACCTCTTGAGCATTCTCAATCGCTCGACCACTGGCGTTTGTGCCTTTATCTGCCTGGACTCTGGACTGTAGACTTTCCTCCCCAAACCTCTCCGACTCTCTACCCCTCTCTCCACCTTTGAGACACTCTTTAGAACCTACCTCATTGAACAAGCTTTTAGTCATCTGCCCTAATATCTCCTTATGTGACTCGATGTCAAATTTTGTTTGATGATGCTCCCGTGAAGTGCCTTGAGGCATTTTACAATGTTGAAGTCATATATAAATGCAACCTTTTGTTTTTGTAAGATGGTTGAAGTTTGAAACACTGCAACTACAGAGCGATGACATACGATGATTATCTAATAGTTACAGTCCAGGATATTGTATAATACTGTAAGACAAGTGATTGATTTGCTGATTATCTCTAAGATTTAGCAGCTATAGTCTCTTTTTCTCAGATTCTAAGAATTCCAAACAATTGGTAAAACTGCAGGCGATTAATTCCATGTCTCAAAGATTACCGACTAGCATTAGACAAAAGTAAACGAGAATGTCATGTTTCAATCCGTCCAATCAACATTCAGCCCCTGTCACAGCTCTGAACCAGTCCTAATCAAAGTCACAAGTGACATACTCTGTGACTGTCACCATGATAAACTATCCCTCCATATCCTTCTCAACCTGTCTGTGGCCTTTGACACAGTTGATCACGCCATCCTCCTTCAGTGCCTCTCCTCCATTGTCCCACTGAGTGGAACTGCCCTCGCCTGGTTCCATTTTTATCTATCCAGTCGTAGCCAGACTATCTCCTTCAATGGTTTCTCTTCCCGCTCCCGCACTGTTATTTCTGGAGTCCCCCTGAGTGTCTATCCATGCACCACCCCCCACCGCCCCCCCCCCCCCCCGCCACCTGCTATTTCTCATCTACATGCTGCCCCTCAGTGACATCAACAGAAAGCAGAACGGCAGGGTCCACATGTATGCCCATGAGACCCAGCTGTATCTCACCACTATCTTTCTCTCGAGCCCTCCACTGTGTTGTCACACTGCTTGTCCGACACCCAGTTCTGATTGAACTGCAATTTCCTCCAGTTAAACGTGGGGAACTCCAAAATATTGTCATCAGTCCCTGCCACAAACTCTGTTCCCTTGCACCGACTCCATTCCCCCTCCCTGGTCGCTGCCTGAGGCTGAACCAGACTGTCCAGCAGCAACAACAGCTTTCATTTATATAGCCTCCTTAATATGGTAAAAAGTCCCAAGGCACTTCACAGGAATGTAATCAGACGAAATTTGACATTGAGCCACACAAAGAGATAATAGGACAGGTGATGAAAAGATTTGATCAAAGAGATAGGTTTTAAGGAGTTGAAGGCACAGCCTTTAGTGGCGAAGTGATGAAAAACGGGGATGCACAAGATGCCAGAATTAGGGGAGCGCAGATATCTCGGAGGGTTGTGGGCGTGGAGGAGGTTACAGAGATAGGGAGGGGTGAGGCCATGGGGGGATTTGAAAACTAGGATGAGAATTTTAAAAACTGAGGTGCTGCTGGACCAGGAGCCAATGTAGGTCAATGAGCACAAGGGGTGATGGATGAACGAGACTTGATGTGGGTTAGAACGCGAGTAGCAGAGCTCAAGTTTAGGGAGACACCATCTTGATGTGCGAATTGTTAAATTACCTTCCATTGTCTCTACCCTTCAGAATAAAGAAATCGACATACCTCCGACTACAGCTTCTGGCAAAGGAAGAGTACAAACTGAGCGAGGTGATGGCAGAATCGCTCCTGCGGGACAAACTCTCGCCCATTCTAATAGATGCACACCTAAAGGCCATGGACAGGAGGTTACGAATCATTTTAAAGTCAGTCAGCGACTGCGTGGAAAAGGAAGGGCACAGCATTGTGGTGGAGAACGACATAGACTACAATATCAATTCAATGGCAACCAATAGGTAGTAGAGGGACTGGGAACTCTCATTTTTTTTACCTGTGTAAGTGAGAAATGGAAAGTCTTGGAGAGACTGGCTATTTATGTTACCTTTTGAATTCAGTGAATTCAGAGCAGAGATGTAATTGTTCCCAAATATGTAAAATATAGACTCCATCCCAGATTATTATAATTAAAGTTTCTAAGTTAAGCATTTATTTGTTTTACTCGATGGTATCCAGTCCTGAGATGTGAATATTGAACAAGTAGCAGTGTGCAATCACAAAACAGAAGAAAGAAGAATCTTCATATATATATATAGAAATATATATATATAAACAAGAAACATGCTGACAAGCAAAATACTTGAATGCTGGTTAAATTGATTTTAGCAACCTGGGTGTTGCTCTGTTAAATGAGGCAGCAAAGGTGTCGCGTCAATTCTCCTCGGAACTTTCCGACAGACGGCAATCGGCCACTTTATTTCCAGCTTTGCTTTTCGAGTTCTTTATTTACAGGTACAGATGGGCGAGCTGGTTTCTGTGGCTGTAGGCTTTTGCGTTAGCAATGTTTTCGGGGTGTGGGGTTGTGGTAATTGTTTTTGCGATATGGTGAAAGTGCAATAAAGATTATGGCAACAACTTGTGTCTGGTCTGTGTCTCAAGATCAATTTGGTGGGGTGGCAGTGCTTGTCTTCAAAAATCAGATTCGGCCTAACTGAGGCTGTTCCCCACTTTCCTTTCCCAGTTCCCGCTGGGGTACAGTCCCACTGTTACCGGTTGTCCTCCAATTCTTCACCCAAGGGACTGTTGAAGGTCGAGAGGGTGTTGGCAAGTTGGAATCATAAAATCTTTCAGCACAGAAAGAGGCCATTCAGCCCTCTGCCTCTGCTAGCTCTTAGTGCCACTTCTTGCTGCTCTATCTCCATAGCCCTGCAAATATTTGCTTTTCATTCATTTATCCCATTCCCTTTAGAAAGTTCCTATTGAATCTACTTCCACTGCCCTTTCAGGCAGTGCATTCCAGATCACAAGAACTTGCTGCGTGAAAAGAAAGTCTCATCTCCCCTCTGGTTCATTTATGAATTATCTTTAACCTGGTTACTGATCCTCCTGTGTGGCACTGGAAACAGTTTCTCCCTGCCTGTTCCATCAAAACCCCTCAGAACTGTGAACACATCTGAGAGGAATGTTCATCTATGGCTGGTAACAAAAAAGAGATTGCAAAGAATAACAATCCTTTTCACTGGGCAGAGCAGAAACAGCTGGAGGCTGAGATTTGTCTTATATGCACACATAAACCACACAGAGTTGGGGCACGGCCAGCTAAAAGCAGCTGCAGATATAAAGGGTTTTTTTTAAACATTGCTCTGGGGGTGTTCTATTTCCCAGCTTTCAGCCACATGCGCACACGCTCTTGTACCCAGGCACACACATGCACTCGCACACAGATGCATGAACATAGATACACACAAACACATGTACACATACACAGACTCACACTCACGCATACACACACACGCACATGCACACAGACTCACACATACAAACACACACACACTCACAGACACACACATTCACACGCGTACACATGCACACGTTCACATATACACTCACACACACATACACATGATCACTGCTCTCTGTTGCAGGTGACTGTACAGAGCAAAGAAAAATATTGAAATATTCCTGTTCAAATAAAAACCTGCCTACTTACAGATAGCTCGCTGAAGAAAACACTGCTTTTTAGACCCTAAAATAAAAGCAAAATACTGCAGATGCTGGAAATCTGAAATAAAAACAGAAAATGCTGGAAATACTCAGCAGGTCTGGCAGCAACTGTGGAGAGAGAAGCAGAGTTAACGTTTCAGGTTGTTGAAAGGGATATACACGTTCTAATGAAAGGTCATCGACCTGAAACGTTAACTCTGTTTCTCTCTCCACAGATGCTGCCAGACCTGCTGAGTATTTCCAGCACTTTCTGTTTTTATGCTGCTTTATGACATCTTGTTTGGGACTTCCTGCAAATTATACATTAGAATGATACCCAGGCTAGAATCTAGTCAAGGAACTTGATGCAGTGTGTATAAAATATAATGGATTGCTGGGAGTGAGTTACAGGTTGGAATCTAATTGAGAGCTTCAGATGGTTTATGTAAGGAATAATGGGGTGAGTTACAGGCAGGAGTTCAGTTGATTTATACAGAGAATAATGGATATAATTAAGAATGATTATGAGGCAATAATCTACTTGAGCAGTTCAACTGATATCACGAAATATAACTGCAAAGCTTAAATGGTTTATAACTGTCATCGGAACTCAGTGATGGATTATAATCTTGAAATCCCCCTCAGGGTTGTCTGCTATTTTATATCTTAAAATGTAGATCATAATCTTGTGGCTGCTGCACTCAGTTTACTCCTGATATTCTGCCTCAATGAGGTCCAGTGCGATCCCAGACACGGAGGTGTGATGAGAGAGGTGATGAAGTTATTATTCCCAAGCTCCTGGTAAAAAGGGTGCTCCTACCCAGGCAGAAAATCTGCCTTATGTCCCCATTCCTTACAAAGGTGAAATACTGCGGGTGTTGGAAATCTGAAATAAAAGGAAAATGCTGGGAAACACTCAGCGGGTCAGGCAGCACCTGAAAAGAGAGAGACAGAATTAACATATCAAGTTAATGACCACTCATCCGCACAAAAGGTTATCTCTGTTTCTCACTCAATTCTTTCGCCATTTCGCTCAGTCCCCCAGCACTCCTGCCCTTCCTGCTGCCAGTTCAGCTGCCTAAAAATCTTCTAATTGCAGACCACAGCTGGTTATCAGGATTATCCATTCTGCATCATTTGGCGGAACAGATTCGAGGGGCTGAATGGCCTCCTCTTCCTCCTTTATCCCTAATGGTTGGCTTGTTATGTTGGGAGGTCAAACCCACATTTTAGCCCATCCTCTGATCAAAGAAACATCACGTGCTAAACTAACGTCTTGGTAACCCCGCTATAACACACTAATAGCAATGTCCATGCTCCATAATCAGAGGAAACCATCCCACCCCCTAGCTCTGGGCTGGACAGGACTTTGTTTTCCTCAGCATGTTGTTTGGCCATCTCTAAAATGCAAATTTGACACCAAAGGTCTGCCCCAGCCATTCCTTTGTCTCTTGCGATGAGCCGCTAGTAATTAGCTAGTACAACAACAACTTGTTTATTCTTTCATGGGACGTGAGCATCGCTCGCAAAGCCAGCGTTTGTTGCCCATCCTGAATTGCCCTTGAACTCAGTGGCTTGCTAGGCCAGTTCAGAGTTAAGAGTCAACTACATTGCTGTGGGTCTGGAGTCACATGTAGGCCAGACCAGGTAAGGAAGGCAGATTTCCTTCCCTCAAGGATATTAGTGAACCAGATAGTTTTTTTACAATTGATGATAGTTTCATGGCACCATTACTGACTCTAGCTTGCAATTCCAGATTCCATTAATTAATTGAATTTAAATTCCACCAGCTGCCCTGGTGGAATTTGAACCCATGTCCCCAGGGCATTAGCCTGGGCCTCTGGATTACTAGTCTGGCGACATTACCACTAGGCCACCATCTCACCTCATAATTGACTAGCTCTGTTAACGTAGAAAAATGTCCCAAGGTGCTTCACAGGAGAATAATCGGACAAAAAATATTGACTGAGCCAACGAAACAACTCCAAGGAGGGGTGATGAAAAGCTTGGTCAAACTGATGGGTTTTAAGGGAGGCTCTGAAAGGAGAAGAAAGACAGAGGCAGAGAGGTTTAGGGAGGGAATCCCAGACCTCAGGACCTAGACAGCTGAAGGCATGGCCGCCAATGGTGGAGTGAAGGGAGTGAGGGGTAGTCGAGGGACCAGAGTAATGCTATTAAGGTTTTCAATTAATTTCCAGAGGCAGAAAAACAAACATCAGAACTTCAGCTGGGGCCATAGTCCTCCGTCCTGCCCCCTTGTTTCGTTTTGTCCTTAGCAAATGAAGGTGACTCCACATAAAGAAAGGCAGCTAATATAAACAAAAGATGGAATAATCTCAAATGCACACCAATGTCAAACTGTATCATACTATATATAACATGTTGTAAAACCTATTAGACTTTGGACAGCACAAGTGATCTTGAACACACAGCAGTGTACTCAAGAGAGCTTGGCTAACGCTCTTTAAATATTCATCAAAACTCGTCAGCTCAAAGACACAGAACATCCCTCACCATGCTTACTTCCTTTCGAGTTCAGAAAAACCTTAGCAATGGGCCTTTTGTGTAACATCATTAAGCAGCCCAGCTTCAAGCAGTTAACAGTCTGGTTAAAACTAGTTCAACACTTGCTATTCCTGTTCTACGTAGAACCATTCCATTAAAACTACCACCTGACCTCAAAACCGCCGGACTCCGCAGTGAAGGAGATTTGAGTTCTAATTTCAAATCATCTTGATTTTTAAAATATGCTCAGCTGGCTGTGTTAAAATATGCTTTGCAAACTCCTGATCATCACATTTATCTTTTCAGTTCTATTTTTAGCTGAACCTCGACAGATGTACAGGTTTGAACATCTGTTTCCCTTCAAAGCAGTGCATCATCCACTCTAACAACCACAACGGACACCTTCTTTTGACAATGCAGCCGACTGCAGAATGTTGTGCAAAGCTTCATCTCCCATTCCCTTTGCTTCACCACTGGTGGCTAACTAAGCCCCAAGTTCTGGATTTCCCTCTCTAAGCCTCTCTACCCCTCATGTTCCTCCTTGGAAGGGCCTCCTTAAACCCGACCAGGCTTTCAGCTAGCCCTCCAATTATGCAGAATCGTCCAGGTCTCATGGAGGTGGGTTTGCAGGAACAGGAGCACACTTGGAGAAAAGAGTGCAGGTCAGTGGGCTGACTCGTTTCCACCTCCAGAGGTGGGAGAACGACAACAGCAGCAGCTATCCGCCCAGCACCGGCAGGTAGCCAATAATCAACAATTAAGGGCCTAATGAGGCGGATGGTGAGGACACCCCCGGGATCTTCTGGTGTTGGAACGGACTCCCACTGAATGCTGAGCCCAGCAGCTCCATGGAGGTGGCCACCAGAGGGCAGGCTGGGGGTTGGGGGCCATCGGGGGCAGAGGCTCCAGGCCCACAGGCATGAAAGGCCGCACCTGCGACCAAAATAAATCTCTGGAGGGGTTTCCCCTCCACTCCGAGGGGCCTACCAGCTTCAGTCCTCTTCATTTTTGAAATTTCACACACACTTCGGAGGGGGCCTCCAAATTGAGGCCTGCCCCCTCGCATTCTCCTTTCTGTCTGAGCAGTGCCCACCTCTCCCAGTGGGACTGTCAGCCTTCCAATCCTGATTGGGCCTGCAGCCTTAATTGGACGGCGAACACAGAGGCAGCCAATTAGGAGGCAGCCGTTCCAGAAGATCGCGCTGCAGTGCTCACAGCAGACCCGTGCGAGATCCGGAACTGGAAATGGTCCCAACTCCTGAAAATAAACAATCATAAGAAGATTCCACCCATTCTCTCTTCCTTCAGCTCGTGTCAAATGTTGTCTGCTTACGTTCTTGTGAAGCACCTTGGGATGTTTTGATACATTAGAGGCGCTATATAAATACAGGTCACGGCTAAATAAATTTAAAATAAACTTTTTAAAAATCATTCATGGGATGTGGGCAAGGCCAGCATTTATTGCCCATCCCTAACAGCCTTTGAGAAGGTGGTGGTGAGCTGCCTTCTAAGATGCAACTGAGTGGCTTGCTAGGTCATTTCAGAGGGCAGTTAAGAGTCAGCCACATTGCTGTGTGTCTGGAGTCACATGTAGGCCAGACCAGGTAAGGATGGCAGATTTCCTTACCAGATGGGATGATATGACAGTCCAGTAGTTTCATAGTCACCATTACTGATACTAGCTTTTTATTCTATATATTATTTAATTAACTAAATTTAAATTTCCCAGCTACCATGGTGGGTTTTGAACTCATGTCTCTTATCATTAGCTGGTGAGCCGTCTTCTTGAACCGCTGCAGTCCATGTGGGGTAGGTACACACACAATGCTGATAGGGAGGGAGTTCCAGGACTTTGACCCAGCAATAGTGAAGGAACAGCGATATAGTTCCAAGTCAGGATGGTGTGTGGCTTGGAGGGGAACTTGCAGACGGTGGTGTTCCCATGCATCTGTTGCCCTTGTCCTTCTAGGTGGTCGAGGTCGTGGGTTTGGAAGGTGCTGTCAAAGGAGGCTTGGTGAGTTGCTAGAGTGCATCTTGTAAATGGTACACACTGCTGCCACTGTGCGCCAGTGGTGGAGAGATGAATGTTTAAGGTGGTGGATGGGTTGTTAACAGACGCATCTTAAGAACTTGAAAACCCCAGCAGCAACTTCTTTGGTTTGCAGAACCCAACGTATCAAAGTCTTCCAGCACATCTGTTTTCTCATTGTATGCACATTTGTTTGGATTTCCAATAGCCAGGCATGATTCCAAATTAAGCAACTCCTTCTCAGAGTCTTTTTTCCTGGTCAACACTGCCACCCCAACCAGCTCCCCCCTCTCTCACGTCACTTCCACATGAGGTTGCCACTCCCAGCTGGACTTATCCCTGGAGCTTTCATCACATCAACTCCTGCTCCAACTGCCCCACTCAGTCAAAAATACTTTTTTTTTTACCATTCCCAATATGCACTGGTATGTCAGCCTAGATTTTGTGCTCGAGTCTCTGGAGTGGGACTTGAGCCCACAATTGTCTAACTCAGAAGTGAGACTGCTGCCGACTGAGCTACAGCTGGCATGCAGAGCAGAGTACCTGGCCTTAGCAACTTATAAAGTTTGAGCTTCCAAAAAAATGGAGCCCCATCTTCAAACCCACAACAGAAAGGAAGAAAGAAAGAAAGAAAGAAAGAATGAATTTCAAAAACAAAATGATAATGAAGTTTAAAAGGACAGGTTTGATTTATTTCACTCATTTGTATATGTGTGTTGGTGCTCAGTTCATTTCATTTATTTATACCTCAGTTGTTTGGGTTCAGCTCTGATTTATTTTTCTCTATATATTTCTGCCCAGGTCTGATTAATTTTATTTACCTGTGTCTATGTGCTTATGTCCAGGTCTGGTTTATCAAATCTCCACACTTTCATTTTAATGGACACTAAAAATGAAAACCTTGCTAACACTGCTATTTCAAATACTAATTTAAAGCATATTACAGACAGCTGGTAAGGGGTATGGGTGGTTCACCTCCCAACTGACCGCAATCATGTTTTGCCTAATATGATGAGCTAGCTCCTGAGTGTTTTACTTTCCAAATGAACAGACAGTGACAGGTTTTTTGGTAAGTTTAAAACAGAAGATTAACTATTTATTGAACAAGATTCATTCCCCAAAATGTTGGCAACACCACTCATGCATACAGTCACTCTCATATGCATTCTCAGGAGAAGGTAAATAGAAGGTAAAGGGTAAGAGTTCAAGGTGTGGTAGGTTTCGTGTTTATGGTAAATCTGTTGAATCTTCTTTGTAGGACAGTCTCTTTTAAAGATGCAGGCCTGTGTGTTTGTAGTCTTGAATTTGTTGGTGTTGTAGATTTCTGGTGGTTAAGATTTCAGACTGCAAGTGGCAGTCACTTTCAGTTCTCCGCTGCACCAAATTGAAATGTAGAATTAGCGGCAGGGCTTCTTCTTGTTTAAGCTGAATTCTACCACTGCCTTCCGTGATGTTGCTGTGATCTCGGCCTCGCTCATCAGAGGGTTACCTGAAAAGGTCTCAATTCATCATATTAGCATTTCTGGTACCTGACACGTGGCCTTCTCCCCTGGTGTGACCACACAATGGACCAAGATGTGGAACTCATGGCCATCCATTTTTGTCTGGATGAGTATCATTCTGTTATGATGTCTCTACTTCACACCCTTTTCTCAGAAGAAATCTATTCAATTCAGGAATGTCGCTTTATGGTTTCAGGATGGGTGTAGTCAACACCTCTTAGTCTGGAATAAATCTTTTTCTCCTTTTGAGACAGTGAAGCAATTTTTGAATATACAGGCCAAGTTATCTGACCTTCAGTGACCATTTTGCAGGACATTGTCCAAGCTTTTAAAGGAAAAGTCAATCTCCGCAACATTGTAGGTAGAGGGGCAGGATTAAACTCTCACAGACTGCCTGTGTGTATGTGCAAGTGTGTGTGTGTGTTTGTATGTGTATCTGTGTATGTGAGAGAGAGTGTGTCTGTGTGTATGAGTGTGTGTGTTTGCATGTGCATGTATATGTATGAGTGAGAGTAAGAGTCTCTGTGTCTATCTGTGCATGAGTGAGAGTATGAGTCTGTGTGTATGTGTGTGTGTGAGTGAGAGTGTGTATGTGTACATGAGTGTCTATGTGTGTGTTGGATATGCATGTTTGAGTGAGAGTGTGTGCCTGTGAAAGAAAGAGAAATGTGTATGTGTGTGTGTGTGTGTCTGTGTGAGAGCGAGATGTGTGTGTCTGTGGGTGATGTGCATGTGTGTGATGTGTGAGAAGAGCATGTCGTGGAGAAGGGTTCCACATTTCATCAAGTTCTTCTTCCAAATATTCCCCAAAAGAACTCATTCTATAGAGAAATGTAACTACTTCCCAACACAGAGATGGTGGATTAGGCTTCCAGATTCTTCTCTTTGTGAATTTACAATGGGATTAAAGGGATCAAATGGCAGGAAATAAATCCTGCCTACACACGGGGGTGGTGTATTGGGACCTGTTGGGACCGACTCCCAGAAAGTGTCAGAGAAGATGGGGATACAACCCCAGATAGCCAAGAACCCAGTAGGGGAGGTGGGGGTGGAGGGCAGGAAGCCTAGTCCAGTAACTCACATGCATGCTGATTCTGGAATAGAAATCCACTAAATTATCATTCTAGAAAAAAGACAGTGGAATCTAAATATGGAGGAAGAAGGAAAATGACCCCAGAATTTCTGAGATATAGAAGGAAAAAGCCTATAAAAAGTTGGAACATGGAGGTTTTATCTTACAAATATGAAAAGGTAATCAGATCTGAAAAACCTGCCCCAAGGCAGTGGTTTTATTAACCAAAAATTATTGAGTTTGAAAAATTAGGCAAATACACTGGACAACTGTATTAACTTCATAACCAACAGAACTAGCGTCATTTATGCTGTCCCTAAACCTCACAGATAGGGAACGGTGTCTGAAGATTGAAACTATTTGGTATTTTCACAGCCAGGAATTCTGGTGGCCAGCCATGGCTCAGTAGGCAGCACTGAGTCAAAAGGTTGTGGGTTCAAGGCCCACTCCCAGAGACTTGAGCACAAAAATCTAGGCTGACATTTTACGGCAGTACTGAGAGAGTGCTGCACTGTTAGAGGAGTCATCTTTTGAATGAGATGTTAAACCGAGGCCTGTCTGGGCAGAGGATTTCACTCTGGTGTCCTGCCCAATATTTATCCCTCAACCAACATCACCAAATATAGACCAGTGGTCATTATCACACTGCTGATTGTGGGATCTTGCTGTGTGCAAATTGGCGGCTGTGTTTCCCACATTACAACAGTGACTACACTTAACCAAATACTTCATTGGTTGCAAAGTGCCTTTGGGGTATTCTAAGGTTGGGAAATGCACTGGATAAGTGCAGGTATTTATTTTTTATCTGTATGCGAGTCCATTCAAGAGCCTTGGAATACTACTGCCAGCTCAGCTAATCCATGGACACTGGGGGAATGATGCATTGACACCAAGCAATGACAATTGTCCTAGGGGTTGGGAAATCTGTCAGGATAATGTACATAACACACTAGATACCCTTCAATGACCAAGCACCATCCTCTATCATGAGCAGTTAATATAATATTACTTGTTCCTTTGATATGTGAGCTATTGTAAGACTCACAGGACTACAAGTAATATCCAAAGAATATGTGAGTTTTTAATATAACTTAAACTAGAACAGATATATATACACAGCTATTGCATGGGCACATCTACACACATCTTAGGGCGGTACAGTGGTGCAGTGGTTAGCACCACAGCCTCACAGCTCCAGGGACCCGGGTTCAATTCTGGGTACTGCCTGTGCGAAGTTTGCAAGTCCTCCCTGTGACTGCGTGGGTTTTCGCCGGGTGCTCCGGTTTCCTCCCACAGCCAAAGACTTGCAGGTGATAGGTAAATTGGCCATTGTAAATTGCCCCTAGGTGGTAGGGATTATGGGATTACTGTAGGGTTAGTATAAATGGGTGGTTGTTGGTCGGTACAGACTCGGTGGGCCAAAGGGTCTGTTTCAGTGCTGTATCTCTAAATAAAAATAAATAAATCTTACTGTGTCGGGCTACACTCCCAACTCAAGTATGATGTGATATCACTTCCCCCATTGATCTTCGCTTACAGCCTCTTAAGGTGTTCCTCTTAAGATGATCCCACAACAGTTAATATACAATCACGCAGAGCCCATTAGGGAGGCAGGGGACATTTGGCCTATCGTTCCTGTGCTTTGAAAGAGCTGTCCAATTAGTCCCACTCCCCTGCTCTTACCCCATAGACGTACAAATGTTGCCCCTTATCCAATCCCCTTTCGAAAGTTCCTATCGAATCTGTTTGCACCATCCTTTCAGGGAATGTATTCCAGCTCATAACAACTCACTGCATAAAAACCATTCTCCGCATCTTCCCCTTTGATTCTCTTAGGTATCAGTTCATTGCCTTTGAGTCAGAAGGCTGTGGTTTCAAGTCCCACACCAGCAACTTGAACACAAAATCTAGGCTTACACTCTAGTGCAGTTCTGAAGGAGTGCTGCACTGTTAGAGGTGCAACTTTTCAAATGAGCTGTTGAACCAAGGCCCTGTCTTCCCTCTCAGGTTGATGTAAAAGATCCCATGGCACTATTTCAATGAAGAGCTTAGGAGTTCTCCCTGGTGTCCTGGCCAAATATTTATCCTTCAACCAACACCTAAAAGCAAATTATCTGGTCATTATCATGATGCTGTTTTTGGGAGCTTGCTGTGCACAAATTGGCTGTCGCATTTTCTACATTGCAACAGTGGTGACACTCCAAAAGTACTTAACTGGTTGTAAAGCACTTTAGCACATCCTGAAGTTGTGAAAGGCGCTATATAAATGCAACTTCTTTCTTTTCATTCTGAACAGCATTACTGTGGAGATAGACACAAATATAATCGACACAAGAAATGGATGTTATCAGATCCTAACAGCAATTGAAAGAAACCAAAAACTTGCTCTCAAATTCAAAATGATTCCATTGTGAAGTCTTTCAGTGTGTGGAATGTACAAGCCAAATCAAATAAGACAAAATGCAGTTACAAATGTTTTTTTTTGATGCAGGGAGTTATGAACTGGAATGCACTGCCTGAAAGGGTGGTCAAAACAGATTCAATAGTAACTTTCAAAAGGGAATTGGATAAGTACTTAAACAGGAAAACATTTACAGGGCTATGGAGAAAGAACAGGGAGGAGTGGGACTAATTGATAGGTCTTTCAAAGTGCCAGCACAGGTATGATGGGCCAAATGGCCTCATTCTGTGCTGTAAGATTCTATCATTGTTGATGTTTAAAAGTGCTGTTGCTCTTCTGTGTTGATGACACTTGGGTTCTCAGTGAAATTGCAGTGACTTAGCTCCATCTACAGCTGCTGATAGGAATGAGCAGCCACTGAAACAACCCTAAACCCAGCTCCAATGGCAATGGAGTGGCTGAGGGTGAGGGGTGTTTGTTATACCGGGCACATTATTGATAACTTACTTCGATATCCAGGCCAAGAAAAGATGCTTTTGAAGACACAGAGATTCGGGACTTTCCTGCAGTTGTGATCTAAAATTCGGAGGTGGTCAAATTTAAAGCAAGGAGGGTATGACAAAATACAAGGCAGCCTTTAACAGATACATTTCAAGACATTAATGCGTGCCAATAGGTGGTGAACCTGTCTGCACCAAACACTTACACCCGGTGTGAAAAATCTCAACTAAAATTACCAAACCTGCAAATGTCGGGACCTGGCTCCAGTCCATGACCTTCAGGTGCGCCCTGATTAGAATGGGTGAGAGTCCATCCCGCAGGACCAGTTCTACCATGACCTCACTGAGCTTGTACTCTCCCTTTGCCAGAAGCTGTAGTCAGTAGTATGTCAATTGCTGACTTCTTTGGGGTAGAAATGAAGCAAGGAAATGGTGTTATCTGTGAAGATTTAACAAGTAATATATCATTGACGTTGTCTTCTTAAACTTGGGTTCATCCAAATGCCCACATCCTAACTCACACCAAGTCCCGCTGCCCCATCATTCACTGGGCTCGCTGACCTACATTGGCTCCCCGGCAAATCCGGCAAAGCCTCGATTCTAAAATTCGCATCCTTATTTTCAAATCCCTCCTTGGCCTCACCTCTCCCTATCTCTGTAACCTCCTCCAGCCCCACAACCCTCCAAGACCTCTGCGCTCCTCCAATTCTGGTGGCCATGCCTTTATTTGCCTGGGCCCCAAGCTCTGGAACTCCCTCCATAAACCTCTCCACCTCTCTCTCCTCCCTTAAGTCACACCTTTAAACCTACCTCTTTGATGAATCTTTTTGGTCACCCGTCTCAATATCTCCTTATATGGCTGGGTGTCAAATTTTGTCTGATAGTACCCTGATAAAGCATCTAGGGTTTTGGGATCATGCTGGGTGCAAATGCTAGGATATCCTGGCAGGACAAAATCACTAATGTGGCAGTCCTCTCAAAGGCAGAGCTTCCATGTGTGTTGGCACGAATCAAACAGAAGCCGCTTCAGTGGATCAGACACGTCCGCAGGATGGAAGACAGTTGCATATCCAAGGACCTTCTATATGGTGAGGTAGCCGGGGTCAGACAAAGCTCCACTTCAGGGATGCTTGCAAGCCTGACATGAGGCCCTAAATGTCAATTATCGCGCTTGGGAATCACTAGCTGGCAAAAGAGGGAAATGGCGACACATCCTGTGACCTGGTGTGCACTACCACCATGATCAGTGGCTACAGCAGATTGGCAACAGGCGCCAACTTCAAAAACAACAACTCACAGCGTCACTTGGCAGCTTCACGTGCAGCACTTGTGGCAGAACCTGGGATTGGCCTCCACAGCCATCAGCAAAGGTACACCAAGAGCAGCCACCCCACTTAAATGGATTGTTTGCTGAATTTCCATTATTTTTCGTAGATTGAAGGATGCCAACCCAGTGTGCAAATGGGCTGCTGAGTTTCCTATATTGCAACAGTGCCTACACTTCAAACGTAAAGCGTTTTGGGATGTCCTGAGGTTGTGAAAGGTGATATAGAAATGCAAGTCTTTCTCTCTTCCTTTTATAAGAGTTCCCTTGTCCACACAGCAGTAGGAACAGTTCAAGATCGGACACAAACCGTTTTGTAAAAGCTCCACGGCTTTACCAATGTCATGTGATTGCGTGGCCATTTGACAACGCGCAGCCTCCTTAAATTGAAGACTCCTTCTGTTATAGATGATATTTTTACGTGTGCTGATATCCCTCTCTCCCTCCAATGACAGATTGATGGCGTGGAACATGTTGATCGATAAATTAATAGAAAAACCTTTAAGCTCAAAATCATAAGGGAGATCCCCACAGCAACTAAATATTCAATAATTGCGTTTTTACTGGAAGTTCTGTGTTAAGTGTCTGTGCTGCAGGTTTAAAGGGATTTGATAGGACAGCATTGCCCAGAAAATCCCATTTTATTCCATCTGTTTATGGGATATTTGCCCTCATGAGGAAATATTTAGCAGACTTGCATTTTGTTTGAGGACAGAAAAAATCCACAAGAGTCAGCATTAATTTTTGCCCCAATAACATGGCAATTGATAAAATTATGTATTGGCACAATTCACAAGCAAAAACAAGTCAAGGTTCTGGCCCTTTAAATAAATGCCTCTTGCTTGCTCACCTCACTACAATTAACATATCAAAACGGTGATAACACCCAGACTGTGAGAAATGTTCCTATTTGGACCTTTTAACTATCCACTCAGCTTAATCTACACTGGAACAAAAGCAGCAATGAGAAGACTTAATAATGAGTTAACAAAATGGATCAGGAGTGACACAGGATGGGTTGTAACACCATATGTTTTCAACACAGAGTCAGAAATCATTACAAGGCAGTGTAAGGCTGAGAAGTGGAGTTCAATGGAAACTTGATAAATAACCTAGGCCCAGCTCTGATTGTAGATAGAATAGAGAAACCACAAGAGACACATGAACAGTAAATCAGTCAATGGAACTTGGATTGAAAATAAATTCTAACCTACAAAGTCACTGGTGATCAGCAAGGAAGAGAATATACACAAAATTAACCTTCGGCTCAACAATGTGGAAGGACAGCAACTAGAAAACAACATTATTAGACTACCTGAATAAGCATTAGATGGCCAAAGTTACAAATTTAAACAGGATAGCAATTGCATTAACTCGAGCTTTCAGTGCAAACTATATATTCAAGCTGGTGCTTATTGTGTATAATTTACAGTAAACAGTATTGTATAGATGTGAAAATTAGACTTTGAACAACTGGGGATGAGTTATGGTGCTATAGATGCAAGCTGAAAACCTCATTGTACAAGAAGAATAACTAATGCAAGGGCCCTTGAAAAAGGTTGATACAGTGTACTGTGGGCAAAGTCAAGGTAAGGTTGGCAGAATTGTTATTGTCTGAAAAAGTTCATGGTAATTTGGCAAGGTTCACGCAAAGAAAAACATGGCTCGATAGAATCACGTAGAACGCAAGGCACAGAAACAGGCCATTCGGCCCAAGGGCTCCATGCTAGTCTTTATGCTCCACACAAGCTTACTCCCACCCTTCTTCATCTAACCCTATCAACATACCCTTCTACTACTTTCTCCCTCACGTGTTTATCTAGCTTCGCCTAAAATGCATCAATTTGCCTCAACTGCTCCCTGTGGTAGAGAGTTCCACATTCTCAACACTCTCTGGGTCAAGGCGTTTCTCCAACTTCCCTATTGGATTTATTAGTGACTATCTTTTTTTAATGGTCCCTAGCTCTGATCTCCCCCACTAGCGGCAACATCTTCTTTGTGTCTGCCCTAACAAATCCTTTCGTAATTTTAAAGAACACCATCAGATCACCCCTCAGTTTTTTATTTTCTGGAGAAAAGAGCTCCAGCCTGTTTAATCTTGAATCTTTTGACCTCTCAGTTCATCGTGTCATTCAAGTAAATCATTTTTTCACCTTCTCCAGTGTCTCTATATTCTTTTTTTAGAATATGGAGACCAGAACTGTTCACAGTTCTCCAAGTGTGGTCTAATCAAGGTTCTATACAAGTTTATGGCCTGGACAAGTGTAGAATATGTAACTGGCACAGAGGCTGGAATGTATGCAGTGCAGTTTTCAACAACCGCCAACGATAGAGATGGCACTCTGTGAGAATTGGTACTGTACAAGCAAGAGCCACTTTAGTGGTTGGAAAATTTTGGGAAGAGAGTTTGCAATTTTCCAAAATCCTCGAATAGTGGTCAAGGTGCCCTATTGGTAGAGGGCATTCAGCAAATCAGCCCCAACAAGTGACTATGCAATACCTATGTGTCAAGCCATTTCCATTACAATTCTGTACCTGAACACAAGCCTCACCCCAAAGCATTGGAAACAAGGTGATGGCTCAACCGCATTGTCTCGTCTGTGGTTCAGTGGCTAGCACTCTCAGTTGAGTCAAAAGATTGTGGATTCAAGTTCCACTCCAGAGACTCGAGCACAAAGCTGACACTGCCAGTGCAGTACAGAGGGAGTGCTTCACAGTCAAAGGTGCCGTATTTCAGATGAAACGTTAAGCCGAGGCCCTGTCTGCCTCTCAGGTGGACATAAAAGATCCCATGGCATTATTTCCAAGAAGAGCAGGAGAGTTTGCCCCAGTGTCCTGGCCCTCACCCAACATCACTCAAACAAATGATCTGGTCATTTATCAAAACCCTACACTACAACAGTGAATACAATTCAGAAGTACGTCATTGGGGCATCTTGACATTGTGAAAGATGCCATAGAAATAAAAGTGTGTTGCTTTGTTTCATGTGCCATTATTTACAACTGAGGATCTGGCAGTTTCCTTGTAACTGTACAACAAACGTACAGGCAGAGTTAACTGGTTTAATCTAATTCTGAAAGGACATCATAACCAGTCCCAGCGTTTAAATCACTTTAAGATGTGGTTGTTTATACTCTGATACATAAAAGCAGAAAACAGCATTTCCAGACATCACCAGGAATGAATAGTTGTGATAAAGAAACGACTGAAGGCACTGGATACTGCAAAGGCTATGAGCCCTGACAATATTCCGGCAATAGTACTGAAGACCTGTGTTCCAGAACTTGCCGTACCCCTAGCCAAGCTGTTCCAGTACAACTACAACACTGGCATCTACCCTGCAATGTGGAAAATTGCCCAGGTATGTCCTGTACACGAAAAGCAGGATAAGTCCAACCCAGCCAATTACCGCTCCATCAACCTACTCTCAATCATCAGTAAAGTGATGGAAGGTGTCATCAACAGTGCCATCAAGCAGCACTTGCTTAGCAATAACCTGCTCAGTGATAACCAGTTTGGGTTCCGCCAGGGCCACTCAGCTCCTGACCTCATTACAGCCTTGGTTCAAACATGGACAAAAGAGCTGAACTCAAGAGGTGAGGTGAGAGTGACTGCCCTTGACATCAAGGCAGCATTTGACCGAGTATGTCATCAATGAGCCCTAGCAAAACTGGAGTCAATGGGAATCAGGGGGAAAACCCTCCGCTGGCTGGAGTCATACCTAGCGCAAAGGAAGATGGCTGTGGTTGTTGGAGGATAATCATCTGAGCTCCAGGACATCACTGCAGGTGTTCCTCAGGGTAGTGTCCTAGGCCCAACCATCTTCAGCTGCTTCATCAATGACCTTCCTTCTATCATCAGGTCAGAAGTGGGGATGTTCGCTGATGATTGCACAATGTTCAGCACCATTCGTGACTCCTCATATACTGAAGCAGTCCGTGTAGAAACGCAGCAAGACCTGGACATTATCCAGGCTTGGGCTGATAAGTGGCAAGTAACATTCGTGCCACACAAGTGCCAGGCAATGACCATCTCCAACAAGAGAGAATCGAACCATCTCCCCTTGACATTCAATGGCATTGCCATGGCTGAATATTAATTTTAAATAACGCAGGCAACATTGGAACCACTGCGTCAGCCAATGAGTTGGAAGCGGAATGGGACTTGAGATTTCCATTTACAGTGAACGGAGGGTGAGAAATTGGGCTGCGTGGTGCAGCTGGTGCTGGGTGGTCCAAGTTTTCAATCCTACGTTGCATCAGCCAGTTAGGCTATGTGATAACGTCAATTCACAGGGTTCCGGCACACGCAGGGAATATACCTGTATGCTTCTTTTTCTACACTAATGCCAAGCAGGCCATGCAGGAACGGCACTAGGCCAGCCAATTTTGCGGCCTGTTACTGCAGCAAGCAGAGTCTCGACAGCAAACAGAATCTATTAATAGAACTGGGGACAGCAGGATTAATTCTCCAGCAAAATGTAATGAGTGCCTGATCGCTACATAATACAATTTATGTGAGTAAAACAAACTCAGTTACTTACAGCAGTGCTATCTCCAGGCGTGATTGAGGGGGAAGATTCTTTTATTCATTTGTGTGATGTGGGCATCACTGGCAAGGCCAGCATTTATTGCCCATCTCTAATTGCCCTTGAGAAGCTGGTGGTGAGCTGCCTTCTTGAACCACTGCAGTCCTTGGGGTGTACATACACCCACAGTGCTGTTCGGGAGGGAGTTCCAGGTTTCTGACCCAGTGACAGTAAAGGATCAGTAATATAGTTCCAAGTCAACACGGTGCATGGCTTGGAGGGGAACTTGCAGGTGCTGCTCTTGTCCTTCTAGGAGGTAGAGGTTGCAGGTTTGGAAGGAGCCTTGGTGAGTTGCTGCAGTGCATCTTGTAGATGGTACACACTGCTGCCACAGTGCATTGGTGGTGGAGGGAGTGAATGTTGAAGGTTGTGGATGGGGTGCCAATCAAGCAAGCTGTTCTGTCCTGGATGGTGTTGAGCTTCTTGAGTGTTGTTGGAGCTGCACCCATCCAGGCAAGTGGAGAGTATTCCATCACACTCCTGACTTGTGCTTTGTAGATAGTGGACAGGCATTGGGGAGTCAGGAGGTGAGTTACTCACTGCAGAATTCCCAGCCTCTGATCTGTTCTTACCCAACCATCATCCATTCTGGCTGAGACTGGTGATGTCACTATATGCAGCCATCAATAAATGGGTTAATATTGCCACTAAAATGGCATTAAGCATCTGACTGTTCATATCCCACGGTCCAATTTCAGTGCCACTACTTCCTCTGTAAGTATAAAATTCCGTCTCATCCCAAGCTCTAGAAACACATCTCCAGAGTTAGATCTGCTGATGCTTTGTGCATCTTAAGAAACTCTCAGACAATGGCTTTATTCAGTTGCTACATCAAGCATAGTTGTCAACAGAGTCAGATTCATGAATTGAAAATTGGTGACTATAAAGAACAGACCATTTTCTGAGAATAAAATAACACGAAAATAATAACTTCATAAAAAACCCTGCAACCTTATCTCCAAATAGATCTTAATATTAGAGCCAATATTCCGGGGTGTGTTTTTTTTCCAAATACTGCAATACCTCCAATCAAATCACCCCTTTTGAACTTGCTTCCCTGAAGCAGATGTATATTTTTACTGGAGATGAGACGCATTATATCAAAGTGTAGACACCAGTTTATTTTTATAGGATGTTATTTAGTTCTCGATTGAAAATAAACACTTATACCAAGGGCTACAAACGTTGGGAACACAAATAATAAAAGAAAAGAATATGTTCAGGGCCAAAGCTACAGAAAATATAATAAATACTACAGCCTTGAAATTCCACTGTGCCAATATTAAAATAAACAGGTTAACACATCTGCTGAAGTAGCAGACAAAGGAATTTCATACGGATGTGTTAAGCATGGCTTCATTTCATGATCTAGGAGCTTAGTGCTGGAAAAAGAGTTCTGAGGCCTATTGAAGATCAAATCCTTATACTTATTTGCCTAAATAGGGAAAGCCTACCAGCTGTTCCATTCTATTGGAATGAGGTCTTTAAGGAAACCATCAGTCGAAGATAAGCAAGTGGTCTATCTGAATTGTAGAATCACCTCATGTAGCCCTTGTTTTGATGAGAGAGGTAGAACAGAGAGGGATTAGTAATACCCTGGCCTTTGGCCAGACGTACCATGGAACAAATGTATCTCTTGCAATCACAAAAAATACTTTCCACAATGGGTGGTAGAGGGAAGAAAATTAATGAAAACATTAGCATCAAAGAAAAGTAAAGGAATGTTGGAAGGCTTGGCTGGTTCACATATAGGAAGCTAAACCAATTCTAACAAAATAAGTAAAACAAGATTGTGCCAATTGGGAATTACAATGGAATAAGTATTCCAGGAGTTGGTTAACTCAATGATAAAGACAAATAACAAAGTACAAAGAGGACAAAGTAGGCAGGAAATGTACTGAAGTCGCTCTATTTATCAGGGACTCCTAGGACATAAAGCAATTGGTACAGGATAAGCTTTTCGATGAGATACTTCAGCGGAGTTATGTAGTGCAAAGCAAGCAATGATAGCTCTAAGGATTTGCTTTAGGCTACAGGGGCAATACAAAAAGAAAATCTTCTTGCACTAAAAGTTAAGGAAGGTAGATACAAACAGACAGAGCAAATTATTGGGGCATGTTAGTCAAGCTAATATAGCCAAGAGATCTAGAAAATGAGCTAGTAAATGTATACATGACTGCTTTCGGACCCAGAACATTAGGGTTGCCACAAGAGATAACCTTCTTGACCTGGTACTAGCATCTGACCCATTGGGACTGATAGTGACACCTGGGCCATAATGACCATAACATGGCTAAATTTGACATGATAAGAAATAAACCAATACTTAGATGCACAACTTCAAAAGAGACAACTTAAAGGAACTGAAGGAAGAGTTGAAAATCCTGACTTGGAAATATATCGCCGTTCCTTCACTGACACTGGGTCAAAATCCTGGAACTCCCTTCCTAACAGCACTGTGGGTTTACCTACCTCACATGGACTGCAGTGGTTCAAGAAGACAGCTCACCACCGCCTTCTCAAGGGCAATTAGGGGTGAGCAATAAATACTGGCCTGGCCAGCGATGCTCCTAAAAAAGATTTTTAAACAAAATCCAGTGCAGGAGGATAGCACCCAATAAAATCTCAGTTGAAGACAAATAGAGCACTTTTAAGGACAAACTGCTGAGCATAAAAGATATGTGCAGTCCAAGGACTGGGAAGTGAAGACCAAATAAATGAGACTACAACAACAACTTGTAATTTATGTAGTGCCTTTAACATAATAAAATATCCTACAGCACTTCACAGGAGCGAAATCGGACAGAATTTGACACCGTGCCACATAATGAGATATTAGGACAGATGATCAAAAGCTTGATCAAAGAGGTGGGTTTTAAAGAGCATCTTACAGGAGGAGAGAGAGATAGAGAGGCGAAGAGGTTTAGGGAGGGAATTCCAGAGCTTAGGGCCCAGGCAGCCGAAGGGATGATTAAATGATTAGAGATAAAGCACTGAAACTAATCATTTAATCATCCCTTCGGCTGCCTGGGCCCTAAGCTCTGGAATTCCCTCCCTAAACCTCTTCGCCTCTCTATCTCTCTCTCCTCCTGTAAGATGCTCTTTAAAACCCACCTCTTTGATCAAGCTTTTGATCATCTGCCCTACCAATGGTGGACACTAAATGGACCAACAAGACAAGGCAAAGCAAAATAATGTTTTTTAAAAACATCACAAATTTGTAGGGGAACACAGTGGCACAGTGGTTAGCACTGCAACCTTAGAGTTCCAGAAACCCAGGTTCAGTTCTGGGTACTGCCTGTGTGGAGTTTGCAAGTTCTCCCTATGACTGTGTGGGTTTCCACCGGGTGCACCAGTTTCCTCCCATAGCCAAAGACTTGCAGGTTGATAGGTAAATTGGCCATTGTAAATTGCCCCTAGTGTAGGTAGGTGGTAGGAGAATGGTGGGGATGTGGTAGGGGATTAATGTAGGATTAGTATAAATGGGTGGTTGTTGGTCAGCACAGACTTGGTGGGCCAAAGGGCCTGTTTCAGTGCTATATCTCTAAATAAACACTGAGAGAAACCTCTGGGAATAATACAAGAACCTCTAAGTCAGAGCTGCATAATGGATCTGGAATTGAGCATAGTGGTAAGTGCCAACTAAACCAGTAAGAAGCCAGTAGATCTGACAGCATCTGTGGAGAGAGTAATAAGATGCAATTCCTGAGTTAAAGCAGCAAGAGGGTTATCAAAGAAGGATTAAGATCCCTTAAGAATACAAATAAAGTTGACACTCAGGATGAAGTAAAAATAGTTAATATATATTAAATGACTCTTCTTGGGAAAACTCATAAGAGAAAACAGTGGAAAAGTGCCAGCCAACATAAAAGGTTCTACAACTCAACTTAGTGGCTGACACAATTTGTAAGGATATCCTAGATATCTTCAAAGCCAATAAACCCAGGGGCTTATGGTATATACCTAAGGGTTCTAAATGAGATGAGGGGTCAAATCTACAAAACAAATGGGGGGAAATTTGGGTTCATTAGTCTTTCATTGATAACTGGTAAAATAAAGGAATTGATCATTAGGAACAGACTCCAAAATCACCTATATCAAAATAGATTAGAAAGTGAAAGCCAACCACAGGTTCAGAAGGGAGAAGCCTTGCCCGGCCATGACTTTTATTTCAGTAAGTGACATCCCAAATAGACATCAGGAAGCTCTGTGACTTTCAATGAAGTTCTACATGAAAGACTGCTGGACACGCTTAAGGCAACGGCTGTCTCGGCTCAAACTTGGAGGTGGATAAGGAATTGACTGAAAGAGAGGAAACAACAGTGGAATGGTCTCAGGATGGGGAGATGGAAATATATGGAATGACTAAGGATCACTGCTGATCCTCACACCTACATAAGCAATCTGGATTCAGAAGATCAATGCAAGTTAGTCAGATTCACAGATGATAACAAACTATGCTTATTACCCAAGCACTACAGAGAAGAAAAAGGTACAACCTATTACATCAAACTCATTTAAACTATGAAGGCTTAGTGCCGGCAAAGAGAGAGGAACTTTCAACCTATTTGTTGTAGTGTTTTGAAATTGCAATTGCATTGTGCATGCATGCTAGCAAAGGGAACGTGAAATAAGGATAGAATAAAGGAGAAGCCTTTATGTTCAGTTGCTGCAGTCTTTGTCTCTCTGTCTTTGTCTCTCTGTCTTTGCCTCATAGCCTATTCCAAACTCAGCTAAACCTCACTCAAGTCCTGAGGATATCGCATCTGTCTCGGCTGGAGCTGCACCTTGAGATTCTTGAAAGACTCTGCTCCCCCGCACCCCCAAACGCCCACCATGCCCCCAACTTCTGGCCCTGGAAGAACTGTTCTCAGGACTACTGTTTGGATAAGATATTACCAGAGTCTGCAAATATTTGGAGAACATTATGGGGTAACAGAAAAGCAAATAATACAGGAGAGCTTAAAAAAGGAAAGGCACTGACGCATAATCTTCTGTTGAATAAAAGGAGAAAAGCAGAAGTCACATTTCATCTTGGCATATATCCTGACTATCAGCTTCTGTTCTTGTTGTGACTTGCAATTGTCCTCAATAGAGCACATTAAAGTTAACAATCTGCATCGCTGGGAACCATGTTTCCCCCCACTATCCTTGGTCATCTCTCCCAGAGCATTTCCACAGTTGACGATGGGAATTGTTCCAGCACAGTCCTATCTAATTTGTCTGCTTTCTGACTACAATGTGTTTCTTATTACGAGATATGGTAAACAATTGCGTTCATTAGCAGCATTCCATTTGTAACAACTGCGCAATTAGTACTTAAAACATGTTCTGCCAACTCACGATGCAGTGGAACAAACAACTGGCTCCGCTTATTGCCAGGATTCTGTGCATGTTTATTGTGCTGTTTTGTTTGCTGCACCAGGGACGTCATTTCATATTGCAAGTAATCCTATTCGCCTTCTCTTCATTAAAACTGCACTAGAAGTATAATTTCTAATCAAAATAAGCATAGTGGGTGGCAATGGAGTCTGTTCCCAGACAGGACAGTCTTCTAATCAATCAGAGGTCCCCCAATTCCTCCCGGGCCAAAATTTGCTGCCAAAATAAGGGCAAGTTAAATGGCATTCACTACTATTAGTGTGTAAATTATCCAGTAACCTGTGACAAGGAAGATACCCCCATGAATTGCAATTTCAACAGAACATCCTACTGTAAGGAGGCATCACTGCTGAGCCTGCCCTGACATCAACATAGAGATGCTTATAAGCACGTGCCACTTGATCTCAACCAGAATCATTCGATCCTGGATCATTTTCTCCCTCCTAGTCCAAGGGGCACTGAACCCAAATTTAGTGCACCACCACTGCCATCCTGGCTGAGACTAAACAACCTGTTTTAGTGAAGTTACTTGCGGGATAAATATTGGCCAGAACTGTGTCAGAAGGTTATGGGTTCAAGTCCCAATCCAGAGACTTGAGCACATAATACAAGCCAACACTTGCGCAATATTGAGGGAGTGCTGCGCTGTTGGCGTTGCCATCTTTCAGATGAGGTGTTAAACCAAGGCCCCGTCTGCCCTCTCAGGTGGACATAAAAGTTTCCATGGGACTATTTCAAAAAAGAGCAGGGAAGTTATCCTCGGTGTCTTGGCCAATATTTATAGCTCAAAAACATCACTAAAACAAATTATCTGTTCATTGCTGCTTGTGGGATCTTGCTGTGCACAAATTGGCTGCCTCATTTCCTACATGACAAAGGTGACTACACTTCAAAGGCATTTCATTGGCTGTAAAGTGCTTTGGGACATCCTGAGGTCACAAAAGACGCTATATAAGTGCAAGTTCTTCCTTTCTTCTTTATGAAGAACTGCCAACTTTTGTATGGGCGTAGGGAATAGAGACAAGAGCAGTGTATCACACATAATTAGCCCCGATTTTAGCATGCCCATATAGTGAGATCGTTGTGGATGGGAGGGGGGTTAAAATTGCAAAAGGGAGCAACCCCTGCATTCCAGCAGTATGTGTTCCCCCCTCTCCACTCCCAACCCCACCCTGCCATTTTAACTCCTGGGTGTTCAGCAGCATCAATGCAGTCTGCCACATAAATATTTAGGCAGCATCTGTGGCGAGAAAAACAGAGTTAACATTTCAGCTCTGTGACCTGCTGAGTATTTCCAGCATTTTCTGTTTTTATTTTAGATTTCAAGCATCTGCAGTATTTTGCTTTTATATTAGTGTTTACATAAATATAACTGTCCAGAACGTGTGTTAATAAGAACAGGAGGAACAGAGTGGAACCAAAGCATGGGAGAGGATAGTGGCCAACAGCTGAACCAATGCAAGAAAAATCAGAGAGAAATGAGTGCAGGGTGGGGGAACATAGAGGGAAGCATGGTCCAGGTGGGGTCAGTGGGTTAATATGGTAATCAATAATCCCCAAACTGGCCTTGCAAAAATCAATTCATTTAAGTATTTTAAATAATAAAAGACCTTCCTCTGTCCATTATTCCAATGTGTGTTTATGTTAGATGGACAGTAAAGATGGGTTTCAATGAAGTCTTTAAAGAGCTATTCATATACCAAACCATTGTGAATTGCCAGGGAAGGGGAGTTGCAAAATAGAATATTTGGAACCTTTGAAGTTCCTTGTTGAGGTAAACAGAGGAATAGTCGGAGCATCCATCCACGAGTAGCAACTGGTATTTCCAACTAGTACCAGAATTTCCAAAAAAGGACGTTCATACTTTTGGAAGAGGCATTTGTCTTGCAGGAACACTGAAGGAAAGAAGATTGAGGGGAAAGTCTTAACACATTCAATAACCATTGGGATATTTATGAGGCAGGAACATTTGAATTTGTCTAGGGGCACAAAAATTAATTCTGACACTCTCCGTATGCTCCAAGACCTGAAGGTGGCAATTGAGTTGACTGCCAATTAAGGAGCTGATTAATGGGCAGAGTCGAAGGGGATTTATAGTGAATTCAACAGAACAATGAAACTTTACAGAAATGCTGGATGTATAATAAATTAACAGACAGCAATTTTTTAAAGAATTAAACTACCCCAGTTATGTAGCATCTTAGTGCATGATACAATAAATTGCATTTATATCGCGCTTTTAGCATAATAAAACATCCCAGAGCCCTTTCCCATCCTGAGTGGCGTGAAACAGGGCTGTGTTCTCGCACCCACACTTTTTGGGATTTTCTTCTCCCTGCTGCTTTCACATGCGTTCAAGTCTTCTGAAGAAGGAATTTTCCTCCACACAAGATCAGGGGGCAGGTTGTTCAACCTTGCCCGTCTAAGAGCGAAGTCCAAAGTACGGAAAGTCCTCATCAGGGAACGCCTCTTTGCTGACGATGCTGCTTTAACATTTCACACTGAAGAGTGCCTGCAGAGTCTCATCGACAGGTTTGCGGCTGCCTGCAATGAATTTGGCCTAACCATCAGCCTCAAGAAAACGAACATCATGGGGCAGGACGTCAGAAATGCTCCATCCATCAATATTGGCGACCACGCTCTGGAAGTGGTTCAAGAGTTCACCTACCTAGGCTCAGCTATCACCAGTAACCTGTCTCTAGATGCAGAAATCAACAAGCACATAGGAAAGGCTTCCACTGCTATGTCCAGACTGGCCAAGAGAGTGTGGGAAAATGGCGCACTGACACGGAACACAAAAGTCCAAGTGTATCAGGCCTGTGTCCTCAGTACCTTGCTCTATGGCAGCGAGGCCTGGACAACGTATGTGAGCCAAGAGCGACGTCTCAATTCATTCCATCTTCGCTGCCTCCGGAGAATACTTGGCATCAGGTGGCAGGACCATATCTCCAACACAGAAGTCCTCGAGGCGGCCAACATCCCCAGCTTGTACACACTACTGAGTCAGCGGCGCTTGAGATGGCTTGGCCATGTGAGCCGCATGGAAGATGGCAGGATCCCCAAAGACACATTGTACAGCGAGCTCGCCACTGGTATCAGACCCACCGGCCGTCCATGTCTCCGCTTTAAAGACGTCTGCAAACGCGACATGAAATCCTGTGACATTGATCACAAGTCGTGGGAGTCAGTTGCCAGCATTCGCCAGAGCTGGCGGGCAGCCATAAAGACGGGGCTAAAATGTGGCGGGTCGAAGAGACTTAGTAGTTGGCAGGAAAAAAGACAGAGGCGCAAGGAGAGAGCCAACTGTGCAACAGCCCTGACAAACAAATTTCTCTGCAGCACCTGTGGAAGAGCCTGTCACTCTAGAATTGGCCTTTATAGCCACTCCAGGCGCTGCTTCACAAACCACTGACCACCTCCAGGCGCGTATCCATTGTCTCTCGAGATAAGGAGGCCAAAGAAGAAGAAGAAACATCCCAGAATCATTACAGTGCAGAAGGAGGCCATTTGGCCCATCATGTCCACACTGGCTCCCTGAAAAAGCAATTCCCTCAGTTCATTCCCCTGCCTTCTCCCAGTAACCCTGCACATTCTTCCTTTTCGTATAACTGTTCGATTCCCTTTGGAATGCTTCAATTGAACCTGCCTCCACCACTTTCTCAGGCAGTGCATTCCAGACCTTAACCACTCACCGCGTGAAAATCTTTTTCCTCATGTCACTTTTGCCTCTCTTACCAAATACTTTAAATCTGTGCCCTCTCGTTCTTGATCCTTTCACGAGTGGGAACAGTTTCTCTCTATCTATTCTGTCCAGACCCCTCATGATTTTGAATACCTCTATCAAATCACCTCTCAGCCTTCTCTTCTCCAAGGAAAACAGTCCCAACTTCTCCAATCTATCTTCATAACTGAAATTCCTCAACCCTGGAACTATTCTCATGAATCTTTTCTATACTCTGTCCAATGCTCCCACGTCTTTCCTAAAGTGCAGTGCCCAGTCTGGATGCAATACTCCAGCTGAGGCTGAACTAGTGTTTTATACAAGTTCAACAACAAGAGAATCTAACCATCTCCTCTCGACATTCAATGGCATTACCATCGCTGAATTCTCCCAATATCAACATCCCAGGGGCTACCATTCACCAGAAACTGAACTGGGACAGCCATATAAATACCATGGCTACAAGAGCAGGTCAGAGGCTACGAATCCTGCGGCGAGTAACTCACCTCCTGACTCCCCAAAGCCTGTCCACTATCTACAAGGCACAAGTCAGGAGTGTTATGGAATACTCTCCACTTGCCTGGATGGGTGCAGCACCAACAACACTCAAGAAGCTCTACACCATCCAGCACAAAGCAGCCTGCTTGATTGGCACCCCATTCACAAACATTCACTCCCTCCACCACCAACGCACAGTGGCAGCAGTGTGTACCATCTACAAGATGCACTGCAGCAACGCACCAAGGCTTCTTCTACAGCACCTTCCAAACCCGCGACCTCTACCAACTAGAAGGACAAGGGCAGCAAATGCATGGGAACACCACCACCTGCAAGTTCCCCTCCAAGTCACACACCATCCTGACTTGGAACTATATTACCGTTCCTTCACTGTCACTAGGTCAAAATCCTGGAACTCTCTTCCTAACAGCACTGTTGGTGTACTTACCCCACATGGACTGCAGCGGTTCAAGAAGGCAGCTCACCACCACCTTCTCAAGGGCAATTAGGGATGGGCAATAAATGCTGGTCTGGCCAGCGACACCCACATCCCATGAATGAATTTTTAAAAACTTAATTTCCTTGCCCCTATTAATAAAGCCCAGGATACTGTGTGCTTTATTAACTGCTCTCTCAACCTGTCCTGCCAGCTTCAATAACCTATGCACAAAAACACCCAGGTCCCTCTGTTCCTGCACCCCCTTTAGAATTGTTCCCTTTATTTTATATTGTCTCTCCATGTTCTTCCTACCAAAATGAATTACTTCACATTTCTCTGCATTGAACATCATCTGCCACCTGTCTGTCCATTCCACCAACCTGTCTATGTCCTTTTGAAGTTCCACACTATCCTCACTGTTCACAATGCTTCCAAGTTTCGTATCAGCTGCAAACTTTGAAATTGTGCCCTGCACACCAAGGGTCTAGGTCATTAATATATATCAGGAAAAGCAAGGGTCCCAACACTGATCCCCGGGGATCTCCACTACAAATCTTTCTCCAGCCTGAAAAACATCCATTAATGACTACACTTTGTTTCCTGTCTCTCAGCCAATTTCGTATCCATGTTGCTACCGTCCCTTTTATTCCATGAGCTACAGGTTTGCTCACAAGTCTGTTGTGTGGCACTGTATCAAATGCCTTTTGAAAGTCCATGTACACCACATCAACAGCATTGCCCTCATCAACCCTCTCTGTTACCTCCTCAAAAAACTCCAGCAAGTTAGTTAAACATGATTTTCCCTGAAGAAATCCGTGCTGGCTTTTCTTAATTAACTTGCATTTGTCCATGTGACTATTGATTTCACCCCAAATTATTTTTTCTAGATGTTTCCCGCCACCAAGTTAAATTGACTGCCCTGTAATTGCTGGGATTATCTTTACACCATTTTTTGAATAAGGGTGTAATGTTTGCAATTCTCCAGTCCTCTGGCACCACCCACAAGTCTAAGGAAGACTGAAAAATTATGGCCAGTGCCTTTGCGATTTCCACCCTCACTTCCTTCAGTATCCTTGGATGCATCTCATCTGGTCCTGGTGTTTTATCCACTTTTACAGACAGCCTATCTAATACTTCCTCTTTATCAGTTTTAAACCCCTCTAGTGTCTGACTTACCTCCTCTTTCAACATTGTCTGGGTTGCATCTTCTTCCTTGGTAAAGACAGATGCAAAGTATTCATTTAAAACCTCAGCTATGCCCTCTACCTCCATGTGTAAATCCCCTTTCTGGTCCCTAATCAGCCCCATTCCTCCTTTTACCACCCTTTTACCATTTATGTGCCCTAGGGGGTGGTGGTGGTGTGGTGATATTTTCAGTGGACTAGCAACCCAGGGTATTGCTCTGGGGACAAGGGTTCAAATCCCAGTATAGCAGAAAGCAGAATTTGAGTTTAATTAATTTTAAAAATCTAGAATTTAAAAGCTAGTCTAATAATGACCACCAAACCATTGTCAATTGTTGTAAAAACCCATCTGTTTCACTAATGTCCTTTAAGGAAGGAAATCTGCTGTCCTTACCTGGTCTGGCCTACATGTGACTCCAGACCACACAGCAGTGTGGTTGACTCTTACATGCCCTCTGAAATGGCCAAGCAAGCCATTCAGTTACACCTAACCCCTACGAAGTCAATAAAAAGGAATGAAACCGGACAGACCACCCAGCATCGACCTAGGCATTGGAAAGGACAACGGCAAACCCGACCGTGCAAAGTCCTCCTTACTAACATCTGGGGGCTTGAGCCAAAGTTGGGAGAGCTGTCCCACAGTCTAGTCAAGCAAGAGCCTGACATAGCCATACTCACGGAATCATATCTTACGGACAATATCCCAGACACCACCATCACCATCCCCGGGTATGTCCTGTTCCACTGGCAGGCCAGACCCAGCAGAGGTGGTGGCACAGTGGTATACAGTCAGGAGGGAGTTGCCCTGGGAGTCCTCAACATCGACTCTGGACCCCATGAAGTCTCATGGCATCAGGTCAAACATTGGGGCAAGGAAACCTCCTGCTGATTACAAACTACCGCCCTCCTTCAGCTGATGAGTCAGTACTCCTTCATGTTGAACACCACTTGGAGGAAGCACTGAGGGTGGCAAGGGCACAGAATGTACTCTGGATGGGGGACTTCAATGTCGATCACCAAGAGTGGCTCGGTAGCACCACTACTGGCCAAGTCCTAAAGGACATATCTGCTAGACTCGATATGCAGCAGGTGGTGAGGGAACCAACAAGAGGGGAAAACATACTTGGCCTCGTCCTCACCAATCTGCCTGCCGCAGATGCATCTGGCCATGACAGTATTAGTAGGAGTGACCACCGCATAGTTCTTGTGGAGAAAAAGTCCGACCTTCACATTGAGGATTCCCTCCATCATGTTGTGTGGTACTATCACCGTGCTAAATGGGATAGATTTCAAACAGATCTAGCAATGCAAAACTGGGCATCCATGAGGCGCTGTGGGCCATCAGCAGCAGCAGAATTGTACTCGACCACAATCTGTAACCTCATGGCCCGGCATATCCCCCACTCTACCATTACCATCAAGCCAGGAGACCAACCCTGGTTCAATGAAGAGTGCAGGAGGGCATGCCAGGAGCAGCACCAGGCATACCTAAAAATGAGGTGCCAACCTGGTGAAGCTACAACAGAGGACTACTTGCGTGCCAAACTGCGTAAGCAGCATGCGATAGACAGAGCTAAGCGATCCCATAACCAACGGATCAGATCTAAGCTCTGCAGTCCTGCCACATCCAGCCATGAATGGTGGTGGACAATTAAACAACTAACTGGAGGAGGCGGCTCCACAAATATCCCCATCCTCAATGATGGGGAAGCCCAGCACATCAGTGCAAAAAATAAGGCAGAAGCATTTGCAACAATCTTCAGCCAGAAGCCCCGTGTTAATGATCCAACTCGGTCTCTTCCTGAAGTCCCCAGCATCACAGATGCCAGACTTCAGCCAATTCGATTCACTCCGCATGATATCAAGAAACGATTGAAGGCACTGGATACTGCAAAGGCTATGGGCCCTGACAATATTCTGGCAATAATACTGAAGACGTGCTCCAGAACTTGCCGTACCCCTAGCCAAGTTGTTCCAGTACAGCTACAACACTGGCATCTACCCGGCAACATGGAAAATTGCCCAAGTATGTCCTGTACACTAAAAGCAGGACAAATCCAATCCGGCCAATTACCACCCCATCAGCCAACTCTCAATCATCAGTAAAGTGATGGAAGGTGTCATCAACAGTGTCATTAAGCAGCACCTGCTTGGCAATAACCTGCTCAGTGATGCTCAGTTTGGGTTCCGCCAGGGCCACTCAGCTCCTGATCTCATTACAGCCTTGGTTCAAACATGGACAAAAGAGCTGAACTCAAGAGGTGAGATGAGAATGACTACCCTTGACATCAAGGCAGCATTTGACCGAGTATGGCATCAAGGAGCCCTAGCAGAACTGAGGTCAATGGGAATCAGGGGGAAAACTCTCTGCAGGTTGGAGTCATACCTAACGCAAAGGAAGATGGTTGTGGTTGTTGGAGGTCAATCATCTGAGCTCCAGGACATCACTGCAGGAGTTCCTCAGGGTAGTGTCCTCGGCCCAAACCATCCTCAGCTGCTTCATCAATGACCTTCCTTCAATCATAAGATCAGAAATGGGGATGTTCGCTAATGATTGCACAATGTTCAGCACCATTCGCAACTCCTCAAATACTGAAGCAGTCCGTGTAGAATTGCAGCAAGACCTGGACAATATCCAGGCTTAGGCTGATAAGTGGCAAGTAACATTCGTGCCACACAAGTGCCAGGCAATGACCATCTCCAACAAGAGAGCATTTCACCATCTCCCCTTGACATTCAATGGCATTACCTTCGCTGAATCCCCCACTATCAATATCCTAGGGGCTACCGTTGACCAGAAACTGAACTGGAGTAGCCATATAAATACCATGGCTACAAAAGCAGGTCAGAGGCTACGAATCCTGCGGCGAGTAACTCACCTCCTGACTCCTTAAAGCCTTTCCACTATCTACAAGGCACAAGTCAGGAGTGTGATGGAATACTCTCCACTCGCCTGGATGGGTGCAGCTCCAACAACACTTAAGAAGCTCAACATCATCCAGGACAAAGCAGCCTGCTTGATTGGCACCACATTCACAAACATTCAGTCCCTCCACCACCGACGCACAGTGGCAGCAGTGTGTACCATCTACAAGATGCACTGCAGCAACTCACCAAGGCTCCTCAAACAGCACCCTCCGAATCCACGACCTCTACCAACTAGAGGGACAAGGGCAGTAAATGCATGGGAACACCACCACCTGCAAGTTCCCCTCCAAGTCACACACCATCCTGACTTGGAACTCTATTGCCCTTCCTTCACTATCGCTGGGTCAAAATCCTGGAACTCCCTTCCTAACAGCACTGTGGGTGTACCTACCCCACATGGACTGCAGCGGTTCAAGAAGGCAGCTCACCACCACCTTCTCAAGGGCAATTAGGGATGGGCACTAAATGCTGGCCGAGCCAGTGATGCCCACATCCCATGAATGAATAAAAAATAAAATAAAATAAAAAACTTTGGGATTTCCTTTAATGTTAGCTGCTAGTCTCTTTTCATGCTCTCTCTTTGCTTCTCTTATTTGCCTTTTTACTTCCACTCTGGACCTTCTATATTCAGCCTGGTTCTCAATAGTATTTTCTACCTGGCATCTGTCATAAGCACACTTTTTCTTCTTTAGCTTAATCTCTACCTCTATTGTCATCGAGGGAGCTCTGGATTTGTTTGCCCTACTTTTCCCCTTTGAGGGAACACAACTTGACTGTGCCCGAGCTATCTCTTCTTTGAAGGTAGCCCATTGTCCATCTACCAGTTTTCATGCCAGCTTTTGACACCAATTTATTCACCCCAGCTCCATTCTTACCCCATTGAAGTTGGCCTTCCATCAGTTAATTATTCTTACCCTGAATTGCTCTTTGTCCTTTTCCATAGTCAGCCTAAACCTCATGATACAATGATCACTATCCCCTAAATGCTCTCCTACTGATACTTGATCCACTTGGCCCACCTCAATCCCGAGAACCAGGTCTCGCAGTGCCTCCTTTCTCATTGAACTAGCAACATACTGTTGTAGAAAATTTTCCTGAACTCACTGTAGGAACTCTTGCCCCTCACTGCCCTTTCCACTATTATCCCAGTCTAGGTTTGGATAATTAAAGTCCCCCATTATAACTACCCTATAATTTTTGCACTTCTCTGTAATTTCCTTGCAAATCTGTTCCTCCACATTCTTCCCACTAGCTGGTGGCCTACAGACAACGCCGAGTAATGTAACTGAACCTTTTGTTTTCCTTAGCTCTAGCCAAATTGATTCTGTCCTCAACCCTTCTGGGACATCCTTTTTCTCCAGCACTGCAATTCTCTCCTTAATCAATACTGCCATCCCTCCCCCTTTTTTCCCTTTCCTACGTTTCCTGAACACCTTGTATCCAGGAATATTTAACACCCAGTCCTGCCCTTCTTTGAGTCAGGTCTCTGTTATTGTCACTATATCATATTTCCACATGGCAATCTGCACCTGTACCTCACCAGTCTTATTAACTACACTCCGTGCATCCACATAAATGCACATTAACCCTGATTCAGACTTTATTACTTTCTCCCTTACTCTGACCCCACCTAATAATGTACTATTCCCTACTCTTGTGCTTTTTATCTGCCCCAGTATTCTGTGCACCATGGTATTCCTCTCTGATACTTGCTGCTGGCTCCCACACCCCTGCCAAGTTACCAGTATGACCTCCCTCCAATCTGAGCTCCCTCTCAGGTTCCCATCCCCCTGACAATTTAGTTTAAACCCTCCCCAACAGCACTAGTAAATCTCCCTGCGAGGAGAGTCATCCCAGTCCCGCTAAAATGCAACCCGTCCATCTTGTACAGGTCCCACCTGCCCCAGGACTGGTCCCAATGTCTCAGAAATCTGAGGCCCTCCCTCATACACCAGTTCTCCAGCCACGTGTTCAATTGTTCAATTCTCCTATTCCTATGCTCACTTGCACATAATCCTGAGATTACTGCTTTTGAGGTCCTGCTTTTTAATCTCATTTCTAGCTCCCTAAAATCTGCTTTCAGGACCTCATCCCCCCTTCTTACCTATGTCATTGGTACCAATGTGAACCACGACCTCTGGCTGTTCACCCTCCCCAGAAGAATATCCTGTAGCCGCTCCATCACATCCTTGACCCTGGCACCAGGGAGGCAACACACCATCCTGGAGTCACGTTTACTGCTGCAGAAACGCCTGTCTGTTCCCCTAACTAACAAGTCCCCTATCACTACTGCTCTTCCACTCTTCTGCCTCCCCTCCTGTGCAGCTGAACCACCTGCGGTGCCACAAACTTGGCTCTGACTGCACTCCTCTGAGGAACCATCACCTTCACCAGTATCCAATATTGGTGAGTGAAATCATATCAGGGAACTCCTGCACTACCTATCAGCTTGCATGCTCCTAACCTGCAATGTGACCACCTCCCTAAACATGCTATCCATGTAGTCTTCTGCCTCACGGATGCACAACTCCAGCCGCCACTCGAGTTCCAAAACCCGGAGCTCAAGCTTCTGCATCCGGTGACACTTCCTGCAGGTGTGTTTGTCTAGGACACGTGGTGCATCCATAACTTCCCCCATGCCACAGGTTGCACATTCCACTTAGCAGAGCTGCCCTGCCTTACCTTAACTTTACAGTCCATTTATTATAAGTAGAATAGTTTACCAGTTACTCACCAAACAGCTCCTTCCACTGCACCGATGCAAGAACCAAATACTGGAGGGTTAAAAGGGTAGAAAAAAAAAGTCGAAAAATGGAGCACCTCCTCCCCCCTTCACCAAACTCAAATCTCTACACTCAACTTTCAATCTGTACTCACCCAGACCTCTGCATTTATACCTTTTGAAGCTGAAACTGCAGCAACCAGATTTGACTGGTCAGCTACTTAACTAATCAGATACTCTGCAGTAGAACCTGTTCATCCCTGCCTAAGACTGTAAGCAACTAACTTTACTTCCTTAACCCGGGAGCGTTACCATAATTTCATTTAAGCTAATAATTTTCTTGCAGTATATCGTGAAGAATCTTGCAAGTCAAAATACCTCGCAGTCAAAATATGTAAACCACACATCTCAGGAAAATACAATTAGCAGGGATTGTTACAGAAACTGCAAAATTAATTCAGAACCCAGAGGAAATCAGAATTAATCAATAGTAATTTGTAAAGGTTTTTTTTCTACTTAGTATTTCTACAGCAAGAAATTAGCTGAAATGTGATTCTACTGAACAACTGCATTTCTAGCTGACAGAGGTTGCCTTGGTTCAAGATTAGCATTAATCTGCAAATACTAATATCAGTATAGCTGAGATCCTGTGGCGCTGCCTATTGTTAAGCCATTCATCCCATCACTGCTGGCAGAGTCTGCAGCCACCTCAGTCCTATTTTGTGGAACTCTCTGACTAAACCTCTCCACCTCTCTCTCACTTCACCCTTTAAAACCTTTGCTAAATCCATCCCTTTAACTAAGTTTTTGGTCACCCCTTCTAAATTTGCACTTGCTGTCTTAGCATGATTTCCTTATGCCTGTTTATGAAGGGCCTTTGGGACATCTCTTCACATACACATATATGGATTTTGCAGGCAGTAGCAAACAAACGGTGAATGCCGCTCATTGCATCTGCACAAAACGGAAGAGAAGGGAACAGCATAATAATCAGAGACTGTGCTTCAGGTGCTACAGGTTAAGAGAAAACTAAAAGATGTAAAGTAGTTAACTCAGGGGAGAAATAAGAAATGTGTGAGAGAAACATTACAACATAAGGACAGGTTAGGGTACGTGGTAAAGGCCTGCTCGGGTCTGCAAATGAAACCCGACCCGAGCCCGACAGAACCACATCCGACCCGAGCCTGACCTGGCCCGAGTCCTTTCATTTTTTCCTGCGCCCGACCCGACCACCGGAATGAAGTTGATTATATCAAAGAGGTTGTGCTCTACCTTCGATGGAATCGCTCACTGCGGACTAGAGCCGAGTGTTTCCCGCCTTGACGTCCTGGCTATCACTGCGTCCGACCCGGCCCGGCCTGACCCGAGCCCGAATGCTGGACCCGGGTCCGGCATCGGGTCCCGTCAGGTTCGGGTCAGGTAGCCGTGCTCTAGTGTGTGGCCCAAATGTTCTTTTTGCAAACGCTCAAACTGAATTTGTTACTGTCAAGTGAGGAGGGGTCAAAGAGCTGCCCTCTTTTCCCTCTCCTTGTTTGACCACAACAGGTTTAATTCTTCCTTAAAGTGGATGTACTGGCCAATTCAGTAGGTGTTTGATTACTTACTTACTATGATCATAACAAGACCCAATTGGACAGGTTTTCTTGAGTTTTACGAAGAAAGAGGTTATCTTTATTGTACCTAAACAGTACTAATGAAAATAATAAACTACACGTGAATTTTACCTACACACACAAGCGCGCTAGAAGTTTATACGCATACAAATAGGTTACAGAGTGGGGAAAAGTAGATTGGTTGAGTTAGAATCCATAGAAAAAAAGGGTATACAGTCTGTGGCATTTGGTGATTTGGCTGGCTTCCAGCTGAATTCAGTGATCCTGAGGCTTGTAGTTTGAAGAGATAGATGACTTGTTCGGTGGGTCTCTCGGAGACAGCAATCCGGATGATTTTCTCCAACAGGGTTTCTGATTGAAGTTGGAGTATGCAAAGATGGTCAGTCAACAGGCAGAGTTCAAAGCTTGTAAGCTGAAATGGAGAGAGAACGAGAGGGACCCCCACCTGGCACGTGTCAGAGTCCAGAAGCTTCTCCTTGCTGCTGCAGAGAAACACAAGCATAAAACCACAGATGGGGAGGGGCTGGTCACATGACAGTCACCCAGTGATTCAAACATGGTAGCTGTGTTTCTCTTCTTGCAAAAATGAACAGGTAGTTCCTGTAAACTTCCTGGTTCTTGGTTCTTGCTGGGATGAGCAGCCATTTCCTCTCCACCTCACAGGCCTTGCAATGCAGGATAGTGTTGCAAATTAGGTGGCAATCCTAAGCTGCCAGCAAAGTCATCCTTCATCTGTTCTCTCTTATGTTTCTTCAAAAAATATAAATTCAGATCTCCAGTGAGTGGATTAAAGAAATCATTATCATTCCACCTAGCAAGTTGGCGTGACAAATTGCAGGCACAAATTCAACTCAGAAGGTATGACATGGTAGCCATTACTGAGACGTGGCTGCAAACCGGCCAGGACTGAGAACTAAATATACCAGGTTATAAGATCTACAGGAAAGATAGGGAAACTGAGGGAGAGCAGTAGCCTTAGTAATTAATTATGCAATCACTTCGATGGTGGGAAGATATAATAAAAGGTAAGCAGGCAGTAGAGACTTTACAGATCAAATTAAGAAACAGAAAAGGATTTAAGACTGTAGTGGCAGCTGTGTACAGACCCCCTGGTAACAGCTGTGAAATGGTAGAATTAATAAATGCAGAGATTAGACAAGCATGGAGCAAAGGCAGAGTAGTTTCAATGGGGGGTTTTAACTGTCATATAGATTGGGATAAGCAGGCTTGCACATGCCAAAATGGTAGTGAATTTCTTGAGTGTGTCCAGCATGGTGTTTTGCACCAATATGTCCTAGAAACAACAAGGGAGCATGCCTTTTTGATTTAGTAATGAGCCAGATTTAGTTAACAGCTAATATTGCATGAACATTTATCCAATAGTGATCATAACATACTTGAGTTCAATGCTGTGTTTGAAAAGGAGAAGTACAAAAAAAAGCTACTAAGATTCTAGATTTAAGTAAGGCCGACTTCAATGGAATGAAGCAGAGACTGTCTAAAGTGAACTGAGTAAATCTGTTAACAGATGAAACAACAGTCACTGGGAGGAGTGCAAACATTTAGCATGATACAGAACTAGTTTATACCCCAAAGGAGCAAGAGATCTACTTGCCAAAAAAAATAATAGTCATGAATGACTAAAGGGGTGAGAGACAACAAAAAAGGAAAAGAAAAAGCATACAAAAATCCAAAGAACAGCACTGAACCTGATGAATGGGAGAGATATAAAGAACAGCAAAAGGTGACCAAACAGTAAGGGCTACTAAAAGAAAGTATGAAAAGAAACTTGCAAGGGATATCAATATCAACACAAATTTTTTTTGCAGTTATATTAGCAAAAAAGGAGCAACGTGGGCCCCTTAAAAACTGATAATGGTGATATTGTCAATGAAAATAAGGAAATGGCAGACATATTGAATAATTACTTTCTGTCAGCAATTACAGTAGAGGAAGAGGTAACAAACTGGACATCCCAAGGAAACTAATATTGAATCAGGGACAGGGATTCACCAGAATTAACATAAGTTAAATAATAGTATTGAAGAAAATAATGGGAAATAATTTCCATCCCAGGCTATTAAATAAAGTAAGTAGGTGAGAACATTGCAGATGCCCGAACTATAATTTCCCAAAGTTCTCTCGATCCAGGAACTGTTCCACATATCAGTCTGCCATTTAAGAAAGGTGGGAGAGGGAAATCAGGGAATAACAGACCAGTTAACCTAACATCTGTTTTTTGGGGAAATTACTAGTGTTTAAAATTAAGGTTCGAGTGAGTGAATACCTTGAAAAATTTCAGCTGATCAGAAAGAATCAGCATGGATTTGTAAAGGGTAGGGCATGCCTGATGAAGTGACTGCACTTTTGTTTGAAGAGGTGACTAAGGGAATGGAGAGTGGAATGTTTATGGATATTATTTATATGGACTTCCAGAAGTCATTTGATAAAGTCCCTCATAAGATATTGTTAGGCTAAAGTGGAAGCTTATGGGATTGAGGGTGAATTATTGACCTGGTTAGGAAATTAGCTGAGATGAACAAGACAGAGAGTAGGGATAATGGGCAGGTAATCTAATTGTCAGAGTGTGACTAGTGGTGTCCCACAAGAATTTGTATTGGGGCCTCAAACTATTCATATTTATTAATGATTTAGATGATGGAGCAATGAGTCACATATTCAAATTTGCTGATGATTGGTGGCATTGTAAGCAGTGTAGACGAAAGCACAAAATTACAAAGAGATATTAATAGAATAAGTGAAAGGGCAAAACCGTGGTAAATGGATTTCAATGTCAGCAAATGTGAAGACATCCACTTTCTGAATGGTGAAAAGCTAGAAGCAGTGGAGTTCAAAAGCGATTTGAGGGTCTAGGTACATAGATCATTAAAATGTCAGAAACAGGTACAGAAAGTAATCAAAAGGACTAATGGAATGTTGGGCTTTATATATAGAGGAATAGAATTCAAGGGGAGTAGAAGTTATACTACAGCTGTACAAAGCACTGGTTAGGCCACACCTGGAGTACTGTGAGCAGTTCTGGGCACCACATCTTAGGAAGGATATATTGGCCTTGGAGGGAGTGCAGCCTAGATTTACCAGAATGATACCTGGATTCCAATGGTTAAATTACAGGGAGAGAATTACACAAACTAGAGTTGTATTCCCAGGAATTTAGGAGGTTAAGGGGTGAAAGAAACTATTTTCACTGGTTGGGGAGTCTAGGAATTTTTTATTCTTTCACGAGATGTGGGCATTGTTGGGAAGGCCAGCATTTGTTATCCATCCCTAATTGCCCTTGACATCTGAGCCCAGACCAGGTAAGGACAGCAGATTTCCTTTCCTAAAGGACATTAGTGAACCAGATGGGATTTTACAACAATCCAATAATAAAGGCACCATTACTGAGCATAGCTTTTCAATTCCAGATGTTTTTATTAAATGAATTTAAATTCTACCAGCTGCCATGGTGGAGTTTGAACCCATCTTCCTAGTTCATAGAACATAGAACATAGAACAGTACAGCACAGTACAGGCCCTTCGGCCCACAATGTTGTGCCGACCCTTTAATTTCCTCTAAGATCAAACTACCTACATACCCTTCATTCTACTATCATCCATGTACCTATCCAAGAGTCGCTTAAATGTCCCTAATGTATCTGCTTCTACTACCACCACTGGCAGTGCATTCCACGCACTCACCACTCTCTGTGTAAAGAACCTTAAAGGGGACATCTCCCCTAAACCTTCCTCCAATCACCTTAAAATTATGCCCCCTGGTGATAGCCCTTTCCACCCTGGGAAAAAGTCTCTGGCTATCCACTATTCCACTGTCTCGGAAACATAGTCTAAATATTACTGCCAGACCTTGAGGAGTAAAGCTGGAAACCCTTTCACACACAAGTTTGGAACTCTCTTCCACAATGTTGATTGATGCGAGATCAATTGTTAATTTTAAATCTGACATTGATAGAATTTTGTTAACCAAAGATATTAAGGGATATGGGGCAAAGGTAGGGATATGGAGATAGGTCACAGATAACCATGATGTAGCTGAATGGTGGCATAGGATGGAGAGGCTAAATGGCTTCCTCCTGTTGGTGTAATTGTCCACAGACTTTCTGTTGGATTTTACACTGCGACATACAGTAATTAGAGATGCAAAACTCCTATATGGAGATCGAGGACCGATCTCCATCACCAATTAGATTGAAGAGTAGTGACTGAGACACACAGGTGTCATTGTTAACAGTTACCAGCCATAGATCTGGTCGGAAGCAGACAGGCAAACTTGGGTAATTGTTGCACATTAATGGGAAGTTACAGGATTTCAGCAGCTTCGTGTCGGGCTGGGGACCTGAGATAATTCAGAAAGAAAACTTTAGCCTTCCAAATAGCGGAGCTAATTTGTGCCTCCGCACTAATATTAGTGAAAGGAAACTAAACTAAAGATTAAGGGGGGGGGGGGGGGGGCGGTTGCTTTCATGTAAACTCGGCGAGCTCCTGTTGATAGGCATTTGGCTCGCAGCGTTAAGGGAATTTAATAAAATAGAATCATACAAGTTTTTTTTGTAGTTTACTAGATTTGCAGACACAATAATTCCTTGATAATTATACAGATAACTAAGCGGTGATAAGTGTTTTTGATCTGTTTCACCTGAAACGTTTGAGCTGGAGATAAAGGAAATCATGGAAGAGATTTGGGACAGGGAATAAATCCATAATGAAGACTTTATCCTGATTCATTATTTCCATACGATGTTACTCTTTACTGACCCGTGCTGTTACTTCTTTAGGACAGTTCCCCTGTTGTCTTTGTGTTCTGAACGCTTTCCGCCGTCTGTTGCTTTGAAGATGTGAAATTAAATTTAGTTCACAACACAGCCCCTTTCCAACTTGTTCATTGACTCCTAGACAGAAGTATGAACACCGTATCAAACTCAACCCGTGCCTGGGCTGACATGTCTTTCTAAAACTGTAACGCCTTCAGCTGTTGTTGGCTTTTAATGTACTCAGAACTCATTAGAAGCCCTGTCGTACTTTTTTGTATCTACGGATTTTCCACAGAGTCTTGGTTCAGTTCGAAAACTGCAGCCCGGCGCATCTCAGGAGATAACTGTAAAAAGATTTCTCCCTCTCTAATTCGCCCGGATAATTTCTCTTTTCCAACTGATGGAATTCCGGTGCCATGAAATGAATCCCAGTAAACGGTCAGGAGGAGGTGCAGTTAGAAACCAGTCTGCAGACTCAAGCTCACCCTGAGCTGCCGCAAACCAAAATACATGATGGATACAAATAAATGCTAACGGGCTTCACCTCAACCGGCGACAGAGCGCTTAATCCCCCAGAAAATATTCAAAATACTATCGGAAGCCGCCCTACTGCAGGCCAATAAAATCCAGAATTACCTAGAGATGAGCTTGGAGTCTTCATCAAGTCTCAGTTTGGAAGGGTTTTGATAGGGTAAATAAGGAGAAGCTATTTATACTGGTCCTTAACAAGAGCCCGCCAGCTTAAAATAATTGGTGAAAGAACCAGAGTGCAGGATTTTTTAAAACTGAATTATGATCTGGAATGTGCTGCTTGATAAAGCGGTAGAAGCAGTTTCAATCGTAACTTCCAAAAGAGAATTGGATGAATAATTGAAAGGGAATAAAAAGAGTTGGCAGGAAGACGATGGGCCGATTGGCTTACTTCAATGATCCAGTTTCTGGGGGTAGAGCAGCTCTGAGTGTGTACAAACTAAAAGACCTTTTCTTGGATATTGTCAAACAGCAGAGTCGGTATTTACCCGGTTACCCTCATCTGCCGGAGTTTAATTCTTCATATAGATGAAAGCCCACACAAGCAGCTATGCTTCCCTCCGGCTGTTTCCCTTTTAACTTTCCCTATTTGTCAGAAATCACTGAAATTCTCTGTTCCGCGGCTTTGAACGCAAGAGCTTGGCTTAGTCACGGAAATACAATTTATGTCTATTATCTTGCATTGCAGATTGTATCAGGCCCACTTGAGTACTGGCTGGGATTGACTGCTGCAAGAAAGATGGCTTTTTGGTGTAAATACATATTTACTAAATGAGTGGAGTCTTTGCATTTCAAAATAAGAAAACAAAGAGCAAGACACACACAAAAAAACAACTAAATTACAACGTTGCTCTCTAATATCGGGCGCTGTTAGCTCTTGTTTTGTGTTTATGGAGATATTATGGTCTATCACGTTAGACCACCCACACGGAGCTCAGCTACTGGTTGAACACACCGAGTTCAAAGGTTCACGCGAGAATTAACCAATTTAATAAGTTATTACCAGTCTTATAGCCAGATTAAGTAGTAGATAGAGAAGGAGTCTCCCTACAGAGCTCAGAGCGATTTCACTTCCTATTGATCAGCAAGGAGCCGGTATCGAAACAGCTACCGGAGTAAGGAGTCCTTTTCCACTATCCTGGAGTGTGTGTATGTGTCACTTTGCTATTTTGTTTTTGCTCCCACAGTTTGGCAATGTTTGATCATTCTCAATATCCTTACAACTGCTTCAATTACGATGGAGATGATTACCCGCCCTGTAGTTCTGACGAAGAGAAGATATCTAGACCTGCCTATAGGTAAGTGTCTGTATACAGATCTAATGAAAACTTCGCTTCACTGAGAAGAGGAGGAGGAGGAGGAGGAGGGGGAGGAGGGGGGTAGGGAGAGGGGGGTAACGACAGGGAAAAGTTCAGTCAAACTAATGCACGCTTGACATTGTCTTTTCAGTTATATCGCCTTGATTGCAATGGCTATCCAACATAGTCCTGGGAACAGAGTGACCCTCTCCGGCATCTATGACTTTATCATGACAAAATTCCCTTACTACAGATCAAACCAGCGAGCCTGGCAGAATTCCATACGGCATAACCTTTCACTGAACAGCTGCTTTGTAAAGGTGAGCTGTCAGATGCAGGCTTCCTCATTCTATTGCGGTCTAAAAAGTGGTTTCAAAAGTTGTTGGGTTCTGAGGATGTTGAGAAGGAACTGAAAGCAATGGGCTTTTCCGGACCCGGGAGCACTGGCTCCTGGAGTAAAGATAACTTGCTGTCTCTAAACTCCATAACTTATGGAATTGCTTGTGACTTTCGGTAACCTGTCCCGATGTGTTCCAATACAATATTGTAAGATTATCGGTAACCCTTGATGATTTAACTTTGAAAACTGCCTTTAACCCGCTGCCGTGTTGTATTCGGAATTCCCCAAAACCAGTTCAACAGCCGCGGATCTCCCTTTTACATCCTGATTCTCTTGTCCAAATCGGGACTGGAGATGTAATGATTTTCGTGGGTTTGTAGTCAGATTAATCTAAATTAGTACTTTTTCCTTCAATCTAAATTAAACTCAATGTAGAAACCCAACAGTGCTAATTTCTGTTGTACAATAAATTTTTCGTTACATTTAAACGAACCCAGGTTCCAAGGTCGGAAGGAAACGAGAGAGGCAAAGGTAATTTCTGGACCTTCGCTTCGGGTTGCGAGTCCATGTTAGATCTGTTCGAGAACGGGAATTACCGGAGGAGGAGGCGGCGGAGGAGTGTTAAACGACTCCAGAAATATTACTCTAACAGAAATGAAGAGAGCCAGTGTCCCGAGTCAGGAGCGGTGGAAAACCTTATACAAAACGGCTCCTATGACGGTGAGAACGTGGTTGGTTCCAAGACTGGACAACTGTCACCCGAAATATTCTTTGGGAACGAAGGGCACAACAGGCAGGCGCAAGACAGCAACCCTCTGCAGAAAGCCGAATCAGAAATCAAATTTAGTATTGATTATATTCTGTCCTCCCCGGATCCCTTACCTGGGCTCAGAGGCCAGCACAACTCGCCAGGTAACACACTGCTTCTCCTGGAACACCAACAACTCAATCTACACTTCTGGACAAAGTGAACTCACTTTGCTGTAAGTAATGTCAGTTTCTGAACCAAGAACCAGTCCTGGGTTAAGACTCTTCAACTAAGAGGAGAAACCATCCCAAGTCAAAGCAGACACGAACTGTTCCTCTTCGATGTCCAACATCAGTTGTAGTGTAAACCATATTTGTCCCTCGGCCTGGTACTTTTAACCTAACTGGTCCTCCAGCGAGACCTAAAATGCAAATTATTAACGCTAGGCAGGGTTTAAAAAGCATGCAAATGCCATCTGCACATTGGCCATTCATTCCCCGTCCCGTGAAGCGGCGGATGGAGCTTGACTTTGTAATAAGTTGTGAATGGAATTTGTAAACCATTTGTTTCATTGACTTGAGAATATTCAGATAAACGAGGGTGTCCCTTCACATTTCCAACATCCCACGTTGTGATGAGAAGCACCTATACATTAGAGGACGTCTCTAAAGGTAGTCTAACTGGGAGCTGGGTTTCAATCATTTATTGAAATTACAGAACTCTCTAAACAGAGTCACCAATAAAGCTCGTTTCTCTTGCATGCTTCTTGGGCTTAATCAGCAAACTGAAAATCTCATTCAAGCCAAAGTTAACTAAAGGGAGCTTCAAAGCCTGTAGCTATGTTTGGTTCTCTCTGATCATTATCACTGTAAACATCAGATCACAATAAACATAAAAGTTATAGAACAAAGACTAGTCAGTATGAACCATCCTAGTAGTAACTGCGGAAATATTACCTGGTCTCTTGGCTAATAAATCCATTTTATATTTACAAGTTACATCAGACTGTTGTGCCTTTTACAATAGGACATCAATCATCGGGTTGTTGTTGTGTGAGGGTTTTTTTTTTGTGGACATTTTTCAATTTAACCTTTATTTACACAGCTACATCAGTTTGAGACGTTTACCGTGACTGGCATTTAATAACAGAGCGACACTCCAGGTGGGAACCAAGGCTGACCTTATTTAAATGTGTGTGGAGTCCCATTAGCACATCCCGAGCACAACAACATTCCCAATGTAATTAAAATTAAATACTGTGTATGCCTTCTTGCAAATCTTTTGATCGATCACTGATATTAACACGAGTACCGCGTTCCCCCCCGAGCGAATGTCTAGGGCCGGGACCCGTTCTGGATCATCAACTTTCCATTAAGAGAGTTGTCGATGAAATGGCAGTCATGGGGAATTTTACCTAAATAAATTAATCCAGCATTAAACAGCTCGGTGCAACATTAAAACTAAAGCAAAGTAGTTAATTAAAACGAACTACAGGCTATGAGTAATAAGCAACATTTATATATTCAAATACTAAATAAACTTGTGACATGGGTGTGTGGAATGAGAAATTATTTTATCAGCTTTAGGCATCTTCACTAAAATTACCTTTTTAAATGTGGAAGTGCAGCGGACTGCAGCGTTACTTATTACATTTCTGGGCAGACTGCTGCCCAATTGAAATCTCTAATTTCGAGGGAAATGTAATGAGGTCTCAGAAAAGCAGAGATTGTTTCGCTGTCCTTGTATTCATTCACAAATCAGTCTGTAGCCCCCGTGGAGCCCTTTGCATCTAAATGTGAACCTGCGGTTAGTATTGGGGCAACATTTCCCTCTCTTTAAAATCCTGGGGTCGGGTCGGGGGGGGTGGTGGGGACTGAGCTTCCAAAGGAGGAGTGCGGATTATTCTGCTGTTAACAGACACAGTGTGTGAACCCAGGTAGGGAGGGAACAGTGACTTGTGACGGTGCTGGGTCAAAGTCTCTTCCAACCTGACCTGCCTCTAGGGCAGAATGCAGTGATGAATTGTTCAAAATGGCCAGGCTAGAAACAACAAGTTGCATTTGTATAACGCCTTTAACCGATTAGACTGTTCCACAGGCGCTTCACAGGACCGTTAAACAGTTGGACGCTAAAAGTTGCATAGCGGAATCCAAGGTTAAAGAGAGCACAGTGGAGATGTGTGAAATGGAAAAGTTTCACACTGTTCACAGGGAAGCTTCGGTCAAAAACTCTCCCACACTCAATAAGTAGCAGAAAGGAGAGCCGCTGCATTATAGGAGACAGGGTCAGTCTCAAAGAGCCGGTTTTCAACAACAACAAAAAACACTGCAAAAAGGCACCAGCATTGTGCACTAAAACATCTGCATTTCCGTCTACAATACTTTATTTCAATATTTAGTCTATCTCTGTGAATTTAAGTTTTGCTCAGCATATGAGTCTTGACAGCGTGGGTTGGTCGCAATCAACTCAAAGATACACATTCCATCATTAACATCAAAGATGATCAAGAAATAATTTTTAATCCGCTCTCAGACATTTACCCCTGAAAGTTACTGGAGCGTCACAGGACTGTTGATATCTGCACACCTACATTTAGCGATTAGTCGGTTCTGGCATTTCCTTCGCTTGCAGAAGGCGAGATATGTCAAGCATGATTGGAGCGTTGATTTTAACCATTGAGATCTCGCCCTCATTCTGCCATCATTACGTCAAATATTCAGCAAAGAAACGGGCCGTTCGGCCCAACTAGCTTGTGCTGGTGTTCATACTCCACAGGAGTCTCATCTCATTCGAACCAAAAAAAAACTTGCATTTATATAACAACTTGCACAACCATGGGATGGTGCAAGGTGCTTTACAGTCAATGAACAACTTTTGAAGTACAGTCACTGTTGTAGTGCAGGAAACACAATTTGAGGCAGCAAGATCCCACAGACAGAAATGTGAAAATGACTGGATAATCTGTTTTTGTGATGTTAACTGAGAGATAAATATTGGCCTGGACATCAGAGAGAACTCCCCTGCTCTTTGAAATAGTTTCATGGGATCTTTTACACCCACTTATGAGGACAGATAGGCCCTCAGTTTAACATCTCATCCAAAAGACAGCACCAGCAATAGTGTAGCACTCCCTCAATGTTTCACTGGAGTGTCAGCCTGGATTTTGTGCTCATGTCCCCACTCTGGGGACCCACAACCTTCAGTTTCAGAGGCGAGAGTGCTACCAGCTAAGCCATGGCTCAGCCTTTCAGTATATCTTTCTATTCCCTTTTCTCTCATGTACTCGTCTACTTTCCTTTTCAATCTTTCAAAACTTCTAAGTTACTTGCCTCAACCACTTCCCGTGGAAGCAGGTTCCACATTCCAAACACACTCCCTATTAAAAAAATCATATTTCCTTTAGGATTTATTAGTAACTATCTTGTATGTATGGCCCCTAGTTTTTGAATTCTCCCACAAGTGGAAACATTCTCTCCACATCTACCCTGACCAACCCATTCATAATTTTAAAGATCTCTATTTGGTCACTTCTAAAATCTTCTATGTTCTAAAGAAAAAAAGCCCAACCGATTGAATCTTTGCCAACAGCTGTAATTTCTCAGTCTGGTACCATCCTGGTAGATATTCTGTATTTGGGAACCTTTTACCAGTTGAAGCTCAGATTGTTGTAAATGCATTTCCCTGGATCTGACTTTTTTCTATTTATTCATGGGATGTGGGCATCACTGGCTAGGCCAGCATTTATTGCCCTCTGAAGGCATTTAAGAGTCAACCATATTGTTTTGGGTCTGGTGTCATATGTAGGTCAGACCAGGTAAGGACAACAGATTTCCTTCCCTAAAGGACATTAATGAACCAGATGGCTTTGTTACAACAACTGTTTCATAGTCACCATTAGACTGACTTTTAGCTCCCAACTTATTAATTGAATTCAAATTTCAGCATCTGCTGAAGTGGGATTCAAGCCCATGTCCCCTGAGCATTCGCCTAGACAGCAGGATTACTGGTCCAGTGACATTACCACCATGTCACCACCTCCCCAATGTCAAATGATAGTTATGGGATGGGAGTGTATATTGGAAATGCAAGCCTGAACACAGATAGTCGCATTGACATTACTTTTCAAAATCAGAGGCAACTATTTAAAGTTGTTTTTAAGAAAGGGATAGCTATAGAATTTCACATCAATTACCATTTCTAGGATAAAAGCAAAATACTGAAGATGCTGGAAATCTGAAATAAAAACAAAAAGTGCTGGAAATACTCAGCGGGTCTGGCAGCATCTGTGCAGAGAGAAACAGAGTTAATGTTTCAAGCCAGTGAGCTTTCATCAGAGGATTTCTAGGAATTTTGACTTTTGGTTCCAAACTTCTTGTTGCCTCTCTGCTGACGTCTTGGGAAAAGCAGTGTGGGTGTTTCTGGAATGTAAATGAAAACCACATGCAGCACACTGAAGAAACACATTGGGATATTGGCTGTTCTTCACTGGCTATAAATGCTTTGGGATGTTCTCAAGTCATGAAAGGTGCTATATAAATGCAAGTCTTTAGTATTTTGAAGGCTCATCTTTATGACTAGAAAATTACCATTTTTGAAACAGAATCGTACAGTACAAAAGGAGGCCATTCAGCCCATCACACCTGCATTGGCTCTTTGAAATAGCTAGCTTAGTCTCACTTCCCTGGCCTTTCCCCATAGCCCTGCAAATATTTCCCTTTCAAATATTTATCTAATTCCCCTTTGAAAGTTATTATTGAATCTGCTTCCACCGCCCTTTCAGGCAGTGCATTCCGGATCATAAGAACTCATTCTTATCTTATTGAATGGCCTGCTCCTGCTCCTATTTCTTGTGTTCTTAACTCACCGTGTGAAAAAAATTTCCTCATTTTCCACCCTGCCACATCCCATTCTTTTGCCATAACATTGAATTAATTGGACTAAAATCCTGAGTAATTTTGATTTTTATGTTTCCTTCTTACTCATTTCCTATCAACTATAGTTTGCTCTGTTGAAATGAATCAGAACACTAAGCATTCTATGTTAACATGGTAGTTTTAATTACATTCTAAGTATTTGAGAATATTTTGTCTCCAGGCTGCATGGAGAATTTTTAAATTACAGCAGCTTAAACATTTGATTGCTTTCATCCTATTGCTTAGTGGGTCGCTCTCTCACTTCTAAGTTTGAAAGTCACAGGTTCAAGGTCCACTCTGTAGATTTGAGTACAAAATCCAGGCTAACAGGCCAGTGCTGTACTGAGGAAGTGCTGCACTGTCAGCAATACTGATTTTTGGACGAGGCCCTATCTGCCCTTCCAGGTGGATGTAAAAGATCCCATGACACTATTTTAAGATGAGAACAGGAGTTTATTAGATTTGCTTTTATTAGAACATTACAGCGCAGTACAGGCCCTTCGGCCCTCGATGTTGCGCCGACCTGTGAAACCATCTGACCTACACTATTCCATTTTCATCCATATGTCTATCCAATGACCACTTAAATGCCCTTAAAGTTGGCGAGTCTACTACTGTTGCAGGCAGGGCGTTCCACGCCCCTACTACTCTCTGAGTAAAGAAACTACCTCTAACATCTGTCCTATATCTATCACCCCTCAACTTAAAGCTATGTCCCCTCGTGTTTGCCATCACCATCCGAGGAAAAAGACTCTCACTATCCACCCTATCTAACCCTCTGATTATCTTATATGTCTCTATTAAGTCACCTCTCCTCCTCCTTCTCTCCAACGAAAACAACCTCAAGTCCCTCAGCCTTTCCTCGTAAGACCTTCCCTCCATACCAGGCAACATCCTAGTAAATCTCCTCTGCACCCTTTCCAAAGCTTCCACATCCTTCCTATAATACGGTGACCAGAACTGCATGCGATACTCCAGGTGCGGTCTCACCAGAGTTTTGTACAGCTGCAGCATGACCTCGTGGCTCCTAAACTCGATCCCCCTACTAATAAAAGCTAACACACCATATGCCTTCTTAACAGCCCTATTAACCTGGGCAGCAACCTTCAGGGATTTATGTACCTGGACACCAAGATCTCTCTGTTCATCTACACTACCAAGAATCTTCCCATTAGCCCAGCACTCTGCATTCCTGTTACTCCTTCCAAAGTGAATCACCTCACACTTTTCCGCATTAAACTCCATTTGCCATCTCTCAGCCCAGCTCTGCAGCCTATCTATGTCCCTCTGTACCCTACAACATCCTTCGGCACTATCCACAACTCCACCGACCTTCGTGTCATCCGCAAATTTACTAACCCACCCTTCTACACCCTCTTCCAGGTCATTTATAAAAATGACAAACAGCAGTGGCCCCGAAACAGATCCTTGCGGTACACCACTAGTAACTAAACTCCAGGATGAACATTTGCCATCAACCACCACCCTCTGTCTTCTTTCAGCTAGCCAATTTCTGATCCAAAGCTCTAAAGCACCTTCAACCCCATACTTCCGTATTTTCTGCAATAGCCTACCGTGGGGAACCTTATCAAACGCCTTACTGAAATCCATATACACCACATCCACTGCTTTACCCTCATCCACCTGTTTGGTCACCTTCTTGAGTTCTCCAAGTGCCCTGACCAATATTCATCCCTCAATCAACATCACTAAAACATTATGACCTGGTCAATTCATTCATTGCTGTGTATAAATTGGCTGTTGTATTTCCTACATATCAACAGTGACTACGCGTCAAAAGTATCTCATTGACTGTGAAATGTTTTGGGACATCCTGAAGATTTGAAAGATATATGAAAGCAAATTTGTTCTTTCTCAAACTTTTCCAAGTTTAGTCTAAATGTTGTATCTGGAGCATTAATATATGCAGCACAATCTCTACTAGAGCAATATCAGTGCAAAGTACAATGCTGGGGTGCAGATTGAAATTAGTGAGTATTAACTAAGGTGGTATATTTTGCACAACTCTAAAAGTCATAACTTGTAATGCAGATGCTAATTCTTAACAGGGCTTGTTATGTATGTATTTGAATGGGGTCCTGGCATGAATAGGTATGTGATGTATGTCTGATAGATAGATAAAATGAATGACACTATTCACCAAAAGAGAGCAGACCCATAAAATGTAATTTCAAAGCTAGTGTTAATCAATGTGATAATGTCGAATGTCGAGGAGATCAAATTGCAACATAATTAGCTCCACATATCCTTAGTTTATAGCTCTTTCATAGGAACATACAGGAGCAGAAAACACACCATTTTAGCCTGTCTCTCCACTCCAACAATTCAAAACAGAAGATGCAGTTCCCAACGTAAATCCCTCTGTTGTTTTTCTTCACCAAACTCCAACTCAAAATTACTGTTGCCATCAGCCTTGATCAGCTCACTATGCAGTTAACTTTGAATATTCACTGTTCTCTGTGTGAAATAGTTATATCTGTTCTGGTCATTCACCCTCTGTTTTCAGCTCCAACCTAATCTCCTTCTTCAGCAATCTCAGAGCTATGTTTCTCAGATATCAACTTCTCAATAACCTTAAGAAGCTAGAATACCTCAATAGGCACCCTCCTCCCCACCCCCCCCCACCCCCCCACCCCCCACCCCCTTAATCTTTTCTCTCCATTGGGTAAAATACATTCAAGAGGTGTTTTTTAGAACAAAGATCCCATTCTCTATCATGAACGGTTAGCTGCTCTTACTAAGAGCAAAAAATGGGGGTAAGATATCCTCTGTTCTCCCTATTGGTAGAATAATTGTATTTACTTCTTTAAAGGATATAATCATTTGAATTTTACTACAGTATTGTAGAGGGGAATCTCTTTCCACAATTAGGAGCTTGTAACTTAAAGAATATATTTCCTTCATCCTCAGGAATTGCAATTATGGGAGAATGCAGAGAGGGGAAGATTCCCATTTCTGCTACTTCCATTTGAAGGAAACTTTCATCCCAGAGAAAGGTATTTATATCCATGTGGAAACTATTCCATATCTCTTTGGTGTGTTTTCATATAACAATGTTTACTAGCGGAAAATATACAGAAGAACACTCTGGGGAATAATTGTACAGGAAATATCCTGAAATAAATAAATAATAATAAAAAATATCCGAAGATGAATTGGTAGCCCTTGTGTCACTTGAACTGAAGTGACCTGACCATACAGTAACAAGAAACATTCACAGCAATTAAATAGGGAGTATCACTCTAAAAATAAGGACTGCACCACTGGGATTTAATTTTTCTTGGGAAAATAGTCAGTGTCACAACAGTAAATTGGAGTCTGAAGTTTGGGAGGCATGAAAACTCTCCAAATACTGACTGAAAACGGAACTATGCCCAACTCTGAACATCATTATTACAATTCATACAGGAATTGAGGCATTCATAGTGACTGGTCAGAGGGTAAGGTAATCCAGTGGTTGTGGTACCTGAGCAGTAACCAAGAGATTGTGAGTGCGATTCCCATCACAGCAACTTGTGGAATTGAATTCCAGTAATAACACTGTGAGTAAATGATATAATTGGTGGTGGTCTTAGCTCTTGCCAACATCGACCGTAGCTCTCTCGATCTAGCTAAGTAGGTTATATCCCTACATAGGTGGCAGTGTGCATTCTGTATCCGGCAACAGGAAACCCTACCTGTGTGGAGATCTCAGTAGATCTTGACAACTGTTAACATGTTGATGGCTTTCTGCACCTGTCAGACATTGGACTTGCCCCAATAGAAAGTGGAAGGAAGTTCAAATTATTTGCCATAATTTTACAAATGGTTGGAAAATGTGTTTGTAAAAAATACTTCACATTACAGAAATTAAATATATATGTATTTTAGTCATTTTCTTAAAATCCCCCATTTACAGCAGTGACCACCTCACAGCCCCTAGGAGGAGCATCTTAGGTTAACACAAAGTAAGAACACAAGAACATTAGGAATATGAATGGGAAAAGAGTGTTTAGCCCATTAAGACACCTCCTTGTACAAGTTGTCTGTCATCCACGCTTCCCCACCATGTTCAACCTCCTACAAGAGGTTAACAGCCACAACTAACACTTTCAAGAGGAGAACCTTCTTTAAAACTTTCCTCAATCCTTCAAGATCACTGAACAAATTCTCCAAGATATTAATCTAACTTTACAATCTATACTTTTCAATTTATTGAATTCTCAACACTGACACTTTACCACAGGCTCCATCCCACTTACATTGGGCATGAAAAGAATGCCGACCAGGCCAATACAAGTTGACATGTACAGAAAGTACCCTTTCAAAGAACTGGCCTAAGCACGATATTGGCCTCCTCTGTGCTGTAAGTTTCGATGAAGTGATATGACAATACCCTAAGAATGGAAGTGAAGATTATTAAATATAAATAATTGACTATAATCAATCTTGGACTGTCCACTTGATTTATGTCAGCTAGGAAGAATTTGGCGGCAAAAAGAAAAGGACTTGCATTTCTTTAGTGCCTTTCACAACCTTATGACATCCCAAAGCTCTTTACAGGCAATGAAGCACTTTCGAAATGTAATGAGTGGTGGAATGTCGGAAACGTGGCATCAATTTGTGCACTGCAGGCTTCCACACACGGCAATGAGATAAATCACTAGATAATCTGTTTCAGATGTTGATTGAGGGATACATAATGGCCCAGGAAACCGGGGATAACTCCCCTGCTCCTCTTCAAATCATTCCATGAGATCTTTTACATCCACCTGAGAGGATCTTTGTTCAACATCTCACTCCCTCACTCCCAGTTTATATGCTCAAGTCTGTCGAGTGGATCATGAACCCATGACCTCCTAATCTCAGCAGCAAGAGCACTACCCACTGAGCCAAGTCTAACATTTAAGTAGACAGCGAAATATCCAATGTTTCACTCAAGGCTTTACCCCGCTGAATTTCTGATGGAGAATTGGAGGACAACCAATGGATCTTCCACTGTAATCCAATTAACCAAGGCTTCTAGTGGAGACATTTAAAAAGGACTGTTGGACAAAGCGCAGGTTAGGACCTCATTCAATAAAGCTAAAGATACATCAACAAATTAGCTCATGAAATTTTACTGTCATATTACTTCACTGTATGGTACCGGCAAAATGACATTTAATTGAAGTGTTTAGTATTGGGCTGAAGTACATTCTTGCTAGCCACAGGCGACAGGAATCTTTCTTTTTCTTTTGGGCCTCCTTATCTCGAGAGACAATGGATACGTGCCTGGAGGTGGTCAGTGGTTTGTGAAGCAGCGCCTGGAGTGGCTATAAAGGCCAATTCTAGAGTGACAGCCTCTTCCACAGGTGCTGCAGAGAAATTTGTTTGTCGGGGCTGTTGCATAGTTGGCTCTCCCCTTGCGCCTCTGTCTTTTTTCCTGCCAACTACTGAGTCTCTTCGACTCGCCACATTTTAGCCCTGTCTTTAGGGCTGCCCGCCAGCTCTGGCGAACGCTGGCAACTGACTCCCACGACTTGTGATCAATGTCACAGGATTTCATGTCGCGTTTGCAGACGTCTTTAAAGCGGAGACATGGACGGCTGGTGGGTCTGATACCAGTGGCGAGCTCGCTGTACAATGTGTCTTTGGGGATCCTGCCATCTTCCATGCGGCTCACATGGCCAAGCCATCTCAAGCGCCGCTGACTCAGTAGTGTGTACAAGCTGGGAATCACACTCTGTAAAACCTGGCTGCTTGCTCTTTCGGGTGTGCCGGCAACAGTGACTGAAAGGAAACACAATAGCTTGCACGTACACATCTTACACATTGAAAGGTGCTTGGCACGCTTGGACCCATTCATCTGTAGGCTCATCACGGTTGGTCAGAGAGAAGGAATTACAGTACGCGCGTTCATCATAGAACATCAAAGGCTTTGAGCTTCCTCTGTAACGCACTAGTTAATGAGCTCACATTAAATTCATTTGAGCGGTATTGAGTCACTGACCTGCCTGAAATAAATGAGTTAACGACTGCTTTAAAATATCACACAAAGGAATTGCACGTAATAGTGTTACCCAGAGGAAATTAAACACCCCCACCCCACAACAAGACGTTCCAGTGCTGTAGAAGAATTGGAGGACAAAATCAAGGTTAATACTTACTCCCAATACAGTGCCAAGGGTATTCTGTACTGTCAGAGGTGTTGTCTTTCACATGAGATGTTAAACTGAGGGCCTGTCTGCTCAAGCCCATTCTGTGCATTATCCAGGATGAATTCCACCCTAAACTTTGGATTTGATAGGCGTCTTGATCAAGCTAATATGGTCATACTGAAAGCAGGTTTTAAACTCCTGATAAATACTATAACACAGAGATGCTTGTGATATTAAACAGGACTGAATTCCAACATGTCATAGATAACAATATTCTATCCATGTATATATTTTCATTATTATATTAGAATATACCTTTCATATAAAGATTTCCTACAGCTGGTGGAAGGACTTTAAACATCGGTTTAACTTCACTCAACACAAACAGCAGAACTGGAACTACCGGTTGTCTATGCCAGCTTGTCTGCCCTGCTGATGAAGATCAGCTGTTTCATCTTAAAGGGACAGGCTGCTTCACAGCTTACAGTAAGTGAAGTTCATGCCACAGGTCAGGCATTAGTCAGTGGCATTTGTATGGCAATGCAGTAAGGGGAGGTGGTGGCGGCGTTATAGTAATGTTACTAGACAACTAATCCAGGGACCCAGGCCAATGCTTTGGGGACTTGGGTTCAAATCCCACCTCAGCAAATGATGAAATTCAATTGATTAATTTAGAATTAAAAGCTAGGCTAATGGTAATCATCACACTGTTGTTGAAAACCCATCTGGTTCACTAATGTCCTTTAGGGAAGGAAATCTGCCCTCCTTGTCTGGCCTGCATGTGACTCCAGACCCACAGCAATGTTGTTGACTCTTAACTACCCTTTGAAATGGTCTAGCAAAGCATTCAGTTGTCAAGGGCAATTAGGAATAGACAACAAATGCTGGCCTTGCCAGCAACACCCACAGCCAATGAATTAAAAAAAAGGTCACTGGTTTTTGTGGCAGTCCATTCAGAGCCAGCAGATGCTAAAATTAAATTAGGACCTTGGTGCTCATCATAGAGGCTGCTTTTAAATACATCAATGAGGCTCCCCAAAAGCGCAGAGACCTTAAGAAACCAACAGTGAAGGGTTTTTCTTGGTATAATATGTGTCTCACTGATGCTAACATTCCACACCCACCCATTCCTGCCAAATCGGGGCCAATGGTGAGATGAAAATCAGCCACGTTGAAATTCAGCAAAATCTGCTCAGGAGCTGAGTTCATCAGATTTCTTGGCATCCATTCTAAAGCCAAAATTAATTACACAACAACTTGTACATTTGAGTTGTTTGGAGCAAATGGCAGTGAAGAGTGTTTGTGAAATGTATGCATTTAATGGATCAAAGCACATCCATACAGTGCTTTCCTGCTCACTAAGTGCAATTACAGTCACAACAGAAAATGCTGGAAACGGAAAAGGTCAATCAGTAATTGAAACAGAAAAAAATATGAAATAGGTACAGATGAGGTAGGCCATTCACTCCAACCTAGCTCATTCGCCCAGAAAGACCCCATCCTTATGGCGGCCAACTACGTTGTAAATGATTGTGGAGTTTTACTTCCATTATTATCATTCCCATCTGTTGGTAGTTCTTTGTTTGAGGAAGAACCTCCTGATATCAATTCTAGATTTTCCTATTGTCGATATGAACCTGTCTCCCTTTGTCCTACAATCACTGTTCAACCAGGTACATTTTAGCACCTTCTTTCTTCAAAATTGTCTTATTATGTCTGTTGAGTGGAACCAGTTTGAGGTCCTATGGTTGCTAAAACTGTCCATCACCGGGGGTTTTCCTCCCCTCATGTCTGGGTCTGTTGGTGACTAATTAATAGAGATTGATCACTATGATTAGTTAACAACTCCGTTATTGATGGCGGAAGGTGAACTAGCAAGACCTTGCTCTTTTCTCATCCAGCAATTTCTATGTTCCTATCAAAAATAGATATGACTATATCTAGTCATGAGAATGTCTTTGAGGAAATCAAAAATCAGTGTAATTGGTTGCTACAACACGTACATAAACTAGAACCCTTACAAGCTCTAGGAGCAATCTTCAGCCAATCCGATTCAGTCCACGTGATATCAAGCAGTTGAAGGCACTGGATACTGCAAAGGCTATGGGCCCTGACAACATTCCAGCAATAGCATTGAAGACTTGTTCTCCAGAATGTGCCGCGCCCCTAGCCAAGCTGTTCCAGTTCAGCTACAACACTGGCATCTATCCGGCAATGTGGAAAATCGCCCAGGTATGTCCTGTACACAAAAAGCAGGATAAATCCATCCCAGCCAATTACCGCCCCATCAGTCTACTCTTGATCATCAGCAAAGTGATGGAAGGGGTCATTGACAATGCTATCAAGCAGCACTTGCTCAGCAATAACCTGCTCACTGACACTCAGTTTGGGTTCCGCCAGGGCCACTCAGCTCCTGACCTCATTGCGGCCTTGGTCTAAACATGGACAAAAGAGCTGAACTCCAGAGGTGAGGTGAGAGTGACATTGACATCAAGGCAGCATTTGACTGAGTATGGCATCAAGGAGCCCTAGCAAAACTGGAGTCAATGGGAATCAGGGGGAAAACTCTCCACAGGTTGGAGTCATACCTAGCACAAAGAAAGATGATTGTGATTGTTAGAGGTCAGTCATCTCAGTCCCAGGACACCACTGCAGGAGTTCCTCAGGATAGTGTCCTAGGCCCAGCCATCTTCAGCTGCTTCATCAATGACCTTCCTTCCATTATAAGGTCAGAAGTGGGGATTTTCTCTAAAGATTGCACATTGTTCAGCACCATTCATGACTCCTCAGATATTGAAACAGCCCATGTCCAGATGCAGCGAGACCCAGACAACATCCAGGCTTTGGCTTATAAGTGGTAAGATACATTCGCGCCACACAAGTGCCAGGCAATGACTATCTCCAACAAGAGAGAATCTAACCATTTCCCATTGATGTTCAATGGCATTACGATTGCTGAATCCCACACTATCAACGTCCTGGGGGTCACCGTTGACCAGAAACTGAACTGGAGTAGCCATATAAATACCGTGGCTACAAGAGCAGGTCAGAGGCTGGGTATTCTGCAGCGAGTAACTCACCTCCTGATTCCCCAATGCCTGTCCACCATCTACAAGGCACGAGTCAAGAGTACGATGGAATTCTCTCCACTTGCCTGGATGGGTGCAGCTCCAACAAGACTCAAGAAGCTCGACACCATCCAGGACAAAGCAGCCCGCTTGATTGACACCCCATCCACCACCTTCAATATTCACTCCCTTCAGCAATGACACACAGTGGCAGCAGTGTGTACCATCTACAAGGCTCCTCAGACAGCACCTTCCAAACCCACAACTTCTACCAACTTGAAGGACAGGGCAGCAGATGCATGGGAATACCACCACCTACAAGCTCCCCTCCTAGTCACACATCTTCCTGACTTGGAACTGTATTGCCGTTTCTTCACTGTTGCTGGGTCAAGATCCTGGAACTCCCTTCCTAACAGCACTGTGGGTGTACCTACACCCCAAGGACTGCAGCAGTTCAAGTAGGCAGTTCACCACCACCTTCTCAAGGGCAATTAGAGATGGGCAATAAATGCTGGCCTTGCCAGTGACGCCCACATCCCATGACCAAACGAATAAAAGTAAAAGCATATTAACCAGTAATACAGAGGTACCTGAGGCCCCTGTAGCTTACACATGCAATGCTCTGACAGATGAGATTGGAACTACAGTCCAGATGGGGTTTCCAAGTTAATCTTCCGGTCTCTGCTGCGAGCAACACCTGGGACAAAAGTCATTGGATGACTGAAGAAATTTTGCTTTTTTCTTAGAACACCTCTGTTTATTGGCTGTTAAATTATTGGAGATGGGGAAATGGTCTGTTGGACTGTGGGCAGGGCAGTTGGAGGCATGACGTCCTGTGATGACAGCTCCAAGAATTCGTCCAACCAGAGTTGGCGACCCTAAGGGTGATTAAAGATGGTTGAGGTACGGATCAGCCATTATCTACTAGAATGGGGTAAGAGGCTGAAGGAGCTGAATGGCCTGCTCTCCTGTTCTATGTTCTGAAATGAAATATGACCTCCCAGGCACAAGTCTCTCTGTTGGATACATAGATAATTGCACAACCTGGCTGTAAGCATAACATCCCTCCTGTCCTTATAAAATATAATTGTTCATGATAATGAAACCAAACTGTTGAACATGCAGACCTGGGAGGATACACAGGTCACAAAGTCATATATTAAAGATTCATATTAATCATTCTAATTGCTTTATCATTTCATTGATCATCATAATTGATGCATTTAAGGGGAAGCTCGATAGGTACAAGAGGGAGAAAAGAATAGGAATTTCTGAAAGGGTGACATTTTTTTTTATTCATTTGTAGGATGTGAGCATCACTGACTAGGCCAGCATTTTTTGCCCATCCCTAATTGCCCTTGAACTGAGCGGCTTGTTTGGCCACTTTAAGGGCATTGCTGTGGGTCTTGAGTAACATGTAGGCCAGACCGGGTAAGGATGGCAGATTTCCTTCCCTCAAGGACATTAGAGAACCAGATGGGCTTTTACAACAATCATTTCACAGTTATTGTTAGACTAGCTTTTTAATTCCAGATTTATTATGTTAATTTTCACCCTCTGCTGTGGTGGGATTTAAACCAATATCCCCAGAGCATTAGCCTGGGCTCTGGGTTACTAGTCCAGTCACATCACCACTACACCACCACCCCGCATAATGGCTTAGATGGAGCATAAACGCCAGCACAGAGCAGTTAGGCTACATGGCCTGTTACTGCTCTGTACATACTATCTAATTCTATATGGTTCATTACATAATCCTCCAAGTATGTTGCAAGTATTAAACACCACACTTGACCCAAACTGGGGTCTTATCCCAGGGAACCTGTGTTCCCCACCTCTGCACTTATTTACTGAACAGTTGTACAACTGCTCCTCAATATTTGACACACCTACTAGGCAGTTGGACACCTTTTAAGTCTCTGGTCTGATGTCTGTTGATATATTATTTCCTGTTTTTGCCTGACAAGCACTACAATTTCTATCATTGCCTGCAGGGAGGGGTCAAGGTATTTGGGGAAAAGACCCGAGGCCTCAAAACACCATCTAACAGTGAATCAGAAAATTGCCACTGCACTTGCCAATAGGTCACCCACTACAGGAAAGGCCCAATTGTCAGCTTCAGTTACACCCACTTTCACCCAGATTTTACACTGGGTCTGCCCTGAAGTCTCATTTACATCTACCCTTACATCTTACTTACGTCTGCCTTTATGCCTTTATTTGGGTCTGTCCTTGCATCTGCCCTCTCAGATGGACGTACAAGATCCCCATGGCCACAATTTCGAAGAAGAGCAGGGGAGTTCTCCCCGGTGACCGGGGCCAATATTTATCCCTCAATCAACATCACCAAACAAAAACGATTATCTAATCATTATCATATTGCTGTTTGTGGGACTTTGATGAATGCAAATTGGCGGCCATGTTTCCTATATTACATGGGTAGGTTAACGTAAACTCCAGCAATCCTGCAGTATTTAAAGTATCAGCAACAAGCGCATTGAATATAACCACAAAGATGTTTTTCTTTTTGCTAACATCTCGCGCGCTTTTCAAACTGACTGAACCGATTATTAAGCTGTCGGTGAATCAGTGAAAGCAATTCTGCATCTGTGTGTATTCTATCTGTTCAACTTGCCAAGAATGACAAAGGCTGTTCAAGAATGAACAGCTGGCCCAACCCTACAGGAAGGGAAAGTGGAGTCATTAGTCTACACCTCAGAGCAAGTCATCAACATGCTGCTAACCAGCCCCGCTAAACAGCAGCCCCAGTTCAAAGTTGATTAATGATACGCTTGTATATTTAAAGGAGTGTCCTAGAAACTCCTTTTCTAATCTCCAATAAACCAATTATTGGATGCTGATATCGTACTGATCAGTGGAATGCATCTGTCAGGTTGAAAAGTACAGGGAATAGCTAGAGATTTGTGTTGGTTGAAGCTTCTCACAATATTATTAAAGGGCCCACTCACTTTGATTTACAGAGGTGTGTAAAACAATCCCGGAAACTAGAAGGAAGCTTCGCTAAACATTAGGTTACATCCTTGCACCCCCACACCCCACAAACCCACCCAGTGGTGGCTCAGTGGCTAGCACTCGCCACTGTGTCAGAAGGCTGTGGGTTTATTTATTTTATTTTTATTTATTTAGAGATACAGCACTGAACCAGGCCCTTCGGCCCACCGAGTCTGTGCCGACCAAGAACCACCCATTTATACTAACCCTACAGTAATCCCATATTCCCTACCTACACTAGGGGCAATTTACAATGACCAATTTACCTATCACCTGCAAGTGTTTGGCAGTGAGTGGAAACCGGAGCACCTGGCGAAAACCCACGCGGTCACAGGGAGAACTTGCAAACTCCGCACAGGCAGTACCCAGAATTGAACCCGGGTCGCTGGAGCTGTGAGGCTGTGGTACTAACCACTGCACCACTGTGCGGTTCAAGTCCCACTCTCGAGACTTGAGCACAAAATCTAGGCTGATTGTTCCAATGCAGTACTGAGGGAGTGCTGTATTGTTGGAAGTGCTGCCTTTCAGAGAAGGTATTAAAGCAAAGCCCTAACAACCTGAAAAAGCCTATGACACTATTTCAAAGAAGAGTAGGAGAGTTATCCCTGGGGTCTGACCAATACTTATCCCACAATCAAAAACACATTATCTAATCATTCATCATGTGTGCAAATTAACTTCTATGTTTCCTACATTACAACAGTGACTATACTTCAAAAGTACTTCATTGGCTATGAAGTGTGTTGGGACAGCCTGAGGTTATGAAAGATACTATAGAAATGTAAGTTTTGTCAAGCTCACAAGGCCCTTATTTTGCCGAACGAGTTACTGTGGTAAAGCATTTCCAGTTTCGTTTGAGTGATTCTGTTCAGACTGAAGACTGAGTCACTTTAATTGCTATTTGCTTTCCAAAGACCGAGCTGTCCTGTGTACAGTTCTGGTCACCACGCTATAGGAAGGATGTGATTGCACTGGAGAGGGTGCAGAGGAGATTCACCAGGATGTTGCCTGGGCTGGAGCATTTCAGCGATGAAGAGAGACTGGATAGGCCAGGGTTGTTTTCCTTAGAGCAGAGAAGGCTGAGGGGGGACCTGATTGAGGTGTACAAAATTATGAGGGGCATAGATAGGGTAGATGGGAAGAAACTTTTTTCCTTAGTGGAGGTGTCAATAACCAGGGGGCATAGATTTAAGGTTAGGGGCAGAAGTTTAGAAGTGATTTGAGGAAAAATGTTTTCACCCAGAGGGTGGTTGGAATCTGGAACACACTGCCTGAAGAGGTGGTAGAGGCAGGAACCCTCACAACATTTAAGAAGTATTTAGATGTGCACTTGAAGTGCAATAGCATACAAGGCTACAGGCCAAGTACCGGAAAATGGGTTTAGAATAGAGAGGTGCTTGATGGCTGGCATGGACACAATGGGCCGAAGGGCCTGTTTCTGTGCTGTATAACTCTATGACTCTATGACTGTCAGTGGAGAGATACGTCTAAAAATGTTGAGAACTGAGCACTAACTGTGAGAAAACCCAACCATCTAAGCAAAATTCGCACTGAAAACAGCCCAGACTAACACAAGGGGGTTGGATATGTGGGATAGGGTTCACGATAGTTTGTACTGTACATTGCTTGCGGGAGGATGGGCTGAATGGCCTCAACAGTTCAGTGATTTCTTATACTCCAGGGACTGCACATCCTGCTCACACAGCAAGGTCTCAAAGGGACACTGTCTCCAGGAAAAAAAATGTTCCATGAAACCTTATTACATTTGAGTATAAACATACAGTTCAAAGTCATAAATCTGTCTCTCATGTATCATGGCTTCACTGACTCTCTACATAGAGGAATCAGGTTTTGTCTGGTACTTTCTCAGGAGGGAAACGGAGAATGAACAAAGTTATTGGGCCAAGTTATTTTTAAAAAGGTGTTGAAATCATTATCTTTATGCGTCAGAAAGTGTGGTGTTGTTGAATTTAAAGAGTAGCTCTCAGGATAAGGTCGGTATTACCATCAATTTATTATCTGAGCACCAGGTGGCAGCATGAGGTTAGACATGACAAGCTTCGCATCATTGTGAGTTTAAAATATGTATAGTAAAAAAAACTCCTGATAGTCCCTCACCTATTTTCAACAAGCAAAATGTATCAGTGATACTTCCACATGTGAAATATTGCTGACTCCGCTCCTATCTCACACCACTTCACGGCCTCAACCGTTATCTATCTCAGAAACTCCATTTGTCTATGTTCCCTCTCACCCAACCCTCACCCCCCAAATCCCTACGAATACAAATCCCAACTTACCCCAGCCTCGATTGCCTGCATCTTGTCCTGCTCTGGGTCTTGCTGCCACATCACCTCTATCCTCACTGAACTCTACCCTGTCACCCAGCACACTAAGTTCAAAATCATCACCCTGGTTTAGAAGTCCCATCACCTTGTCCTACCAACTCTGTAATATCTCCCCTCCAATTGGACACCCTAACCCATGCACTGTGCTCCTCTGTATCTGCACTTTTAGTCTTTCTCTCAGAATTCCTCTTTCAAAACCTCTTTGTTTCACCACTTTCTTCCCTGGCTTTAAACAGCTTAAAAAGCTGCCTCTCTGGTGATGATGTCACCTGCGCCTCCAAATCCTGTTAGTTCAGATGAAAGGTCACCGACTTGAAATGTTAACTCTGTTTCCCTCTCCACAAATGCTGAGTGTTTCCCGCAATTTCAGTTTTTATTTCCTCTAAATCCTCTCCTGTTTTATCACTCTCTCCCTTAAATCCTCCACCACTTGATCCATCTCTCTTTCCCTCTCCTAAATCCTCTTCCACTCGATCTCCCTTTCTCTCTCTCTCTCTCCTAAATCACCTTCCCCACAGTCTGCCTCTCTCCTATGCAAAGCAACCTACACATTGTATTATGCTCAGAGTGCTTTACAAATACCAGTTGTTGTTGTACCAGTGATCAACACTGCACCATCTCCTCAGCCAATCAGCATCGGATACTCAGGAGTGGATTGTTTTTTTTTGGTTATGTCATGCTTTCTATTTAAAAGCTGACAATGGGATGAAGCAAAGTCCTGAACAATCTCCAGTTAAAGTTAGTGAACTCAATAGGGGCACAGATATTCTGCAAATGTTCAAAGTTTGTATCTTTGATACTTAGGCCAGGGTTAATATAGTTCACACATACTGCCTCCCATCATTCTGTTTGAAGCACATGGACAATTATACCCTCTGTTTGATGTGTGGTTTCATAATCATGCAGTAATAATGGGCTGCACAGGTTCTGGGCTCAAACATGACCAATAACTATAGCTAATAGCTCATTTGTGTCCATGACTGGGAGCTGAATCACTGGATGATTTGCGATGAACTCCCTGCTGTAAACATCTCAAGGACTGACTCCTCCAACACACTCCTCACTGAGCTCTCCAAATCCACGCTTCACCGACCAGCTAATCCTCTCCACACACCAATCAATCTGCTACTCCCACCTCGCCAGGCAGCCTTCCCATGTTTCACTGATTCCTTTCACCCCGGTGAATCAACTCAACAACCTCCTCCCTTTTCTTCAAATCCCACCTCAGCCTTGCTGTGCTGTATCTGAGCAATCTCCCTCCACTCCCTCTGACTCAGGGCTGCTACTCATTTCCCACTCCACCATTACTTCACTCGAACTCGCTACACCCCTACCCAAAGGAAATCCTTCCCTCCACCAAAGGGTCAGAAGTGGGGATGTTTGCTGATGATTTCACAATGTTCAGCACCATTCGTAACTCCACAGATACTGAAGCAGTCCGTGTCGAAATGCAGCAAGACCTGGACAACATTCAGGCTTGGGCTGATAAGTGGCAAGTAACATTCACGCCACACAAGTGCCAGGCAATGACTATCTCCAACAAGAGAGAATCTAACCATCTCCCCTTGACATTTAACAGCATTACAATCACTGAATCCCCCACAATCAACACCCTGGGGGTTACCATTGACCAGAAATTTAACTGGACCAGTCACATAAATACTGTGGCTACAAGAGTAGGTCAGAGGCTAGGAATTCTGCACCTCATGACTCCCCAAAGCCTGTCCACCATCTACAAGGCACAAGTCAGGAGTGTGATGGAATACTCTCCACTTGCCTGGATGGGTGCAGCTCCAACAACACTCAAGAAGCTCAACATCATCCAGGACAAAGCAGCCTGCTTGATTGGCACCTCATCCACCACCTTCAACATTCACTCCCTCCACCACCCGCTCACAGTGGCAGCAGTGAGTAACAAATACTCTGCACTGTAGCAACTCACCAAGGCTCCTTTGACAGCACCTTCCAAACCCATGAACTCCACAGGATGGGAACACCACCACCTGCAAGTTCCCCTCCAAGCCACACATCATCCTGACTTGGAACTATACCTTCGTTCCTTCGCCGTCACTGGATCAAAATCCTGGAACTCCCTCCCTCACAGCACTGTGGGTGAACTTACACTCCAAGGACTGTAGTCCTTCAAGAAGGCAGCTCACCACCACCTTCTCAAGGCAATTGGGCATGGGCAATAAATGCTGACCTTGCCAGCAAGGCCCACATCCCATGAACAAATTATTAAAAAGCTCCTTTTATCTTGCCACATCCCTCCATGCTTTTGAAAGTCTTTTAAATAAAACCCTTCTCATTGCCCATGCCTTCAATGTTCTCCCTTCCACACCCCTCCCAGCACCTTCCAACTTCTGTATGTTGTCCATATCCTTCTTGTTAACGATTCTGGGTGCCTGATCGCACTGTTGGAACATCTACCCTACACTAGCTGTGTGAGGATGTAGAACGATTAAATGTTGTAAATGGGCAGAATGAAGTTTTACAAAATGGGCTAATTCTAATTAATGAGTTAACGCAAATCAATGGATTTTCTCTAATCATCTTGACCATAATCTGAACTGAACAAGGGGTGGGAATTGAATTTATATCAGTATCAGCTAATTGCCCATATCTTGTGTGATTTCTGATCAAATTTGCCTTATCAAAGGTAAATTTATTTGCAGTCTTCAATTAGGATGGCGCCATTTAATCACTATTTGCCTTTCGAGTGAGTGAGGGCCCCTCTGATGCTGTCTCCTGTTCTGTCTCTTGTAACTGAGTCTTAGTTGAACAGCCCCATTGTGCTTCAAATGCACAATTAACCCAGCCAACTGTTTACAAGTGTTCTGTGTTGATTAGATAAATAGTTTTAGGGTTATTTGATTGCTAATTGATTTACCCATTCAACCATCTTTCACCGCCACTCAATCTCAAATTGGGTTTACCTCCCTTAAGTGCGCAATGATACTGTGTTTGCTTTGTAGTCACTGAGCAAATGTGCTTTTGCAAAGATGTTGAGGGGCAGCAGTCCTGTTAAAATCTACCAACTCCTTTCCTTCAGGTCAGTGGTGCTGATGATCTGTACTTGCCTCCACCTCTCCTGTGGCCCTCAGCAGATGTCCTGCTCCCCCTGCCTCCTGGCTTATAACCACGGCCTGACCAGTTGGGACATGCCAACCAATTCAGCCCTGAAAATTCACCCTCTGACTGTCTTGCCTGGAGGGAGATGTGCCATATTGATAGGCCACTCCACTGTGTCCCCAGCCAATAATATTGCTCTTTGGCATCATGTGGCTCCAGCTTAGCAGTTAGGGTGGTCCAAAGTTAGGGCTTCCACTGTATTCAACAACAACTTGCATTTATATAGTGCCTTTAATGTAGTAAAACGTCCCAAGGCGTTTGATGGGAGCGTAATTGGACAAAGTTTGACATGCAATAGGAGCCACTCTGGGATTCACAGGTAACATCAGAAGATCTTCTTACAATCAGCCAAAATTATGATCCATGTGTCTTTTCTCACTATAAGAGATTGAGTACCTGAGAAAGTAATTGAATAAATGTCCTCCCTAGATTTCTCTTCAAAATCCCCAAATCTTTCAGCTTTCCTCATAATTGTGTGTCAGGCTTTGAATACTGCAGTTTGATTTTTTCAAAACTTTTACATCAAATACCACATACTTTGAATGAATTGATTCATATTCATTCTGTGATAAATGAAAAACAGTTATCAGTCTGTTCCCTGTTAGTGTCTCCAATCTATTTGGACTATAAGGATAAAAACAAAATTTTGATTTAAAAGAATTGTTTTGAAATCCTGGCAATGTGCACTTCCCCAAAACCTGCTTGGTTCAGTTGGATGTTTTCCCAGTCTCCTGGTCAACATGTATCCCTCAATCAATACCACTATTAAAACAGATTATCTGGTCATTATCACATTGCTGTTTGTGGGAGCTTGCTGTGTGCAAATTGGCTGTTGCTGCGTTCCCTATATTACAATTGAGACGACACTTCAAAGAAGAACTTCATTGGCTGTAAAGTGCTTTGGATCATAAAAAAGACATAGGATGGAATTTTGAGGCCCCCCCAGCGGGAAGGTGGCAGGGGGGGCGTAAAATGGAGCGGGGGGACTCGGGGGGCCCTTCCCGACCCACTCGCACCTCTGCTGTCACTTTACGCAGGGCGGCAGCAGCAAAAGACAGCCTGCCCACCACAGGCCAATCAAGGCCCTTAAGTGGCCAGTTAACGGCCACTTAAGGGCCTCCACCCACCTCCACGGGGATTTTACTCTTGGCTGGCGGGCATCTCAGGCCTGAAAAATGCTGCCTGCTAAAAGTAGGCGGCTTTCCGACACCCTGGGGGGGCCCCCTTGTTGTGCCCAACGGAGGACTGCCCCAATGCCCCAAGCACCCCCAATGCCCAACACAGCCCCCGTCCCTGCAATCGACCACCCTTGCCTCGCCAGGGCCTGATCGATTGCCCCCGGCAAGGCCCCAAAAACTTATCGGTTCTACGGGCTCCCTGACATCTTCCATCTTTGGCTGGGTTGCAGTCCCAGCAGTGGCCACCGCTCCTGGTGGCGCTGCTGGGACAGAGAGCTGCCAGCCCTCTGATTGTCCGGCAGCTCCATTAGGCGGGACTTCCTGCCTCAATGAGGTGGAAGTCCCACCTCAGACCGATTAAAGGCCTGGGGACCGCAAAATGGGGTCCGGATCCCCAGGCCAGGCGGTGGTGCGTTCGCCACTGACTTTTCAGTTGGTGGACAGCTCCCGTCCGCCGAGGGGAAAATTCCAGCCTTAGATTTCTATAGCGCTTTTCACAACCTCGGGACATCTCGGTTTAATGACTCATCGGAAAGACGGCACTCCCTCCGTGCTGCATTGGCAGCATCAGTTTATAAAATGTCTTCTGAACTGCTCCCTTTCTCTATTTCCACTCAGTAACCACGGACCCTATATGAGAATCTTCCTGCATTGATAGCGCCAGCTACATACTTGTTTAATCTACCATTCAAGCTAGTTCACAAATAAACAGCCCAACCAGAGGTTAGGGATGAAACTTCAGAGCTTTGGACCTAGGCAGCTGAAGTCACTGTCGTCAACGGTGAAGTGATGGAAGTTGATGGAAGTTAGGTTGCACAAGAGGAGAGAATTGGAGGAGCACAGACACCTCGGAAGGTAATGGGGCTGGATGAAGCTCCAGAGATAGGGAGGGGCCAAGGAATGGAGGGGTTTGAACACAAGGACGACAATTTTAAAAGCAAGGCATTGCTAGATCGGAAGCCAATGTAGGTCAATGTAGAGCACTGGGGGTGATGGGTGAATGAGACTTGGTGTGTGCTCAGTCAGACGGGAAGTGTGTCTACTCATGCAGTCCGTAATGGAATAAAGGAAAGGGTTAAGGTATGATTCAGGAGTAATCTTATCACCGAGTGTGTGAATGTATAAATTAATCCCATTGGAACATCACTTGAGTTGGCAGCTGTGGGACACAGGGCAGGATCACAGCAGGTGACAATGAGAAATGTGCAGCCCAGTCACCCTTTGAGTTTGGGGGTAGGGTGGGCAGGTGAGGGTTACACCTCCTCATCGCTCAGTGAAAGAATTTCTGTGTCCCACCCTGTTGGTAATTCTACACCTTGCCATTAAAAGGCAACAAACCTTCTGACGGAACGGTGTTGAAACACCCCTCGCACTAGGTCAGTGACCCAGCACAGCCCCCATCTCACCCAGTCCCTCAATTGCCTTTCAGTAACACCTTAATTCTGTCAGAATTCCATTAGGACATTTTCCTCCAACTGAGAACAACATCCAAATGTTGTTTTCTTTTTTGCAATGCAGTCAGAAATATGGCTTCATTAACCCCTTCCTGTCTCAGAGCCCCTATGAAGAAATAAAGACTTGCATTTATATAGCGCCTTTCATGACCCCAAAACATCTCAAGGTGCTTTACAGCAAATGAAGGATTTTTTAAAGTGTAGTCATTGTAGGAAATGCAGCAGCCAATTTGCACACAGCAAGCTCCCACAAACAGCAGTGATAATGACCAGATAATCTGCTTCTGTGATGTTGATTGGAGGATAAATATTGGCCCAGGAGACCGGGGAGAACTCCCCCATTCTTCTTCAAAATAGTGCCGTGAAATCTTTTACGTCCACTTGACAGAGCAGTTGGGGCTTCAGTTTAACATCTCCACAGAAAAATGGCATCTCCAACCGTGCAGTACTCACTCAGCGCTGCACTGGAGTGTTAGCCTAGATTTTTGGGCTCAAGTCTCTGGACTGGGACTTAAACCCACAAGATTCTGACAGAGGCAAGAACGCTACCCACTGAGAATAGCAATGGTGCTGTACTGCTGGAGTGCAGTACAGCTGTTCCTCCACTAGTTACACCCATAGTGAGGTTAGCTGATCTACAGTCAATCAACAGTATTTCAGATTCATGGAGGTCCCAGCATACAAACATGATTTTGGTTCAAAGCAGGAGTTTGATCCCAACAAATACAGGGGGTTGTTTAAAGTCATAGAGAGATACAGCACTGAAACAGGCCCTTCGGCCCACCAAGTCTGTGCCGACCAACAACCACCTATTTATACTAATCCTACATTAATCCCATATTCCCTACCACATCCCCACCATTCTCCTACCACCTAACTACACTGGGGGCAATTTACAGCAGCCAGTTTACCTATCAACCTGCAAGTCTTTGGCTGTGGGAGGAAACTGGAGCATCCAGCGGAAAACCACGCAGTCACAGAGAGAACTTGCAAACTCCGCACAGGCAGTACCCAGAACTGAACCCGGGTCACTGGAGCTGTGCGGCTGCAGTGATAACCACTGCACCACTGTGTCACATTAAGTCTCTGCATTAACAGCTGAGTCCAGCAGAGCTACTGGGATCAACTGTATTAAAAGCTACTCCACGTCTCGCTCCTCATTTACAATGATCCTTAAAACCAAACTCTTTGACCAAGCTTTTGGCCACCTGTCCTAATATCTCCTTACGTGACTCGGTGTCAAATCTTGTTTGATAACACTCCTGTGAAGCACCCTTGGACGTGTTACTATGTTAAAAAGGCACTATATAAATGCAAGTTGTTGTTTCACAGAGGTTTGATCGGGTGAGACTTTGCAATAATGCGGATCTGTGGGATTCCTGTCTTGAATCTCCTGTCCGTCCCTAGTAGCCCAGGAACAGCCCTGACCCTCCTGGAACTGGCAGCATTTCTGGAAATAATTGCCAATATCCGTCTCGAAGTGAGGGCACGTGCAGAACAAATACAAGAGCAGTTTGAATCTTCAAACCCAGAAAGTGAGCTGAAGAATTTCCCAAGTTTGGATTTCAATGTTTTTAAATCCCGTTCTGTGCTTAAGTTAGAAAATTTCAAGGAACGCAGGGGTATCATCCTTTAGCAGAGACCTTAAAGAGAAGTTTTGTTAGACTTGTGTGGAACCTTGGACCTTACTTGGAGCGTTGTGAACTGTTCTGCGTTCCATATTATATAAAGGATATAGAAGCACTGGAAAAGGTTTTAAAAAGATTTATTAGCATGATACTAGAACTGAGAGGTTATACATATGAGGAAAGATTGAACAGGTTGGGTCTCTTTTCTTTAGAAAAGAGAAGACTGAGAGGTGACCTGATAGAAGTCTATAAGGTTATGAAAGGGTTTGAGAGGATAGACGTAGAGAAGATGTGGCTGAGACCAGAACTAAGGGTCATAAATATACGATAGTCACTAATAAATCCGATTGGGAATTCAGGAGAAACCTCTTTACCCAGAGAGTGGGGAGAATTGTGGAACTCACTACCACAGGGAGTGGCTGGGGTGAATAGCAGAGATGCATTTAAGAAGAAGCTAGATAAACACATGAGGGAGAAAGGAATAGAAGGAGATGCTGATCAGGTGGGATGAAGTAGGGAGGGAGGGGGCTTGTGTGGAGTATAAATACCAACATGGACCCATTGGGCCGAATGGCCTGTTTCTATGCTGTAAATTCTGTCTAACATAATACTCCAGAGTTTGATATCAAAAGAAGATTTCAAGCTATCAAACTGGATACTGTTAGTTCACACAATACTAGCATTGGAGTTGCATTGAAAATAAACAGTGTCATTATAAAGTAAAAGCACATTTATTGAAGAACAGAAGTGGGAGTCTGTGTCCCACAGGACACCACCATGGTGGAACTGAAGAGGGGAGAGGAGAACTAGTGTTGGGGACACCCAGCTCAGCTTTTAAAATGCTGGAGGTTGTAAGAGGAAGTAAAACTGAGGAGCATTAGGAAGTTGCACAAACAACACAGTTGATACATTTGAAGCATTGCTTGAAGTTCAGAGACTTGTGATTCAGTTCAGAGATTAAGCAGTGTGAGACATGGGGTAGTTTTAACGCTAAAGTTGAATGGTGGGGGGGAGGGAGGGGTGCATATCGAGTCTGAGTGATCCATTGTCATCTTTCACACCCAGTGAGAACCATTACAATTGATCCGCATGGAGACACTGCTGCTAAGTGGGAGAGATGGGAATGTATTGAAGTTGGGAAGGTTTGGGATTGGGACAGTATGGGAAAGAATGAAATGGGAGGGAATAGAATGAAATGGGATGGAAGGTGGATGGGATGAGGTGAATGAGATGGGATGGGATAGAATGAGATTGGGATGAAATTGGGATGGGATGAGTGGTATGGAATGGGGAAGGAGATGAGGGGAGTGGGATGAGACAGGATGGAGTGCAATGAGTGGAAGGGATGAATGGAATGGGATGACTGGGAGGGGATGAATGGGATGAGATGAAAATAGATGAATAGGAGGGGTGGGATGCAATGAATGGGGTGGGGTGGGATAGGGATAGGGATAGGGATAGGGATAGGGATAGGGATGGATCCCTACTGTCCTAACATGGTTCTGTGCTGTTTAACTGTCATTTATTGAGGAGGTGTCTGCCTGCTAATGATACTGTATTAGTGTAACTTCAATTTGGCCCCACCCCCACATCCCCCCTACCCCGCTATCTAATTTATCCAGGTGGAGATTATGTTGCCAGAATCCATGACATACCCAGTCGTCTGGCTTGACCTCTACATATGGAAATCAATGACAGATGTTTCAAAGGGAGGTGGATTTTCCTCAATTATCTCTGAGTTCAAGCTCCACTTTTGCAGCTGAGTTCTACTGACTCACACTTTGCACTTTAGCTGATCCTATGTGGGTGGCTCAGTGTTGGGAAACCATCTCGATTCACTTGTGTAATTATGTCTGGAATCCCCATTCGGTTTTATCCAGACACTTTGTTCACCAAGGAAGCAAGCACCTTTGGAACCCAATGATGACGCACAAGGAACATTGGAATGTCTTGCTGCTTTCTGGATGATTCATCTGCCCATAATCCTCAGCTCATCCAAAACTCTGCTGCTCATATCCGAACTCGCAGTAACAGGCACTCAGATCAATTCTTAAAGCATCGCTGTGGATGGGATTGAAGCAGAGCTCCACACTCTCAACATCAGTGTTTACAAAGACATCAGTATAATCCCAACTCCCCTCCCAACCTGAAAGGGAAAACCAATGGCGAGTATGAACAACAACTACTTCCATTTATATAGCACCTTTAATGTAATAAAAGGTCCGAGGCTCCTCATGGGAGTGTTATCAAACAATATTTGGCACCAAGCCACATGAGGAGATATTAAGACGGGTGGCCAAAGACTTGGGCAATGAGATAGATTTTAAGGAGCATCTTATTGGAGGAGAGAGAGGTAGGGAGGCAGAGAGGTTTAGGGAGGGAATTCCAGAGCTCAAGGCCTACACAGCTGACGGCATAGCAGCCAATGGTGGAGCGATTAAAATATGGGATGCTCAAGTGGCCAGAACTGGAGGAGCGCAGAGATCTTGGAGGCTTTTAGGGATGCAAAAGATTACCGAGATATGCCGAGAGATTACCATAGAGGATATTTGAAAACAAGGATGATAATTTTTAAATCGAGGTGTTGCCGGACTGGGAGCCAATGTAAGTCAGTGAGAACATGGATGATGGATGAACAGGACTTGGGGCGAGTTCGGATATGAGCAGCAGAGTTTTGGATGCGCTGAAGTTTATGAAGGAGTTTGATGAAAGTGTGTGGCCTCAGTCTGCGATATCTTGGCATCAGGCAGCAGAGAAATCATTCCAAACCTGGAAATCTGATATAAAAATAGGGAAGTGTTCTGGGAGGTAACTATAGATTAAATTCAAATTTCCTGACAATGTAATTTTTTAAAGCACTAAAATCAAATGCCATTGTTTACCTTGTACAATTCAAACTGTTGGATAAATCAGATTTTCTTTTAATGCCTGAGAAATGCTAAGAACTGTTAGGAATAGATTGAGGAAATGAGTGATGAATTGAGGAAAAATCAGGCTGTATTTTCACTATCCACAAGGTGGCACTGTTAGCAAGCAAAGTGGGGCGGGGGAGAATTGCCCATCGTTTGGATGAAAAACTCACACTGAGGAGAAAATGGATCTCCTGCTGAGAGAGTGTTTACAGCACAGGAACAGGCCATTCGGCCCAACTGCTCCATGCCGGTGTTTATGCTCCACACGAGCCTCCTGCCACCCACTTCATCTCACCCCATCAGCATATCCTCCAATTCCTTTCTCCCTCATGTGTTTATCTAGCTGCCCCTTAAATGTATCCATCCTATTCGCCTCAACCACTCCCTGTGGTAGTGAGTTCTACATTCTACATGGGTAAAGACGTTTCTCTTGAATTCCCTTCTGGTTTAACCAGTGACTATCCTATAGTCATGGCCCCTAGTTCTGGTCAACACACAAATGGAAACATCTTCTCTACGTCTACCCCATCAAAACCTGTCAGAATCTTGAAGACCTCTATCAGGTCACCCCTCAGTCTTCTCTTTTCTAGAGAAAAGAGAAAGGAAAGGCATTGAGGATAGAAGTATTAAGAGGTACAAGTCCTTTGTCCAGAATCCAGTGAACACAGCAGTGTTTGTATACAGCCTGTTCATGGTTGATCACACTAGTGACCATTGCCAGGCCACCCCCGGACAGGCACCGAGTGAAGGGCAGGAACTTCCTATGAGAGAAGCACCTGACTTCCAAGGTTGTCAGGGCGTGAAAGTAGGAACACACAGCCACCACTCCCCACACCAGCTTAAAGCCAAGTAGATGTACCTGGCACAATGACATGCTGTCCTCGGCTCACTTTTGTTTTCTGATATAAAAGTAGGCTTGGCTTGAGAAATAACTTAAGTTTAACCAATGATTGAGTGTATTAGTAATTCTATTGCCAACAATACAATCTGGAATCAGCGAATGTTACAGTACAGGAGGAGACCATTCAGCCCATCATGCTTGTGCTAGCTCTTTGCACAGCTATCCAAATTGACCTATTCCTCTGCTCTTTCCCTCTAGCCATGCAAAGTTTTCCTCAAGTATTTATCCAATTCACCTTTTGATATAAAGTACCAGCGTAAAACCTAGGCACATGGGGTCAAGCAAGGGATAACTGTCGCCAGCTATCAATCTGAGGAGGACCCTCAAGTTTCCAAGAAAATTTCTCTTTCCTTTCATGTGTGCTGTGAAACTGAAGCCAGATCCCAACACTGTGTGCCTTGTTAAACTCAGCCTGTTTTCCTCCAACAAAATATTGGGAAGACCAAATCCATTGTCTTTGGTCCTCACCACAGACACTCCACTCCCTACCCACCGACTCCATCCCACTCCCTGGCAACTGTCTGCGGCTAACCCAAGCTGTTTGCAATTTTGGCAGTGTATTTAACTCCAAGTCACATAAAGACTCCAACCTCACATCTGCTCCATCACCAAGACTGCCTATTTCCACCTCTGTAGCGCTACCCTACTCCGCCCTACCTCAGCACATTTGCTGCTGAAACCCTCACCCATACCTTTGCTCACTGTTGATTCAACTGTTCCATAGCTCTCCTGGCCAGCCTCCCATCTTCCACTCCTATATAAACTTGAGCCTGTCCAAATCTCTGCTGTCCATACCCAAACTTGTACTAAGTCCCATTCACCCGTCACCCATGTGCTCACTGACCGACAGTGGCTCCCAGTCCACCAACGCCTCGACTTTAAACTTCTCTTCCTTATTTTCAAATCCCTCCATGGCCTCACCCCTCCTTATCTCTGTAACATCCCCTAGCCCCACGACCCTCCAAGATCTCTGCACTCCTCCAATTTTGGACTGTTGCACATCCTCAGTTTCCATCACTCCACCATTGGTGGACGTGCCTTCAGCTGTCTAGATCCTAAATGCTGGAATTCCCTCCCTAACCCTCTCTGCCTCACTCCCACTCCCCCTTTAAGGCATTCCTTAAAACCCACCTCTATTGCACCAGCTTTTGTTCACCTGTGCTAATATCTCTTTATGTGACTTGGTGTTAAATTCTGTCTGATAATTGCTCTTGTGAAATGCTTTGGAATGTTTCACTATGTTAAAGGTGCTATACAAATGCAAGTTAGTGTTGTTGGGGTACAAGCACTGACCTTGTGCTAAAGGAGTGTCCCCAGGAAAGTTGAGAGCAGTCACTGCCTGAATACAGCCTAAAAATGTCCCCAATTTTGTCAGACGACTCCATTCCTTGCCCCAGGGGTTAGATCTGAAATGGGCACATCTAGTTGTTTCAGTTTCTTGTTGTAACATGCTCTAACAGAGCCTTCGAGTGGAAGTGTTACCAGACCAGAAGTGTGAAATTGACCATTCCTTTCTGTTGAAGTCAACTGTCTTGCTCTCACTGCCAAGTTATTATCCAACCCAACAATTAACTGAAAGAGCTTGCAGGAGGAGTGTGGACATGTCCTGGTGCATGTCATTTCTCAGAGAAACACAACAGGCAAGAGAAAAGATTTTGCCGAGCTACAGAAATATGCAGAGTCTGAACGGACTGACAGTGTCAAGACCTCAACTATTAGAGGATTTCCCAGCTCACTAACGAGGGGCTGAGTAGGCTCCTCTGTTGGAGCACTGGGATCAATGCATAGTCCATTTGGAGCTAGGTCATACAGACCAAGGAGATCCCAATTTAATCCCCAGCCCACACTGACTTAACACAGTGGTTCTCAAACTTGCCTTTGTAGATCTACCAAAAATACTGACACACTCCTGGGGAAGCTGCTGAAAATACTGACATAGTTCTGGGGAATCCCTAAAACTGTTCACGTATTTCTGAGGGAACCTGATTACATATTGAAACAGTCCTGGAGGTGTGTCTTTCATTTTTCTTTGCTGACTGTAATCCCATAGATCCAGCTGAAAGCTGCATGTATGTGGGTATCAGGTCTGGGCTGCACACCAGGATGGTCAGCCAGCAACACTCAGAGCCATTGAGAAAAGCACTTGCTTGAAACACTATTGAATTTCAAACTCAGTGAAGACAGCAGAAAGCTCGGATGAGCTGAGAAATAAATGCAACAGTTGGATTAACAGTGAATGGGATGACGGGATTGCTTCCAAGTGGGACTCCCAGTTTGATAAAAGCTTCAAGGGTTTAGTGCCAATATCGTGCAAACGCGTAGAAGATAACGAAAGGAAGCAATTTCAAACGTTCAGGAGAGCAATTAGATCAAGGGGAGGAAACCTCGTCGGCCATCCCCCGCAAACAACCAGCATCATTAGACATAAGGAGTAGAAAGCATCAGACTTCCTCAGACACAGTAAGCACTTGATAAGCCAAGCTATTAGACTGAGCTGGGAAGATGAGTGCAAAGGCAAGCAAGTGGCTCCGTGATTAACAGCATCAAACCAATTATGCAGCCTAGAAACATAGAAACATAGAAAATAGGAGCAGGAGTAGACCATTTGGCCCTTCGGGTCTGCTCCGCCATTCAAAAAAGATCATGGCTGATTGTCTAATTCAGTACCCTGTTCCCGCTTTCTCCCCATATCCCTTGATCCCTTTGGCATTAAGAAATATATCTATCTCCTTCTTGAATATATTTAATGACATGGCCTCTGCTGCCTTCTACGGTAAAGATTTCCACAGGTTTACCGCTCTCTGAGTGAAGAAATTTCTCCTCATCTCGGTTCTAAATGGTATACCCCATATCCTGAGACTGTGACCCCTGGTTCTGGACTCCCCAGCCATCGGGAACATCCTCCCTGCCTGTCTAGTCCTGTTAGAATTCTATAGAGATCCCCTCTCATTCTTATAATCTCTAGTGAATATAGGCCTAGTCAACCCAATCTCTCTTCAAACGTCAATCCTGCCATCCCAGGAATCAGCCTAGTAAATCTTCTTTGCACTCCTTCCAAGGCAAGAACATCCTTCCTCAGGTAAGGAAACCAAAACTACACACAATACTCCAGATGTGGTCTTACCAAGGCTCTGTATAACTGCAGTAAGACATCCTTGCTCCTGTACTCAAATCCTCTTGCAAAGAAGGTCAACATACCATTCGCCTTCCTAATTGCTTGCTGCACCTGAATGCTTGCTTTCAGCGACTGGTGTACAAGGACACCCAGGTCTCGTTGCACCTCCCCCTTTCCCAATCTATCACCATTCAGATAATCTGCCTTTCTGTTTTTTCAACCGAAGTGGATAACCTCACATTTATCCACGTTATACTGCATCTGCCATGCATTTGCCCACTCACCCAACTTGCCCAAATCACATTGGAGCCTCTTTGCATCCTCCTCACAGCTCACTTTCCCCCCCAGCTTTGTGTCATCTGCAAACTTGGAAATGATGCATTTAGATCCCTTACCCAAGTCATTAATTTATATTGTGAATAGCTGGAGCCCAAGCACTGATCCCTGCAGTACCCCAATAGTCACTGCCTGCCACCCGGAAAAAGACGCATTTATTCCTACTCTCTGTTTCCTGTCTGTCAACCAATTCTCAATCCATGCCAGTATATTACCCCCAATCCCATGTGCTTTAATTTTGCACACTAACCTGTTATGTGGGACCTAATCGAAAGCCTTCTGAAAATCCAAATACACCACATCCACTGGTTCTCCCTTACCTATTCTACTAGTTACATCCTCAAAAAACTCGAGTAAATTTGTTAAGCATGACTTCTCTTTCGTAAACCCATGCTGACTTTGCCCAATCTTGTTTATCCTTTCTAGGTGTACTGCCATCACATCCTTTATAATAGACTCTAGCATTTTCCCCATTACTGATGTAAGGCTAACTGGTCTGTAATTCCCTGTTTTTTCTCTCCCTTTTTTAAATAGTGGAGTTACATCTGCCACCCTCCAATCTGTAGGAACTGCTCCAGAGTCTATAGAATTTTGGAAGATGACCACCAATGCATCCATTATTTCCATGGCCACTTCCTTTAGTCCTCTCGGATGTAGATTATCAGGCCGTGGGGATTTGTCAGCCTTTAACCCCATTAATTTCCCTAGCACTATTTTTTTACTAATACTGATTTCCTTCAGTTCCTCCCTCTCATTAGACCCTTGATTCCCTAATGGTGTACTGAGCACTGCACCAACAACAACTTATATTTAGATAGCATCTTTAATGTAATAAAATGCCCCAAGTAGCTTCTTCAAGGCAATATAAAGGAAAATTTGACACTGAGCCACATCAGACGATATCAGGGCATATAGTCAAAAGCTTGATCAAAGAGGTAGGTTTTAAAGAACGTATTAAAGGGGGATAGAGAGGTAGAGAGGTAGAGAAATAGAGAGGTAGAGAGGTTGAGGGAGGGAATTCCAGAGCTTAGAACCCAGGCAGCTGAGGGCACGGCCACCAATGGGGTTTGGAGAGGGAATCCGCAATTGGATCAAACTACTCTACACAAACATCAGTCGCACAGTCTCAATCAATGGGTGGGAATCAAAACGTTTCCTGATCCAATCTGGAGTCAGACAGGGCTGTCCTCTCTCTCCTGCCTTGTTTGTTTACTGTATCAAACTTTTTGCTAAGTCCATTAGGAAGGATGCGGGCATAAGAGAGGTGACAATCCCAGGCAGCGGAGGCACTCAGGTCAAAGCCTCCCTGTACATGGACGATGTCGCTGTCTTCTGCTTGGATCCGCTGTCCGTGCGCAGACTGATGAGCATCTGTGACCAGTTCGAACAGGCCTCGGGAGCCAAAATAAACCACGGCAAGAGTGAGGCTATGTTCTTTAGGAACTGGGCTGACCGATCCTTTGTTCCCTTCACTGTCAGGTCAGACTACATGAAGGTGCTGGGGATATGGTTTGGAAGGGCTAAGTTATGCGCCAAAACCTGGAAGGAGCGAGGAGCCAGGGTACACCCATAAACTGAGCATGTGGGAGCAGCGATCTCTCTCCATTGTGGCTAAGAACCTGGTCATCAGGTGTGAGGCGATGACCTTGTTGCTGTATATGGCGCAGGTCTGGCCCATACCCCACTCCTGCACCGTGGCGGTCACCCAAGCCATTTTCCGCCTTATCTGGAGATCCAAAATGGACTAGGTCTGGAGGGACACGATGTTCAAACCTCTGGATAAAGGCGGGAAAAATGTACCCAACGTCGCCCTCATCCTGATGACCACATTTGTGTACGGCTGCATCAAGCTATGCGTAGAGCCCCAGTATGCAAACACCAAGTGTCACTATGTGCTGAGGTTCTATCTGTCCCCAGTGTTGCGAAGGATGGGTCTGGTCACATTGCCACGGAATGCTCCATCCAGTTGGACCATGCCGTACCACCTATCCTTTGTGGAAATGTTTGTGCAGAAAAACACCTTTGACCACCAATCCATCAGGCAGTGGTCTGCACGGAATGTCCTCAAGGCCCTACAGGAAAAGGAGATGTTGGATCCTGTCGGATGGTTCCCCGAGCAGACAGCCAAAGTCTTTTGGCAGAATGCCTCATCACCAAAACTTTCAAACAAGCACCAAGACGTAGCTTGGCTGGTGATGAGAAAAGCCCTCCCCGTCAGATCCTTCCTGCATGCCCGGAGTCTCACCCCCTCCACATGTTGCCTTCGAGGTGGCTGTGGTGGGGAAGAGACAGTCGCTCACCTCCTTCTGGAATGTGTCTTTACAAAGCAGGTGTGGAAAGAGATGCAGTGGTTTTTGTCGAGGTTCATCCCGAGCAGCTCTGTAACACAGGAGTCTGTGCTCTACAGTCTGTTCCCAGGGGTGCACACTAAGATAAACATCAACTACTGCTGGAGGACCATCAATTCGGTGAAAGACGCTCTTTGGTCTGTCCAAAACTTGCTGGTCTTCCAGCACAAAGAATTGTCCACGACCAAGTGTTGCAGACTGGCACACTCCAAGGTCCAGGACTACGTGCTGAGGGATGCACTAAAGCTTGGGGCAGCCGCCGCAAAGGTTCAATAGGGAAAGACCACTGTGTAAGGTCCTCCCGCCACAGTGAACTGAGGGGCTGGATCCATGGGAAACCCCTCAGGCTGTATACACGAAATGCGGGTTTGCTGTAAAATGTACATGGCATGTAAAATGGAATGGAAGGGTTGTGAGGCAACTCACTCCTGTATGAAAGAAAACTGATTTCCTTTGCACTTTTTGGAATGTCAACTTGGTGCTGTTTTGAACTGTGTTGTAATGTATTTTTTTTTTACAGATTTTTATGAGTAAAGTATATTTTGGGAGGAAAAAAAGCCAATGGTGGAGCAATGAAAATCAAGGATTCACAAGAGGCCACAATTAGAGGACCGCAGATATCTCAGAGGGCTGTGGGTCTGGAGGAGATTACAGAGATAGGGAGGGGTAAGGCCACGGTGGAAGGATTTAACAATGAGGATAAGAATTTTAAAATCAAAGTGTTGCTTAACTGGGAGCCAGCACAGGTCAGTGAGAATGGGGATGATACGTGAACGGGACTTGGTGCGATTAAAGACAGCGGCAGCAGAATTTTGGATGAGCTAAAGCTTACGGAGGGTAGAATGTGGGAGGCCAGCCAGGAGTGTGTTGGAATAGTGTAGTCCAGAGGTAACAAAGGTGTGGATGAGCGTCTATTGAAGGTTCTTTCAAACGGGGTGTTAAACCGAGGCCCCCTCTGCTTTCTCAGATGAATGTAAAAGATCCCACAGCCATTATTTCGAAGAAGAGCAGGGGAGTTCTCCCTGGTTTCCTGGTCAATTTTATCCCTCAAGCAATATCACTAAAGCAGACGACCTGGTCGTTATCACAATGCGGTTTGTGGGAGCTTGCTGTGAGCAAATTGCTGCTGTGTTTGCCTAAATTAACAATGACTACACTTCATCAGCCTCAAGAAAACGAACATCATGGGGCAGGATGTCAGAAATGCTCCATCCATCAATATTGGCGACCACGCTCTGGAAGTGGTTCAAGAGTTCACCTACCTAGGCTCAACTATCACCAGTAACCTGTCTCTAGATGCAGAAATCAACAAGCGCATGGGTAAGGCTTCCACTGCTATGTCCAGACTGGCCAAGAGAGTGTGGGAAAATGGCGCACTGACACGGAACACAAAAGTCCAAGTGTATCAGGCCTGTGTCCTCAGTACCTTGCTCTATGGCAGCGAGGCCTGGACAACATATGTCAGCCAAGAGCGACGTCTCAATTCATTCCATCTTCGCTGCCTCCGGAGAATACTTGACATCAGGTGGCAGGACCGTATCTCCAACACAGAAGTCCTCAAGGCGGCCAACATCCCCAGCTTGTACACCCTACTGAGTCAGCAGCGCTTGAGATGGCTTGGCCATGTGAGCTGCATGGAAGATGGCAGGATCCCCAAAGACACATTGTACAGCGAGCTCGCCACTGGCATCAGACCCACCGGCCGTCCATGTCTCCGCTTTAAAGACGTCTGCAAACGCGACATGAAATCCTGTGACATTGATCACAAGGTGTGGGAGTCAGTTACCAGCGTTCGCCAGAGCTGGCGGACAGCCATAAAGGCGGGGCTAAAGTGTGGCGAGTCGAAGAGACTTAGCAGTTGGCAGGAAAAAAGACAGAGGCGCAAGGGGAGAGCCAACTGTGCAACAGCCCCGACAAACAAATTTCTCTGCAGCACCTGTGGAAGAGTCTGTCACTCCAGAATTGGCCTTTATAGCCACTCCAGGCGCTGCTTCACAAACCACTGACCACCTCCAGGCGCGTATCCATTGTCTCTCGAGATAAGGAGGCCCAAAAGAAAGAAAACACTTCAAAAAGTTTTTGATTGGATGTAAACGCTTTGGGATGTTCTGAGGTGTTGTGTCTTTCTTCCTTATTGGGCTTTTGCACGAAAATTTACATCTGGGCCAGGCAGCCTCATCAGGGAATACACCTCCAGATAGACACAGTGTCAGCCTGGATTGTGCACTCAGATCTCTGGAATGGGGCTTAAACCCACAACTTTCTGACTCAGAGTTGAGAATGCAAGCCACTGAGCCACAGCTAATACCAATGCGGGAAATGCAAAATTTCCAGTGATACGAAAAATGTCCTGAGCTTACAAGAATAAGGACACAGGTAATGGGTGGGTTGGAGTTTAATTTATCTCCAAGTATCTATACCCATTCAACTCAGACAACATTCTCGTGATCCAACTTTATTATCTTACAACAGATGGACCATGACTGAGATACATTCTCCAACTTGCTTTCTTACAGATAGAAACAGATTTTATTCTGTCCTCTGCCTATTTAATTATCTGAGGGAGTTTTCATTCCAAATTGTCAGTAGAAGAATTCTTAACACTTCAGCAAAAAAAAAAAGTATTTGGTGTAAAATGTCCACTTTGGCCAAATTGTAAAGTTCAGAGTTATTATATAAAAGGACAGTTGTGTTTTTTTTAATGCCTGTCTGGGGGCTTACACCAAACTGTTGGATGACAAATGTGGCAGAGAATCAGTTGGTTGTGGGACGCACACTGCTGTTGTTTGGCCTGCGTGTGTTTTTTTTAGATTCTACATAATAAAAGTTCTGTTTGTATCTGCATTGTCTGAAGGTCAGAGCACACTGAATAAGGAGTGATGTGCTGCCTATGTAGGTGTGAAACTGCTGGAGGAGTTTTTCTAGTGCTCCTGGTACACTGTCCAAATGCTGAGAAAAGCATATTGTTAGTTTTCACAAACAAAAAAAAACAAAATACACACCAGACAGCTCACAACGGACAGTAGCTTGGGTGAGCCAGCTCTGAGATAATGACCCCCTTCCGTGCCAGTTGGACTGGCAAGGGAACATTTTTCTATTCCGCTGAAATCAATGTTAAATTGAATGCTCAGCAACTACATTAATGGTGTACTCAGAGTGTCAAATATGGGCGCGAGTCCCTGTGTAAAATGGTGTTTGCACTCGGTGGGGGGGTGAGGGGGGGGATGGCGGGGGGTGGTTTCCCCTGAAGAATGCATCTCACCAGCCTCAGCCAGAACATCCAATTAATTGCTTTTTTTTCAATTGGGAATGAATGGGAGGGTTAGAGGCGGAAAGACTTTCATTTGTGTAGCGCCTTTCACAACCTCAGGACATCCCAAAGCGCTTTACAGCCAGTCAAATACGTCTTTGAAGTGTAGTCACTGTTGTAATGTTGGAAAAGTGGGAGCCAATTTGCACACAGCAAGATCCCACAAGCAGCAATGTGATAATAAACAGGTAATCTGTTTTACAGATTGAGGCATAAATATTGGCCCAGGACATAAGAACACAAGAAATAGGAGCAGGAGTAGACCATATGGCCCATCGAGCTTGCTCTGCTATTCAACATGATCGTAGCTGATCTTGGGCTTCAACTCCACTTTCCCGCCCACAAGCCATATCCCTTGATTCCCTGACACCCCAAAATCTGTCTATCCCAGCCTTAAATGTATTCAATGAAGGAGCATCCACAACCCTCTGGGGTAGAGTATTCCAAAGATTCACAACCCTTTGAGTGTAGTAATTTCTCCTCATCTCAGTTCTAAATGATCGGCCCCTTATACTGAGACTGTGTCCCCGTGTTATACATTCCCCGATCAGCGGAAACATTCTCTCAGTGTTTACCCTGCCAAGGCCCTTTAGAATCTTGTATGTTTCAATGAGAATGCGTCTCATTCTTCTAAACTTCTTCTAAACTTAATTTACTCAGCCTCCTATCATAGGACAACCCCCTTATCCCAGGGACCATTTTAGTGAATCTGCTGTACCGCCTCCAATACAAGTATATCCTTCCTTAAATATGGACAGCAAAACTGCACACAGTACTCCAGATGTGGTCTCACCAAAACCCTGTACAATTGCAGCAAGATTTCTTTATTCCTGTACTCTGGGGAGAACTCTAGGGACACTGGGGAGAACTCCCCGGTCGTCTTCAAAATAATGCCATTGGACCTTTTGTCTCCACCTGAGAGGGCAGACAAGGCCTCAGTTTAACGCCTCATCCAAAAGATGGCACCTCCAACAGTGCAGCACTCCCTCAGTCCCACACTGGAATGTCAGCCTGGATTTTGTGCTTAAGTTCCTGAAGTAGGATTTGAACCCACAGCCCTATCGGTCAGAGTTCAGAGTGATACCCACTGAGACACTTCTGCATTTCTAGAGCAGATGAGATACAAGGTACCCATGGGGATGTCTCACAACTGACTATCCTGTTGTTTTTAGCCAAGAAGGTGAGAAACATGTAGATAACAAACCGGAAAGGAGAGAAAGAAGATGTTGCTCATAGTTCTGGCAAAAACTAGGTCAAGCTGACAAGACTTTATTGCCTGACAGCTTTTGAACAAGGTGTTGACTCCACACTTCCACTGTCACACGTCCAGATCTGATACAACCTGCCAAACCAGGTAATCTGTGTTCTGATTTCTTAGCCTGATGGGGGCCTACAGACGTGTGCGAAAGATAAACCAAACTTTTTCAACTGCTTTCTTCCCTCCCCACCCGATGAATAGAACTATCAGCTAGTGGGCTTCAAAGGCAGTCTAACTGGGAAGATCCCAGGTTCAGTTTCTCGCAGAATTAACTGCCCCAGCTGGGGTAATAGCAGAGGTGGTTCAGTAGGTGTCAGTACCTCTGAGTTTGGGAGATGAGGACTGCAAGTGGGGAAGAGAAAACTCAGCAGGTTTCCTGCCCCAATCGCTGCCCAATAACTGCTCCACCCCCACTCCGCTCCAAAAGGGTATATCAGGTGAGGACTGAATGGGCTTGGCAGTGATGCCCCAGCAGTTGGATAGCTTGCCAAGATTCACTGCTTGCGTTTTCATTGAATTCACTTCAAAGCTAGGCTGGCCTTTCTAGCAGCTCATGCACAGAGTCCAAGGAGTACTGGGGAAACTGAGAGGTCTACAGCACAGATTGTAGAATTGTACAGCACAGAAGGAGGCCATTCAACCCATCAAGTCTGCATCAGCTCCTTGGAAGAGCAATCCCTTAGTCCCACTCCCCATATCCCTGCAACTTTTTCTCCTTCAAATATTTTTTCCACTTCCCTTTTGAAAGCTACTATTGAATCTATATCCACCTGCCTCTAAGGCAGCACATTCCAAATCCTAACCAATCCTGGCATAGAATAGTTTTTCCTCATGTCGCCTCTGGTTCTTTTGCCAAACAGTTTAAATCCGTTCCCTCTGGTTAATGATCCTTCAGCCATTGGAAACAGTTTCTCTTTATTTACTCTATCTAAACCCTTCATGGTTTTCAACACCTCGATCAAATCTCCTCTGCTCTAAGTAGAGCAATGATGTTTCCACTTGCAGGCGAACCAGATCTAGGGGCTGTAAATATAAGACAGTCACTAATAAATCCAATAGGGAATTCAGGAGAAACTTCTTCACCCAGTGAGTGGTGAGAATGTGGAACTCGCTACCACAGGGAGTGGTTGAGGTGAATAGCATAGATCCATTTAAGAGGCAGCTAGATAAACACGTGAGGGAGTAATGAATAGAAGGATATATTGGTATGGTTAAATGAAGAGGGGGTGGGAGGAGGCTCGTGTGGTGCATAAACACTGGCATGGAGCAGATGGGCCAAATGGCCTGTTTCTGTGCTGACAATACTCTGTAATACTTGGTAAACTGTAACTCTCATTGTGCAATCCTCCCAGTACGAGTATGATGAAACAGAGATAGAGTTGCAGGTGCCAGGAACAGGAAGTAAAGATTAAACATTATACTTACTACCTTTGTATCACTGACGCAAGACATTAAAAGGCTCATTGTGCTTAGAAAGTAAATAATGAGCTCTTATTTTCAACAAAGGTCTCTTTATTGGGCATTTTTTTAATGGTTGTGGAAGAGGTAGAGACAGCAAAATGTGCAAACTGTTCTATCCAGTAAACAAATCCCCAAGGATTACCCACAGCAATGTCTATAGTGACATTATAAATATGTTTTAACTCTCTTTAGCATTTACAGCTAGGCAGTAATTACATTTGGGGGCCTAAATTTAGGGTGCGGATTCAGACGTGTGACGGAGGGGGGAGGATCTTGACGTATTACATCTTAGAGGGGAGGAGCAGGGGACGGAGAAAGTTATTCATTGGCTGTGAAGCTCTCTGCGTTGTCCTAAATGACAAAATATAAATGTAAGCTCTTTCTTCTTTATCTATAACACAGCCATTGACTAGTTTAACCTTGATTAAATCCAGCGCCATTCAACCCCTCAGTCTGTTTAATAATCATGCCTTTATGTATATAACACAAAAGTCCGAGTGTATCAAGCCTGTGTCCTCAGTACCTTGCTCTACGGCAGCGAGGCCTGGACAACGTATGTCAGCCTAGAGCAACGTCTCAATTCATTCCATCTTCGCTGCCTCCGGAGAATCCTTGGCATCAGGTGGCAGGACCGTATCTCCAACACAGAAGTACTCGAGGCGGTCAACATCCCCAGCTTATACACCCTACTGAGCCAGCAGCGCTTGAGATGGCTTGGCCATGTGAGCTGCATGGAAGATGGCAGGATTCCCAAGGACACATTGTACAGCGAGCTCACCACTGGTATCTGACCCACCGGCCGTCCATGTCTCCGCTTTAAAGACGTCTGCAAATGCAACATGAAGTCCTGTGACATTGATCACAAGTCGTGGGAGTCAGTTGCCAGTGATCGCCAGAGCTGGCGGGCAGCCATAAAGGCGGGGCTAAAGTGTGGCGAGTCGAAGAGACTTAGCAGTTGGCAGGAAAAAAGACAGAAGCGCAAGGGGAGAGCCAACTGTGTAACAGCCCCGACAACCAATTTTATCTGCAGCGCCTGTGGAAGAGTCTGTCATTCTAGAATTGGCCTTTATAGCCACTCCAGGCGCTGCTTCACAAACCACTGACCACCTCCAGCTGCTTACCCATTGTGTCTCGAGACAAGGAGGCCAAAGAAGGTATAAAATCTAGAAGGATCTGTTCTGAGTTGCTGTTCTAAATGTTAATTTAGACGAGTGTACAAAAAGCAAAGAAGAGCCCATCTGATCAATCAAAGCCTGCCCCCGCTCCCAACATGGCACAGCCCACATACACCAGCAAACACCACACCCCCTTCCCGGTCACACACTCTCTGAGAGAGGCCTAGAAGAAAAAAATAAACAGAAAAGAGGCACAAATCTGACCTCAAGGTCTCTGGAGGCAAGAGGAGGAATCTGGTTCGCTCCTGACCGATGCCCACGTGACATCTGCTGGAAAGTGGATTTGGCCATCGGGTGAGGGTCAGTCTCGGCCTACATCACCTCGCGCAGCTGAAGCCTGTGGACAGTGTCTATCTCGGCTTTCACAGGAAGAGTGTCCACTTGAAGTGGTAGAGATTTGGAATTAAACTCAAGTGCTTTGAAGTAGGTGGGAGGGGAGGGAGAAGGTGATGGGGTTTGGGAGTTAATGCTTCCTCTGAGATTTGGGTCTTGATGATTAGATGCTTCTGAAATTATCAAGAGGTGTCAGTATTGAGCCACTGTAAGGTTCTAAGAATGGAAACTCGGGCGGGGTGTGGGTGGGGTGGGGGGTAGCAGTGGTGGGGGGGGGGGGGCATGGGGGGGTTGTACCAGAAGGGGTAATATGTTGCTTGTACTCTATCATATCATTTCCTAGCACGACTCGTTGAGAACAATAATCTCCAGTGACCTGTGTTGTGCTAACAAAAATGAAATGGATCTTGTATTTACCGTCTTCTTTGGACAAATGTACCACCACAAAGGTTTTGGTGATTGGAAGTCGTTAGGACATTGACATTTTCAATCTTACAAAAGAGTACAGTATTAAGAGCGAAGCTATACTAATTTCTTTGTGGATTCCTGCACAGGGCAAAACAAGCTTTTAGTGCTGGAATATGTCACTGCTATCTTTTCTTATCTCAAGTGTTTTAACGGTTGTTTTAATGACTCCATCGCCAAATATGAAATTAAAATGAGAAAGAACTCTCGGGTAAAGGCACTGGGCTCAGCTTGCTCTGTGTGTGTGTGTGAGAATTCTTCCATTGTTGCAATGCCCTTGACACAGCCCTTGGTGTGGCCCCAGCAACACAAAAACCATTGTAAAGACCAAGAGATAAGTGGCATAGACACGTTAAAGAGCGCATTGTTTGCAAGGCACTCCATGTGATTTACTGTTTGCGTATGATAGCGGATTTGTATGCGCCTGTGTCCGCTTTTCTGTTTGTCCAGGTTCAAGCCTAAGCCTTTCATACAGTCAGTTCTGCAGTAAGAATTTCCAAACTGCAAACTGGGGTATAAAGCCGTGGAGTTCAAATAAAACGGCTGTTATATTACACAGGATGGATGGAAGAATGGGGAAAGGGGCAGGGCAACTACATAGACCCTGGAAAATCAGGACCAAACCCAGCATCAAGCCAAGGGAGCCACTTCAGGAGTAAAATAAGAGTGGAGAGTTGGTTTCCGCCTTGATTTTACAATCTAACAGTGATGCTGAGCCAATCAACACCCAACTGAGAAATAAAAGGGGAGGGCAGGTGGGAGTGGCACATTGAACTACCTCCCCTCCACAGGGCCAGTGAGAACAAGGCAACATCAAACCATCTCAAAATTCAAGTGTAGGTAGACAAATGAATAGAAGAAGAAAGACCTGAATTTCTATAGCACCGTTCGCAGCCTTAGGAAGTCCCAAAGCACTTTACACTCAATTATGTACTTTTGAAGTGTAATCATAACGTAGGAAACGCAGCAATCAATTTGCACCCAGCAAGATCCCACAGATAGCAATGAGATCAAAGACCAGATGATCTGTGTTTTATTTAAAGGTGTTGGTTGAGGGATAAATATTGGCCAGGACACCAGGGTAAACTCCCCTGCTCTTCTACAAAATAGTACCAGGGGATCTTTAAATGCCCACCAAAGAGGGCAGCCGGGGGACTTGGTTTAACGCCTCATCCGAAAGACGGCACTTCTGACAGTGCAGCACTCCCTCAAGACAGCTACCAACTGAGCCACAACTGACACCAACACTTTGAACAGATAACAATAATGTATTCCAATGAACTTTTAGGTAAACTTACTGTAATTGCACCTTCTGCCTTTATAATTAAAATAAAAATTGGGTAAGATGTAAAATGGGCAGCAATCCACTAACCAAGTGATGAAAGCAAAAATTCACCCAACAGTGAGACCCACATAATACTCTTCTTTATATATAAAAAAAACATGTAAGGGGATAGCACAAGGATAAACAGCTCAAGGCTGTGGAGGGTATTCTTTACAATCTAGCTCAGCAAGCACTGACTGGCAAAACTGTCTCAATGTTATTGTAAGATAGTATCTCAATGTTCTGGCCAGTAGGTGTTTAACCTTGGAATCTTTCGTCAATCTTGACTACATAAGGAAACACTAATTACCAATACACACAGGTATTGTGTGGTACGTGGAATGTGACTGCAGTATAAGGTGCATTTGTTACATGGATCAGTAAGTCTCCGCTTGGCACTTGCAAAGATCAAAGAGAATTCAGGTAACCCACACAACTCATGTGTGTCCAGAGGAACATAGGAACAGCAGGAGGCCATTCAACCCCTTGAGACTGTTCTGCCATTCAATTAGATTATGGCTGATCTGTACCTTAACTGCATGTACCCACCTCGATTCTGCATCCCTTCATACTCTTACCTAACAAAAATCTATCGATCTCTTTTTTGAAATTTTCAGTTGACTTTCCAGCCTCCAACAGCTCTCTGGAGAATATGATCAGGACCTATTTGTCAAACAACAACAACAATGTCCACCCATCACCCCTGTGCTTGCTGACCGACATTGGCTCCCGGTTAAGCAAAGCCTTCATTTTAAAATTCTCATCCTTGTTTTCAAATCCCTCCATGGCCTCACCCCTCCCTATCTCTGTAACCTCCTCCAGCCCCACATCCCCCCAAGATATCTGTGCTCCTCTAATTCCAGCCTCTTAGACGTCCCCAATTTTAATCTCTACACCATTGGAGGCCATGCCTTCATCTGTAAAGGTCCTAATCTCTGGAATTCCCTCCCTAAACCTCGCCTCCTCTCCACCTCTCTATCTACCTTTAAGGTGTTCCTGAAAACCCACATCTTTGACCAAGCTTTTGGTCACCTGCCCTAATATCACCGTATGTGGCTCGATGTCAAATTTTATTTGATGGCGCTCCAGTGAAAGCGCCTGGCAACATTTTATTATGTTAAACGCTATATAAGTATGTTATTATTATGTCAAAAATTGCAATACATTTAGTGAAGGAACTCTGATCGTTTTGGGCTCCCTGTCCATCGGATTTTCACTGAGTAAGGGAGGCTTGTCCATGCTGGTTTGTGCTGTGAAAGATATCTGATTAAAGAAGGTTGTCTGGGCTCTTTGCTATGTTTGCTGCTCTAGTATGGGCTGACTTTCTGCCTTTATCACATCAGGTCTTCAATACAGTTGATCAACTCCTGAAACAACTCCAACTCTAGAATGCGCAATGTGGGAAAAGTCCCTAAACTGGGACTAATGAAAGAAAAAAAAGCATTCCTGAGTTTCTCTCACCAGTGAATGAATTAATATTCTTCAGCTATATCTACAGAATGTCCCCTCCAGCATTTTCTCTTCACATCACTGCGAAAATCAAAGTTTGACCAAATTCCATCCATCAGCTTTGAAATGATTTATGGAAACACAGATATTGCAACTCAAATGTTATAGTCAACGTTGAGGACCTCATTGAGCAACAGATGGATCCCGTGCTTTGACAGTCCTGTTCTTGCCAGCCTTGGGGTGAAGACCTGTGACAGAAATTCATAGCGTGTAAATATAGATTTCCGTAGGAACAGGAGGAGGACATTCAGCCCCTTGAGCCTGTTCTATCATTCAGTTATATCATGACTGATCTGTTATCTCCATTTACCTGCCTTGACTCCATATCCCTTGATATTCTTACTCAACAAAAATCTGCCCCTCTCCAGGCAGGACTTTTAGCCCTCGATGGGGGGCAAGCACAGAGGCAAGCAGGCATGACAATTGGCACCGGCAGGCGGCGTGCCAGTTTGCCAGCTCCGTCACAACCTGGGCCATTTTTCTGGAGGCGGGATGGGTAAGGGAGGGTGGGCACCAGGACTACCCACCTGCAAACAGCGGCTAATCACTTTATGGTAGTTAAAGGCAAATTAAGACCTATTGTCAGAAGCCGAGTGGAATTTATAGGGGTGGGCCAGCACTTCAGGCAAGCTTTGAGGCCATCCTTGCCTGCCTCGCCTCAGCTGAGAGCCACAGGCCACTCTGTGGAGGGGCCCTCCCTCCACAATGGTAGCCTGGCTGCTGAGGGGATTTTCTAATTTAAAAGTTAAAAAAGTTGGAGAGAAGGCACCTCTATCCTGAGGCGGCCTCTCCCTCTCTCTCTTACCTGGAAAGGCAGGCCTCATATTGGCCCTTCAGCTTCAAGAGCCCGCCTGCCATCCTTAATTGGACGACAGGCCCACTCTCTAGCCACTAATTGGCCAATTCAAGGAAAGTCACTACCAGGTGACTGTTACCCCACACAGTGCGGGGCTCTGATCTCCATCGACTCCAACATCGGGGTCCTGAAACTCACGGGGAAAGTTTTGCCATCAGTCTCGAATGTTTCAATTATCCCTACATCCTCATCCTTTTGGGGGAGGGAGTTGCAGATTTCCATTACCCCATGTGTGAGAAACTGCTTCCTGATTTAATTCCTGAACGGCTTAGATCTAATTTTATGATGATATCCATTAGTTCTTGATTCCTCCACCACAGCAAGTAGTTTCTCTGTATCAACCCTATTGAATCCTTTAAACATTGCAAACACCTTGATCAGATCACCCCTCAATCTTCCATACGTAAGAGAATACAAGTCAGGTTGATGCAACCTGACCTCAGAATTTAACCCTTTGGTGTCATTCTAGTGAACCTGAGCTGCGTCCTCTCCAAAGCCAATACTCCAGATACACTCTATACCAGTGAAACATAACTTCAGTGCTTTGTGTATTCCATATCATATTCATGGAGATAAATCCTGCTTTGCCTCCTCCCCTTGTCAGTATGCTACATATTAGCGCACCAATATTTTTTCTTCATCAATTGCATAGAATGTTCTTTGGCCTCCTTGTCTCGAGAGACAATGGGTAAGCGCCTGGAGGTGGTCAGTGGTTTGTGAAGCAGCGCCTGGAGTGGCTATAAAGGGCAATTCTAGAGTGACAGACTCTTCCACAGGTGCTGCAGGGCTGTTACACAGTTGGCTTTCCCCTTGCGCTTCTGTCTTTTTTCCTCCCAACTGCTAAGTCTCTTCGCACAGAAACTGGCCATTCGGCCCAACTGATCTATGCTAGTGTTTATGCTCCACACGAGCCTCCTCCCACCCCTTTTCAACTCGCCCTATCAGTATACCCGTCTATTCCTCTCTCTTTCATGTGTTGATCCAGCTTCTCCTTAAATGTATCTATGCTATTCGCCTTAACTACTCGCTGTAGTAGTGAGTTCCACTTTCTGGGTAAACAAGCTACTCTTGAATTCTTGAAAGTGTGTATATGTGCCTGTGTGTCTGTGTATGGCCTTGTCGTTCTGTATGTGTGTTTGTCTGTCTGTCTGTGTATGTGTGTGTCTGTGTACTTATATCTGTGTGTGAGTGTGTGCCTGTGTGCGTGTGAATGGGTGTGTGTGTGTGCATGTGTGTGTGACTGTGTCGGTCTGTGTGTATGCCTATTTGTGTGTGTATCTCTATATGTGTGTGATTGACTGTGTGCATATCTGAGTGTGTGTGAGCGTCTGTGGGTGTGTGATTGTGTGCGTATATCTGTATGTGAGTGTGTGTGTGCAAGTGTGTGAATGTGTCTATCTTTATGTGTATGTGTGTGTGTGAGCCTGTGTGTATCTCTATGTGATGGGATTGTGAGTGCGTGTCTGTGTGTGTATGTCTGTGTGTGAGGGTACATATGTGTAGGTGAATGTAAACCCTTAAAAATTCAGTAAGATTGATAAGACAATGCAATTATGGAGGAGTGAACTTTATTCACATTTTTGAACCCAATTCTATACACACAGAAGTGGCCGAGCTGTACGTGTTTCTGCGTGGGCTGCTGCTTCATTTGTAATGAGGACATTGAGGAGCCAATGTGAATTAATAAGTACAAACAAGTGGAGGAGGGAACGACTGGGTTGTACAGTGAGTTAACACACTGTTCTTTCACCTCAGGTTAGGTTAGATTTTAGGCTATGCAGTCTATTACGGAATGTACTGTTGTACTGAAGGTACTTCACAGAGTTGCATCATTAGAGGATTTGGGTTTGACAGTTCCCATCCTTGCTGAAATGGACATTGAGAGGAAAGGGGTGACGTAGGGTGTCCGTTTATGAGGTGTGGATTAAAGGAGTAAGAATCTTAAATTGAGTGTATCAAGGCCAAAACTGCTACCAATGCAGCTGAAATCAACTTAAGAAATAAAATTGTATTTATATAGCACCTTTTCAACCTTGTGATGTCCCAAGGCGCTTTACACCCAATGAAGTTCTTTTGAAGTATAGTGACTGTTGCAATTTAGGAAACGCAGCAGCCAATTTGCACACAGCAAGCTCCCACAAACAGCAATGTGATAATGACCAGATAACCTTAGTGATGTTGGTTGAGGGATGAATATTGGCCAGAACCCCACTGTGCCTCTTCGAAATAGTAGCCATTAAATTTTTAACATCCACCTGAGCAGGAAGTGGGGAGTGCCTCAGCATAGCATCTGAAAGACAGCACCTCCCAACAATGCAGCATACCCTCGGTCCAGCACCGGGAGCATCAGCCTGGATTTTGTGCTCAAATCTCAAGAAGAGGATTTGAATCCACAAGCTTCTGACTCAGAGTTGAGAGTGCTGCCCACTGAGCCACAGCTGACAAGATCAACATAGATGAAAGATGGGAACATTCCAGGTCAGTATGACTCAGTTCAGCACAGCATTAACCCATAAGATCATCTACATGCAGAATTGTAATGTCATAACTGCAGTAACAAACCCATTGCCTTTCAACAAGATGAGGTGTTCAAAATTATGAGGGCCTTTGATCGAGTAAATAAGGAGAAACTGTTTCCACTGGCAGGAAGGTCGGTGAGCAGAAGACACAGATTTAAGATAGTTGGCAAAAGAACCCAGAGGGGTAGATGAGGAGAATGTTTTTTACACAGTCAGTTGTTGTGATCTGGAATGCGCTGTTTAAAAGGGCAGTGGAAGCAGATTCAATAGTGACTTTCAAAAGTGAATTCGATAAATACATGAAAAAAAGAAAAACATTTATAGGGCTATGGGGAAAGAGAAGCTGGTGTGGAACTAATTGGATAGCTCTTTCAACAGGCAGGCAGAGGTACTATGGGCCGAATGGCCTCCTTCTGTGCTAAATGATTCCATAAGAAAAATTAAGGGTTAAAATAACTCAAACCGCAAGTTTCAACTGTGTGTTGAGGAAAGTCTGCGGGACCTGCATCAGAAACTGATCCTTTCTTTCCCAGTGCACAGCTCATGTTTGAACTCACCTTTAATGAAAATAAAACTCTGCCCAAGGGCTATTACGAGTTGTCATGTTCCATCACGCAGGTATTGAAGATTAATTAAAGAGGCAAAGGGAAGCTATGGAGACTATAGCGCAATAGCGCAATTTGCTTCTTAGCCAATGAATTGTAAATAATCATATCATTACGCTGCCCCTGTTAATTGTTTCGGATAGCCTTTTAATCCTAATTCAATTTTACTAATCGAGATCCCGAACAAAAATATACTAAAAGTGCAACCCCTCCATATTTTATTTCTCACTGGGTGTGAGCTGTGACTCAGTTGGTAGCACTAAGCCCCACTCCAGAGACTTGAGCACAAAAATCGAGGCCGACACTCCAGTGGAGTACTGAGGGAGTGCTGCACTGTTGGAGGTGCGGTCCTTCAGTTGAGACGTTAAACTGAGGCCCTGTCTGCCCTCTCAGATGTACGTAAAAGATCCCATGGCACTATTTCAAAGAAGAATAGGGGAGTTCTCCCCAATGTCCTGGCCAATATTTATCCCTCAATCCACATCTCAAAAAAACAGATGATCTGGTCATTATCACATTGCTGTTTGTGGGAGCTTGCAGTGTGCAAATTGGCTGCTGCATTTCCTACATTACAACAGTGACTACACTTCAAAAGTACTTCATTGGCTATAGAGTTCTTTGCGAGGTTGTGTGTTTGTGATTGGAGCTTTATATATTTGTTATTTACCTTTGAAAGTCCAGTTAGCACCCAATATTTTTAAACTGCAGCGTTGATTTAAATTGTTTTCTGGGTGTTAGCAACTCAGACAATTCACCAGTAATTTGTTCCAACAATCATCTATTTATGTTAACCTCAATACCAATGACCACACTGTGTAAGCACAAAGAAGAACAAGACTTAGCTCCCCACCAACCCACCTCCTCAAGCCTGATTTTATTCTTTATCAATCTCTTCACTCCTATATTCAAATAAAAAGGGCAGCTGACATGAATCCAGAACTACAGGCAAGACACAAGTACTTGAAAGCTGCAGTAGCAATTCCAACAGAAGTTAGGAATATCTGCAAGAGTTTTAATCACAGTTTCCTTATTTAAATAATTGCGGCTGCTAGCACCCTTAAAATTGCATTCAACTGAATCCCAAGAAAAGTCCCTAACTGAACCCCAACAAGACTCTATAACTCAACCCGAACAAGAGTCTATAACTCAACCCCAACAAGAGTCTTTAACTGAACCCCAACAAGAGTCTATAACTCAACCCCAACAAGTCTTTAACTGAACCCCAACAAGACTCTATAACTCAACCCGAACAAGAGTCTATAACTCAACCCCAACAAGAGTCTTTAACTGAACCCCACAAGAGTCTATAATTGAATCCCAACAAGACTGTGTAACTGAACCCCAACATGAGTCTACAACTGAACCCCAAAAAGACTCTATAACTCAACCCCAACAAGTTCTGTAACTGAACCCCATCAAGACTCTGTAACTGAACCCCAGCAAGAATGCAGCTTATGAGGAGAAGGGGAGGAAAAGGAGAAAAATATTTTTTGAGCATTAGCCTGATATTTATTGCAGATATGGGGAAAGCAAGGCTCTTAAATGGACGTATTTGCAAGTCAAGTCTTGTAAAAATACTTAGAATTAACAAGGGGCAGATTTTCCTTTTCTTCTGTCTAGGACTGTTAGATCAACAGGGCATGAAAGAATTACAGGGAAGTCAGACAGGGAAGGAGTGTACTCCAGTGAGGGGCCCGCCCACTTTTGTACCTATTCATTTATATGGTCAGGAAGAAAGGTGGGCACCATATTTCCAATTCTCATTGTGCCCAAAAATCCTGGGTCAGGAACAGGAAACTTGGCCTCTAAAGCTTTAAAGAAAGAAAGAGCCTGTAATAATTAGCGACTTTCACAACCTCATTACAACCAACAAAGTACTTTTTAGAAATATAGGAAAAGATGTAGCCAAATTGTGCACAGCAAACTCTCACAAACAGCACTGTGATGATGATCAGTTCATTTATTTAAGGGATTTGGGTTAAGGAATGAATATTGGCTCAGGACAGCAGGAACAACTACCCTGCTCTTCTTCTTAATAGTGGCATGGGATCTTTTACATCCAGCTAAGGGGTATTAATGTCTCATCCAAAAGAAGGCGCATCTGACAGTGCAGCGCTCTCTGCATTAGGAGAGCCAGCCTCAACTTTGTGCTCAAGGCTCAGGAGCGACACTTAAACCCACAATCTTCTGTCTCAGAGGTAAAAGTGCTACCCACTGAGACACGGCTGACATTGTAATCAAGGGGTAAAGCAGTGCTCCTGGAGCCCTCCTGCCCTCTCCCCCCATGACTAGTGTAGGAAGGATTGCAGTCGTTTTAGTGTTAACCTGTGGGTTGAGAACTTAATCTGGTGTCATCCTTTACCAGCGCACTGAGTGAGACATCTGTAATGCATTTTCTGCAATTATTGAAGCGTTTCTAAAGATCAATCTCAGCACAGTGGTGCAGTGGTTAGCACCGCAGCCTCACAGCTCCAGGGACCCGGGTTCGATTCTGGGTACTGCCTGTGTGGAGTTTGCAAGTTCTCCCTGTGTCTGCGTGGGTTTTCTCCGGGTGCTCCGGTTTCCTCCCACAAGCCAAAAGACTTGCAGGTTGGTAGGTAAATTGGCCATTATAAATTGTCACTAGAATAGGTAGGTGGTAGGGAAATACAGGGGCAGGTGGGGATGTTTGGTAGGAATATGGGATTAGTGTAGGATTAGTATGAATGGGTGGTTGATGGTCGGCACAGACTCGGTGGGCCGAAGGGCCTGTTTCAGTGCTGTATCTCTAATCTAAAAAAAAAAATCTAAACATACAAAGTGTTTACCCCATTAATTGCATGAAATTCAACTGCACGGTGTCTCTGTTTCTAGGTCTTAGAGGTGGAAAGGAAAGTATGAATCAAAGAGGCTCCACCCGTATTCGCCCAACAGAATCTCTTCCAATTTCATAGGGAAATCTTTTGCCCTCCCTCCCTGACATCACCATTTGAAATCAACTCAAACACCTGCTACGTAATGACCTCCAAAAGTCATTTTGGACACTGAGGGAATCGAGGAATATGGGGAAAGGGTGGGCAAGAGGAGTTCATTTTTTTCCCAAAAATCTACTTTATTCATAAAATTTGTAAGAATACATCACATGGCAGTTCAAATTTGGCATTACATAAAGAGCAATACCAATCAGTTTCTTCTAAAGCAGTACATGAGCAGCCTCACTACACTTGGCATTCTAGGTTATATTTACAATGTATATTTGCATTTCATGTCGAACATTCTCTGGTGCATACAGCCGGAGGGGTTTACCCAGGTGCTCGCCCTCAGTATACTATGGTGGGAGGGCCTTGCACAGTGGTCTTTCCCCATTGACCCTTTGTGGTAGCTGCCTCAAGCTTATGTGCGTCCCTCAGCACGTAGTCCTGGACCTTGGAATGTGCCAATCTGCAACACTCAGTCATCGACAGCTCTTTGCACTAGAAGACCAGCAAGTTTCGGGCAGGCCCAAAGTGCGTCTTTCGCCGGGTTGATAGTGCTCCAGCAGCAGTTGATCTTTATCTCAGTGTGCATCCCTGGGAACAGCTCATAGAGCACGGAGTCCTGTGTTAAGTAGCTGCTCAGGATGAACCTCGACAAAAAACACTGTGTAGTGTTGAAGTGTTTTGAAATTACATTGTGCATTGTGTACTCTAGAGGCTGCTGTAGAACATACATGTTAGCAAAGAGAAAGTTAAACAAGGACAGAATAAAGGAGAAGCCTTTATGTTCAGCTGCTGCAGTCCTTGTCTCTCTGTCTTTGCTTCATATCCCATACTAAACTCGGCTAAACCTCACGCAAGTCCCGAGGACAACAGACACTGCATCTCTTTCCAGACCTGTTTAGTGACAGCACAAGAGAAGTTGATATAAAAATCGACCATGTCCTTATTGAATGGTGGAGCAGGGTCAAGGGGCCAAATGGCCTACTCCAGATTCTTTTTCTTATGTTGTTAAAGACATGGTGACCAAAGGCTACAGTTCGGGTCAAACAAAATGTGTCACTTCAATGTTTTTTTGAAGAAAAAATAAAGCCAGGAGGGCTACAATGCTCATCATTTATCAAAGTTGACGCCCATTCATACATAAAGTACTTCAACTACCTCTTTACAGATCCACCTTCTCCCCTGAGGAAATACACAAATTGAAAGCTCGGGCAACGCATTTCCTCTGATGGGGTCTGGTACTTCTTTCCTAAATATTTCTAATGATACCTTTAAACCTTTTGATCCAATGTGTTTCAGCATTATATCAATTGGATTTTGTAATTGTGTGTTGTACATCAATCTGTCAAGTCCTTGCACTATGCAATATGCCAGTAAGAGGTCATTTCAACAAACCAATGCAGGTTAAACCAACTTCATTTAGTGAAAAATCACTGTAATTGTACTACCAAAGTTCCACAGGCTTTGTTGTTATTATTTATTCAGTTATTATTTATTAATTAGGTTATTATTTCACCAAACCCACTCAAATATTTTCCAAAAATAGGTGGACTGTTTTGAAGATGAGAAACCTAAATAAAATCTACTTTACAAACAAGTTCTTCCACAATTGAAATCTCTCTCTTGCTGATCTATTTGTACATCAGGGATTTGATCTCCTGCTGTGTGCTATTTTAGAGTGCTCCAGAGGCCCAGGTTAATGCCCTGGGGTCACAAGTTCAAATCCCACCATGGCAGCTGGTGGAATTTAAATTCAATTAGTTAATAGATTCAATTAATTTATAAAAAGAAATCTGGAATTGAAAGCTAGTCTCGGTACTGGTGCCATGAAGCTGTCATTGATTGTCGTAAAAACCCACCTGGTTCACTAATGTCCTTTAGGGAAGGAAATCTGCCGTCCTTACCCGGTCTGGCCTACATGTGACTCCAGACCCACAGCAATGTGGTTGACTCTTAACTGCCCTCTGAAATGGCCTCGCAAGCCATTCAGTTATCAAGGGCAATTAGGGATGGACAACGAATGCTGGCCTTGCCAGCGATGCCCACATCCCATGAAAGAGTTAAAATAAAGATTTGCCGAGGGTCGTTAAATGACATGCACAGGAATTTGACAGAATGTGTAAACCAGCAGTCTAAAAATAGCATTTTCTGAACCGCACAACTCCATCAGAATTGGACATGAGGCAACTTGATTGAGGTGAATAACGTAGATGCATTTAGGGAAATCCAGGTAAGTAGATGAAGGAGAAAAGAACAGAAGGCTGGGTTGATAGGGTGAGATGAAGTAAGGTAGGAGGAGGCTGGTACGAGGCATAAATACTCGCTTAGACCTATTGGACCAATGAGCCCCTTTCTGTGCTGCAACATTCCATGCAATTCTATAGATTAAAGAGGCATTGGAACAATAGTTTAAAAGACAATGGTGGAATATAAACTCATTCCTTCTATTAGCCTTAAAACAATGGGGCTGTTGGCTGAATAGGATGTGAAGAGGAACACAAAGTACATGGCTATTATCTTTGTAGCACAGCTGCCAGGGAGATGGTAGTTTTCAAACATCCATCTCATAGACATCCAATTACCTCGACTAAAAGCCCTGTAATGATTCGAGAAAGATGTGTGGGAATCTTTGCAGTCATTCTGCAGGAAGGTGGCAAGACTAGAGAGGAGGGGGTTGCCTGATAATTGGTACCTGCGAGCTTTTTTCAGATTAAAGCGAAAAAAAACAGCTGCTTCAAAATATTATCATTCCCAACTAATGGAGGAATTGATTGTGCCAAAATGCAATTAAGCCACCAAAATGACAATTTCACAGCCCATGAAGTCAATACAAGGGAAATCTGTTTTGAAAATTGCTTTTTGCAGTTCCTGATAACAAAGCTTAGTAAAACCAAGAACAAAAGACAAATAATACAGCTGGATGAAGATTTACTGGTGACAAGACTGGGCAGGTGAACATCCTTACCATATATCCAGTCTTAAAGGACAGCTCTGTGGAACTCCTTCATCCTCTTTTTATTAATGATCTAATGTTTATTTATAGTACTTTCAGGTCCTGATTAATAACTGAATTAATGATGATTAGAGATGGAAAACAGTACCAAATGATACTTGGCTCACCGTCAACATCATCTGTTTGATTTATCTCAGGTTGTGGAATAGCACATTTATGGCTCATTTGCAATTGCCCGTGAAGTCGATACAAGGGAAAACTGTCTCGAAACTGATCTTCAATGATAAAAGGCCATTGATGGTTTTACCATTGAAGCAAAGCCAACTTCACTAACGTCAGATCTGTCCCTAGCCACTGGACATTTCCCACTCAATCCCTGGTGATCTCAGTTTTGCTAAGACTCCCTGGCACCTTGCGGTAGGACTGAGGTCTGAATGGCCCACCGACCCACTGGAAAATCTCCCTGAAGATTAAGAGGTGCCCTGTTCCAAGTTTCCTCACGCTTTTAATGATAGAATAGGATCTCACGATATTTAAAACAGGAAAGCAAGGGGCAAATTCAACAAAGCTGCATTGCCAGTGCAGAAGCTGTTAGTGCAGCTCAGAGGAATCAGTCTTCAGTATGACAGCTGTATCTGCGACCCAGGTCACAGCGAGCTAGGCACATTTATTTTTTATTTAGAGATACAGCACTGAAACAGGCCCTTCGGCCCACCGAGTCTGTGCCGACCATTGACCACCCATTTATACTAATCCTACACTAATGCCATATTCCTACCACATCCCCACCTGTCTCTATATTCCCCTACCACCTACCTATACTAGTGACAATTTATAATGGCCAATTTACCTATCAATCTGCAAGTCTTTTGGCTGTGGGAGGAAACCGGAGCACTCGGAGGAAACCCACGCAGACACAGGGAGAACTTGCAAACTCTACACAGGCAGTACCCAGAATTGAACCCGGGTTGCTGGAGCTGTGAGGCTGCGGTGCTAACCACTGCACCACTGTGCCGCCCAGTGAATTTACCGTGAGTTTGTTTCCTTAGGTTAGGACTATTAATTATGCATCAGGAATTCAATATGATCAAAGAGCATCAGTAAGGGATTTGGTGCATTAAAATGCTGTAATTCAAATTAGGTGTACTGTGCTTTTATCACTTATAGAAAACCATTTTCATCTGAAACAGTTTTCCTTGGACTCTTTGCACCAGTAAAGAAAATTACAATAGATTGTAAGCAATTTCCATATTCACTTTCATTCTTCTTGCTCTTCCAGGTGTCGTGGTGGCTTCCTTTGCATTTTCGGAAGTGCCGCCTTTCCAATGAGATGTGAAACTGAGGCCCCGTCTGCTCTCTCAGGTGGATGTAAATGTTCCCGTGGCCACTATTTTGAAGAGAAGCAGTGGGGTTCTCACCAGTGTCCTGGCCAATATTTATCCCTCAATCAACACCACCAAGCAGATAATCTGGTCATTATCTCATTGCTGTTTGTGCTCTGCATAATTTTGTTGCTGTGTTTCCTACATTACGACAGTGACTACACTTCAAAAGTACTTCATGGGCTGTAAAGCGCTTTGGGACAACTTGAGGTTGTGAAAGGCGCTATATTAATGCAGCTTCTTTTCTTTCCTCTGAAAGACTCAATCAGAATGTCACAATGAAAACAAAGTGATTTGGAAGCTACTGATACTGTGTCGATGTTCATCAAGAACCAGCGGAATGTACCATTACTGTAGTAAAACATCCCAAAATGCTTCACTGGAGAGATAATCAAACAAAATTTGACACTGAGCCACATAATGACATGTAACCAAAAGCTTGGACAGAGAAGTAGGATTTAAAGAGTGTCTTAAAGGCGGAGGGAGAGATAGAGGTGGAGAGGTTTAAGGAGGGAATTCCACAGGTCCTTCGCAGCTGAAAACACAGCCATCAATGGTGAAGGGATGCAAATTGGGGATGCACGAGAGGAGGAGGAGCTCGGAAATCTTGGAGGGTTGTAGGGCTGGAGGAGGTTAAAAAGATAGGGAGGGATGAGGGTGAGGTTGTGGAGGGATTTGATGACAGAGAGCAACGCAGTGAGTAGGTTGCAGTAGGCAGGGGCTGGATAGGACAAGACTGAAGAATGATGACCTCAGGTGAAGGAAGATCCCAGAGACACCTGAAGCTGATGTGATGTGACCAGGCACGGTCTGGTAAGGTACGGTAAGGTCTCACTGGAGGAATGACGGCAGCAAGACAGGTGCAGACGCCAGCAGATGGAGCAAGCCACGTGCCAAGCTCTGGTGGATTCCATGGTAACCATAGGTCTGATCATTTAGGTCATATGTTCAAAGATTTTCTTGTGTGTCGTTATGTCAGCTAAAATCTAGGTGGCTTTGTATAATATTTCTTCTCAAAAGGCTCAGCAATTTCACACTTGGAGGTCATACTGTCTAGAAGTGCAAAACGGTCTTCACGGTCGAGTAATGAGGCTCTAAACTTCAGGAGAGCAGGTAAATCATTCCGAGAACAATCTGTCTGTCATGCATCATAGCCAACTGCTTTATGTTGAAACTATGAAGTGGTGAAAAACCTACGAGGGCCCTTTCCGTCATGGTGCAATGAGCATTGGCTGCACATGTCAGCACATATTATTCTGAAGAGGGGAATTTTTCCAGGGGAAGATGATGAAGTAATGTTTCAACAAAACATGGCCCCTCTTGTGTGAGGACACTGACCTGGTGCAGCCAGTTCAAGCAAATGGATGAAATGCATAGGTGGTCGCGACTTAATTCATTTCATTGAGTGCATTTTCATCAATTGATCAGAAGAGGATTTCAAGCTGCTGGATCAAGTCCAGTCTCAGTTAACTGTGTCAAGCTGTTTTCAAATATTCAGCCAGAACACAGCACCAAGGAACCTCAGTTTCCCAGTGGTGGCATCAAAGACCTGAGAGGAGATGTTCTGTGGCCCCAAAGTGCTTTAGAGCAACTGATAGATTTTTGAAGTGTAGTCACTGTTGTAATGTAGGAAACACAGCAGCCAATTTGCACACAGCAAGCTCCTACAAACAGCAATGTGATAATGACCATATAGTTGTTTTAGATTTTGCTTAAGGAATAATTATTGGTCAGGGCCAGTACACTGGGGATAATTCCCCTGCTCTCCTTCAAAATAGTGGCCATGGGATCTTTTACATCCACCAGAGAGGTTAGATGGGGCTTCAGTTCGACGTCTCATCTGTAAGGCGGTACCTCAGACAGCACAGCACTGAAGAGATAGCTTAGACTGTGGGTCAAATCTCTGGAGTGGGGCTTGAACCCACAACCGTCTGACTCAGAGGTGAGAGTGCCACAGTTTTTCAACCCGTTCCTGTTGACAAATAGGCACTGGCAAGACGGAAATGGGCTGGAAGTCCTGCGTTTGCAAATAAAAATCTTAAGAAAGACATAGCATGTCATGTTTGTCAAATACTAATTATTTATTTGGGGAAGGAGTTCTTAGCTGTTAAAAGTGATACGATCCAGCACGTCTTTGTTCCTGCAGAAAACTAGTTGTTGGGATGAACACACTATATTCCTCCCTTCCTTTCAGATAGAATGTCTGTACATATTGTCATGCAGATCCCCACCTGCCAAGAATGAGGCACATTAATTTTGTCATGAACATTGATTTTAAACTGTTGCTGGAGCGAGGAAAGGACTTGTTAAACAGATCAGTCGTGGCTGGGAAAAAAACATTTGCATATTAACAGACGGTGCTTGTGTCGACAAAGGACCATTCCCTGACACATTCAACTCACAATGAATGTTGATCACCGGACAGTGAGGGGATGGGGAAGTGCATTCCAGGGCCTGCTGGAGTGATGCAATCCACAGGGGCCAGGACTGGTTAGACCAGCTGGTCACATGACTAACTGGTTGTTCCAGGGCTCTTTTGAACTAGCCACAGAGAGTTTGAACTCAGTGTCTGTTTGCTCCTGGACTGAGAAGATCTCTCTCCTGTCTGTTCCCATCTCTTTCTCACAAGCCTCTGAATCCACCGAATCCACATGAACCCCAAGAGAGAAAAGTCTCCTACAGTGAACAAGGTTTAAGAAGAATACTGGGCCCCAACGAAAAGCAAGAACTACCTACAATCAAGGACTCTACAGTGAGCTCGAGGAACTGTATCACAACTGTTCAGGTACTGCCTCAAACTTTTCACTTTATTTTTTCTTCTGCTCTATCTGTCTCTATTTACATGTGTGTATCGCGTATGCATGCAAGCGTGGACGTGCTGTGTATCTGTAGGCATCAACCAAATTAGAGTTTAAGTTCAAGTTTAATAAATTTCAACTTTTCTTCTTTAAAGCTAAGAAAACCTGTTTATGCTGGTTTCTTTGCCTGATAATTGGAAAGTGGTGAATAAGGATTCACCAAGGGGAAGCTAAAAACACGGTGTGTTTAAAATTAAACCCTGTTACAGTAAGACCAGGTGAAGGCTGAGAGGGAACCCCTAGACACCTTTCTCATCTGGTTGTAACAATATGTAAAAAAAAACTAGGCTTCCTAAAACATTGCATGTGAATTTTTAAACAATACAATGTCCTTGAGGTGCAGTGGGGTCTGAAACAGAAACACAAGTAAGCAGTGCTCCATTCTGGATATTGCAAATAAATAAGCAACATCGTGTCCAGACAGTAGGTTGCTAACTTTCTGCACACAGTGCAAATTCAACTAGTTGTATTTTTTAAGTCTTGTTTATTATTTATTCATGGGATGTGGACATCGTTGGCAAGGTCAGCATTTATTTGCCCATCCCTAATTGCCCTTGAGAAGGTGGTGGTGAGCTGCCTTCTTGAACCACTGCAGTCCTTGGGGTTAGGTGTACCCACAGTGCTGACAGAAAGGGAGTTCCAGGATTTTGATTTAGTGACAGTGAAGGTACGGCGATATCGTTCCAAGTCAGGATGGTGTGTGACTTGGAGGGGAACTTGCAGGTGGTGGTGTTCCCATGCATCTGCTGCCCTTGTCCTTCTAGGTGGCAGAGGTCATTGATTTGTTAGTTCCTGGGCATTCATATTCCATTGGATGCCTTTGTAGCAGACTATGGTTGGCTGAGTCTGGGCACCAGGAGAAGTAAATACTTTTTCCCACATCCTTTGTCTTTTGGTGGAGATAGACAAACACCAGCTTGGTGATACGTTCCACCATAATAACAGCTAGCACCTTTAATATAGTGAGATACCCAAGGTGTTTCAAAGGAGTGTAATCCCAGGACATGATTTTGAAGCACAGCAGGTGAGTTCTCCTGGGCTTTTGACTCAACCAACACCTAAAAAACAAATTATCTGGTCATTACCGCATTGCTGTTTGTGGGAACTTGCTGTGCGCATATAGCCTAGGAGTGAAATGATTAGCTTGGGCTTTATTGTCCCTTAACAAAGTTTGCACAGTTTTCTGTATCGGTGGGTTGGATTTTGCCCCAAGTTTTATGACCCTGAAATTGGGACCAAATGGGGGTCCTGAGCTCACACTTCACAGCAGCAACACCGGTTCAGCGATCTTCCAGGAGGTGACCTCCTAATTGGCCGGCTCTATGTTCACCATCCAATTAAGGATGCAGACAGGGTACCGCTGCTGCCAACCCAAACAGACGGCCAGTGGCTGTGGACTTTCAACAGCCTCACCAGGACAGGTAGGCACTGCTGAGGCAGATTGGGGATCAAAATGGAAGCACCCTTTCTGGGCTGCACAGTAGTGCAGAAATGCACAAAATCTCGGCTGGCAGGTTCATTGGGATGGAAACCCCTCCACTGGATCAGTTTCGGCCACGATCGCATCTTTTCATGCTGGCAGCCCCATCAGTGGGGCATTGGGCCTCCAGCTCTGATGGTTCCTCAGCCTGCCACAGGGAGGCTGCCTCCATTGAGCTGGTGGCCTCCGCACATGACATGGGGTGGCGCCACCAGCAACAAAACGCCAGCAAGGGTACAAAATCGCCCCTAATTGGAGTTTTAACAAGCGAAATTGGCTGCCCACCTTGGATGAATGGGCAGCTGATCCGATTCCCAGCCCACCCCTTGGAAAGCATTGGGGAGCCATCCCGACACAGCTCCCCCACTCCACGATTGTCCTGACTCTCTGGCCTCTAAGCCCCTCATCACGGGGCCTGGAAAATTCAGCCCAGTGTGTCAAATATACCTCGCAAATGTTCTCCCTACCACCCATCATCCCTCAACAGAAAAGCAAATCTCTTGTTTGAAAGGAGATATCGATTCTCTTGTGACACATTGTGGGGTGCGGGTGTTAATTCTAACTAAACCCAAGTTCAATGAAGAGCAAAATCAGGGCAGGATGTAAAAAAAAAAATTAATTTTTTTTTGTGTTTATTTTATTTTATTTCATCTTAGTTTGTTCATTTTGTAATGTTTCACTCTGTAAATAAATGTTATACTGAGTAAAGATTGGCTCCAGTGCTAAACTTCATCAACTGGCTTTCTGGAGTATAACACTGCTATTCCAAGAAAATGGGAGCAGTGATTATGGTCTAAAGTTGTTGAACTCAATGTTGAGGCCAGAAACCGAGGTGTTGTCCCTCAAGCTTGCATTGAGCTTCATTGGAACAGCGTAGGAGTCTTCAAAAATAACCTGGCTCCTCCTAACAGGCGATGGGACGGGAGGGCGAAAGTGCTAAAGGAAAGAAAGCGAATAAATCCTGGGTCGTTTTCACATATATTCTAAACCAATCTACAGATGGAAGAGAAAGGAAACTAGAACTGTGAAGACATCATGTACTGACTGAAGCCCCCATTCAAACAGCTTCTGTAACGGCCAATTCCGTAAAATCTTTGTGACTGAGTTTCAGTCAAGAATGACCCGTACCGCGCCCCACCCCCCAACCCTTCCCCTGCTGCCACTCCCCCCACCTCACGCCTCCCCAAGCACAAAGGGTACTAAGTTGCTTATCTTCAAAAGAGTCGTGGGACACAGTGCAACTTGTGTTCAGGATACATATTTGACGTGCGTATGTAATGTCAAAGATCTCATAGTTCTCTACTTCAAACCTCAGACAATTTCTGCTTCAGATTTGACTGATCCTAAAACATCATTAGAATCTTGAAACCTACTTGAAAAAAAAACCAAGAAAATGCATTGTTGAAAATTCACTTTGCCATTGGGGAAAATCCATTTTTCTCATGTCAACGTCCAGCTAATAGCTCTGGGACACAAAGAGGTCACAAACAGTGGCCCAGTTCAGTTTAACTAGTGATTGAGGCAGATACAGCAGCATTCAATCCATTAGTTCTAAAGAAATATGAACAAAGCAAAAAAAATCTCCCAAAACAGGCATAATTATGTGTCATTTCTGGGAGTATATCTCCTCTGTAACAGTAGATAACTAATGTTGTAATTTCACAGGCCACTTAATATACAGAAATGTTTGTAATATTTGGCATGAATACAGTACAAATGAATGCTTAGAGTTTTACATTGTGGTTTGGAACCAGAGCCCCTTTGATCTACCACGGTGGCACTTTCCTTATTTCCTGTTCTTGTGCTTTGAGAACAAGTATCGGCAGGGGAAATGTTGTGGCTAACTGTAACAAGCAGACCAAATTGTTAAACAAAATCAAATATCTTCATTGAAAGTGAGGTACTGCCAGTTGAGGCTGTCCGCTAAATATTCAGCAGAACTTAATTAAGGCGATTCAAACTTATGCTGATTAACAGGCCACAGTCATCATTGCGAAAGAGTAAATTGTTAGAGCTTAAATGGATTTGTTTTGAAAATCAGCATGTATTTTCTTAACAGCTTAAACTGATGCACACGGTATGGTGCAATTTGGGGCTCAGTCTTCATCTGGAGCCTAGAAACCGAGTTGGAAAGTCAATGCCAATGACACAAGATGAGTGGTACCAGTCTCAGCCAAGTTCACCGAGAAGGATTCTGCTTATCCAGGTGTGGAGGGAATTGGTTCCAACTATTTATTTTAAAGTTACAAAGTTTTGGCAATTAGGATGAAGGTGCTTAGTGCACTAAATTTGAAAAGAATAGGAGAAAAGACAAGACAAATCAAGTGGGAATGGTTATAAAACACCGTAATTGAATTTGCATATTCCCCGATTTTAATCACTCCACCATTGGTGTCCGTGTCTTCAGCTGCCTGGGCCCTAATCTCCGGAATTTCCTCCATAAACCTCTTACCCTCTCTTCGCCTTTAAGATCCTCCTTAAAACCTACCTCATGACCAAGCTTTTTGTCACCTGCCTTAATGTAGCTCGGTGTCAAATTCTGTTTGTTAACGCTCCTGTGAAACACCGTGGGATGTTTTTACTAGGTTAAAGGTGCTACATAAGTTCAAGTTGTTGTTGTTTTGATAGCACGTGGATTGTAGAATTAGAGGGCACTAAGGCCAGCGAGGAGTTTCACAGCGGATTTTCCTGGGAAGTCCGAAGACAGAATGAGTTCAAGTTGGAGAGAGTACAAAGGGGTTGATCTTGATATGGTTAACAGCTCTCCCCGATATTTATTTCATCCAAGTCAATGTAATGTGGCTGCCAACTTGCTACCGCCTGTTGTACACTGTCACACCAAGTCAAGATCCAACCCAACGAGGTCTTCATTTTGGCTGAATTCAAAGAACAAAGAACAGTACAGCACAGGAACAGGCCATTCGGCCCTCCAAGCCTGCGCCGATCTTGATGCCTGTCTAAACTAAAACCTCTGCACTTCCGGGGACCGTATCCCTCTATTCCTATCCTATTCATGTATTTGTCAAGATGCCTCTTAAATGTCGCTATCGTACCTGCTTCCACCACCTCCCCCGGCAGCAAGTTCCAGGCACTCACCACCCTCTGTGTAAAGAACTTGCCTCGCACATCCCCTCTAAACTTTGCCCCTCGCACCTTAAACCTATGTCCCCTAGTAACTGACTCTTCCACCCTGGGAAAAAGCTTCTGACTATCCACTCTGTCCATGCCACTCATAACTTTGTAAACCTCTATCATGTCGCCCCCTCCACCTCCGTCGTTCCAGTGAAAACAATCCGGGTTTACCCAACCTCTCCTCATAGCTAATACCCTCCAGACCAGGCAACATCCTGGTAAACCTCTTCTGTACCCTCTCTAAAGCCTCCACGTCTTTCTGGTAGTGTGGCGACCAGAATTGCACGCAATATTCTAAGTGTGGCCTAACTAAGGTTCTGTACAGCTGCAGCATGTCTTGCCAATTTTTATACTCTATGCCCGACTGATGAAGGCAAGCATGCCATATGCCTTCTTGACTACCTTATCCACCTGCATTGCCACTTTCAGTGACCTGTGGACCTGTATGCCCAGATCTCTCTGCCTGTCAATACTCCGAATTGTTCTGCTATTTACTGTATACTTCCCACCTGTACTAGATCTTCCAAAATGCATTACCACACATTTGTCCGGATTAAACTCCATCTGCCATTTCTCCACCCAAGTCTCCAATTGATCTATATCCTGCCGTATCCTCTGACAATCCTCATCACTATCCGCAACTCCACCAACCTTTGTGTCGTCTGCAAACTTACTAATCAGACCAGCTACATTTTCCTCCAAATCATTTATATATACTACAAACAGCAAAGATCCCAGCACTGATCCCTGCGGAACACCACTAGTCACATCCCTCCATTCAGAAAAGCACCCTTCCACTGCTACCCTCTGTTTTCTATGACCGAGCCAGTTCTGTATCCATCTTGCCAACTCACCTCTGATCCCGTGTGACTTCACCTTTTGTACCAGTCTGCCATGAGGGACCTTGTCAAAGGCTTTACTAAAGTCCATATAGACAACATCCACTGCCCTTCCTTCATCAATCATCTTTGTCACTTCCTCAAAAAACTCAATCAAGTTAGTGAGACACGACCTCCCCTTCACAAAACCATGCTGCTTCTCGCTAATAAGTTCATTTGTTTCCAAATGGGAGTAAATCCTGTCCCAAAGAATCCTCTCTAATAATTTCCCTACCACTGACGTAAGGCTCACCGGCCTATAATTTCCTGGATTATCCTTGCTACCCTTCTTAAACAAAGGAACAACATTGGCTATTCTCCAGTCCTCTGGGACCTCACCTGTAGCCAATGAGGATACAAAGATTTCTGTCAAGGCCCCAGCAATTTCTTCCCTTGCCTCCCTCTGTATTCTGGGGTAGATCCCATCAGGCCCTGGGGACTTATCTACCTTAATGCTTTACAAGACGCCCAACACCTCCTCCTTTTTTGATAACGACATGACCCAGACTATCTACACTCCCTTCCCTAGACTCATCATCCACCAAGTCCTTCTCTTTGGTGAATACTGATGCAAAGTACTCATTTAGTACCTCGCCCATTTCCTCTGGCTCCACACATAGATTCCCTCCTCTGTCCTTGAGTGGGCCAACCCTTTCCCTGGTTACCCTGTTGCTCTTTATATGCGTATAAAAAGCCTTGGGATTCTCATTAATCCTGTTTGCCAATGACTTTTCATGACCCCTTTTCGCCCTCCTGACTCCTTGCTTAAGTTCCTTCCTACTTTCTTTATATTCCTCAAGGTCTTCGTCTGTTCCCAGTTTTCTAGCCCTTACGAATGCTTCCTTTTTCTTTTTGACTAGGCTCACAATATCCCTCGTTATCCAAGGTTCCCGAATCTTGCCAAACTTATCCTTCTTCCTCATAGGAACATGCCGGTCCTGGATACAAAGCAACTGACGTTTGAAAGACTCCCACATGTCAATGCAAGTCTTAATTTATATATCGCTATTGTGAGAGAGAAAAATTTACCTGTCAGCTTTCATTTTTAATGCATATTCTTAAGTGCCCATTTGCTATCTTCTCATCATCTTGGGAAAGGGGAGACAATCTAAGGGCTATCTCCCAGAACAATATCAGGGACTTATTGTATTGACTTACAACAAGTATGTGTTGTGAGATGGGATAAATCTCCTCACCACCTTTCTTTCATCTCCATTTCCTCCTGAACCCTCCCATTCAAGAGGATTGCAGTGTTGCCAACAATCAATTCCACCAGGCTGGATTCAACTATCGAATCACGTCAACCGACTTCCAGTAAAAAAAAGAAGCAAGGCTGAGGTTTAGCAATGAACAAGAAAAGAACATCTGGCCGATTACTTTCATTCCTCTCACAGACCACATTCCTTACCATGGACCTTCCCAAACTAGCAAATTAAACGAGGATAAATATTGCATGTCTCCCAAAGGTAATTATATGTAAAACTCCTGGTTATTTATCTGCACTACTCAACCTCAGTCTGCTGCTCCTCAACACAGAAAATACTCCACATCCCCCCACAATCCCCACCCCATCGCCCAGTTCAGTAACATGGGAACCATCGTGTCCTCTGAAGCATTTGATCACCTCCACCTCTACTTGGCCCTTCAATCCCAGTTCTAACTGGAAAGCTAACTTCTTCAAAAAGAGGAATCACCAATGCAACCGATCTACATTGGCTTCCAATCATGCAGCACCCCGATTTTAGAATTCTCATCCTTATTTTCAAATCTCTCCATGTGCCTGCCCCTTCCCTTTCTCTGTGACCTCCTCGAACACCATAACCCCTCCTAGATCTCTGCACTCCGCCAATTCTAGTCTCCTTAAGCGTCCCCGATTTTAATCGCTCCACCATTGGCAGCCACGCTTTCAGCTGCCTGGGCCCTAGGCTCTTCCTAAACCTCTCCACCTCTCTTTCCTACTTCAAGATGCCCTTAAAACCTACCTCTTTGACCAAGCTTTGGGTCACCTGTCCGAACATCCCCTATGTGGCTCGGTAACAAATTTTGTTTGATAACTCTCCTGTGAAGTTGCTTGGCATGTTTTACTGCATTAAAAGTGCTATTAAACTGCAAGTTGTTGTTGGGAGCCTGTTCTGCCTATCCATTGCTCTGTGAAGTGGGAATATTTTACTCCCCCCCTGATGATTTTTGAGCCTATAGACATTGAATGTTGCCCTTCTGAATCAGACTCCAGCGCCCTATCTGAAGAAATGGCAATCTTCAGATAAAAAATGAAACAAATCTTCTTATGATGCAGGATTTTTCTTAAGATCTAAACTCCTGGCCATCTGAGCAGTGTGATTTCTCTGCAGTGTATCATTCTGAAACATTACACATCTCCTCCCTACCCCCTGTTTAAACATTAAAAGAAAAGGCAGTGTGGTGGAACTGAAAGTTCCGTTGAATATGGCTTCACAGAAAGGACCCTAGAGCACATGTACTCTGAGCCACAGCTCCGGATAGCGTGGGAAAGGGTGTGCACTGCTCCTCAAGGTCAGTAGTATCCATAGTTATGACATAAATAGATGGCTCGGGATATAGTCTAATCAGGCTGTGGCTGTATGGAATGCTGCCCAAAGCTATGTGCCCATGAGAAATGGCTGCAGAAATATTTGATCTCTCTTTAAAGTCAGATTTTTAAAGAAAAAACTTGGTCCTGAAATTACATAGTGGGATAATCATGCCTGAACATTTAACAGGACTGTCTGAATTTCCCCTATTTGCTGATTCCTTACAACAAGCTAACACTTCCAGCAATAAAGACTTACATTTATGTAGCGCCTTTCATGACCTCAGGATGTCACACACTTTACAGCCAATGAAGTACTTTTTGAAGTAGTCACTGTTGTAATGTAGGAAGTGGGACAGCCAATTTGCGCACAGCAAGCTCCCACAAGCAGCAATGTGATAATGACCAGATCATCTGTTTTTGGGTGGGGGATAAACATTGGTCAGGACACCAGGGAGAACTCCTCAGCTGCTCTTCAGAGGGCAGACATGGCCTCAGTTTAACGACTCAACCGAAAGGCGACACTTCTGACAGTGCAGCACTCCCTCTGTACTCACTGGGAGTGTCAGCCTTGATTTTGTGCTCAAGTTGTTGGAGTGGGTCTTGAACCTTCTGACTAGAAACTAGCAGACAGAAGAAACTTAGATTAACCTGTTAAGTGTTCATACACTATTATGCCACAAAGTTACCTCAGGGGCCTCATTCATACCCATTTGCCTCCCCTACATATAAACCCGTTACGTCAACATCCATTAAAATCCTGGCAGTTTCTATAAAGGTCAGATTTTCTTACATTACTTTCGGTGGAGTTTCATTCCTTGAGTAGATTCCCACCATCACCAGATTCCCAGGGATTGTCCCAGACGAGAACTGTAACGGTCTATTATCCTCAAAAGGATAATTTTGTCCTTTCTTTAAGAGTCAGCTTCAGCCCATGACACTACTTGCCAAGTTCAAGCAGAAACCAAAACGGAGAGGATGAAAGTAAAGCATTGTGGGTTAGGAGCAAGGGAATGAATTGAAGAGACAGAGAGAGAGAGTCACACATACACACAGAACTAGAGACAGGCATGCAAACAGTTTGAGATTAGTGGATCGAGTGGGTTATACTGCTGCTGCATTGCTGTCCAATCAGGCAAAACACATCTCTGTGCTGCTCCAAGTCTGGCCTCTTGTACATCTCCGATTTTAATCCCATCACCATTGTCGGCCGTGCCTTCAGCTGCCTGGACTCTAAGCTCTGAATTCCCTCCTTAAACCTCTCCACATCTCTACCTTGTTACGGACAGGTGCAAAATTTTAGGAGTGGTTTCCCTATTTCACCTCTCAACTGACCACAGGTAGTGCTTTGATTAAAATTGTACGTTAACCCTTGAGTATTTTAATGGTCAATTAACAGACAAATGATAGGTTTTCTTGTAAGTTTAAAGGAAGGTATCAGCCGAAACTCGAAAATTTGCAACCTCACCCCACTGACACATGCACAAACACAAGAAAAGATAGAGATTAAAAGATAGCATGCATTTAGATCTGCTAAAAAGAGCTCCCGTGAAGTGCCTTGGGAAGCTTTATAACTACATTAAAGATGCCATATAAATGCAAATTGTTGTTGTTGCAAATTTGCACTACAGGTCTCCACTCACCAATATCTGATTGCTGGTTAAATTTTAATATTACTAAGGAGCCTGAGGGGTAGCTGGCTCCTTGCTATCTTAAAAAGGATTGAGAATAGAAAAGTAGAAGCTCTTGTTTTAGCACATCATCAAAATGTTTGAAAGTGCTTCATGTGGTGAATTAGAATGAGGTTTAAATAGTTCCCAAGAGTGTCCAGCCATCACTGCTTTGAGCCCATGGAGGAGATGTAACACTGAGTGCTATTTACAGAGAATTGTGAGTGTAAGTATATAATAGACTTCTTCCCTCAAAACATTTAATGTAGCTAGGGACAGATATTTACTGAAAGCATTGAATGTAACAGTCAGATAAAAAGCAAAACCTTCTATTCCTTTCTCCATCAGGTGTTTATCTAGCTTCCCCTTAAATGCATCCATACTGTTCACCTCAACCACTCCCAGTGATAGTGAGTTCCACATTCTCACCACTCTCTGGGTAAAGAAGTTTCTCCTGAATTCCTTATTAGATTTATTAGTGACTACCTTAGATTAATGGCCCGAGTTTTGGATGCCGCCAGTATCCGTCCTTTAATATGTAAGCAAAATTGAACACTGCACTTCAATTATGGCCTCACCAAGGCCTGCTAAAAATCAGCATTTATCTCCTTAGACTTATAAAGTCACACTCTTAGCTATACATTCAGACCTGTTGTTCGTTTTCTTTCCATATGCAAAGATCATTGTCATTCGGCTTCAGCTGGTATCAATGTGGGTCAAGTTACTTTGTCACCAGTGATAATCTAATCAAGTACAGACAAGATTACTCATTTTTGGCATAGAAAGGGTGTTACAACCAGGTGAGAAAGGTGACTAGGGTTCCCTCTCAGCCTTCACCTGGTTTTACCATAGCAGGGTTTAATTTTAAACAAACCGTGGTTTTAGATTGCCCTTGGTGAATCCTTGTTCACCGCTTTCCAATTATAAGGCAAAGAAACCAGCACAAACAGGTTTCCTTAGGATTAAAGAAGAAAAGTTGAAATTTATTAAGCTTGAACTTAAACTCTAATTCGGTTAACACCTATGGATAAACGACGAGCCCAAGCTAGGAAACATATGCGATGCTTTTCTCCTTTTCCTTTTTGGCCTCCTTGTCTCGAGAGACAATGGGTAAGCATCGAGAGGTGGTCAGTGGTTTGTGAAGCAGCGCCTGGAGTGGCTATAAAGGCCAATTCTAGAGTGACAGACTCTTCCACAGGTGCTGCAGGTGAAGTTGGTTGTCGGGGCTGTTACACAGTTGGCTCTCCCCTTACACTTTCTGTCTCTTTTCCTGCCAACTGCTAAGTCTCTTCGACTCGCCTTTCTTTAGCCCCGCCTTCATAGCTGTCCACCAGCTCTTGCGAACGCTGGCAACTGACTCCCACGACTTGTGATCAATGTCACAGGACATCATGTCACGTTTGCAAACGTCTTTAAAGCGGAGACATGGACGGCCGGTGGGTCTGGTACCAGTGGCGAGCTCGCTGTACAATACGTCCTTGGGGATCCTGCCATCTTCCATGCAGCTCACATGGCCAAGCCATCTCAAGCGCCGCTGGCTCAGTAGTGTGTATATGCTGGGGATGTTGGCCGCCTCGAGGACTTCTGTGTTGGAGATACGGTCCTGCCACCTGATGCCAAGGAGTCTCCAGAGACAGTGAAGATGGAATGCGTTGTGACGTTGCTCTTGGCTGACATACATTGTCCAGGTCTCGCTGCCATAGAGCAAGGTACTGAGGGCACAGGCTTGAAACACTCAGACTTTTGTGTTCCGTGTCAGTGTGCCATTTTCCCACACTCTCTTGGCCAGTCTTTACATAGCAGTGGAAGCCTTTCCCATGCGCTTGTTGATTTCTGCATCTAGAGACAGGTTACTGGTGATAGTTGAGCCTAGGTAGGTGAACTCTTAAACCACTTTCAGAGCGTGGTCGCCGATATTGATGTATGGAGCATTTCTGACATCCTGTCCCATGATGTTCGTTTTCTTGAGGCTGATGGTTAGGCCAAATTCATTGCAGGCAGCCGCAAGCCTGTCAATGAGTCTCTGCAGACACTCTTCCATGTGGGATGTTAATGCAGCATCGTCAGCAAAGAGGAGTTCCCTGATGAGGACTTTCCGTACTTTGGTCTTCACTCTAAGACGGGCAAGGTTGAATAATCTGCCATCTGATCTTGTGTGGAGGAAAATTTCTTCTTCTGAAGACTTAACTGTGTGAGAGAGCAGCAGTGAGAAGAAAATCCCAAACAGTGTAGATACAAGAACACAGTCCTGTTTCACACCACTCAGGAGGGGAAAAGGGTCTGATGAGGCACCGCTATGCTGAATTGTGCCTTTGATACAAGCATGCAAGTAAAGACAGAAAAGAGCAGAAGAAAAATAAAGTGGAAAGGTTTGCAGCAATATCTGAAGAGTTTTTGTTACGGTTCTTTGAGTTCACTGTAGAGTCCTTGATTGTAGGTAGATCTTGCTTTTTGTTGGGGCCCAGTATTCTTCTTAAACCTTGTTGCTGTAGGAGTTCTTTCTCTCTTATGGTTCGTGTGTCTTCAGTGGATTCAGCGGCTTGTGAGAAGGAGATGGGAGCAGACAGGAGAGATCTTCTCAGTCCAGGAGCAAACAGTCTTTCTGAGTTCAAACTCTCTGTGGCCAGTTCAAAAGAAAACCCTGGAAGAGCCAGTTAGTCATGTGACCAGCTGGTCTAACCAGACCTGGCCCTTGTAGATTGTATCCTGTTTAGCAGGCACTGGAATGCCGTTCCTTATCTTTGATGTCTGCTAGTATATTAATGTTTATTTCCAGCCACCGCTGATCTGGTTAACAAGTCATTTCCTCACTCCAACAACAGTTAAAACTCAATGTTCATGATAAAATTGATGTGCTTCATTCTTGGCAGGTGGGGTCTAGCATGACACGTCCACACCCAGTGGAATAAAATGCGATTTCAGAAAAGCACATTTCATTAAAGGGGTTGAGAGAAAATATACGAAACAGAAAAAAAACCTTGCATTTCTCTCATTCATTCACCAATCCTAAAACTTATTAAAATCGCCCCTTTTTTGGCATCCCAATAAACATGTGGTTCTTTTTTGGGGAAGTTTCTCTTCCATTTGCCCATTTCCATGGCTGCCTAGGGTCTTTGCTCCTGCTGAGGTAATTTTTTTTTAGGAGAGTCTGTAGTGGGCGAGTCTATCCTGAACTCTCTTTCAGTGCTTTGCTAAGTCCTGCAAAGACTTTTGACTTTGGGGGATGGTTGGTTCTCTTTTGTTCTGACTGTGGGGGAAGATTCTTTGCTAATCTCCCTTTTGTCCCAGAGGACACTCCTGCCTGCAGGTACTTGTGCAGACGCTACTGCACTCCCCTGTGGCACTTCGACTGGGTGAGGCATCACCCCCATGGTTTCTCTGCCCCCTAGAGGTCTTTCTTTGTCTCTGCAGGTTCCTGTAAATGCTTTTAGCAACTCTGTGGGGAGCTTCTAATGTCTGCATTTACTTAAGAGGATGTGGGGTCTAACATTTCACATTTTTCAGGGTTGGCTGACTGGACAGTAGGGGTTTCCCTGAACGTGTAGTGGATCAGGCCATTATCAAACCAGCTCCCCCAGAGGAGACTGAATTGGCACTGCAGGCAGATGACCAGGTCTGTCTGTCTGTCTGAGACTTTCTTTGGACAGTTAGGAGAGCCAGGGAATGAATTAAATGGATTTTCCCTGGGTGAGGCTCAGCGAGCTGATTCAGTATTATGAGAGTTAGCACAGGCTGCCCAGTCTGAAAGTGAAGCAGAGGGAGTCCCTGATTGCTACTATTTAAAGAATGAGGTACTGATGAGGAAATGGAGTTCTCCTCACAGACCTGAGAGCAAGGAGTGGACAGTAGTTCACCAGTTAGTGGTGCTGCAGAGGTACCGGAGAGAAATATTAAGAAGGGCCCATGACACTACAGTGGCTGTACATGCCGGTATACGAAAGATCAAAGCCCGCATAAGACAGCAGTTTGACTGGCCAAAACTCCACAAAGATGTGGTGGAGTACTGCAGGAGTTGCCACATGTGCCAGTTTGAGGGGAAACCCCAACCTACAGTGAAACCTGCACCCCTAAGTCCTGTACCGGTGTTCGGAGGACCCTCCAGCAGAGGGCTGGTGAACTGTAAGGGACCCCTGCCGAGAACAAAAAGGGACAGGCAGGCACAAGGCTGGTAAAAGTTTAGGAAGGGAAGGGGAAAAAGTGACCAAGAGGGCAGGTTAAAGGAAGTCCAGGAGAAGTCCCAAATGAAAACCCTTACTGTCCGGTCAGCCAACCCTGAAAAATTTGAAAAGTTAGACCCCACATCTTCCTACGTAAATGCAGACACTAGAAGCAGCCCACCAGAGTTGCTAACAGCATTTACAGGAACCTGCAGAGACAAAGAAAGACCTCTAGGGGGCAGAGAAACCATGAGGGTGATGCCTCACCTAGTCGAAGTGCCACAGGGGAGTGCAGTAGAGTCTGCACAAATGCCTGCAGACAGGAGTGTCCCAGAGGACAAAGGGGAGATTAGCAAAGAATTCTCCCCCACAGTCAGGACAAAAAGAACCACCCATCCCCGTAAAGTCAAAAGACTTTGCATGACTCAGCAAAGCACTGAAAGAGAGTTCAGGATAGACCCGCCCACTACTGACTCTCCTAAAAAAAGATAATTCCAACTCAGGGCGAATTAAACCTAACCATCAAAGACACCTGAGTCATCATGGAAGCTGAAAAGCTTCCCCGACAACCATATGTTTGTTGAGATGCCAAAAAAGGGGCAGTTTTAATAAGTTTTAGGATTTATGAATGAATGTGAATGAGTGAGAGAGATACGTGTGTTTTTCCGTTGTATCTTATATTTTCTCTCGACCCTTTTAATGAAATGCTGTCTATTAAAATCGCATTTCATTCCGCTGGATGTGAAGGTGTCATGCTCGGCCCCACCTGCCAAGAATGAGGCACATTAATTTTGTCATGAACACTGATTTTAAACTGTTAATGGAGCGAGGAAATGACTTGTTAAACAGATCAGCCGTGGGTGGAAATGGCATTTGCATATTAACAGACAGTGCTTGTGTAGACAAAGGACCATTCCCAGACATATTCAACCCACAATAGATGTTGATCACTGGACAGTGAGGGGATGGGGAAGCGCATTCCAGGGCCTGCTGGGGTGTTGCAATCAACAGGGGCCAGGACTGGTTGGACCAGCTGATCACATGACTAACTGACTGTTCCAGGGGTCTTCTGAACTAGCCACAGAGAGTTTGAACTCAGAAAGACTGTTTGCTCCTGGACTGAGAAGATCTCTCCTGTCTGCTCCCATCTCCTTCTCACAAGCCGCTGAATCCACTGAAGACACATAAACCCCAAGGGAGAAAGATCTCCTACAGCAAACAAGGTTTAAGAAGAATACTGGGCCCCAACAAAAAGCAAGATCTACATATAATCAAGGACTCTACAGTGAGCTCGAAGAACCGGAACAAAAACTCTTCAGGTATTGCCTCAAACTTTTCACTTTATTTTTCTTCTGCTCCTTTCTGTCTCTATTCGCATGTGTGTATCACGTATGCATGCTAGCGTGGGCGTGTCGTGTATCCATAGACGTCAACCAAGTTAGAGTTTAAGTTCAAGTTTAATAAATTTCAACTTTTCTTCTTTAAACCTAAGAAAATCTGTTTGTGCTTTTTTTTTTTGCTTTATAATTGGAAAGCGGTGAACAAGGATTCACCAAGGGGGAGCTAAAAACACATTGTTTTAAATATTAAACCCTGTTACGAGAAGACCAGGTGAAGGCTGAGAGGGACCCCGAGACACCTTCCTCACCAGGTCGTAACAATAGTCACTGTTATAATGTAGGAAACACAGCAGTCAATTTATGCACAGCAAATTCCCACAGACAACAATGTGATAATGACCAGATAATCTGCTTTTGGTGATGTTAATTTTTTTATTATTTGTTTCATGGGATGTGGGCGTCCCTGGCCAGGCCAGCATTTATTGCCCATCCCTAACTGCCCTTGAGAAGGTGGTGGTGAGCTGCCTTCTTGAACCGCTGCAGTCCATGTGGGGTAGGTACACCCACAGTGCTGTTGGGAAGGGAGTTCCAGGATTTTGACCCAATGACAGTGAAGGAACGGCGATATAGTTCCAAGTCAGGATGGTGTGTGACTTGGAGGGGAACTAGCAGGTGGTGGTGTTCCCATGTATTTGCTGCCCTTGTCCTTCTAGGTGGTAGAGGTCACGGGTTTGGAAGGTGCTTCCTGAGTAGCCTTGGTGCGTTGTTGCAGTGCATCCTGTAGATGGTACACACCGCTGCCAGGTTTGGGCTGATAAGTGGCAAGAAACATTCGCGCCGCACAAGTGCCAGGCAATGATCATCTGCAACAAGAGAGAATCTAACCATCTCCCCTTGACATTCAATGGCATTACGATCGCTGAATACCCCACTATCAACATCCTGGGGGTTACCGTTCACCATAAATACCATGGCTACAAAAGCAGGTCAGAGGCTAGGAATCCTGTGGCGAGTAACTCACCTCCTGACTCCCCAAAGCCTGTCCACCATCTACAAGACACAAGTCAGGAGTGTGATGGAATACTCTCCACTTGCCTGGATGGGTGCAGCTCCAACAACACTCAAGAAGCTCGACACCATCCATGATAAAACAGCCCGCTTGATTGGCACCCCATCTACAAATATTCACTCCCTCCACCCCGATGCTCGAATGTTACTTGCCACTTATCAGCCCAAGCCTGGATATTGTCCAGGTCTTGCTTCATTTCTACACGGACTGCTTCAGTATCTGAGGAGTCGCGAGTGGTGCTGAACATTGTGCAATCATCAGCGAACATCCCCACTTCTGACCTTATGATTGAAGGAAGGTCTTTGATGAAGCAGCTGAAGATGGTTGGGCCTAGGACACTACCCTGAGGAACTCCTGCAGTGATGTCCTGGAGCTCAGATGATTGACCTCCAACAACCACAACCATCTTCCTTTGTGGGATCAATATTGGCCAGGACACTGGGAAGGACTCTCCTGCTCTTCTTCAAAATAGAATTTTTTAAGTCCACCTGGGAGAGCAGACAGGGCTCATTTTACTGTCTTGTCCACAAGAGGGGATTGAGGAAAACTAAACATTCAACATAAGTGCATTACATTGTTGACACTTAACACCAACTCATTTGAAAACTCATTTGTGGATATTATGAATAATATCCGACATGATATTAAATCCGGCCCTTGACAACAGGCTTTATTGATTCACAAGACTACGGTAGATTCAGTGAGGGATAACAATCAATTTCAGACACATCTGTTGCTCACTAGAGATCGATAAGCTCTTATGACGTCCGTATTTACCTCCTGCATTGCAAGTTGGTTTGCTAATGACACAGAAACTGATCACACAGTGGAAATATGAAGAGGACTGTTTGAAAGAGAACTCTATTAACTGTTTCAGGCCAACTTTCAGCCTTTGCCACCCTAACACATTCAGTGAAGATCCAATTTTAACTCAAAGTGAATGGGTTTTGAGTAAGTGAAAATCAGGCCCTTTTAATGAAATCAAACTGATGAGTGGACAATGCTGATCATAGAAACAGAGAACCATAGAAAAGGTACGGCACAGAAAGAGGCCATTCAGCCCATCCTGCCTGCGCCAACTGAAAAAGCTACCCACCGCCCAATCATAGAATCATAGAACGGTTACAGCACAGAAGGAGGCCAATCGGCCAGTCACGTCCATGCTGGCTCTCAGCGACAGCAACTCACTTAGTCCCACTCCCATTCCTTTTCCCCATGGCCCTGCAATTTTTTTTTCTCTTCAGATACCTAAACAAATGGTAACTTATATCTGTAAACAGTTGGAGTAGCTTGAAGGTAATGTGACCAGCAGAGGTTGCTCCTGCTATCTAACTGAAGACAGCCTTTTGGCCACGTGTTGGGGTATACCTTGATGTCAATAGAAATAAAACCCAGGGGAGAGATGTGAAACGGGTTACCCATTTGATTTCACCTATCTTGCACTGTATCTTAAAGTCAAGATCAATCCCATTGTCTTTGTTGTCATTACTCACACAGCAGCACTTGTGCAGAAACGCACTTACGAATGACTAAGGGTTAACTGGAGAATATGATGATAATTCCTCCGTTAGTGATGTACCCCCAAGCAGCTCCTGATTGTTTTATTGATGTCTATAATTGTACACTGGTGGCATAAAGAAGGGAAAAGTAAAGTGTAAGCATATGGATAAAATAAGAGAGAACTTGCATTTAAGTAAGCCACATGATATGATTGTGATGGTTGAGGGAAAAAAACTTTTTTTTTTGATGTGTTCAATTCAAATGGGAAAAAGACTAGAAAGAATAAAGCACCTTATCACATCTCTCAGGACATCCCAAACTTCTTCACATCCAATTAATTATGTTGTGAACTGCAGTCACTTATTACATGCAATCAAATGCAGCTGCCAATTTATTTGATTATTTAGAGATACAGCACTGAAACAGGCCCTTTGGCCCACTGAGTCTGTGCCAACCATCAACCACCCATTTATACTAATCCTTACCCTCTCACATCCCCTACCTATACTAGGGGCAATTTATAATGGCCAATTTACCTGTCAACCTGCAAGTCTTTGGCTGTGGGAGGAAACCGGAGCACCCGGCAAAAACCCACGCGGTCACAGGGAGAACTTGCAAACTCCACACAGGTAGCACCCAGAATCGAACCCGGGTCGCTGGAGCTATGAGGCTGCGGTGCTAACCACTGCGCCACTGTGCCGCCCTTCTACATGCAGTCTGACAAACAGCAAATAAATGACCTCTACCAATATTTACCAGGCGTATTCTGGTCTTCTGCAACTGAAGACTGCGATATTAAAAGGGCTTGCATCTATTTGGCATTTTATATGGTCTCTGGTTGTCCAAAAGTGCTTTATAACCTACGAATTACATTTGAAGTGCAGTGACGTAGGAATAAGCAGCAGCCAATTGCGCACAGTCCTGCATAAAACAATGGTCAGACAATCTGTTTTAGTGAGACCCCAACCCAGAGACAGTGAGGCCAATTGCAACACCCAGCAGCCAGCAAGGGCCAGAGATTGAACATGGGATCTTCCTCTCTCCTGTGGCTCAGTTCCATATTGAACAGTGCGTTATCGAAGTTGAGCCAACCACAAAGCTGCATTTTTGCCTTTACTGAAAATAACAGCGTGTTTTTATATAGTGCCTTTAATGTAGTAAAACATCCCAAGATGCTTCAGCGGAGTGTTATCAAACAATATTTGACACCGAAGGGGATATTGGGACAGGTGACCAAAAGCTGGTCAAAGAGGTAGATTTTAGAAGTCTCTCAAAGGAGGACAGAAAGGTGGAGAGGCAGAGAGGTTTAGGGAAGGATTCCAGAGCTTAGGGCCTTGGCAGCAGAAAGCACGACTATTAATGGTGAAGCAAGTTAAATCAGGGATGTTCAAAAGACTAGAATTTGATGCGCGCAGATATCTCAGAGGGTTGTGGGGCTGGAGGAGATTAAAGAGATCAGCAGGGACAAAGCCATGGAGGGATTTGAAAACAAGGATGAGAATTTTAAAATCGAGGCATTGCCAGACTGGGAGCCAGTGTAGGTCAGTGAGCACAAGGGGGTGATGGGTGAATAGGACTTGATGTGAGTTAGAACACCGGGCAGCGGAGTTTTCTATGAGCTGAAGTTTAAGGAGAGTGGTAGATGGGAGAATTGCCAGTAGAGCTTTGGAATATTGGAATCTGGAGGTAACAAAAGCATGGATGAAGGTTTCAGCAGCAGAAGAGCTGAGGCAGGAAAGAGTCAGACGATGTTACAGAGGCCTGAGTGATGGAGAGGTCATGGGGTCAGTATCTTTGCATTTGGGTTATGAATCTTTGGAATTATCTATTCTAGGGGCAATGTGCCCACTAAACCACGTGTATGCACAGCCGCGCAACAGCCTGAAAGGTGCCGTGTAGGTCATGTTCGTTTAAATACTGCATGTCAAAAATTTAAAGGGACTGCGCTTTGAAAAAACTGACTACTCACAAACACCAAACTTTGAAAGGAAACATTGTCCAGCAGGATGTCCACTGTTGAGGATATTGGAGACTGAAATTGATAGATTTTTGGACACTAAGGGAATCAAGAGAATGGGGATCAGGCAGGAAAATGGAGCTGAGTTTGAAGATAAGTCATGGTCTTGTTGAATGGCTAAGCAGGCTCGAGGGGACATATTGTTAATTTGCTATGAATTGAGTGTTTAATTGTATTCAGGGGGTGAGCATTACCTGGGGATTCACTTGTGTGATAGGAGCAGACTGAAACTGTGGTTGTTGGGTTTAGAGGTGCATATTTGTAATGTGCGTCTCTGTAAATAAAAGTTCATTAAGTGTGTAAAGACTCGGCTCCAGATTCATCCTTCACCACCTGGCAATCTAGAATAGAACACATCTTGCTTCTTCTAGCTCCTATTTGTTCTGGAAGCATTAATTATCAAGTACTAAGTCCTCTGTCAAGGGTCAGACTGCAACTGCTGCTGACTGCACTACACCTACTCCATAAGGCACAGAAACATCTTTGCTGCAAATGCAATGATGTCACCCGTGTTGCATCTCTGATCTGTTCCCTTCAGTTAGCATAAAAAGGGTATGAGCTGCAAGACTCCCTCCACCATAAGCAATGATATCGCCACACCAAAGCACACGATTTGATCTATCAGCTGTATTTCTTACGCTTATTTTCCCTTGGTTGGCTTCCCTTTGCCTCTGCAGAAAGGGACCACCCATCAATTGGATCTTATAGAAAGGCAGCCTGTCATCTTCTTGATGTGGTGAGACTAACAAGTGCAGTAATCAGTTTCACATTTGTCTTCTGTCATGTTACAGAAGTGATTCAAACCCCAACCCCCATCCCCTCTCCCCTCGAACAGAAACGTCTTAATCGTGGTAATCTTGATCTTTGGCATGTGGGCAATCTTCCTGCCTGCACTTAATTAACCAGCATGTGTTCAACTTTCCTAAAATTGTTTGTTTGCTCATTTTCAACAAAAAAAAAGTTTGTGCACAAAATGGCCAGTGGAAAAACACAGCAACGGGCAGCAACACAAACATCACCTCCAGTGGCATGACATCTTTGGTACCTTCACAGGCTCGGGCGAGATGAAAGACGGGGATGAGCTGGGTCTGTGGGATCTCCAAGGAAAAGAGAATACGGGAGATTGCTTGGGAGAAGACCACAGTCTTGACAGAGCCAGCCCCTGACTTCCAACCATTTCAATGAAAGGACGGACAATTGGGAAAGATGTCCTCACAAGCCTCCACCCCTTCCCATCAGAACTTTCCTCTGTCGGCTTTTCCCGAGTTGTCAAATAGCCTCATATGCAGGACCAGGAAAATCTACATCACATAATTGAAGGGTCAATTTTGAGCATTGGGCTGCCGCTCAGGAGGGATCCTGAATCCTGTGATTGTGAGGCCCCAGACTCATTTAAGTTCTCCAAGCAAGCTGCTGGGCACAAAAAAACAAATCTCCCAACCCAGCTTGCTGGATTGGAGACTGGAAATTATTCTAGCCATAATCCCAAAGGACGATAGGCATCGCTCCCCATGAGAGAGAGAGGGACAGTTGGTGATGTATAGTTTGAGGGTCACAGTCCTCAGGTGTGGGGCAAGACGAGGAGGTAGACCTCCATGAACTACCAGAGCCAGTACAGGGATTGAACCCATGCTGTTGGTATCTTTTTGCACCAAATGCTAGCTGCCTAGCCAATGCCCCCCCAGACTGGAAGTAAAAAGATAAGAAATAGGAGCAGGAGTAGGCCATAAGGCCCCTCAAGTCTGTGCCACCATTCAATAAAATCCTTGCTTTATTTTCTACCTCAACTCCACCTTCCCACACTACCCCCATATGCCTAATTCTTTTACTGTCCAAAATTCTATTGTCAGAGCTGCTGCCAGCAAGGTAAGTCAAGGGGGTCGGGGGTTGCGGGGGGGTGGGGGTGGGTGGGGGGGATGCACAAATGCAGAGATGGGGGCTTCCGGCCCAGCAGCAGCCCAGGTTATTTTGTGGGTCACATAAATACTTCAACATTTACCTTTGATCAGGGCTTTTTATGTTCCGTTGCCCTGGCAACCAGTCTGAATGAGCACGTTGCAGGATCCAACTGGTCAGTACCCAAAATGGCACTCGGAGTCCTATTTATGCCCTAGGATGCCCGATTTCCATATTAAGAGGGGGTCTGTCACCCGAAACAGGCAGGTGCTTTAAACACCCGTCGGATGCCCCCATTCAAAATTGCTGCAACGCCAATGTTCACGGTGAGACCACCAACTCCATTTTGATGGCTGTTACCCCTTCTTTACTCCTATTAACACCGGGCAAAAGGGAGTGAAAATTGACTCCATACCAAGGGTTGCCAGCCCCCCAGGATTGCCATATAGTCTCCAAGAATCAAAGATTGATCTCCATGACACACCCAGCACAAAAGTCATAGGCGACTCTTCAAGAAGTATGTGTGAACTTTTTCATTTTCTTTGAATACTTTTGTTTATTTGTTATAAAAATATTGGAGATTGGGGGGAAAAGGCTGTTTGACGCCAAGAATCATCCAATCAGGTGATTACGTTTTTGTTTGCTTTCCAATTGGCCGTGGGAAATTGGGGCGCTGTGAGGATGCACGGGTCAGGTGACCATAGAATCATAGAGTGGTTACAGCACAAAAGGAGGCCATTCGGTCCATCGTGTCCTTGCTGCCTCTCTGCAAGAGAAATCACCTAGTCCCACTCCCACGCCATTTCTCTAGAGCCCTGCAATTTTTTTCTCTTCAGGTGCTTGTCCAATTCCCTTTTGAAATCCACGATTGAATCTGCCTCCACCACACTCTCAGGCAGTGCATTCCAGATCCTAACCACTCGCTGTGATAAAAAGTTCTGCCTCGTGTCGTTTTTGATTCTTTTGCCAATCACCTTAAATCAGTGTCCTCTGATTCTTAACCCTTCTGCCAATGGGGACAGTTTCCCTCGATCTACTCTGTCTAGCCCCCTCAAGATTTTGAACACCTCAATCAAATCACCTCTAAATGTTCTCTAAGGAGGACAGCCCCAGCTTCTCCAATCTATCCATGGAACTGAAGTCTCTCATCCCTGGAACCATTCTCGTAAATATTTTCTTCACCCATTCTAAAGGCTTCACATTCTTCCTAAAGTGTGGTGCCCAGAATATCGACACAATACTCCAGTTGAGGGTGAACCAGTGTTTTACGTCATCATAACTTCCTTATGTTTGTCCTCTATGCCACTATTTATCAAGCCCAGGATTACATTTGCATTTTTAATAACTTTTTCAACCTGCCCTGCCACTTTCAATGATTGGTGCCCCATATATACCCCATATACCAATGGTGGGAGTGTGGGGGTGGGTAGGATGGTGGGCAGGGAGAGGCGGTAGGTGGTGGGATGACATCTCCAAGAATATGTCCAATCAGAGTTAGCCATCCTGCGTGAAACATTACCAAGAGCACGAGGACCTTTAAATAAGGAAAGGCAGGACTCACCCCAAACACGCAGCCAGGTCTCAGATTCTTAGATCCAGGTCTCTCTCTCGCTCTCTCTCTCGCACGTACATAAACAGACAAGCACATAGTCACATGGCTACCCATGAACCCTAATCTCAATAAATAAACACTCTCGTGCAAATCTCCTGGGTTAGCCAGGGGAACATGGGCACATCCTCCCACTGCTGTGAAGACAGCAAGAAACCCAGGGAGAGCTCCACCAACCCTGTAGCCTGAATCATGGAACAGGAAAAGGCCTTTTGGGTCCTCAAGCCCTTCCCCCTCCCCACCCTCTACAAACCAGGTCACATCTATTCCATCACAACAATCTATTCTGACACCTTTATCTCATGGCCAATGCTTCCCACATCAGTCAAAGCCCGATGTGATTTCATTCTGCTTCCTATACTATCTGCCCCAGCTTGATCTTTCCAGGGTCCCATCTTGTTGTACACAGTATTTGATTAGTTAAACGAACTGGATTTTCCTCAGAGCAATCTCTGGATTCGCACCCATCCCTTCAACATCACTGCAACTTCCAGGGGCTCATTACCCATGTACAGCAGGCTCCTGGTGAGATTCATGTTGCTAAGGAGGAACCTCCCTATTGTTGTGTGTACTGTTACACTGTCTTCCCTTGGAGAATGTTATGAAGTAGTAGAAGCATTCACAGGCTGATTAACAGTTTGAAAATCCATGACATGAACACTGCTTCCATGGCCTCAAGCAACCTAATCCGAGCCAATAGAGAGGGCTGATTGCCCTACACATCAGGAGGATTATATGGGCTCCCACAACCTCTATGATAAGGAGGGGAGGCCACCCACACCCGCCAGACACCAGTATCCTGCTAGATGTTGACCCGAAATTCAGAGCTGAAGCTCCAGTCGCCGCTCGCTGGTACTCTCTGGAGCAGGGAATTCAAACCCCGCACCTACTGACTGAGAGGGGGGAATGGCGATCAGACTAGGCCAAAGGCTCCAGTCTGCCAATTAACTCGAGGAAACTCCAATGATGCTGACGGAGAGACACTGCTGCAGCAGCACAAGAGGCACATGAGTGACGTTAGAGGGCCAGAGCACCGAAACTGGCACGAGTTGCCAACTGAGGCCTTAAAGTTAAGTGAGTGGTGGGGGGGCAAATAGGTATGAGAGGAGGCCCCTATGAGGTCCTGCTCCATGCTACGGCACAGTGGCACAGTGGCTAGCACTGCAGCCTCACAGCTCTGGCAAGCCAGGTTTGGTTCTGGGTACTGCCTGTGCAGAGTTTGCAAGTTCTCCCTGTGACCGTGTGGGTTTCCTCCCACATGCCAAAGACTTGTGGGTTGATAGGTAAATTGGCCATTATAAAAATTGCCCTGAGTGTAGGTAGGTGGTAGGAGAGTTGAGGGAAGGTGGGGATGTGAAAGGGAAAATGGGATTTATGTAGGATTAGCATAAATGGGTGGTTGATGGTCAGTGCAGACCCAGTGGGCCGAAGGGCCTGTTTTGGCGCTGTATCTCTCTATGAATCTATGACTTTGGTATAATTCCCGACAGCTGCATGGAGCCTACTTCTTCCTTCCATAGTATCAGCTGTGGCTCAATAGTAGCAATCTCGTGCCTAAGACAGAAGGTTATGGGTTCAAGTCCTCACTCCAGAAACTGGAGTACAAAATCTAGGCTGATGCTTTTAGCTTGGCACTGAGGGAATGCTGCACTGTTGGAGATGCCATCTTTCAGGAGAGATATTAAACTGTGGCCCTGCCTGCCCCTATGTTAATGAATGTTGTTGTTGAGCCTCTTTAGGAGTGACGATGAGTTTTTGATTGCAGTCGGATTTCAGCCAGAGTATTTTCTCTTTTAACCGATCTGCATTTAGACCAGATTGAATCGCTGAATTGACCAATGGGGATCCAATTTTCAGGGATGACACAGGGGAACACAAAGGGGCCCAAGATTGAACCACCATCAAGGCAGGTAATTAAAAATATCCCAGAAAAAGATGGCATCTTGGCTGTAATAAAGCTACACACATAGCTTTTTCTCATCAAAAGCAAATCATGAATTCAGGTGCACTGTGCGTCTGAATTTAATTTACCGCATTCAAATTCTTTACATCTCTTTTTATTCATTCATGGGATGTGAGCATCGCTGGCAAGGCCAGCATTTGTTGCCTTTGAGATGGTGGTGGTGAGCCTCCTTCTTGAACCGCTGTAATCCGTGTGGTGCAAGCACACCCACAGCGCTGTTAGGCACCGAGTTCCAGGATGTTGGTGATGAAGGAATGGCCGATATATTTCCAAGTCAGGATGGTGAGTGTCTTGGAGGGCAACTTGTAGAGGTCACGGGTTTGGAAGGTGCTGACGAAGGAGGCTTGGTGAGTTGCTGCAGTGCATTTTGTAGATGGTGCACACTGCTGCCACAGTGCGTCAGTGGTGAAGGGAGTGAATGTTTAAGGTGCTGGATGGGCTCATTTTCAATATGTGTGGATGGAAGCTGAAATTCCTACTGGTAATCCCTGCAATAAGTACCTCAGTATAAACTCCTAGAATATATACCTCAGTGCAATATTTAGCCTTCAATCAGCATAATTAAAACAGATGATCTGGCCATTAGCATACTGCTGTTTGTGGGAGCTTGCTATGCGCAAATTGGCTGCTGTGTTTACTACATTAAAGCAGTGATTACATTTAAAAAGCACTTTGGGATATCCTGAGGTCATGAAAGGTGCTATTTAATGCAAGTCTTTCTTTCTTTTACAAACACCGGCACTATGTACCTCAGCAGAAATAACAGTAACTTGCATCTATGGAGCTTTTTTTAATGTGGTAAAACATCCCAAGACATTTCACAGGAGCGAATATCAAACAAAATTTGGCACCCAGCCACATAAGGAGATATGAGAACAGGTGATCAAAACCTTGGTCAAAGAGGTAGGTTTCAAGGAGTAACTTAAAGGATGACAGAGATGTAGAGAGTCAGAGAGGTTTAGAGAGAGAATTACAGAGAATCGGGCCCAGGCAGCTGAAGGTACAGCTACTAGTGGTGGAGTGACTAAGATCAGAGACGCACAGAGATCTACTTTCCCTCACTGGAGAGCAATTCAGAAACAGCAGTATACCTCCATTCTGTCCATTAATGATCTCAAACTGTTTCTGTACCTGTCTCTGGTTTTTGTATATGTGTTGTGTGCGTTTGCCTCTTTCCCTCCCTCCTAACCAACAGGAGCCAATGATGGGGCATTTAAAATCGGGGATACACAAGTGTCCAGAATTGGAGGAGCACAGAGATCTCGGAGGATTGTAGGGCTGGAGGAGGTTACAGAGATAGCGAGGGGATGAGGAAGAATTTGAAAACAAGCATGAGAATTGAAAATGAAGGAGTTGCAGGACTAGGAGTTAATGTAGGTCAGTGAGCCACTGACTGCACTTTCCATTAGAAGCACCAACAACAACAACATCTTGCATTTATATAGTGCCTTTAATGTAATAAGATGTCCTAAGGTACTTCGCAGGTGAGTTAAACCAAACATGACACTGACCCACATCCCCATATTCGGGCAAGTGACCAAAAGCTTGGTCAAACAGGTAGTTTTTAAGGAGCATCTTAAATGAGGAGAGAGAGGTAGAGAGACGAGAGGTTCAGGGATGGAATTCCAGAGCTTAGGCCCAGGTAGCTACAAATGGTGGAACAATTATAATTAGGGATGCGCAAGAGGCCAGAATTGGAGAAACGCAGAGATCTTGGAGGGTTGTAGGAGAATACACAGATAGGGAGGGGTGAGGCCATGGAGGGAATCACAAAGATAATCCCTTACTCTAGAAGAGATGGCATTTGTCACGGATTCTTTAAATCATAGAATTCCCTCTAACTGTTGCTATTGGTAACAACCCTGTAGCATAAAGAGGTGATAACTTCAACTCTGATCTCGGCTTTTCTTCATGGCTGATTTCATTGGTGTCTCTTCCCTTTTGGGCTGCATTGACCCATCTACCTTACACACAGTCATGTCCCTATACTGATGTTTTAATTGTCACAGCCAAAGCTGCTGCTGTTGCCATTGGGTCCACAGTATTATTGGCCCAATGCATCAGCAATCTCTCACTCTGAAAAATCTCACTGCAGTCAGAAAAGTCATTCCAGAACAATCATTTCCATTTGGTCATCAAAGTGAGGAATGGTGATACTGGGAGACAGAACACTTCCCAATATCAGAAACCCACTGTTGGGATCAGCATCTCAGGGCAAGTACAGCATCGTTTTTCTATTCTGTCATGGGATATGGGCATCACTGGGAAGGTCAGCGTTTGTTACCCATGGCAACTGAGTGGCTTGCTAGGCAATTTCAGAGGGCAGTTAAGAGTCAGCCACATTGCTGTGGATCTGAATTCGCATGTAGCTTAGACCGGGTAAGGATGGCAGATTTCCTTCTCTAAAGGACATTAGTGAACCAGATGGGTTTTTACAATAATCGTTGATAGTTTCATGGCACTAATACTGAGACTAATTTTCAATTCCAGATTTCTTATTGATTAATTGAACTTCAATTCCAGTAGGAGCCATGGTGGGATTGAACCCGTGTTCCCAGGACATTAGCCTGGGCCTCTAGATTACTAGTTCAGTGACATTACTGTAATGAGAAGCTTTATAAGTTGTCTGATGCAACGTAAATGAGATGCATGGAGTTCAGTTGATTGAAGATCTCAAACAGGTTTATTAACAGCTAGCAAGGATATACAGTACAGAGCTCACTGTTCACAAGACCTTGCCTCTTGGTGTTACAGTAGCAGAGTGACTCTAGCTCTGAGTCACATGACCATGTCCTGGCACTTAGCTCATTAGCATACTAAAATCTTAAAGAGACATCACTCTTAAAAGCAATCACACAACATCCCCCTTCTTTCCAAAGATAAGTCTCGTATGCTAAAAGCAAAAACATATAAAATTAGATAACATCAAAATTATTTACACATGGATAGAGATTATGAACTTTTCAGATATAAAGGCTCAAAAGTCCATAAATAGTCTAGGTGGTTTGACAACTCTTGCTTGGGGAGTTTGTGTCTCAACTGTTGCTGTTCTTTCTGAAGTTTCTCCCTCTCTGTGTTCAGTTTCTGTTGCTCAGCCTTCAGCCTGCTAACATACTCTGTTGCTTTTCTCAAGATGACCACTTTTGGGGCCTTGTCATTCTTGGAACGTTCCAGCACCTCATCCCGAAGATCCAACAGGCAATGCTTGATCTCATTCCTCCTCTGCCTCTTCAGGACATTGCGTGTCCTTCGCCTTTCCTCATCCTCTGAAGGCTTGGGGCTCAAGGTCGAGGACTTGTTGGGGGAGGAGGTCTTGGTCTCATGGAGATACCTGTCCGCTCTGGCTCATTGTGGTGCTGGCGATTCTCCAGAGAGCAGAAGTGAAGGCACGGCATAGTTGTGCTGTTTCTGGGTTTCCAGACTGCACCGTTTGATGCTGGTCAGAGTCTGCGAGCAGGTTCCAGTTCTTGGAGATTTCCCCTTGGCAATGCTCTCGTGGATAGTTATGATGTTGAGATCCTTACACACTGGTAGTCCTGCCACTGCTGGTCCACTCGTGTCTACCGAATAGAATACTTGTGGTTTCCATGCAGACTTGCCATAGCTTCTTTGCATTGTTCATGTGCCACTGCAAGGGATGGGTGACCCATTGTAAACAGATAACTCGGCAGTGAGTTGCATCATTGATCTCCAATGACTCAGGTACATATATTTGAGGATTCGGATTGATAGGATATTTGCACGGTGACAATCATGACCTTGAGTGTGTGTTTGCCAGGTTTCTTTGGGCACGTGATGTTGATGGTGGCGAAAGCTTCCAATTGCTTGATTCATCGACATGATGTGTCAGGTTCACAATGTGGAATGCTTGCTCATCTTCTGAGAATTACTTCTCTCTGTGTCTTGTCTCAGGTCTGCTTCACTGGTGACTTCATTTATCGGCTTGCGTTTACGCAGATCTCTGGTGCTTTCCTTGCTGCTGTTGCCCTGTTGTCCGTTCGTTTGCATCTGACTGTTACTTCTGGCTGCATCTTTGGATCCAGAATTTTTATATTGTCTGATGCAAAATAAATGAGATACATGGAGTTAGGTTGATTGAAGATCTCAAACAGGTTTACTAACAAGTATATACAGTGCAGAGCTAACTATTTGCAAGACCTTGCCTCTTGGTATTAAAGTAGCAGAGTGACTCTGGCTCCGAGTCACATGACTGCGACCTGGCACTTAGCTCATTAGAACACTAAGATCTTAAAGGGACATCACTCTTAAAGGCAATCACACAACAATTACCACCGCGCCACCTTCTCCCTTGAGCTTGCCTCAACAATGCACCATAACCTCCTGCTCTTTCTGCAACAGAAACATTTCTAATTCCAGATGAGGAGAATTTGTTTTACATAACGAGTTGTTGTGATCTGGAATGCGCTCCCTGACAGATTGGTGAAAACAGATTCAATAGTAACTTTCAAAAAGGAATTGGATAAATACTTGAAGGGAAAAACTTTGCAGGGTTATGAGGAAAGAACAAAAAGAACAAAGAACAAAGAACAGTACAGCACAGGAACAGGCCATTCGGCCCTCCAAGCCTGCGCCGATCTTGATGCCTGCCTAAACTAACACCTTCTGCACTTCTGGGGCCCATATCCCTCTATTCCCTTCCTATTCATGTATTTGTCAAGATGTCTCTTAAACGTCGCTATCGTATCTGCTTCCACCATCTCCCCTGGCAGCAAGTTCCAGGCACTCACCACCCTCTGTGTAAAAAACTTGCTGAAAGAGCAAGGGAATGCGGCTAATTGGATAGCTCGTTCAAAGAGCTGGCACAGGTAGATTGGGCCGAATGGGACTCCTTCCGTAAGATTCTATGAATTCCTTCACAGGGCTATTAGGGATGGACAATTAGTGCTGGCCTTTCCAGCAATGCTCACATTCCATGAATGAATAAAAAAAAATTTCAATCCTAACCACCCTCATGCCCTTTCTGAGATAGGTTACCAAGGGTAATTTAGTGTCAGTTTTCTGCTGTGGGCACCCAAACCATGCTACACAATGGTGTGATGAAATGGAGCTCTCCGTCTAAGCCGTGCGATCAGGGCAGGTAATGAGTGAAGGCCGGTGAGCCCTCTCCTGAGGGCCAAACACAAAACCTGCAGCCGAAAAGGTCATTCTCAAGCTGCCATTTACTGAACAGCAATTGACAAAAACGTGTAAGTATTTACTGAACATCCCTTTATACAGGGACAGGCAGGAGAGTGCAGAGTGAACGAAGGGAAAATAAAAGAGAGGAAAATGCTTCGCTACAATGAGGAGTAAAATAAGTTCAATTGAAAGTTGCTTAAAACATGCATTAAAAAATGTAAAAAGTAGATAACTAGTTTCCTAGAACCATTTTGGAGATTAAGTTTGGAGATCAAAGTTACATAGTGCAGTATAAATGCAAGTAAATCTATTAAAATTTTGAACCGTATGTTTCACAACAGTTAGCAACACATGACTGGAATTGGCTCCCTCGCTTTCAAATCTCTCCAGGGCCCATTCCCCTCCCCTCCCCCCCTTTCTCTGTAACATCCTTCAGTTCTACAACCCTTCAAGATCTCTGTTCTCCTCCAATTCTGGCCTCTTGTGTAAATCCAATTTCCTTAGCCCCACCATTGGTGGCCATGCCTCCAGCTACTGGGGCCCTAAGCTCTGGAATTTCCTCCCTATTATTGGCAAATGAATTTCAAAATAGATAAATTACATTTTGGCTAGAAAAATAAGGTGGTTGCATATTACTTAGAAGATAAATGGGGCAGGGGAGCAAAGGGAACTGGGAGCAAAAGGACAGATGGTTTAACAAGACCATAAAAAAACGTAAACCAAGCACGAGGGTTTATTTCTAGGGGGATAGAATTGGAAAGTAAAAGTTACATTAAACTTGTATCAAACCTTAGATAGACTATACCTGGAGTACTGCATACAATTCTGATACAAAGAATAGAGAAACTGGGGAGGGAGCAAAAAAGGTTGACAAAGGTGATAAAAGAATTGCAAGTTTGTACCTATCAGGAGAGGATGAACAGGCGGAGTCTCTTTTCTATTGAAAGAAAGGCTGAGCCAATACCTAATAAAGGTCTTTAAAATTATGAAAGGTTTTGATAGATTGAATACAGAGAGAATGTTTCCACTTGCGGGGAAGAGTAATACTAGAGGCCAACAATGTAAGATAGTCACCAAGAAATCCAATAGGGAATTCAGGAGAAATGTCTTTACCCAAAGAGTGGTGAGAATGTGGAGCTCGCTACCACAGGGGTAATTGAGGGGAATAGTAAAAATGCATTTAAGGGGAGGCTAGCTGAGCGTTTGAGTGAGAAGGGAATAGAGGATTATGAAGATAGAGTTAAATGAGGAAAGACGGGAGGAGGCTCCAGTGGAACATAAGCGCCAGCATGGACTGGTTGGGCCAAATGACCCACTTCTGTGCTTCATACTGTATGTAATGTAATGTAAACCTCTCCACCTCTCTTTCTTCCTTTATGGCATTAGTTTAAACCCTAGCTCTTTGACCAAGGTTTTGGTCACTGATCCTAATATCGTCTTCTTCAGGGCGGCACAGTGGCGCAGTGGTTAGCACCGCAGCCTCACAGCTCCAGCGACCTGGATTCAATTCTGGGTACTGCCTGTGCAGAGTTTGCAAGTTCTCCCTGTGTTTGTGTGGGATTTTGTCGGGTGCTCCAGTTTCCTCCCACAGCCAAAGACTTGCAGGTTGATAGGTAAATTGGCTATTATAAATTGCCCCTAGTGTAGGTAGGTGGTAGGGGAATATAGGGACAGGTGGGGATGTGGTAGGGATATGGAATTAGTGTAGGATTAGTATAAATGGGTGGTTGATGGTTGGCACAGACTCGGTGGGTCGAAGGGCCTGTTTCAGTGCTGTATCTCTAAAAAAATAAATTATGTCAGATTTTGTCTTTACCATATTGGTTTACCATATCGGAACTCAGTGATGCCATTGATTCTCTAGCCAGCGGAAGAGCCCCTGGGAAGGACAGCATTACCCCTGAAATAATCAAGAGTGCCAAGCCTGCTATACTCTCAGCACTACATGAACTGCTATGCCTGTGCTGGGACGAGGGAGCAGTACCCCAGAACATGCGCGATGCCAATATCATCACCCTCTATAAAAACAAAGGTGACCGCGGTGACTGCAACAACTACCGTGGAATCTCCCTGCTCAGCATAGTGGGGAAAGTCTTTGCTTGAGTCGCTCTGAACAGGCTCCAGAAGCTGGCCGAGTGCGTCTACCCTGAGGCACAGTGTGGCTTTCGAGCAGAGAGATCGACCGTTGACATGCTGTTCTCCCTTCGTCAGATACAGGAGAAATGCCGTGAACAACAGATGCCCCTCTACATTGCTTTCATTGATCTCACCAAAGCCTTTGACCTCGTCAGTAGACGTGGTCTCTTCAGACTACTAGATAAGATTGGATGTCCACCAAAGCTACTAAGTATCATCACCTCATTCCATGACAATATGAAAGGCACAATTCAACATGGTAGCTCCTCATCAGAGCCCTTTCCTATCCTGAGTGGCGTGAAACAGGGCTGTGTTCTCACACCCACACTTTTTGGGATTTTCTTCTCCCTGCTGCTTTCACATGCGTTCAAGTCCTCTGAAGAAGGAATTTTCCTCCACATAAGATCAGGGGGCAGGTTGTTCAACCTTGCCCGTCTAAGAGCGAAGTCCAAAGTACGGAAAGTCCTCATCAGGGAACTCCTCTTTGCTGACGATGCTGCTTTAACATCTCACACTGAAGAGTGCCTGCAGAGTCTCATCGACAGGTTTGCGGCTGCCTGCAATGAATTTGGCCTAACCATCAGCCTCAAGAAAACGAACATCATGGGGCAGGACGTCAGAAATGCTCCATCCATCAATATTGGCGACCACGCTCTGGAAGTGGTTCAAGAGTTCACCTACCTAGGCTCAACTATCACCAGTAACCTGTCTCTAGATGCAGAAATCAACAAGCGCATGGGTAAGGCTTCCACTGCTATGTCCAGACTGGCCAAGAGAGTGTGGGAAAATGGCGCACTGACACGGAACACAAAAGTCCAAGTATATCAGGCCTGTGTCCTCAGTACCTTGCTCTATGGCAGCGAGGCCTGGACAACGTATGCCAGCCAAGAGATACGTCTCAATTCATTCCATCTTCGCTGCCTCCGGAGAATACTTGGCATCAGGTGGCAGGACCGTATCTCCAACACAGAAGTCCTCGAAGTGGCCAACATCCCCAGCTTGTACACACTACTGAGTCAGCGGCGCTTGAAATGGCTTGGCCATGTGAGCCGCATGGAAGATGGCAGGATCCCCAAAGACACATCGTACAGCGAGCTCGCCACTGGTATCAGACCCACCGGCCATCCATGTCTCCGCTATAAAGACGTCTGCAAACGCGACATGAAATCCTGTGACATTGATCACAAGTCGTGGGAGTCAGTTGCCAGTGATCGCCAGAGCTGGCGGGCAGCCATAAAGACAGGGCTAAAATGTGGTGAGTCGAAGAGACTTAGTAGTTGGCAGGAAAAAAGACAGAGGCGCAAGGGGAGAGCCAACTGTGCAACAGCCCCGACAAACAAATTTCTCTGCAGCACCTGTGGAAGAGTCTGTCACTCTAGAATTGGCCTTTATAGCCACTCCAGGCGCTGCTTCACAAACCACTGACCACCTCCAGGTGCGTATCCATTGTCTCTCGAGATAAGGAGGCCCAAAAGAATATTGGTGAAGTATAGATGTCTAGGGCCCATGCCCGAAACAAAGCATTAGGTCCCCGACACCTGTCTCAGGAGTCCTTCCCAAAATTGGAACACTCTGAAGGCAGCCTGACTGCAGCCTTAGCCAATGTGTCTTAAAAGGGCCGCTGGAGGCATATCAAAAAGGTAAAGAAACTCTTTGGAAAATACTCACCTGAATGTGGAGCTGGGAAGAGCAGGAAGACTCCCTTCCAGCTCCGCAGTCACAAACCCCTCAATTGGCCCCTCCTGACCGTAGAAACTCCCCAGTGTTGCAGCCACCTGAAATTTAAATCAGGGGGAGCTGCCTGGGGACAGGTAGCAGGAGTTGGCTGTCTAATTTAAAAACAGCTAGGCCTGAGGACCAAAAGAGTACGCCTGAGGTCTGCCAGTTCCAAAGCAGGGTTGGCACTAACACTAAGGGATTGCTGGCGGCCCTCAGACTACCTAAGTGTAATTTGTAAGTTTTAAAAGGATACTTCTGGACCTATACACACTTCACCATCCCATAATGCACAGGTGTGCCCCTAACACCGAACATCGGACTGTCATCAGATTCAGTTCACACATGTTCAACACGCGCACAAGCAGGGTTGCCAATTCTGATTGGATATATTCATGGTGCTTTTGCCATATGACCTTTTGCTCCTGCTTTCCTATACAGTCAAAACAGACTTTTCCCCTCCAATCTCCAATGTCTTTTACAGCTAATAAACAACAGCTTTCAAAGAAATTTTTCCTGAAACCATTTTTGTAATGCTCTACAATTTATTCATCAGCAGGGTCCAGGACATTAATTCCTGGAAACTCCAGGACAATCCTGGAGAACTGACAACCCCAAGGTACATTTTCACACAATTTATTTAGCATTACCTCATTTGAGGCTGTTACAAACACGATGGATTGAGAGAAATCACGCAGCCATTCAGTCGCAGCTCTTCTCAAGTCTCAGTAACAGCTCCTAACATGAATGTGGACTAGAGCAATCTTAAGAACCAGTTTGACCAGATACTAGTTTTAAGACGTTTATCTGAATGGCCATCCTATAGACCTGCAAAACACTCAAAACAAAACAGGTGTCAAGCACCAGATGGCAGATCAATTAGCTTTAATTATTGCTTAGGTGGTTCTGTCAGTAATTTAGCCACCCCCTAGTACAAGCCTACTCTCTGCTGGCATCAATAGAAAGCTGGGGGAGGGGTAGAGAACCAGAGGTTGTATTCCATTTCAGGAACGACTGGAGAGAAAAAACGTGATCTAATGGAAAGAAAAGAACGTTTTCAGTCACTTTCTGACAACCAGGTACAGTAGCCGAGTGCTTATGTTACTAAACAAGTAATCCTGAGGCAACAACGGAAAATGCTGGAAATACTCAGCAGGTCAGGCAGCATCTGTGAAGAGAGAAAAACAGAGTTAACATTTCAGGTCAATGACCTTTCATCAGAATGATCATGAAAGATCATCAACCTGAAACATTAACTCTGTTTCTCTCTCCAGAGATGCTGCCAGACCTGCTGAGTATTTCCAGCATTTTCTGTTTTTGTTTCGGATTTCCAGCATCTGCAGTATTTTGCTTTCGTTGAAGTCATTTTGAGGCCGAGATTAATAATCCGGAGACATGAGTTCAAATCCTACCAAGGACGAAAAAGCTAGATTTGTAATAGGATCATAGAATGGTTACAGCACAGAAGGAGGCCATTCAGCCCATCGTGTCAATGCCAGCTCTCTGTAGGAACAGCTAGTCCTGCCCTTTCCCCGTAGCCCTGCATTTTTTTCTCTTCAGGTGCTTGTCCAATTCCCTTTTGAAATTCACGATTGAATCTGCCTCCACCACACTCTCAGAAAGTGCATTCCAGATCCTAAACACTCACTGAACCTGCCTCCACCGTTCTCTCAGACAGTGCATTCCAGATCGTAATCACTTGCTGCATAAAATAGTTCTTCCTCATGTCACCGTTGGATCTTTTACCAATGACCTTAAATCAGTGTCGCTTAGTTTTCAACCCTTCCACTAATGGGAACAGTTTTTAAATTCTTTTTTGGGATGTGGGTGTCACTGGCCAGGCGAGCATTTATTGCCCATCCCTAATTGCCCTTGAGAAGGTGGTGGTGAGCTGCCTTCTTGAACTGCTGCAGTCCATGTGGGGTAGGTACACCCACAGTGCTGTTAGGAAGGGCGTTCCAGAATTTTGACCCGGCGACAGTGAAGGAAGGGTGTGAATGTTTGTGGATGGGGTGCCAATCAAGCGGGCTGCTTTGTCCTGGATGGTGTCGAGCTTCTTGAGCATTGTTGAAGCTGCACCCATCCAGGCAAGTGGAGAGTATTCTATCACACTCCTGACTTGTGCCTTGTAGATGGTGGACAGGCTTTGGGGAGTCAGGAGGTGAATTACTCACCGCAGGATTCCTAGCCTCTGACCTGCTCTTGTAGCCATGGTATTTATATGGCTACTTCAGTTCAGTTTCTAGTCAATGATAACTCCCAGGATATTGATAGTGGGGGATTCAGCGATCATAATGCCATTGAATGTCAAGGGCAGATGGTTAAATTCTCTCTTATTGGGGATGGTCATTGCCTGGCATTTGTGTGTCACGAATGTTTCTCTCTATCTACTTTGTCTAGATTCCTCCTGATTTTGAACACCTCAAACAAATCTCCTCTCAATCTTCTGTTCTCTAAGGAAAACAATCCCAGCTTCTCCAATCTATCAGCGTAACAGAAGTCCCTCATCCCTGAAACCATTCTCATAAACCTTTTCTGCATCCTCTCTGAAGCTTTCACATCCTTTCTAAACTGCGGTGTCCAGAATTAGACACAATACTCCAGTTGAGACTGAACCAAGGTTCATCCTTAGCTCCTTGCTTTTGTACTCTTTGCCTCTATTTATAAAGCCAATAAGGCTACATTTATCACCCATCCCTGTTATCCTGAAAACATGATTGTGATCCTTCTTCTTAAACCACTGCAATCCCTGGTGATGATACTCCTTTATAGAGTAGCTCACTATATTTCTATTTTTTAAAGCCATCTGTTGTCTGGAGGTAGGGTAATGTGGACTATGTAGGTGATGGTTGGTTGGCATCCTTCCATCTACGAAAGAGTGATGGGCACTCAGCAAACAATCCATTTAGCTGGGGTGTCTTCTCTTGGTGCACCTTTGCTGATGGCTGTGAAGGTCAATCCTTGAGAGACAGGTTCTGCTGCAAGTGTTGTGTGAAGCTGCCAAGTGACGCTGCGAGTTGTTGTTTTTGACGTTGGCGCCTGTTGCCAAGCTGCTGTAGCCATTGGTCATCATGGTAGAGCACACCAGGTCACAGGATGTGTCGCCAATTCCCTCTTTCGTCAGCCAGTGACTCCAGGTGCGATAGTTGACATTTGGGGCCTTCATATCACACTTGTGGAGCTTTGGGTGCCCCACTGATCATCTGGCCCCGGCTACCTCACCATACAGAAGGTCCTTGGGTATGCGACTGTCTTCCATCCTGCAGATGTGTCCGATCCACCGAAGCTGCCTCTATTTGATTAGTGCCAACACACTTGGGAACTCTGCCTTTGAGAGGACTGCTGCATGTGTGATTTTGTCCTGCCAGGATATACCCATAATGCACTGCAGACAGAGATGGAAATTATTCAGCTTCTTTTCCTGGTAGTTGTAAGTCGCCCATGTTTCACAGCCATACAACAAGGTGCTGAGAACACAGGCCTTATAAACCACCAGCTTGGTCCTAAGGGTCAGCTTGGTGTTATTCAATGCGCATTTCGGAAGTCAGCCAAAGGTGGTAGCTGCTTTCCTTATGCTTGTATCGAACTCTGCATCAAGGGACAGATTGTCTTTACCGTGGACTCAAGGTAGCAGAATTTGCTAACCACTTCCAGTGGGGTGTTATTTAGTGTGATCAGGGGTGGAGATGCAACACCATGTCCCATGACCAGGGTTTTCTTGACGCTTATAGTCAGGGAGAACAAGTTACAGGCATGGGAGAGACAATCCATGAGTCTTTGTAGCTGTGTTTCCGTGTAAGTAACTAGCACAGTATCATCAGCGTAGAGGAGTTCTCTGATCAGGACATGATATGCAGATGATGGTGACTATGAAACTACTGAACTGTTGGAGGGAAGGAAATCTACCGTCCTTTCCTGGACTGGCCTATATGTGACTCCAGAACCAGAGCAAGAGGGCTGACTGTTAACTGCCCTCTGAAAGGGCCCAGCAAGCCACTCAGTTGCATCAAAACTGCCATGGCAGACTGCAGAGGTTCAAGAAGTTAGCTCACTGCCACCTTCTCAAGGGGAATTAGGGATGGGCAATAAATGCTGGCCTTGATAGCAATACCCACATCCTGTGAATACATGTTAAAAAAACTTTTCACTCGGCCACCCCGTGCTCCCCCACCCTCCCTCAGCAACCCCCACCTCTTACATTTCCATCCTGCTGACCCAAGGTTGCTACCACTGGATCACGTCTGCAGCCCTTCGGCCCGTCCCACTTTTAGTTCAGATTTTTTTTCAATACTGCCCTGCCTTCAAAAGTAACCCCTTGCCAAAAATAACGACATCAATCACTTCACCCCTGGGCTCAAGAAGTGAGGTTCTGAAAAGAAATTTGCCTTTAACCTCCTACTTCTTTCTTTCAAGGTTGAACGATCGGAAGGTTTAAGGCCTGGGATTCGTCCTGACAGGCTGAGACAGACCTTGATATCGTGCCATGATGTTTCGGCGTGTTTTAAATGACAATTTGCCTCTCAATCAGACGAGTCTCCAAATGCTTGATGTTTAAGGCCATGATCTCAAGGGGATATGCCCCAAGGCTACCCGTCAAAGAATTTTTGAAACAAGGCATTGATAGAACTTGCAAAGCAGTCTTGGGAACTCCAGCAAAAAACAAGCAAATCCCTTTATTGGTTGCGGGGAGACTAATGATGTTTCGAAAGTCACTCCCAGCACTGGCCCAAAAGCAGAAGGTTACACTTAGGCTGCCCACATTACATGCAGAGTACAAGTACAACCTATAGCAAGCATGATTTATGGCAACACATTACAGGTTATCTATTAAGATAATATGGCGGCTGTGAAGAAAAGCACGATTCATGATGTATCGCATGCAGATGTCAGCTTGAATCAAACAGCAAATTACAATTCATGAATCTGAGGGGCCTGCATTCCTGTCCCTCCAAAAGCATGACGAATTCTGTGCAGTTGCCTTCTGCAAGGTAAATGTTTCCAGGCAGTCCTCAGCAGAGTCTCGGCAAATGTCGGGCTGACAGAAAGACAAAAACCTGCATCATACCTCACAGAGGTCATCACATGAAGCGGAGGGTTGCGGAGGGTTGCAGGAATGAGGGATTAGTATGTGGAGAGACTGGAGAATCTGGGGTTGTTTTCCTTAGAGCAGAAACGGCTAAGAGGAGATAGCATAGAGGTGCTTAAAACCATGAAGAGTTTAGATAGAGTAAGTAAGAAAGAAACTGCTTCCAATGGCCGAGGTCGATAATCAGAGGGCACAGATTGAAAGTGATTGGCAAAAGAACCAGAAACAACATGAGGTAAAACTTATTTACAAGACAAGTGCTTAGGATTTGGCAATGATAGAAACAGATTCAATCGTAGTTTGCAAAAGGGAATTGGAGGTGGAAAATATTGCAGGGATGTGGGAAAAGAGTTGGGGAGTGGGACTAAATGGATTGCTTTTCGAAAGAGCTGGCACAGACTCAATGGGCCAAATGGCTGTACTATTCTCTCTCTGTTTGGTTGTGTTCCTAGAGGATTCATCACACAGCCTCCACCAGCCTCATCCAGTCAAACAGTTTTATTTTTCTCCATCTCCAATATTTTTATAACTAATAAACTATTCAAAGAAAATGAAAAAGGCACACTTTTTTTTGTCAAATGTGTCTATGATTTTTCACCCCGGTATTGCTCACAGCAGTGACCCGGAGATTTATCTTCAATTCCTGGAGGCCTCAGGGCAATCCTGGAGAATTGGCAACCCTATATTGGAGCTACAGTCATCTGTGGATGAAGAGCGAGGCTAGTTTCTCGAGATTGAAGGACTCACAGCTGGCTGCTCCCTGTTGCAAACACTTTTCTGCCAAACACACAGCAGCAAAAACAGGTAAGAGTTAAATTAAAGAGTCACCAGAATTGTTGTTGACTAATCGATAGAGATTGATTGCTTTGATTAGTCAACAAATCCATTATCGTTGTGTCATGTTCCAGGATGGTAGAAGACGAACTAGATGGGCCTTGGTATTTTTGCATCTAGTAATCCCTATGTTCCTAAAGGGAGTATGGAACAACAGAAAGGCAACTCAACAAACATCTCCAGTAAATGCACTGGAAGGTGGTCTTGACACTGTAATAATGCAGTGGAATGCAGATGTACAGGCCACTCTTTCTGCAGCTCACAGTATTTACAAAAACAACCTGCATTTATGGCTATATAGCGCCTTTAATCTAGTAAAACATCCTAAACGCACTTCACAGGAGCATTATCGATCAAAATTTGACACCGCAACACATAGGAAATGAAAAAGACTTGCATTTATATAGCACCTTTCACGACCACAGGACATCCCAAAGTGCTTTACACCCAATGAAGTACTTTTGAAATGTAGTCACTGTTGTAACGTAGGAAATGCGGCAACCAATTTGTGCACAGCAAGATCTCACAAATAGCAATGTGATAATGATCACATAATCTGTTTCAATGATGTCGGTTGATTAAATATTGGTTATGGCACCCAAGAGGCTGGATTTTACCAAGCCCTCGACATTGTGAACCGTGGTGGGAGGGGGGCCTGAAGATGGGTCCGGATGAGGCCCTCCACGGACCTCGACGCCAGGAGGGCCCAGCCTGATCCTCCCAGCGTGGTGGTGAGGCTCTGTGGTGGCCCGCTGCCGCTGGGTGTTGGGACCTCAGTTAAAATATTCAAATGAATAAAATTAATAAATTTCCATCGACTTACCTCCATTCTTGAGGGCCCACCCACCGCGATCTTCGGTGCGGCAGCCAGCATTCCCGCGCCTTCGGATCCCCATCTGGGGAAAGGTGGTGTGACGCAGGTGGGGAAGGGGGCAGAGGTAAGATTTTCAGTGCGAGGGGTGGGAGATGGGGTCAAATAAATGTAATGGGTGTCGGGGATGGTGGGACGGGTTGAACTTCAAACTTTGTGCAGTTTGGGGGGGAGGTCAGATGTAATAGGTAAGTGTTTTGGGGGGGGTAAATGACAAATACTTAATGTAATTGTTATTGGGAGTTGGGAAAGGGGCATAAGAAATTCATTTACTTAATTTTGGGGGTATGTGTTTAAAAATGTAAATTAGGCGTCAAGGCTGTCTGCCCTTTAAAATGACAGCATGCCTTTGCTGGGGACGAGCAGCCCGTCTCCTCCACAAGATTGGGTGGGGTGGGCCGGCCCGGCTATTTAAATGAATCGCCCGCTTGAAATTGCGGCAGGCTGCCATTTTTTTAAAAATCCAGCCCAACTTGCGGAGTAGGATTCGAATCCATGGCCTCAAGGCTGCAAAGCTAGACTGCTATCCATTGAGGCACACATAGACTGGAGTCACATGTGGGCCCAGACCAAGTAAATATGGCCAGAAATTAGAGAACCAGTTGGGATTTTTTTGCTGACACCAATATTTTATTTCCAGGTTGTGTAAATGGAATTCAAATTCTCAAACCTACCATGTTGGGATTTAAGTTCAAACTTTTTGCATTACTAGCTCATTAACATAACCACTACACTAGCGCGCTTACATTTAACGCAAATTTAAGGTTGGTTTTATTGAGTTCGGCGCATATTAGCAATTGCAGCAAATGACTGCAAGACTAGATATTTTGTCCCTGTCTATTGCACATAATTTCCCATTTTGCAACATTAGAACCTCTGGAGTGAAGGCACTACACATTCATTCAGTGCTTTATTTATTTTGTCTCCAACCTCAACCACTGTGATATTTATTTTAATGGATAGATTTGGCTCACATAATTTTTCACCTCCCAAAGCAACCTAGCTTTCAGGTAAGTATGTCAACAAGCTGGCACTGATGCAACAACAACTTGGCCAGGTGTCCAAGATCAGAGTGCTCAGTTTTGCAATGGCATCGGTCAGAAAAATGGGATGGCACCCAGACACAGTTGAATAATCGGAGGTTGGGAGGTGTGATTTCCACTCGTTGTATCCATCTTTCTGGAACTGGAGGTTGCAACAGATTTTGGAAGCTCTGTTTTGATGGGTATGCATTTGTTTTGAAAACTGTAATCGGTCAAGGTGAATGGTATCAGCCAGCAGGTCTTTGAGAAATTTACTTTGTTCTGTGGTAACCTTAGTCTCTGAATGCCTAATCAGTTTGACTGGCTGCAAAGCAACAAAAACAAGTCTTTGTCACTGCTAGATTGAATAAAAAGGCTTTGTGCTAAATATTCATCTTGGACAATCAAACTTGTCAAAAAGCAGCCTTGTCAGCTTATTCATCATGATTGTTTGGCCTAAACTTTTTTTGTGGTGCTATGTCAATGTCTAACTGCTCAAAACACAGCCCATTGGGCTTCAACCAACCAAATAAAAATTGGGAATACTTAAATGGCTCAGAATCTGAACGAATAAACAAAATGCACAAATGCCTCATGTCCCAGAGGCAGAACTCATCTTGACTTGGTAATGGTAAGTGACTCCGTTAATATATAGGAAAGGGGTGTTGTGGCACCCTTAAGAGATAAGGGCAATAATATAAGGGCAATAACCTTAGCAATAATTAAGTTCAACATGATCTAAGACTCAGAAAACCTGAGGGCCAGCAGTTGTTTTATATGATTTTATAATTCTATATCATCTTAAAAGAGCTAGTTTTAAAGGAGTAAGAGAACAGCTAAAGCCAGTTGATTGGTGGGCTTTGTTGACCAATAGTAGACAAGTGGAACACTAAAGACATATACAGAGCATGCAGGAAAAATACCCAAGCTGAATCAGCCAGTGCACGTTAAATAAACAAGATGTTAAATAGAAGAACAACAAAAAACAACAGAGGAGATAAGGAGAAAGAACAATTATTCTAAATCCTGCAGGGTGGAAGAGAAACAGAGAAAGACTTGCATTTATATAGCTTCGTTCATGACCACCAGACGTCCCAAAGACATTTTCAGCCAATGAAGTACTTTGTTTTTGAAGTGAAGTCATTATTGTAATGTAATAAACACAGCAGCCAATTTGCGCACAGCAAGCTCCCACAAACAGCAATGTGATAGCGCACAGATAATCTGTTTTTGTGATGTTGATTGAGGGATAAATATTGGCCTGGACACCAGGGAGAACTTCCCTGCTCTTCTTCAAAATAATGGCCATGGGATCTTTTACATCCACCTGAGAGAGTATGCTGAGCCTCATTTCATCTGACAGTGCAGTATTCCCTCAGTACTGCACTGAACTGTTAGCCTAGATCAGGGATCAGCAACCTTAATAACAAAAAGAGAGTTTTTAAAAATTTAGTCAAAAACACAATATCTTAAGAGCCGCAATGATGTTACTCAAATGCCAATTATAATGATAAACAAGACAGAGACACATTTCAACCAAAGTTTAAAGGTTTTTACAAAATTGTTGTTAATTGAATGATACTTTCTCACAAGTGAAAGGCTCATAAAAGTTTAAAAAATGAAAACAGCCATTTAATTACCATCAAAGTGGGTTTAATGATCAAGGTCAGGAGCCAGACACGAGTTCTTAATATGTGGCTCCAGAGCTGCAAGTTGTGGACCCCTGGCCCGGATTACTGTGCTTACGTTCTGGTGGAAGACTTAAACCCAGAAGTGAAAGTGCTACACTGAGACACAGCTGACACAAGGAGGGCAAAGGAATTCATTGGGATAAATATAGGGACTTTCACTATGTAGTACCTGTCTACAAACTTTTCATCTGTAAATCCTCGAATAGTAAATAAGTTTGATCAGACTTTAGCCCTTACAAGTTGGGGTTAGCATTTGATATTTTCTGTTTAGACAGGAGATGTAATGGAAATCCATTTTTATGGATAGTACAAGATGCAGTGCAGCAACTCATCAAGGCTCCTTAGACAGCACCTTCCAAACCCACAGCCTCTTGCACCTGGAAGGACAAGGGCAGCAGACGTGTGGGAACACCATCACCTGCAAGTTCCCCTCCAAGTCACACACCATCCTGACTTGGAACTATATCGCTGTTCTTTCACTGACACTAGTCAAAATCCTGGAACTCCCTTCCTAACAGCACTGTGGGTGTACCTACACCCCAAGGACTGCAGTGGTTCAAGAAGGCAGCTCACCACCACCTTCTCAAGGGCAATTAGGGTCGGACTATAAATGCTGACCTTGCCAGTGATGCCCACATCCCATGAACAGATAATAAAAAAAATCTAGTGTGTATGAATAGTATTGACGTCTTGTCTTTATGGGCAGCACTTGCGTCTTGCCAACACAGATAAAACGTAAGTCCCATGAGTATGTTGTACTCAAGGGAAATACCTTAAAAAGGAAATCATTCATAAAAACAGAAAATACTGGAAATACTCAGCAGATCTGGCAGCACCTGTGGGGAGACAAGCGGTGTTAATGTTTCAGGTCGATGACCTTTTGTCAGGAAATCATTGTCTGGAGTATCTCAACATCACTTTCAGTCTGGTGACCTTGTGACATTTTCATGCGTGTTGATAAATAATGTTAAAAAATTTTGCCAAAAGCTTTTGAACTACGACAATCCCCATTTAATGCCACACTTCTGACATTTACATTTATTCAACCTTTTTCACTCAAGCAGTAAAAGTAACTCTTGGGCGTTAAGAATTGCATGTCTTCTAGATGTGATCTGAATATCTATTGGACCAGTGCCTCTGGCCATATTTACACTGAAGGATTGCTACCTATCTCAGACATGTAGCACTCCCACTGTCAATGCGACTCTTTAATATAAATTCCAGAGAGTTAATGGCATTGGAGACACACGTTTTCATGTATCTCAAGGGCTCGTGTCTGATCTTCACTTCAGCTAAAAGCCTGAAGTCAGAGTGATTTTCTGATCTTCACAGTGACAAATCCCTAGCCTTCACTAAGGCCAAACTGGATTGGCAGACAGAAGCAAGATAAATAGTTGGGGGAAGCAGCATGCAGAGGTCACAGGACTTCATCTGAACTCCACTCCCGGCAACTTCTTTATTGGAGAAGTGTCTTTACTTTGATTACAACAAAAAAACAATGTCATTGGAAGGGTGTGGATAGCAGAGCCAGAAGCAAGGATTTAGATTAGCATGATAAACAGTGGCTATTGGAGCTAAGTTTACCCGAAGTACAGAAACAGTTAATTATGGTGAAATATGATTTGAGCTTTAAAATACTGAAGGGAGTAGACAAATTGGGACCTGGTAAAACCTTTGAACTCAGCCCAAACATTGGGCTAAGTAGGATGTATCCAAACTTGTAAACCACAAGCAGAATGAAAATGAAGACCAAATTACTTTGGTTAAAGAGCTGTTGGGTTCTCCAGCAATTGCACACCCCTGAGGCATCTGGATTTCCAAATGGGCTGCAGGGAGATAGCTCGTGGCATGAACTCAGGTCAGACAGCCATGACAGGGAATGAGGTAAGGGCTATGAGGAATGAAAACAGAAAGCAGGTCTGGCAGCATCTGTGGAGAGGGAAGCAGAGTTAACGTTTCAGGTCTGTGACCTTTCATCAGATCTTATATATTCCTTTCAATGACCTGAAATGTTAACTTTGTTTCTCTCTCCACAGACGCTGCCTGACCTGCTGAGTATTTCCAGCACTTTCTGTTTTATTTCAGGTTTCCAGCATCTGCAGTATTTTGCATTTGTTTAAGGGCCATGAGGAGCTGAGGAATAGAGGTTAAATTCAGCATCGATCAATTAAGTGATTTAGAGCTACAAGGAGATGACTATTATTGGATGGCATTCTCAAACTTTTCCAGTGGGTTGAAAGTCACATGGGCCTGGCCCCTCTCCCTGGTATATGATCGCGAAATGTGTTGCACAAGGAATCCAAACAATGGAAATGTTGGCCAGGGTTTTAACAGCCCATTGGAGACAGGCTGGGAGTCAAGAGGGGCGGGAAAATGGTGGCGAAAGTCATCGGGAAGGGAGCCCAATGTGTTTATGCCACCAGGGGATATTCCCAGCGGTGGGGATGGCAGCAGCTCAGAAGCCCGTTGACTGAGGAGGCTGCCAGCTCCATGGAGGCAGTCTCCCAGAAAAATCCCCGGGGAGTCGGGGCCTTGGTTTTCAGAGGCTCCATACTCCGAAGAGGGTGCCCCGGCAGCAATGGTCACCTCCGCAGTCTCGACGCTGCCACAGGAGGGGTCACGCCTCCTCTCGCCCGGGCCTGCCTGCCTGGTCCCGGCACAACAAAATAATTTCTTGGCTCCGCTTTAAGGGCACCTCAATATGGAGGCACCCTCTCTTTCCCCTTGCGGCCTCAGCAGCCACCTCTATCAGTGGCGCTGCCGAGACTTCAGAGCTGCCTGCCCTCTGATTGGGCCAGTAGCTCGGAGAGGCAGCCCTCTGACCTTAATAGGACAGCAGTCCCAATAACGGCCTGTTAGTTGGCCGCCACTGGGTAGATTGTTACTGTGGTCCTGCTGCTCTCCCTCATGGGCTCGGGACCCGCATTGGGTCCCAACATTGGGACTTACCTTGTGGCAGCAAAATCACAGCCATTGATTTGGCATCTCTAAGGTGGTGACATGGGCCTCCTTCTATCTTCTTCAAGTGGGAGTTTATAATTGGGGCCGTCACACCATTGGTTACAAATCCTAGCCAAAGTTTCCTCAAAAGCCATACATTCATTCTCTTGGGTCAACATCAACGTGCACTTATATAGCACCTATAACATCGTGAAACGTCCCAAGACACTTCACGGGAGCATTCCCAAACAAAATTTGACGCCAAGCTACATAAGGAGATATTGGAACAGGTGGCCAAAAGCTTTCTCAATGAGGTAGGTTTTAAGAAGCATCTTAAAGAGGTGAACTAGAGAAGTGGAGAGGTTTAGGGAGGGAATTCCAGAGCTTAGAGCCCAGGCTGCGGAAGGCATGGCCGCCAATGGAGGTATGAAGGAAATGGGTAATGTACCAGAGGCCAGAATTGGAGGAACGCAGAATTCTCGGAGGGTTGTAGGGCTGGAGGAGGTTACAGAGATAGGGGGAGGCATGAGGCCATGGAGGGATTTGAAAACAATAATGATAATTTTAAATTTAAGGAGCTGTTTTACTGGAAAGCCTACAAGAAAGGAGGACACAAAAGTCAGAGGGAGTGGCATAAATAGAGAAACCAGTATAAATTTAACAAGGAAGGGTTTCAAAATGACTATTTGTAAGCTTAAGAGCCATTAAATAGCAGGACACATTAACATCAAATTACTAAGGAACAACCAACACAATCACGCTGAGGTAAAAACTTATTCACAGAATGACAGGAAGACCAGGAGACTGTTCCTAACTAAGATAGCCGACAGAAAGAAGTAAACTTGCACATTATTCTCAAAGGAAAAGGCAGCAAAGAGCTTAAATTTGATTTTATCAGTTGCCCCTTAACAGCGACCCGTTGTAATACAGCAAATCTAATTCCATCGACCACCCAATGGCTGTTCCAAAAGACAAGTCAACAGCTCAGATTATTATCTCGCAAGGCTGGAGGAAAGCAGTAAGTGGAAAGGAAGTTGTGGCAACGTATTCTGTGGTCTCAATGCAGTCTTTGATAGCAGTGAAAAAAAAACTGCTCATGGAGTCAACTTTACCCTGTCCTCCCAGAGGAAATAAATAGAAGAGGCGGTACGAGATTCTCTTCAAAACCTACAATAATCTACCGCTTTCAGTACTATCGGCATTGTTTAACTCCTCATCTCAATTAGCTACAGAATTTGGTGCCTGCGTAACATAGCAGATAGATACTCATTTTTTTCCCACACTGTTAACTATTTTGTCAGATAAACTAACCAAGGGTGTACACCACACCCAGCAAGTTTTGGGAGCATCAGGTAGTAACATGAGCGTTGATTTTAAACACCGTTTCCTTGGGTTTTCAGGCTGCATACAGCCTCCCTACGCTCCTTAATTGTCGTCGCTCCCACAGGTTTGGGCAGGAGTCAAATGTGCAACCTTCGAATGCAGCCCTGTAGATAAAATGGCTCCAGCCTCTTCCCGCAGTGTGCAGATATTTCGGGCCCTCGCTGTGTGCATTATCATTCCAGTCCCCTCTTCTGGGTGCACTGCCATTTCACCACGGTCCCACCCCCATCCAGGTTGCACTGCCATTTCGGCCCCCCCACCATGTGTACTGACATTTCAGCTACCGTCCCCCACTTCCCCCCGACACCAAGGAGAGGTGACAGTGAGCAAATCAAGATGTGTTCATGCATGAGGGAGCAGGCCATGTGCAGGTGGAAGATGCTGCTAAGCACGGAAAATTGATTACTCCAGCCCGGAAGATTCCAGATCTGATAACTTTGCATCTTAAGGACATTTATTGTTGAATGTAGATGGCCAATTTGCACACAGCAAGATTCCACAGGCAGCGAAGAGATAAATGTTCTTGGTTTTAGTTGAGGGATAAGTAATTGCCCAGGACTCGGGGAAAGATCCCCTACTCTTCTTCGAAATAGGGTCATGGGGTCTTTTACGTCCACATGGGAGGGCAGACGGGGCCTCAATTTGACATCTGACTGGACAGACGGTACCTCCAACAGTGCAGCACTCCCTCCATACTCTACTGGGAGTTTCAGGCTGGATTATGTATGCAAGTTTCTGGAGTGGAACTTAAACCCACAGCCTTCTGACTCCGAGGCAAGAGCACTCCCCACTGAGACACAGCTAATGCATCACAGCCAGTTGTGTAACGAGAATTCTGAAATTCCTCACTTGGATATTAACAGAAAACTCTCCTATTTTCTCCTTTTGTTCTCTGTACAGATCTTCCCGGGTCACACATTTCCCAGCCTCTGTCAATATCACTTTTGAGCCAATATCTGGGATGCATGGAACCCTGACCTGAGAGAATGATAACAAGGCTTAGAGGGTTTATTATGAGGTCAGGTTGCATAAACTTGGCTTGCATTCTCTTAAGTACAGCAGATTAAGGGGTGATCTAATGATGCTTAAAATGTTTAAATGATTCAATAGGGCAAATGCAGAGAAACTATTTCCTCTGGTGAGGGATCAAGAATGAGGGACCTTTCTTTGGCCTCCTTATCTCGAGAGACAATGGATACGCGCCTGGAGGTGGTCAGTGGTGTGTGGAGCAGCGCCTGGAGTGGCTATAAAGGCCAATTCTAGAGTGACAGGCTCTTCCGCAGGTGCTGCAGAAAAATTTGTTTGTCGGGGCTGTTACACAGTTGGCTCTCCCCTTGCGCTTTTGTCTTTTTTCCTGCCAACTGCTAAATCTCTTCGACTCGCCACACTTTAGCCCCGTCTTTATGGCTGCCCGCCAGCTCTGGCGAACGCTGGCAACTGACTCTCACGACTTGTGGTCAATGTCACAGGACTTCATGTCGCGTTTGCAGACGTCTTTAAAGCGGAGACATGGACGGCCGGTGGGTCTGATACCAGTGGCGAGCTCGCTGTACAACGTATTCTTGGGGATCCTGCCATCTTCCATGCGGTTCACATAGCCAAGCCATCTCAAGCGCCGCTGACTCAGTAAGGTGTACAAACTGGGGATGTTGGCCGCCTCAAGGACTTCTGTGTTGGAGATACGGTCCTGCCACCTGATGCCAAGTATTCTCCGGAGGCAGCGAAGATGGAATGAATTGAGACGTATCTCTTGGCTGACATATGTTGTCCAGGCCTCGCTGCCATAGAGCAAGGTACTGAGGACACAGGCTTGATACACGCATACTTTTGTGTTCCGTTTCAGTGCGCCATTTTCCCACACTCTCTTGGCCAGTCTGGACATAGCAGTGGAAGCCTTTCCCATGTGCTTGTTGATTTCTGCATCTAGAGACAGGTTACTGGTGATAATTGAGCCTAGGTAGGTGAACTCTTGAACCACTTCCAGAGCGTGGTCGCCAATATTGATGGATGGAGCATTTCTGACATCCTGTCCCATGATGTTCGTTTTCTTGAGGCTGATGGTTAGGCCAAATTCGTTGCAGGCAGCCGCAAACCTGTCGATGAGACTCTGCAGACACTCTTCAGTGTGAGATGTTAAAGCAGCATCGTCAGCAAAGAGGAGTTCCCTGATGAGGACTTTCCGTACTTTGGACTTCGCTCTTAGATGGGCAAGGTTGAACAACCTGCCCCCTGATCTTGTGTGGAGGAAAATTCCTTCTTCTGAAGACTTGAACGCATGTGAGAGCAGCAGGGAGAAGAAAATCCCAAAAAGTGTGGGTGCGAGAACACAGCCCTGTTTCACGCCACTCAGGATAGGAAAGGGGTCTGATGAGGTGCCGCTATGTTGAATTGTGCCTTTCATATTGTCATGGAATGAGGTGATGATACTTAGTAGCTTTGGTGGACATCCAATCTTATCTAGTAGTCTGAAGAGACCACGTCTGCTGACGAGGTCAAAGGCTTTGGTGAGATCAATGAAAGCAATGTAGAGGGGCATCTGTTGTTCACGGCATTTCTCCTGAAGGAGAACCTATCTGACGAAGGGAGAACAGCATGTCAATGGTCGATCTCTCTGCACGAAAGCCACACTGTGCCTCAGGGTAGACGCGCTCGGCCAGCTTCTGGAGCCTGTTTAAAGCGACTCAAGCAAAGACTTACCCCACTATGCTGAGCAGGGAGATTCTACGATAGTTGTTGCAGTCACCACGATCACCTTTGTTTTTATAGAGGGTGATGATATTGGCATCGCACATCCATAATCTTAAAATTAGAGCTGGGCCATTCAAGAAGCACTTCTTCATACAAAGGGTAGCAGAAATCTGGAACTCTCTCCCCCAAAGGAGTGTGGATGCTGAGGGACAATTGGAGCTTTCAAGGCTGAACTCAATAGATTTTTGTTGGATAAGAATATCAAGGATTATGGAGAGTAAGTGGGTAAATGAAGTTGCGGTGCAGATCAGCCATAATCCCTTTGAGTGATGCAACAGGCTGGAGGGGCTGAATGGCCTCCTCCCGTTCCTACGTTCTGATGACACTTTCTCCAGCATTACGTAATCCAGTTGATAGTGCCCACCAACACACTTGGCTGGCACACAAAGGAAGCTTACCTCATGCACCCAATTTATTCTTGAGAAACAATAATTTAAGTCCGACTTCAATCTCGCATTTTCATTCTTTGCTAATGAGGTGGAAACGATTTAACATTTCTGCTCAGTTACTGAAGACTTCTGAAATGGCCTTACCATCGTTAAAGCCCTGAAATTAAACCCTGCAGCCCAGCTCCTTCGAGAGTATAATACACTGCTTTAATTTAGATGACTGCATTATGTTGGTTTTTGTAATTAACCTGATTATTTTTCTTACTGAATTCTGTAGCCATGTGGTCAAATTACGAAATCTCGAACAGACTTTGATTGTGTTCCATTTGGAAGCAGTGCGTTGGGCCGAGTGGTGTAATTTAATGGAAGGAAAGAGTTTCCCAAACTTTGACATTTCTACAAGATGGTAATTTCATTTTTTTCAAAATTAGTTTTTATTTTCCATTGACATACACTGCTACCAGAGCATTTATTAACTGATGATATATACTTTACATCACTGTCATTAGTTAACAACACTATGACAAGTCCCTCTCTTTACTGTGGAACTAGAGACAAGATTTGTTCAAAGATAATAATGGTAATTTGTCAACTCTTCTATCGATCTAGCTGATTGGGAGTTTATCCAGGAAGCTTTGCACAATCTCAAAACCATGACAAGAAGTCTTCTCCACGTACATAGACACTTACAGTCCATAAGTTTCTACCATTCATTTGTATGGGATCTGTTCTATTAAACTGACACTAATTGTACATTTCAAGTGTATTATTTTGTAATTTATGCCTCCAATTCCTCTCTTGCAAATTGCAGTTGTGTATTATTAGTTAACACTTCATTTTCGTTGTCGATTAGATTAGGGCCAATGAAATTGCATCCACTAAACTCTTTCAGCACGGCTGAAGTGTTGGTGATGACTATGTACATATTGTATCGGAAAAGGTGGAGGGGTGGCTCTGTTAATTAATGATGGTATTATCGCAATAGAGAGGGATGACATAAGTTCAGGAAACCAGGATGTGGAAGCAGTTTGGGTAGAGATGAGAAATCATAAAGGCAAGAAGTCACTTGTGGGAGTGGTGTACAGCCACCTAACATTAACCACACTGTAGGACGGGGTATGAAAGAAGAAATAATGTCAGCTTGTCAGAAAATTACAGCGATAATTATGGGGGATATTAACTAACATATAGACTGGAAAAATCAGATGGCAGAGGTAGCCTAGATGAGAAGTACATAAAATGTTTTCGGGATAATTTCTTGGAACAATACACTCCGGAGCCAACCAGAGAGCAGGCTATACTAGACCTGGTATTGTGCAATGAGATAGAATTAATTAATGACCTCATAGTTAAAGCACCACTGGGTAGCAGCGATCATACCATGATTAAATTTTACATTCAGTTTCGGGGAGAGAAGAGAGGGTCCAAGACTAGTATTTTAAACTTAAAAAAGGGCAATTATGAGGGCATGAAAGCAGATCTAGCTAAAGTGAACTGGCAAATTAGGTTAAGGATAGGTCAATAGAGATGCAGTGGCAGACATTTAAGGGGATATTTCAGAATACACAAAATAGATACATTTCAACGAGAAAGATAAATTCCAAGGGTGGGACCCACCATCCGTGGTTAACTAAAACAGTTAAAGATAATCTCGAACGTAAAGAAAAAGCATATAATTGTGCAAAGATGGGAGGCAGGTCAGAAGATTGGACAGAATATAAAAAACAGCAAAGAATGACCAAAAGATTGATAAGGAAGGTAAAATTAGAGTACAAGAGAAAGCTAGCTAGAAATATAAAGACAGATAGTAAGAGTTTCTACTGATATTTAAAAAAGAAGAGTTAACAAAGTGAACGTTGCTTCTATAGAAAGTGAGTCTGGGAATTAATAATGGATAATAAGGAGATGACAGATGAATTGAGCAGATATTTTGCATCCGTCTTCACTATTGAGGATACAAGTAACATCCCAGTATTAGCTGTAAGTCAGGAAATGGAAGGGAGGGAGGAACTCAAGAAAATTACAGTCACCAGGGAAGTGGTACTGAAGTTGGAGCTGAAGTTGTGGTGTGGTACTGAAGTTGTTGGAGCTGCGGGCTGACAAGTCCCAAGATCCTGATGGACTTCATCCTAGGGTGTTAAAAGAAGTGGCTAGTGAGATAGTTGATGCATTAGTTTTACTTTTCCAAAATTCCCTAGATTCGGGGAAGATTTCGTTAGATTAAAAAATAGCGAATGTAACTCTATTATTCAAAAAGGGAGGGAGACAGAAAGCAGGAAACTACAGGCCAGTTAGCTTAACATCTGTCTTAGGGAAAATGTTAGAAGCCATTATTAAAGACGTTATAGCAGGGCATTTAGAAAAATTTAGAAAAATTCAAGGTAATTAGGCAGAGTCAACATGGTCCTGTGAAAGGGAAATCATGTTTAACCAATTTATTGGAGTTCTTTGAGGGAGTTACATGTGCTGTGGATAAAGGGGAACCGGTGGATGTATTGTACTTAGATTTCTAGAAGGCATTTGATAAGGTGCCACATCAAAGTTATTGCAGAAAATAAAAGCTGATCATGTACAGGGTAACATATCGACATGGATAGAAGATTGGCTAGCTAACAGGAAACAGAGAGTGGGCATAAATGGGTCATTTTCTGGTTGGCAAGATGTAATGAGTGGTGTGCCACAAGGATCAGTGCTGGGGCCTCAACTTTTTACAATTTATATAAATGACTGAGATGAAGGGAACCGAAGGTATGGTTGCTACATTTGCTGATGACACAAAGATAGGTAGGAAAGAAAGTTATGAAGATGACATAAAGGGGCTACAAAAGGATATAGATAGGTTATGTGAATGGCAAAGACCTGGCAAATGGAGCATAATGTGGGAAAATGTGAAATTGTCCATTTTGGCAGGAAGAATAAAAAAGAAGCATATTATCTAAGTGGTGAGAGATTGCAGAGCTCTGAGATGCAGAGGGATCTGGGTGTCCCAGTGCATGAATTGCAAAATGTTAGTATGCAGATCAAGCACGTTAATAGAATGTTATCATTAATCGCAAGGGGAATTGAATACAAAAGTAGGGAGGTTATGCTTCAGTTATACAGGGCACTGGTGAGACCACATCTGGAGTACTGTGTATAGTATTATAGAGTCATAGAGTTACACAGCACAGAAATAGGCCCTTCAGCCCATTGTGTCCGTGCCGGCCATCAAGCACCTATCTATTTTAATCCCATTTTCCAGCACTTGGCCCGTAGCCTTGTATACTATGGCATTTCAAGTGCTCATCTAAATACTTCTTAAATGTCTCCTTATTTAAGGAAGGATGTAAATGTGTTGGTGGCAGTACAGAGAAGGTTTACTAGATTGATACCTGGAATGTGTGGGCTGTCTTATGAGGAAAGGTTAGACAGGCTAGGCTTGTATCCGCTGGAATTTAGAAGAGTAAGAGGCGACTTGATTGAAACATGTAAGATCCTGAGGGCTCTTGAAAGGGTGGATGTGGAAAGGATGTTTCCCCTTGTGAGAGAATCTAGAACTTGGGGTCACCCATTTAAGACAGAGATGAGGAGACTTTCTTTCTCTCAGAGGGTCATGAGTGTTTGGAATTCTCTTCCTCAAAAGGCTAAGGCAGAAGTAGATAAATTCCTGATAAGCAAGGGGGTGAAAGGTTATCGGGGGTAGGTGGAAATGTGGAGTAATCGGTTCAGCCATGAGTTTATGTTCGTATGTTCATATCTTTTATAGAGACATGTCACAGATATAGCAGATGCATATTGTGGAGGCTGCATTGGGAGGGAGAGAAGGAGAGTGGGGGTGGAAGAGAGGCAGGGGAGAGAACGAGGGGGAAGGGGAGAGAGAGGGAGAGAGAGAGTAGAGAGAGAGAGGGAGGGTGAGAGAAAGAAAGAAAGAGGGAGAAAAGGAGAAAGAAGGAGGGAGCGAGAAACCAGAAGGCAAGAGAATTGGAGAGAAAGAAAAGGAGGAAGAGACAAAGAAAGCAAGAGAGGGAGAGAAACAGAGCACAATCTCAGGTTTCATATTTTAAAAAGTCAGCTTTGGTGCTGTACTTGTAACCTTATCTGAACTCCTTTGATTATATTACTCGTCTTGCAACGAGCTCCATTATTACCATTCGGCACTGAGTAGATTAGAGTTTGGAGAAACATGCTTTGAAAAGTTCCTGACACAATTAAGTGTTAAGTAATGTTGGTCACAGATGATTACTGTGTGTTACGTCTTGCTTTGGTGCCATTTTGTCTGTGGAAATTGGTGATAATCATTCCAAACTTGATCCAGGATTGCAAGCAGCATATTAGCAGCCATTTCATTTTCAGGGAAGTTCAAACAGTATCTAAGGCACTGGATAAACAGGGGTGATCCCCCCTAAAATTCACAGACAAACCCCAGGCAAAATAATAGGTAACAAACCCAATGATCAGAGTTCCCCATTTCCAAGATAGTTCATATAATGCGACCCCATCAATCTCCTTCCAAATACCAGTTATTAGAACAAGGTGGTAAAAATGATAACAAAAATATTTTCTTGGTAACATAAGATTTTATGATCCTAAAAAGATGTTCAGTAATGATGCATGTAAAGTCGATATTAAAATATGTCAGAAAGAAGTAGGTTTGGCTTTATTAATAGAGGAATAGAGCACAAAAGCAAAGAAATTATGCTAAACATTTATAAAACACTGGTATAGGCCTCAGCTGGAATATTTTCTTCAATTCTGGGCAGCACACATTAGGAAGGATGACAAAATCTTGGAGAGAGTGCAGCACAGATTTACTAGAATGGTACGAGGGATGAAGGACTTGAGTTATGTGGAAAGACTGGAGAAGCTGGGATTATTCCCCTTAGTGCAGAGATGGTTAAGAGGAGTAGATCACAGACCTGAAACGTTAACTCTGCTTCTCTCTGCACAGATGCTGCCTGACCTGCTGAGTATTTTCAGCACTTTCCATTTTTATTTCAGATTTCCAGCATCTGCTGTATGTTGCCTTTATTTAAAGGTTAAGAGGAGATTTGCTGGAGACGGTTTGATACAGTTACTAAGGAGAAACTGTTTCCAGTGGCAGAAGGGTCAGTAACCAGAGGACACAGATGTAAGGTGACTGGCAAAGAACCAGAGGCAGCATGAGAACATTTTTTTGTCTCAGCGAGTTGTTATGATCTGGAATGCGCTGCCTGAAAGGGCGGTGGAAGCAGAGTCAATAGTAACTTTTAAAAGGGAATTGTATAAATACTTGAAGGGAAAAAAATTAGAGGGCTATGGAGAAAAAGCAGGGCAGTGGGATTAATTGAACAGCACAGACACGATGGGCCGAATGCCTTCCTCCTGTGTTGTGTCATTCTATGCTTCTATGTTTAGATTGACTGCACCTCGAAAAAATAAAATGTTGTTGTATAGTTGTAGTATTAGTACAATCAGAGACCCTTTCTTTCTAATTGCGACAAAGTAGCAAGCTGGATCCTAAACTGGTTCAGAGGCAGGAAGCCAAGGGTAATGGTCGACGGGTGTTTTTGTGACTGGAAGCTGTTTACATTGGAGTTCCGCGGGGCTCAGTACTAGGTCGCTTGCTTTTTGTGGTATATGTCAATGATTTGGACTTGAATGTAGGGGATATGACTAAGAAGTTTGCAGATGATACAAAAATTGGCCATGTGGTTGACAATGAAGTAGAAAGTTGTAGATTGCAGGAAGATATAAATGGACTAGTCAGGTGGGCAGAGCTGTGACTAATCCAGAGAAGTGTGAGGTAATGCATTTGAGGAATGTTAACAAGGCAAGAGAATGCACAATAAATGGTAGGATACTGAGAAGTGTAGGGCTGAATTTTATGGGGGCCCCTGAGGTGGGATCAGAGGCCGGGGGGGGCACACAGAGTATCATGACAGGTGACAGGGGTGGCAGTGGGATGGAGGGCCCATCACCTCCCTGGTGCCAAGCTATCTTCCTACCCGATGACAACCCTCCCACCCAGAGGCCAATTGAGGCCCTTCAGTGGCCTATTAACAACCAATTAAGGGCCTCTTCCCCGCCACCACTGGGATCTTACCAGTGGTGCGGGGGGCCTCAGCTATGCGGGGAGGACGCCTTACAACACAAGGTGCCCTCCCTGAGGGCTTGGGGGAAGGGCATAAATAGTGGCACACGGAGGACACCCACCTGGAACCACTTTATCCCCCGGGACTCCCCCTTCCCCTGGACTGAACATCCACCCTTCACCCCCCACCCCCCATCCCCAACCGTCATCGGGGCCTTCCAGACTGGCCTCGCCGATCCTGCCTTGGCTACCTCTGTTCCGGGATTCCACCACTGGGCCTGGGTCCCAGGCCTCTGCAATACCAGCAGTGGCCACCACTCCTGGTGGCACTGCAGATCCTCTGATTGGCCGGCAGCTCATGGAAGCGGGACCCCCATCTTTAAAGGGACAGGCAGTCCAGCTCGTGATCTTTGATTTTAAAAGGCTGGAAGATCACTCTGGGTTGGGGGGGGTAGGTGTGGAGCAAAAATGCAGAGACGGGGTTCACCCACCATCTTGGCCCGTGCGAGGAGCCCCACCTCCTACACAAAATCCAGTCCGTAAAGTGCATGTCCACAGATCCATGAATGTGGCTGGGCAGGTAGATAAGGTGGTCAAGAAGGCATATGGGATACTCGCCTTTATTAGCCGAGGCATAGAATATAAGAGCAGGGAGGTTATGTTGGAATAAAAACAAGAAATGCTGGAAATACTCAGCAGGTCTGGCAGCATCTGTGCAGAGAGAAGCAGAGTTAACATTTCAGGTCAGAGACCCTTCTTCAGAACTGACAAACATTAGAAATGTAAAAGGTTTTAAGCAAGTAAAGTGGGGGTGAGGCAAGAGATATATAAGGAGCAAGAGGGTAACTAGAGAAAGGATTGGCCCACTCAAGGACAAAGGAGGAAAGTTATGCGTGGAGTCGGGGAAAATGGGTGAGATTCTAAACGAGTACTTTGCATCGGTATTCACCAAGGAGAGGGACATGACGGATGTTGAGGTTAGGGACAGATGTTTGATTACTCTAGGTCAAGTCGGCATAAGGAGGGAGGAAGTGTTGGGTATTCTAAAAGGCATTAAGGTGGACAAGTCCCCAGGTCCGGATGGGATCTATCCCAGGTTACTGAGGGAAATGAGAGAGGAAATAGCTGGGGCCTTAACAGATATCTTTGCAGCATCCTTAAACACGGGTGAGGTTCCGGAGGACTGGAGAATTGCTAATGTTGTCCCCTTGTTTAAGAAGGGTAGCAGGGAAAATCCAGGTAATTATAGACTGGTGAGCCTGACGTCAGTGGTAGGGAAGCTGCTGGAGAAGATACTGAGGGATACGATCTATTCCCATTTGGAAGAAAATGGGCTTATCAGTGATAGGCAACATGGTTTTGTGCAGGGAAGGTCATGTCTTACCAACTTAATAGAATTCTTTGAGGAAGTGACAAAGTTGATTGATGAGGGAAGGGCTGTAGATGTCATATACATGGACTTCAATAAGGCGTTTGATAAGGTTCCCCATGGTAGGCTGATGGAGAAAGTGAAGTCGCATGGGGTCCAGGGTGTACTAGCTAGATGGATAAAGAACTAGCTGGGCAACAGGAGACAGAGAGTAGCAGTGGAAGGGAGTTTCTCAAAATGGAGACGTGTGACCAGTGGTGTTCCACAGGGATCCGTGCTGGGACCACTGTTGTTTGTGATATACATAAATGATTTAGAGGAAAGTATAGGTGGTCTGATTAGCAAGTTTACAGACGACACTAAGATTGGTGGAGTAGCAGATAGTGAAGGGGACTGTCAGAGAATACAGCAGAATATAGATAGATTGGAGAGTTGGGCAGAGAAATGGCAGATGGAGTTCAATCAGGGCAAATGCGAGGTGATGCATTTTGGAAGATCCAATTCAAGAGTGAACTACACAGTAAATGGAAAAGTCCTGGGGAAAATTGATGTACAGAGAGATTTGGGTGTTCAGGTCCATTGTTCCCTGAAGGTGGCAACGCAGGTCAATAGAGTGGTCAAGAAGGCATACGGCATGCTTTCCTTCATCGGACGGGGTATTGAGTACAAGAGTTGGCAGGTCATGTTACAGTTGTATAAGACTGGTTCGGCCACATTTGGAATACTGCGTGCAGTTCTGGTCGCCACATTACCAAAAGGATGTAGATGCTTTGGAGAGGGTGCAGAGGAGGTTCACCAGGATGTTGCCTGGTATGGAGGGCGCTAGCTATGAAGAGAGGTTGAGTAGATTAGGATTATTTTCATTAGAAAGACGGAGGTTGAGGGGGGACCTGATTGAGGTGTACAAAATCATGAGAGGTATAGACAGGGTGGATAGCAAGAAGCTTTTTCCCAGAGTGGGGAATTCAATTACTAGGGGTCACGAGTTCAAAGTGAGAGGGGAAAGGTTTAGGGGGGATATTCGTGGAAAGTTCTTTACGCAGAGGGTGGTGGGTGCCTGGAACGCGTTGCCAGCGGAGGTGGTAGGCGCGGGCACGAAAGCGTCTTTTAAGATGTATCTAGACAGATACATGAATGGGCAGGAAGCAAAGAGATACAGACCCTTAGAAAATAGGTGACATGTTTAGATAGAGGATCTGGATCGGCGCAGGCTTGGAGAACCGAAGGGCCTGTTCGTGTGCTGTAATTTTGTTTGTTCTTTGTTCTTTGTATAACAAAGGTAAAGGTGTTGATAGGACAAGATCACAGCGAATAACTGACCAGAACGACATGGACCAAAGGCAAACGGTATGTTAACGGTGTGCTGAAAGACAAAGCGTTAGTACAGAGAGGGTGTGAATGACTGTAAAGCAGAGCACTCCAAGCACAAACATAAAAAAGCACATAAAAAAAAACAGTGGGTAAGCACAGTGGAAACAAACTAAACAAACTGAAAAACCTAAAATAAAATAACCAAATAAAAAGGAAAAAGAAAAAAAAGAGAAAAAATAACTAAGCATAAAAAGGGGGAACCGTCACGCTATGAAATTATTGAACACTATGTTCAGGCTGTAACGTGCCTAATCCGTAAATGAGATGCTGTTCCTCAAGCTTGCGTTGATGTTCACTGGAACACTGCAGCAATCCCAGGACAGAGGTGTGAGCATGAGAGCAGGCAAATGGTATGTTGGTTATGTTGGAACTGTATAAAACAGTGGTTAGGCCACACCTGGAGCACCGTGTGCAGTTCTGGTCACTGCACTATAGGAAAGATGTAACTGCACTTAAGAGGGTATAGAGGAGATTTACGAGGATGTTGCCTGGACTTGAGAATTTGAGTGAAGGGAATGAATTTTTAATGTGGTGGATGGGATGCCAATCGCGTGGACTGCTTTGACCTGACTCGAAATTGCAAAGGTTAACTGAGGGACGGCCTATTCCAGGTCTTCAAAATACAATGGGGCATAGATAATGTAGATGCAAGCAGGCTGCTTAACTTCGACCATGACATAGCAGTACAAACTAACAAGATGTTGCAAGGTAAATTTTACAATTTAATGCAGAGTTTCAAGTGACATGAGCACATGTCAAGGGCTGGAATTTTATGCCCCTCCCGGAAGCAAGCAGGAGGCGGCGGCGGTGGGGAGGGGGTTGGTGGGTGGGGGGGGTGGGGGTTGGGGTGGGGTTGTAAAATCGATTGGGAGGTAGGGAGTGCCGTTCCTGTCACCTACCTGCCCTCACTCCATTTTACCAGCAGCAGGGGAGGTGGCAAACGGCCTGCCTGCCCCAGGCCAATTAAAGCCCTGAAGTGGCCAATTAATTGCCACGTAAGGGTCTCCTCCTGCTGCCACTGGCACTTGGTCGGCTGAAGATGCCGCCCAGTAATACTAGGCAGCCTTCTTGCAGGCCCGGGGGGCAGGGGGAGACCTTCCTGATTGGGCACCCTGTGCCCCACGAAGGACCCTCTCCAGCAGCACAAGCTGCCCCCGCTGGAGAACCTCCCCCCACCCTCCTGATTGACCCTACTCCCCTCGCCAGGGCCCAGCTGATTGTTCCCGGCAAGGCCCGAAACCCCATTTGCCTTTCTTGGGACCGGCGTCCATGCTGCTCCGCTTGCTGGTTGCAGTCCCAGCAGTGGCCACCACTCCTGGTGGTGCTGCTGGAACTGAAGAGCTGCCAGTCAGCAGCTCTTAGAGGCAGAACATACCACCTCAGAGGGGCGTAAGTCTCACACGAGGCCAATTAAGGGCCTGGGGCACATAAAATCATGGCATTGGTTAGGCCACAGTTGGAGTATTGCGTACAGTTCTGGTCGCCACATTACAAAAAGGACATAATTGCTTTGGAGAGAGTATAGAGGAGATTTACAAGAATGTTGCCAGGTCTTGAAAGTTGCACCTATGAGGAAAGATTGGATTGACTAGGGTTGTTTTCCTTAGAACAGAGGAGGCTGAGGGGTGACTTAATTGAGGTGTACAAAATTATGAGAGGCCTAGATAGAGTAGACAGGAAGGACCTGTTTCCCCTAACAGAGAGGTCAATTACCAGGAGGCACAGATTTAAGGTGATTGGTAGAAGGATTAGAGGGGACATGAGGAAAAACTTTTTCACTCAGAGGGTGGTGGGTGTCTGGAATTCACTGCCAGGAATGATGGTGGAGGCAGTAACCCTCAACTCATTTGAAAAGGTACCTGGACATGCACCTGAAGTGCTGTAACCCGCAAGGCTCTGTACCAGATGCTGGAAGGCGGGATTAGAATGGGCGGCTAATTTTTTTTAGCAGACACGATGGCTGAATGGCCTCTTTCTGTGCCGTAACTTTTCTATGATTTCAATAGCTTCAATGGTGTGGCTTCCAGGCACAGCAGAGTCGGGCTCACCACCGGCTTTTTATGCCGGTGGGCGGGGCCTCCGGCCAAGGATTCAGGCACAGGGGTCAGCCTGCCAGATGTGTTGGCTGCATGATGTCCGATACATTAACATTAATGATGGGAAATCCAGGCTGCAGATCTGGCCTATGCCCCAATATCTAATAAGAGACATGATTAACAGTTTTGAGAAGCGTTGGATAAATAATTGATTGGGAATGGATTTTGAGGGTAAAAGGATAAGCTACCTCTAGTAGTAATCAAACACCCCAGGGAACAAAATGGTTCTTGAGATATTGGGGCTTAAGAGATGTCATTGGTGAAAAGCAGTCTGCCAGGGCTGAGTACAGAGATGTGGGGATGAATATGTTGGAGCTTTGTCTCAGTGGGCAGTACTCTTAGTGTGTAAGGCTCCAGAGACTTGAGCACATAATTTAGGCTGACAATTCTGAGTACTGAGGGAGAGCTGCACTGTTGGTGATGCTGTCTTTTAGATGAGATATTAAACTGCAGCCAATTTGTGCACAGCAAGCCCCCACAAGCAGTCAAGTGATGATGACCAGATAATCTGTTTTTGTGATGTTGATTGAGGGATAAATATTGACCAGGACAGCTGGGTGAACTCTCTTGCTCTTCTTTGAATAGTGCCATGGGATCCTTGATCTCCATCCGAGAGGGCAGATGGGGCCTTGGTTTAACATCTCATCCAACAGTGCTTCCAAGTCCCCAAGTGAGGGAAAGTGAGGCTAACTGAAGCCCCCCCATTGCCACCCCAGGTTACGATCAGGTAACTCAGCAGTGAGAAGGGACCTTCCTGCCTGGACTTGTTCAGCCAGTCATTGCTTTAACCAGTTGGACACCGAGGAGTACCCAATCCTTTCAGTACTACGAATGCAAGCAACCCAAGTCTGCTATGAACTGCCCCTTACATACCCTGACATAGGATTAACAATTGCACCTTAATTTATGACATAACGCCTTGCAGACTACACGAGATGGCCACCCCACATTCTGTTCACTGCTAAATACCACACTGTTTGACCATCATTTTCAGGCTAAAACTAATAATCAGATTTATTTACACATCTCTAGAAAAGAGAAGGTTGAGGGATGACCTGATGGAAGTCTTTAAGATTATGAAAGAGTTTGATTGAGTAGACTTAGGGAAGATGTTTCCAACTGTGGGGGAAACCAAAACTAGGAGCCATAGATATAAGATAGGTACTGATAAATTCAATAGTTGAATTCAAGATAAATGTCTTTACCCAGAGAGTGGCCACTGCTACAGGGAGTAGTTGAGGTGAAGGGCATAGATGCATTTAAGGGGAAGCAGGATAAGTACATGAGGGAGAAAGGAAGAGAATGATCTGCCAGTAAACTGAGATGACGAGGGATGGGAGGAGGTTCATGTGGAGCATAAACGCCAGCATAGACCACTTGGGCCGAATGGCCTGTTTCTGTGCTGTATATTCTATGTAATTCTATGTAATAAGAGAATTACATAGCAGCAGAAAACCATAAGTAGATAGCACAGTAACCTGTCAACAATAAAGATTGATACAGCCCACAAATAGTTAAATATCTTCTTCAGAATGTGTTTCTTACCAAGTCGAAACATCGGCACTACTCGTGGAGCAACCAGACTATTGTAGACTTCCTGACGTGGGTGAGTTGATCTCATGGATCATAAAGAGACCAAGGGCTAGAAATCTGAGCAATGCTCCAGAACGGGAGGTATTATTAGATCGACCGCCTGTTAGACGCAGCGACCATTTCATTCCATTGACTGCCATGTAATTGAGTATCAGACGCTGTGAATAACGGGCGGTCAAGTCAATACCACCCCCCCCCCCCCCCGCCCCCCAGTCTGTGTCGCCCTCCTAGTGGAATTTCTATCCCCAATAGTCAATTACAGAAAACCTACAACTTCAGCAAACACTATGGGTTGAACAGAGGACCTTCTGGTCTGTGTGTCTCATTACCACACCAAGTATTTAACCCCCAAGTCAGGACTTTCTTTTATTTAAAAAAAGGTTTACCGCTGCAAAAGTAATTGGGACACAGGATAAACTTGCTTGTTCACTGTGAAGGAGAGAATGTAGGAGAGGCAGGGAACTGCTGCATCAGTGCTTTCATTCCGTGACTTTCTATAATGGGATGTAGAAAAACCACATCAGATGGAGCCAAGCTGCCTGCTGTGTCATTTTTGGGTCAAACAACGTGCATTTTCAAGGGTGGGTGTTTCATGTTCTAAATCAAAAATATTGCGCTGCTTAAACATTCAACAGCATTTAAGTGACTAAATGTTAGGGATGGCGGGGAATTATGCCACGCACAACATTGGGTTAGCGCCATCTCATTCCCTGTTAGGACTGAATGTCTTCTTTCACAGTGTGCAGCAGAAATATAACTGCAGGAAGGTGGCCAGATCTGTAAAGGTTTGCACAGTTAAAGCCTGCTTTTTTTTTTGGAATTTTATTTATAGTTGTGTGGAGGATTCTTTCTTTTTGAATTGCAAAATCCTGGGAGGATGTGGTGGTGTTGCCCAAGTCAGGTAGAATCCAAGTGTCCCTTTCCCTCTGCCCTTAATACAAGCAATCAGAGCTAGAACAAAGCAAGCATTCTTTAACAAAGATGTTTTTTTTGCACCCACTTTAACCGCGGGACCTTTCAACGAGACCACATACATAGTGACTGTAACACTTCCCGGTCTGAACTGCTGTCTATGCCAAGGATTTCCCCATTGATTTGGCAAATACTGGATATCTTCACATACAGTCCCATTAAACAGATTGGCAAAGTAAAAATCCTGAGTTCAAAAGTTTTTCAATTGTGCCATTTATGTCAACACACGACTGAAATGATTGGAAAAATAAAACCAATTTGCAAGAAGCTTTTAAACCAATTTTTTTTTATTCTTCCATCGCTCCTGCGAGGTTCAATTCATGATGGGATACAGTTCCAACCTCTGGTACTGCCTTAGTCAGCTGTGGCTGATTTGGTAATAATCTCGCCTCTCTGTCAGAAGTTTGTAGGTTCAAGTCCCATCTCAGGACTGGAGGATGAAAGTCAAGGGTAATGCAGAGGTGCTGCCATTTGGGTGAAATGTTGAACTGAGGCCCTTTCTATCCTCTTAGGTGTGTGTGAAAGATCCTATGGCACTAGGCTTCTGATGAAGAGCAGGGGAGTTCTCCCTGGTGTCCCAGCTAATATTTACCCATCAATCAACATCACACAAGGTTATCTGGTTATTATCACATTGCTGTTTGTGGGAGCTTGCTGTATGCTATATTTCCTACATCACAATAGTGACTACACCTCAAAGGTGCTCTCATTGGCTGTACAGCATTTGGGACATCCAGTGGTCATGAAAGGTGCTATAGAAATGCAAGTCTTTCTTTGCAGATTTACAGTCAACATTCCCCCTCTGCGTAAATGATCTCTGCCATGATTGATACTTTTCTGCTAACATTCCTTTTCAGTGACCTTTAATACGCCAGCATTCGATGGTTTTCGTCCCTTTACATCACAGCTGGGAGTCAGTTGAGCCCATCATTGCCACTGTAGATAATACAGCTTCTCATTTCTTTATTTTTCGTCTCTTCCTCCCAGTCACTTTGTTGTGGCTGTGTGTGTGTGTGTGTGTGTGAGTGTGTGTATGTGTGTGCGTGTTGAAAACTCTAATTTGATTGAGAGGCTGCCAATGAAAACAAGTGCGAGGCCAAACTGCCAACTTCAATGAAGCTTTCTTACATAAAGGGGCTGACCTTCCCTGTCTGATCAATCACCAAGCCCTGTCTCTTCGCACGAACTGTGGGAGAAATCAAAGTTTCCACCAAAAAATTCCCTAAAAACAGGCAGGAAAATACAACTTGGGGGGTAGAGAGAGAAAGAGAGAGGGTGGCAAAGGGTCCTTTAATCATGAAAATAAGAGCCTCTGAGGCATTGTATTATTGACACAGGAAACGGAGAAGGAATGATGGCTTTAGTGGATGAAACTATTGAAAATGCAGGGCTATTTAATTTTTAAAAATTGAAATCTTTTGATAAGCGTTTAAAAAAAAACTTAAGCTCATAAACTTCCTTTTGTAAATAGGTTACCACCTGGAATCTCTGCATCAGTTGTGTCTATCATTAATCTTTCTCTAAAAGTGAACTAACTTTAGGGATATAACGGCTGGGTTTCACCTTTGGAGTTGGTCCAAGCGCTTTGCTCCTCTGTGTCACCATTAAAGGCTAGATTTGAGAAGATTGGCACAATTTTGTTTTTACTGTTTGCCATTACTGGTGAGAGGAGAGCAGAAGAGCAGGACCTGAGTCTCACCAACACTCAGCACCCATCCCCCACCCCCCAACCCACCCTCCGCTGAAATCAGACATTTTCAATACAAGATCAGTGAGACCATCCTCCCAACCTCTGACGCTTTTTGAAACGTAAATCTGACTTTTTGCTTTGAAAAAACATGGAGCGGGAATCGCATTGGGAATGTGCGTGTGTCGGTGTGAAATGTTTGCCAAGTATGACACCAAGTTGTATGCTAAACACTTGTGCTACTGAAAGATTACATTTCCAAGACGAGACTTCAAAATGATATATATTAGCAAGGATCTCACCATAAGCAGTAATCAATTTGGAAATTCCTTAAGAGTCAATGACACGGTCATACATCACACTATTTTACTATCTGAAGGTTATATTTAAAGGTGTTCTCCAATAAACATCACAGGCCCATTAAAAAATGTTTACACAGTGGCAGCACTGTGTAGTGGTAACTGAGGAATGCACTGCAGAAATGATTGCCTCCTAGTCAGACAACATCAGTCCTCTAAAACCTATGCTCACAGCGCTAGAGGTAAACAAAATAAAGATTGTTGTCCCAGGCCATCGTAGAGTCTAACTACTTTGTTGACATAATTAGTATAAGAGGACCTTCATCTGCTCTATTTAAGAGCTTTGATTTCCGTTTGAGAAACAACACACAAATGTATGCATGATATCGTCACGGAGCCCAACTAAAGTGCTGTGCCATTCACAAAGCAGAAGGGAATCCGGGGAACAAAGGCATGCATCATCCTCCATGGCAAGTTCAACAGGTCAGTATCACGAATTATCCAGTTAACCCTTCCTTTACTCTTTTGATCTTAAGATTCCTCCCATCCCCTCATTCTAGTAAGTCTAAATAAATGATCTCTCACATTGTTAGGAATTTGGAATGTAGGATCAGGAAGAGGCCATTCAGCCCTTCTAGCCTGTTTCACCATTCAGTTAGATCATGGCTGATCTGTAGCTTCACTCCATTTACCCACCTTGGTTCATACCCCTTAATACTCGTGCCTAACAAAAATCTATCAATCTCAGTTTTAACATTTCCATTGACCCCCCAACCTCAACTGCTTGTTGGGGGAGAGAGTTCCAGATTTCCACTAACCTTTGTGTGAAGAACTTCTTCTTGACATCACCCCTGAACAGCCTGGCTCTAATTTTAAGGTTGTGCCCCCTTGTCCTGGACTCCATCTGCCAGAGGAAATAGTTTGGGCTGAATCTTCCCGGTCCGAATGGAGATAGGGTTGGAGGCAGGAGGAGAGGGGGAAAATAAGAGAGAAGCTATGTCGGGACAGCTCCCCGACATATTCCTACCTCCTGGAGACTTTCCCAGGGGCAGGCTGGGACCAGGACTGGCTGCCCGCTTCATGGAGGCGGTAGGCTGGGTGCCCATCCAAGCCGAAGGCTCCGCGCCCAATGACAGGGCCACAGGGATCAAAGGCCATAACCACCCCATCATTAGTCCTGCAGAGCGGTTTCCCCTCCACTCCGATGATCCTGCCAGGTTTGGGCCTCTATATTTGAAGACATCTCTGCAGGCAACCGAGGGCACCCCATGTTGAGGTGCTCTCACACTCACCTGCCTGCCTCGGCAGCTCCCACTTCTACAAAAGAGACTGCGGCCTGACATTGCTGCGGACCCTCTGATTGGATATCCAGCCTCAGGAAGCTGCCCGCCCGTTCTTAATAGGATGGTGAGTACGGAGGCATCCAATTAGGAGGCCGCCTCCCGGAATGTTGCACCAGCAGGCATCCTGATGACATGGGTGGTCTCAGGACCCCCATATGGGTCCCACATTGGGGTCCCAATGCCTGCCGGAAAATTCAGCCCCTGGTCTCTCCATCTGCCCCATAAAATCCTTCAGTCATCTTAAACACTTCAATTAGATCACCCCTTAACTGTCTATACTCATCAGAATACAAATCTAGTCAATCCAACCTGTGATCATAATTTAACCTTATCATTCTGGTGAATCTGTACTATGCTGTCTCCAAGGATAATACATCCTTCCTGAGCCCAGAACGGAATGCAGTTACTCCAGATGTGGTCTAACCAGAGCCTTATACAACTGTAGCATAACTTCCATTCCATTGTACTCCAGCCCCCTGTGGAAATCAACCCTCACTGCAAGGGAGTCAGAGGAAATGTCAAATTATTAATAATTGTGTTCTGTGAGAACCAGGTAGCTCTATCAAGAGCCCAATAGCTTCCCAATGCTTGAATTCCAGTCTAACTAACATGTAAGTTCACCCACGCTCACTGGGAAAATTATGCAAGGTTTTATTCAGACCAAGTTATGGGCAGAGCAGGAGAATGGAGGGGAATGAGAGAGAGATAAACCAGTGGGAACAGTCAGTCGAATTGTCATAACCTCGCTTGCCATGGATGTGACAAGAACTTTCCTCCAAATCCTTCTTATTGCTAATTCCCTAGTCAGTTGCACTCTCATGTTCATTTAGCGCAACATTAACTGAGCCCAGAGCAAACCACAGAGCAGATGTAAAACACTCAAGTAATCCAATTAAAAATGCATATAGCACAGCTGCATGTGAACTGAGACAGCTTATAGCACTGTTAAAACATAGCATAATAAAATGACACAGCCCAGCAGCTGGCCATTCTGCCCATCATGCCTGTCCCCACTTCCCTCCTCTTTCCCCATAGGCCTGTAAATGTTTTCCCTTTAAGTATTTAAGTACTTATCATTGAGTTTAATTGGAGAAGTTCTTTATGAACCTTGGTTTTAAAATCCTCATTCTTATTTTCAAATCCCTCCCATGGCCTCACCCTTCCCTATCTCTGTAATCTCCTCTAGCACCACAACCCTCCAAGATTTCTGCCTTCCTCCAATTCTGGCCTCTTGTGTATCTCTGATCTCCATTGTTCCGCCATTGGTGGACGTGTCTTCAGCTGCCTGGGCCCCAAGCTCTGGAATTCCCTCCCTAAACCTCTCCGCCTCTCTACCGCTCTGTCCTCCTTTAAGACACTCCTTAAAACCTATGTCACCCAACCTAATATCTCCCTGTGTAGCTCAATGTCAAATATTGTTTGATAACACTCCTGTGATGTGCCCTGGGAAGATTTGCTATGTTAAATGCACTATTTTGCAAGTTGTTGTTTTGCCTCATTCAACTTCTCCATTAATGAGAATCGTTCTATCAAATGAAATTGTTAGCTGCCTGAAATAATGATCCATCTAGTTAAGGTAGTGAATTGAATTATAGGAAGTTTGCTGGTAAACCGAGAGATTCGGCGATCTGGAAAAAATTACATTGCTCTGAGTTTTCACAATCAAAAGAGCACCTAGAGTCCTATCATTTTAAATTCCACACATGATATATCAGTGCAAGAGCAAACACCCAGAACCATTTGTATTTTATAATGCCCCATAACACATCCGTTGTCGATTTCGAAAATCTCAATCATATTATTATGCTGAGAAACCAGCATTTTCACTGACTCTGGGATTTTTAAATTCAAATTTGCAGTATTCAGGCATCAAATCACAGTACCGGCAGCAAGTGTAAAAATTGGTCATTACTGTGAGCAAACAAGCTGTTGCTCTTTTCACTCAGAAAGAGGAGGCTGAGAGGTGACCTGATAAAGGTCTTTAAAATTGTGAAAGGGTTTAATTGGTTCGATGTAGAGAAGATGTTTCCACTTGTTGGGAAACCAAAAGCAGGGGCCATACATTTAAGATAATAATAAATCCAATAAAACATTCAGAAGAAACTTCTTTATTCAGAGAGTGAACTTGCGAGCACATGGAGTAGTTCAGGCAAATAGCATAGATGCATTTAAGGGGAATCTAAATAAATACATAAGAGAAAAAGGAATGGAGGGATATGCAAATAAGATTAGATGAAGAGGTGTGCCAGCACAGACCAGTTGGGCCGAATCGTCTGTTTCTGTGCTGTAAATTTTATGCAAAAAATAATGGGATTTGTAGTTGAATGTTGAGGTGCCTCAGATTAATTATCCTAATCAATATTAATCATTTTGCTATGTCTTGCAAGCCAGGAATTGGTGCGCCTCCCTAGTTGCCCCAAGTGCATACAGAGCAAATCACATAGTGTGATACTGGGGTCACATTTGGGCAAGGCTAGATAAGGGTAGCAGCTTCTCTTCCCCAAAGAACATTAAGGTGTCAACCATGTGACAGTGGGCAGCACTCTCACCTCTGAGTCAGAAGGTTGTGAATTCAAACCAAATTCCAGAGACGTGAGCGCAAAAATCTAAGCTGACACTCCCTGCGCCAGCACTGAGGGAGTGCTACACTGTCAGAGGTGCCATGTTTCAGATGAAACATTAAACTGAGACCCTTCCTGCCCTCTCAGTGGGATGTAAAAGATCCCATTGCACTATTTGAAGAGCATTGCAGTTCTCCTCAATGACTTGGCAAATATTTATTCCTCAGCCAGCATCATCAAACTGAAAGCAAAATACTGTGGATGCTGGAAATCTAAAATAAAATTATTATTATTATTATCATCAAACTGATCATCACCTTGCTGTTTTTGGGATCTCGGCAATGCACAAATTGCATTTCCTACATTACAACAGAAACTGTACTAAAAAGTACTTCATTGGCTGTGAAGTGGAAGGTGATACATAAATGCAATGGGGGTGAAATTGGGCTTGATAGCACCAAAGGCCTTTTACATTTCCAATATGGTGGCTGTGGAATGCATGTGCCTTCTGACCAAGGTGCGCCAGACGCCATATTGGTAAAGGGGTTAGTGTGTGCACAACTAACATCCGCTGGAAGTGTACAGAGCAAGCAGATCATAACATCAATCAGTGTGCAATGCTGATTTGATACCAGTGCTGCCATTTTGGAGCCCACACTCCAGCTGAGGCCCTCTCTTAACCTGAACATCAAGCTGAACAAGATATTAAGCAACAGGAAAGACCTTCCCACCAGTGCTATTTAAAGGGATCATTAACAATTTACAGTTAGTTGCTGGTTGATTTATTCTTGATGTTTCTATAATTCAGGTTTTGGGTGCTTTCCATAGTTGTTTCAAGTTTCAGAAGTCTGCAGTAGTGGTGTGGCAGGTGCTTAAGGACTTTTTTTGCTGACTTCAAGGCTTCTGCACAAATCAGCTGCTTCCCAGACACAGGTGCACTAGTAAACATTCCTCTTGGAATCAAACATGACTGGGAAAATGAGCAGAGGCCACTCGGAGCAGGACCAAGTGCTAGAAGAGCACGAGGAGGGGGAGGAGGGCTCTCAGCAGGAGGCCATATCGGCTCAGAGCGTTCAGTGAGCAATTCTCCTACTTGAACCTCAGCGAGGAGGTCCTCACGTAAATCTGTCACCTGCTGCAGCAACAACTGTAACCTCAGAGCAGGGCAAGGACTGCGAAGTTAACCCTGGCAATGAACTTTTAGCTCCTTCCAGGCTGCTGCTAGAGATATGAGCAACATCGTGCAGTTTGCAGTGCACTGTTACTTAAGGAAGGTCTCTGAGGCTCTTTGTGCAAAGAGAGACAACTTCATCTCATTCCCTCTTACCAGGGACAAGCTGGCAGAACAAGCACGAAGGTTTGCAAACATTGCAGGCTTCTCCATGGTGCAGAAGCCATTGACTGCATTCACATTGCTTTGTATGCACTTCATGTCAACTCCGCACTGTACCTGAATCAAAAGGGTTTCCACTCCCTCAACGTGCAGCTGGTGTGTGACCACTGACACGGCATCATGCAGGACAATGCCTGGTATCCTGGCAGCAGTAATGCAGCAATCCACAGCCGTCTGCTGTGCCAGCTGCACTTCAGCCAGGAGCGAGAAGTCAGATGTGGGGAAAAGGATTAGGATCTTTAATGGCTTCAGCCCCGCCACTGGCCATGGCCTCAGCATCGGCCCTTCCCATAATGGCCAGCACCCGTCTCCTGCATTAGGGTTAGAACATGCAGGCGCACTTCTCCTGCTCTGGTTAGTTCCTGCTGCCTTCGGTTTTGCGCCACCTTGTCTTAAAAGAGTGAGGGAAGTGTGTCAGTGAGTGTCGAGCAATCTGTTTGGGTGATGTTAGCTGTCATGGCTGCACAGCTGGCAGTGTGTGTAAGATGTGAGAGGCGGGTGTGAGGCTTGCAGCAGTGCTAAGTGTGCGGCTAAGTGTGTGTGAACAGTGGCTGAGGCTAGTGCTGCAGTGGGTAGGAGATAGCATTTGAAGATGTATTCACTGATCTCGACCACTCGTGTGAGGTCATTGAACTTCTTGCACCACTGTATACAGGTCCTTGGGAATTGGTACTCTTGGTATTGATAACCTCGGATTTCTGCTCCCACTGCCTTCTTATCATGTGTCTGGAGGGTCTCTTAGCCCCCTCTGGATACAGGCCATCTCTCAGGCTTTCCACCGCCTCCACCAAGAAATTCCAGTGCAGCGTCAGAAACCATGCAGCCCGTTCTCTCTCATATTGTGCCATGCTTCCCTCTTTCCCAGGTCAGATTTATTTGTAGAATGACTCTCAGCATCTGCTCCAGCCAGAACGCACCTCCCCTTTCAAAAGTGCTTCAAGTAGTGCAAGTTAGTAAAGATTTTGGGCCTCCTGCTGATGTGTGCAGCCAACAAACAGCGTGATAGCACTGGCTGCATGGAGAAATCATTATAATTAGCTGGCAGCAATAAGTTGGCATATTAGCTGTATTCCACTGAACAGGCATGGGTTAACTGAGCATGGCAATCCCCGCACCCGTTTTCGGGGGCTAACCAATTTAACCCCAAGTACTTTATTTCTGTTTTTTTAACAACAATCTAGCATCTTCCACAGTTGTTTTCTCTTACTACCCCACAGATTATCAGATTTATTGAATTCAACTTCACAGCTTTACCATGAAAGGAGTTGAGCCCATGATCATTGGGTTACTGGTCCAGTACAACTCCCAAAAGGTTGCCACATGAGGTTATATGCAATAGGCATGTGATGCATGGTAGAGAATCAGTTTAGTTTGTGCAGGATTCAGAATTTGTTTTCTAGGAATTGTAGGAATCTATTGATGATAATTCAAAGCCTTTTTTGCATTGAAAAGATTTTAATCATCAAATAATTTGAATTAACCAACATGAAGAAAATGTGACTTTGAATTAAGAGCAATAGATTGTAATTTTGTTCACATTCACAAATCAATATATCACTGCTCAAGAAAGAGGGCAAGATATCCCCATAATTCAGTCTAGACTCTAGATAAATTAACAATAAGCTAAGATGGTATTATCACAATAAGTAAGTAATCCCATTCCAAACCAGAGTATAATCTTGATTGAATTCTCAGACAATTTCCATTGTGGCACATTATGTTGGACTTTGGCACATTTTAATCAGGTCCTCCAGCTTGACCATAGATCAATGGACAATATCAAGAGCTCAAATTAAAGGGATATTAAGGGAAATTAAAGCCCACCCACCACCTTAAACATTGACTCCTGCCACCACTGACGCACAGTGGCAGCAGTGTGTACCATCTACAAGATGCCACAGCGGCAACTTGCCAAGGCTTCTTCAACAGCACCTTCCAAACCTGCAATCTCTACCACCTAGAAGGACAAGGGCAGCAGATGCATGGGAATACCATTACCTGCCACCACCATTACACACCATCCTGACTTGGAAATTTATCGCCGTTCCTTCACTGTCACTGGGTCAAAATCCTGGAACTTCCTCCCTAACAGCACTGTGGAAATACCTTCACTACACTAACTACAGCGGCTCAAAAAGAAGGCGGCTCACCGCCACCTTCTCAAGGGAAACTAGGGATGGGCAGTAAATGTTGGCCTTGCCAGGAATGCCCACGTTCCCATTAATTTTTCAAAGTTATAGTGTTAAAAGGGAAAGACAGACATGCTTTTATGAAGGAGGTACCACAGCATATCAGTCAGCTTGAAGAGAATCCTAACTCTATTCAAGTTCACCCCAAAGTAAGGTCATTGCAGATACAGTCAGCCCAGACCATGCCAGAATAAATAGCAACTCTTAGCAGCAGCCTGGGGTGGGAATAAGAGCTACACTGAAACCAACTAGGAATTATATTCATCGCTGACCTCTCATCATCACTGAAACATAAACAGAAATAACAGTCCATCTGTGGCTGAAGCTTCTAAAGTATGATATCATACAAGCAGAGATCCACCCTCTAAAGCATAAGGTTGCAATAAAATACCCTGGCCAAAGTATTCTCCGTAACTAACTACAGTGCAAGTCATACAGTGAAGAAGGAGGTCATTCCGTCCATTGTGCCTGTGCTAGCTCTTTGAAAGAGCTATTCAGTTAAAGAAAGACTTGCATTTATTAGTATCTTTCATGTCCCAAAGCACTTTACAGCCAATGAAGTACAGTCACTGTTGTAATGTAGTAGTAATGTAATGCAGCAGCCAAGACCCACAAACAGCAAAGTGATAATGACCAGACAATCTGCCTTGTGATGTCGGTTGAGGGATAAATATTGGCCTGGACACCAGGGAATAACTCAGCTACTCTTCTTTGAAATAGGGCTGTGGGATCTTTTACATCAACCTGAGGTGGCAGACGAAGCCTCAGTTTAATGTCTCATCTGAAATACAGCACTTCTGACAGTGGCGGCCTCCCTCATTACTGCACTGGAGCATCAGCCTTGATTTTTGTGCTCAACTTCAAAAGAACATAGACAGGCTGGTGGAATGGGCGGACAAGTGGCAGATGAAACTTAATGCAGAAAAGTGTGATGTGATTCATTTTGGTAGGAAGAACGAGGAGAGCCAACATAAAATAAAGGGTACAATTCTAAAGGGGTTGCAGGAGAAGACGGACCTGGAGGTATATGTGCACAAATAATTGAAGGTTGCAGCGCAGGTTGAGAAAGTGGTTACTAAAGGATATGGGGTCCTGCGCTTTATATATAGGGGCGTAGAGTACAAAAACAAGGAAGTTATGATCAACCTGTATAAAAAAACACTGGTTCGGCCTCAACTGGAGTATTGTGTCCAATTCTGGGAACGATACTTTAGGAAGGATGTTAAGGCATTAGAGAGGGTGCAGAAAAGATTCACAAGAATGGTTCCAGGGATGAGGAACTTCATTTACGTGGATAGGTTGGAGAAGCTGGGTCTATTCTTGTTGGAGAAGAGAAGATTCAGAGGTGATTTGATAGAGGTGTTCAGAATCATGAGGGGTCTAGACCAAGTAGATAGGGAGAAACAATCGAGGCCTTCAAAAGAGAACTGGACAATTATCTGAAGAGAAAAAATGTACAGGGCTATGGGGAAAAGATGGAGGAGTGAGACTAGGTGAGTTGCTCTTGCAGAGAGCCAGCATGGATAGAACAGGCCAAATGGCCTCCTCCTGCGTTGTAACCATTCCATGACTCTATAAGTCCTGGATCAAATTTGGGAAGATATGGTAAATCAAAGAGTAGAGACAAGGCAAGAGAGAAAGGTATTAATATGGGAAATGATAAACAGACTGTGACAGGAAGGGATAGAGAGTACAGATCTAAGCGTAAATCAGCAGTCAAGGCTAGAGGTTACAAAAATAATAAAAGGGCAAAACTGAAGGCTCTGTATCGAATGCACGTAGCATTCAAAATAAAACAGATGAACTGATAGCGCAAATAGAAATAAATAAGTATGATCTGATAGCCATTACAGAGACATGACTGCAGGACGACATAGATTGGGATCTGAATATTGAAGGGTACATGACATTTAGGAAGGACAGGAACCTAGGAAAAGATGGAGGGGTAGCTCTGTTAATTACTGATGTTATTAGCACATCAGAGAGGGATGACCTAAGTTCAGGAGACCAGGCTGTAGAAACGGTTTGGGTAGAGATGAGAAATGATAAAGGCAAGAAGTCACTTGTGGAAGTGGTGTACAGGCCCCCTAAAAGTAACAGGTAGGACAGAGTATAAAGGAAGAAATAATGGGAGCTGGTCAGAAAGGTACGGCGATAATCATGGAGGATTTTAATCTACATATAGATTGGAAAAATCAGATGGGCAAAGGTAGCCTAGATGAGGAGTTCATAGAATGTTTTCAGGATAGAACAGTACATTCTGGAGCCAACCAGAGAGCAGGCTGCACTAGACCTGGTATTGTGCAATGAGATAGGATTAATTGATGATCTCATAGTGAATGACTAATATTTTAAACTTAAATAAGTCAATTATGAGGGCATAAAGCGAAGCTAGCTAAAGTGAACTGGCAAATTAGGTTAAGGGATAGGGCAATAGAGATGCAGTGGCAGACATTTAAGGGGATATTTCTGAATACACAGACTAGATACATTCCAATGAGAAAGAAAAATTCCATGGTTAACTAAAAAAGTTAAAGATAGTATCAAAAGTAAAGAAAAAGCATATAATTACACGAAGAAGTGAGGCAGGTCAGAAGATTGGACAGAATATAAAGAACAGCAAAGAATGAATAAAAGATTGATAAGGAGGGAAAAATTAGAATATGAGAGAAAGCTAGCTAGAACTATAAAAACAGATAGTAAGAGTTCTTATAGATATTTAAATTAGAAAAGGATTAACAAAGTGAGCATTGGTTCTATAGAAAGTGAGTCTGGGGAATTAATGGAAAATAAGGAGATGGCAGATGAATTGAACAGGAACTTTGCATTGGTCTTCACTATAGAGAATACAAGTAACATCCCAGTATTAGCTGTAAGTCAGGAAATGAAAGGGAGGGAGGAACTCAAGAAAATTACAATCACCAGGGAAGTGGTACTGAACAAATTGTTAGACCTGCGGGCTGACAAGTTCCTGGGTCCTGATGGACTTCATTCTAGGCTGTTAAAAGAAGTGGCTAGTGAGATAGTTGATGTGTTAGTTTTAATTTTCCAAAATTCCCTAGATTCGGGGAAGGTTCCGTTAGATTGGATAATAACAAATGTAACTCCTTTACTCAAAAAGGGAGGGTGACTGAAATCAGGAAAGTACAGGTCAGTTAGCTTAACATATGTCAGAGGGAAAATGTTAGAAGCTATTATTAAAAAGACTATAGCAGGGCATTTAGAAAAATTCAAGATAATCAGGCAGAGTCAACATGGTTTTGTGAAAAGGAAATCATGCCTAACCAATTTATTTGAGTTCTTTGAAGAAGGAACATGTGCTGAGGATAAAGGACAACCAGTGGATATATTGTACTTAGATTTCCAGAAGGCATTTGATAAGGTGCCACATCAAAGGTTATTGTGGAAAATAAAAGTTCATGGTGTAGGGGGTAACATATTGGCATGGATAGAAGATTGGTTAGCTAACAGGAAACAGAAAGTAGGCATAAATGGGTCATTTTCTGGTTGGCAAGATGTAACGAGTGACGTGCCACAAGGATTAGTGCTGAGGCCTCAACTTTTTACAATTTATATAAATGACTGAGATGAAAGTATGTTTGCTAAATTTGCTGATGACACAAAGATAGGTAGGAAAAAAAGTTGTGAAGAGGACGTAGGAGCTTACAAAGGGGTATAGATAGGTTAAGTGAGTGGGCAAAGATCTGGCAAATGGAGTATAATGTGGGAAAATGTGAAATTGTCCATTTTGGCAGGAAAAATAAAAAAGAAGTATATTATCTAAATGGTGAGAGACTGCAGAGCTCTGAGATGCAGAGGGATCTGGGTGTCCGAGTGCATGAATCGCAAAAGATTAGTATGCAGGTTCAGCAAGTATTTAGGAAAGGTAATAGAATGTTATCATTTATTGTAAGAGGAATTGAATACAAACGTAGGGAGGTTATACCTCAGTTATACAGGGCATTGGTGAGACCACATCTGGAGTACTGTGTATAGTATTGGTCTCCTTGTCGAAGGAAGGATGTAAATCCATTGGAAGCAGTTTAGAGAATGTTTACTAGACTAATATCTGGAATTTGTAGGTTGTCTTTTGAGAAAAGGTTGGACAGGCTAAGATTGTATCCGCTGGAGTTTAGAAGAGTAAGAGGCGACTTGATTGAAACCTATAAGATTCTGAGGAGTCTTGACAGGGTGGATGTGGAAAGGACGTTTCCCCTTCTGGAAGAATCTAGGACTAGGGATCACTATTTAAAAATAAGGGGTAACCCATTTAAGACAGAGATGAGGAGAAATGTTTACTCTCAGAGGATTGTAAGTCTTTGGAATTCTCTTCCTCAAAAGGCAGTGGAAGTGAGTCTTTAAATATTTTTCAGGCAGATGTAGATAGATTCTTGATCAGCAAGGGTGCGAAAGGTTATCGGGGGTAGGCAGGAACGTGGAGTCGAGGTTACAATCAGATCAGCTATGATCCTATTGAATGGCGGAGCAGGCTCGAGGGGCCGAGTGGCCTACTCCTGCTCCTAATTCATATGTTCGTATGGAGTGGGACTTGGATTCACAGTTCTGATGCAGGGTCACTGACCTGAAACGTTAACTCTGCTTCTGTCTCCACAGATGCTGCCAGACCTGCTGAGTATTTCCAGTATTTCTTGATTTTATTTTGGATTCCCAACTGTCTGACTCAGGGGCTAGAGTGCTACCCTCTGAGCCACAGGCTGTACTCCTCCTATTTGCTCCTCGCCACCCTTAAGTTTTTCCTTTTCGAGTATTTATCCAACTCCCTTTGGAAAGTTGTTCATGACAATCTGCTTCCACCACCCTTTCAGGTCGCGCATTCCAGATCAATAACAACTTGCCTTTTTATAGCAACTTTAACATAGAAGAACATCTCAAGGAACTTCGCAGGAGCATCAACAGACAAAATTTGACACTGAAACACATAAGGAAATGGCAGCTTGAAAGAGGTAGGTTTTAACGAGTGTCTTAAAGGAGAGATAACAACTCATTGAGTAAAAAAACTAATCTCCTGAGCTCTTTTGCCAATGATCCTAAAATAATGCAACTACCCTGGAAGAAAATAATGCTTCATCTGAACAGCGTCACATGTTCAATATTTACTTCTACTTTGATCAGCACGTGACACAGAATCTGAGTTTGCTGTGCCCTTGATTCAGGACCAGTTTGATGTCTCTCTGCCTCAATTCACCAAGTGACATCTTGTGAAATTATAGTGTATAGAAACCATCACAAGTCAATGTCCACATTGGCTGGATCTAGGGGCTACATAAATTTTGCTTGAAAAGAAAATGCAGGCAACAGGGAAATGTCAAGCTGGCTTGGATGGGTGAATTTGGGGATCTAACTCTTTATCACAAGAAGGAAAACCTTTATATTGAGTGGCCTTATCCTTTGCCATTTAGATGGGTTATCCAGTGACAGTGACATACCATGTATGCACAGAACCTTTCACTTGTTAGCAAGCGATCTGCTTCCAAGGTAGAATTCAAGGACGGAGAAAGGATTAAACTGAGATCGGTGGTGCTAAATGTGTTTTGCACCAATGCTGTTTTAAAACCATACAGTAGCAAGTCGCAAATGAGTACACACTCCTCCAAGTAACAGGTCTATGGAGGAACTGAAATGGCATAACACCTATATCCATTGGCACACCACCATGATAGGAACATAAAAATTGCCATCAAGGTCATCATCCACCTTCCTGGTAGTCTCATGGTACAATGTTAATGGAGTTATTGACCAATCATAGCGATCAATCTCCATCAATGAGTCTCCAACAGACCCAGACATGAGGGAAACCCACCAGTTGTGGAGAGCTTGGGAACCATAGGTCAAAAGGTATCTGTTCCTCCCACAAGCTACACTCAGCATATAGTCACCACTATAATTAATCATACACTGCATCCCAAGAGATTATTTTCACATTAAGTAAAGAGGCTACACAATGACCAAAGCACACTTGAGAAATATTAACAAAGAGCTTTGTATCTGATTCATTCCTAATCAACCCCTGGCATGGGTTAGCATATATATCAATCAGGGCTGTAGAACTTGCCCTTCAAATGGGACAAAAAATTGTTCCTTTCAAAAGGGCCAGATGTACGTGGGAGGCAAGGACAGGTCTGAAAGTAAAATCAAGGCCGATAAAGCCATCTGTGCATTAATAAGACCATTCTCCTCTTTGCCACCTGACGATCCAAGAATAGAAAGGAATGAGGAGTGGGAAGAGGGCAAACATTAAGCTAAGTAATGACAAGTAGGGCACCCACTTTAGAAGAATGACATTTTTGAGATACGGAGCAGAATATTAGACATTTTGTTTTGGCAGCAAGTGCTTACAGATCTATTTCCAGAACAACAAACTTCAGAAAGACTTTGTCAGCCACCTCTGGGCATATTGCCACTTAAGGGCGGCTGGAGGACAGATTAAACAATTATAATAAGTACAGAATACATATGGAGACCTTGAACTCAATTATGAGTCCATTACCACTGATGAGTATTTTGGAACTTGGGTGGCCTGATAGCCTTAGCAACAGTGCCAGGCTCCAAAGTTCGAATATGAGTAGAGATGATTCATATTCACATCTTTATTAAGCGAGTATCTTTTCACAACTAACTGGAAAACTAAACTAAACTTGCTGGAAAACTAACACCTCTCCAAACTTAAGACTCAAGAAATCATGGTGTCTTTAACATAGGAACAACAGACATGCAATTTACTGATAACATAGATCAATTGCCAGAACATATCAAACCTTCGTCTCCTCATCTTTTGACCATGACTCTTACAGTCCTCCTCCGCCCTTCGATTAAAAAAAAAGCAAGCAGTTATGAAATATCCATCAGTATCCTGAGGGATTGCCAACTATTATATCAGGTATGGCTCAGTGGGTAGATCTCGTTGAAAGCGGAAGGAGAGAGAGCAGGACCCTGGCTCGAGAACCCCTCTTCCTCAGGGAAGCACTTATCCCCTCTGCACAAAGACCTGTGTTTCCAGGATTGGCCTGCTGAGTCACCTGAGGAGACACAAATCATGAACCCTGGCAGATGCCATCCTCGTTTCAAGGGACTGATGATAACGATGACGAGTGGATAGCACGCTTTCTTCCGAATCAGAAGATCATGGATTGAAGTTCCATTGGAAGATTTTGAGCACAAGAATTGAGACTGACTCCAGTGCAGCACTGAAGGTGTGTAACACTGTCGGAGGTGCCAACTTTCTGATGAAACTTTAAACCACGGCCCCATCTGCCCTCTCACGTGGAAGTAAAAGATTCCATGGCACTGTTTAGAAAAAAAGCGGGGGAGTTCTCCCCACAGTCTAGGAGGCTGAAGGTCTAGGAGGCTGAAGAAAGACGAAGCTTTGAAAGAATATCGGGAATGTAGGACCAATCTGAAACGAGGAATTAAGAGGGCTAAAAGGGGTCATGAAATATCTTTAGCAAACAGAGTTAAGGAAAATCCCAAAGCCTTTTATTCGTATATAAGGAGCAAGAGGGTAACTAGAGAAAGGATTGGCCCACTCAAGGATAAAGGAGGAAAGTTATGCGTGGAGTCAGAGAAAATGGGTGAGATTCTAAACGAGTACTTTGCATCGGTATTCACCAAGGAGAGGGACATGACGGATGTTGAGGTTAGGGACAGATGTTTGATTACTCTAGGTCAAGTCGGCCTAAGGAGGGAGGAAGTGTTGGGTATTCTAAAAGGCATTAAGGTGGACAAGTCCCCAGGTCCGGATGGGATCTATCCCAGGTTACTGAGGGAAACGAGAGAGGAAATAGCTGGGGCCTTAACAGATATCTTTGCAGCATCCTTAAACACTGGTGAGGTCCCGGAGGACTGGAGAATTGCTAATGTTGTCCCCTTGTTTAAGAAGGGTAGCAAGGAAAATCCAGGTAATTATAGACCGGTGAGCCTGACGTCAGTGGTAGGGAAGCTGCTGGAGAAGATACTGAGGGATAGGATCTATTCCCATTTGGAAGAAAATGGGCTTATCAGTGATAGGCAACATGGTTTTGTGCAGGGAAGGTCATGTCTTACCAACTTAATAGAATTCTTTGAGGAAGTGACAAAGTTGATTGATGAGGGAAGGGCTGTAGATGTCATATACATGGACTTCAGTAAGGCGTTTGATAAGGTTCCCCATGGTAGGCTGATGGAGAAAGTGAAGTCGCATAGTGTCCAGGGTGTACTAGCTAGATGGATAAAGAACTGGCTGGGCAACAGGAGACAGAGAGTAGCAGTGGAAGGGAGTTTCTCAAAATGGAGACGTGTGACCTGTGGTGTTCCACAGGGATCCGTGCTGGGACCACTGTTGTTTGTGATATACATAAATGATTTGGAGGAAAGTATAGGTGGTCTGATTAGCAAGTTTGCAGACGACACTAAGATTGGTGGAGTAGCAGATAGTGAAGGGGACTGTCAGAGAATACAGCAGAATATAGATAGATTGGAGAGTTGGGCAGAGAAATGGCAGATGGAGTTCAATCAGGGCAAATGCGAGGTGATGCATTTTGGAAGATCCAATTTAAGAGTGAACTATACAGTAAATGGAAAAGTCCTGGGGAAAATTGATGTCCAGAGAGATTTGGGTGTTCGGGTCCATTGTTCCCTGAAGGTGGCAACGCCAAGAAGGCATACGGCATGCTTTCCTTCATCGGACGGGGTATTGAGTACAAGAGTTGGCAGGTCATGTTACAGTTGTATAAGACTTTGGTTCGGCCACATTTGGAATACTGCGTGCAGTTCTGGTCGCCACATTACTAAAAGGATGTAGATGCTTTGGAGAGGGTGCAGAGGAGGTTCACCAGGATGTTGCCTGGTATGGAGGGCGCTAGCTATGAAGAGAGGTTGAGTAGATTAGGATTATTTTCATTAGAAAGACGGAGGTTGAGGGGGGACCTGATTGAGGTGTACAAAATCATGAGAGGTATAGACAGGGTGGATAGCAAGAAGCTTTTTCCCAGAGTGGGGGATTCAATTACTAGGGGTCACGAGTTCAAAGTGAGAGGGGAAAGGTTTAGGGGGGATATTCGTGGAAAGTTCTTTACGCAGAGGGTGGTGGGTGCCTGGAACGCGTTGCCAGCGGAGGTGGTAGGCGCGGGCACGATAGCGTCTTTTAAGATGTATCTAGACAGATACATGAATGGGCAGGAAGCAAAGAGATACAGACCCTTAGAAAATAGGTGACATGTTTAGATAGAGGATCTGGATCGGCGCAGGCTTGGAGGCCGAAGGGCCTGTTCGTGTGCTGTAATTTTCTTTGTTCTTTGTTCTTTGTAGTCCCATATATTTATCCCTCAATCAACATTACAAAAACATATTATCTGGTTTATCTGCTCATTATCATTTTGCTTTTTGTGGGAGCTTGTTGTGCACAAATTGGCTGCCGAGTTTCCTACCTTACAACAGTGACTACACTTCAAAAGCACTTCATTGAATTGCAAAGTAGTTACAGTGCAGAAGGAGGCCATTTGGCCCATCGTGTCTGTGCTGGCTCTCTGAATGAGCAATTCACCTAACGCCATTCCCCCACCTTCTCCCCACAATCCTGCACATTCTTCCTTTGGCTGCAAAGTGCTTTGGAACACGGTGCTATATAAATGCAAGTCTTTCTTTCTCATAACAGAATTAAATGTTAAAAAGACTAATTCAGATACTTCACAAAGAAGCAGAGAAGCGATAAGACTCTAAATTGGCTTCCTGGTTTATACACACTCTTGCTCTACACAGGCACTATCTAGTGGGCCGGGGCGGCGGTCAGGCTGAGGGAGATAAAATGGATGACTGCACCTTCAGAGTAAAGCCCGGGGGTCAGATGGATTACAATGTCCAAGTGGAACCAACACAAAGCCAAGGGTCAGCTGCACACTGGAATGTCCAAAGGCTACAACCTAATCCTCCAGAACTGACCTCCCATCAACTACCCCGGAAGAAAAACTTTTGGCATCCAGCTGGCTTTCATGCACATCGTACATTGGGCAAAAGCAATCCTCTCCAGCCATTTAAAAATAACTGGGCAGCTTTTATTTGTATTCTTAGACAGTCCAAAAATCAGACCTTGACTGATTCAGTCTCCCGTGATTCTGCAGTGTGTACACCTACACACAAAGCTACATGACATCTCAAGTGACTCTCAAGTCTGTCGTTAACCCATTGCATGACATCAGGTGTAGATCTTTTGGGGGAAATAAATAAGGCTAATTATTTATTATACATTTCTCTTAATAAACACGTCAGACTGTATTACTCATCAATATATCTCAGGGTATTTCTGTTATTCATGACTATTCCCATCACGCACTTTATGTATGGCTCTCAAAATGCCCTTATAGGGAGCGTCTCCATAACGATAACAGAAAAGGAATGTTAACTGGGCTTTTATGTCATTTGTGAACTCACTTTCTTTGCGGCCTTTCAAACCCAGATTACACCGTCCCCTTTCCAATGCCTCCTCTCATTATCTCCCCTAATCACGTTCTGTCAAAGGCACAGTGCCGTATGGCCACTCAAGTAATGGCAGCTGCCTGGTACCTCACACATTCCCCATCCATGAACAAGGCCAGTTGTTGTAGAATTGAAAGCCATAAAAATTAAAATTAAATCTATAAGATATGAGACTGTGCCACAAGATGCACTTTGGGACGTCCTGAAGTCATAAAGGGGTGATATAAATGCAAGTTCTTTTGTTCTGTGCACTTGGTCTCCACAATGCCCACTTTCCACAGGTGTCATGAGCTACCAATCAGCAGCAGGCGCCCCCTGTCTGATTTATTTATTAGTCCAGCGATGTTGGGACAACTGATTGAACCACTTCCTAGTGTGTGCCTCAGTGCCCTTTTGTGTTTTTTTTTTCCCTCTCCTTAAACTGTTGTTGGAGATCCTCATAATTGGGTGTTCAATTTTTAAAAAATGACTGGATATATCGCGGTTGGAATAAATTAACAGTCTGTAGCTCACTGTCACTTTACGTACTCCATCTGGCAGACTGATTCATTTCTCCAGTCTCAACCTCGCCAGTTGCTTAATTGCAACATTGAAACAGCATTCACTGGTATTAAAGGAATGTCTCCTAAACTTTCGTTCTCAACTGGATGTATCATTATAAATGCCACGCCGCACAATAAATTTACCCCTTCAAGTCAGCAGGGGTAGGCTAGAGGAAAAAGCATGGCACAATTCTTTCCTGACTGTTTAGAAATAGCGTACTTTGCCACAGCAAGAATGGAGAGCAACAATATTTAAGTGCATCAAAAATGTTTCTATTCTTGGTGCGAGCTAGCGCGTTGCAAAGTATAGTTCAGCAGAAAAGTCCCAAAAAGGGAAAGTGCAAATATAACATCTCACAAGAACTCTGGAAGACAGAATTCAGAGCTACCCAAACATACAATGAATGTTTATGATCATCAAGTGACCACAATAAATCTCTGCAGCAATATACTGGAAACACCCAGAACCATTCCGTGAACCAGCACTGATAACTGCTGTACTCAAGACAGTCTGACACCAGGCAGACAGAACAAGCGTGCCAAATACCTGATAGATAAACAGTAAAGCAGACTGGTGCAGATCACATTATGATCAAGTTGTCTATTCACAATAATGATAATAATGTCTGAAACAGAGGCAGAAGCAGATTCAGTCGCAATTTTCAAAAGGGGATTTGAGGGGGAGAAAGATTGCAGGGTTTTGAGGGAAGAGCAGGGGAGCGGGATTTGTTGGATAGCTCTTTCAAAGGGCTATCCACAGATACAATGGGCCAAATGGACTCCTTCTAAGCTGCAAGAGTCTATGGTTCCATCGTATGCCTGGGGAACTGTAGTTTGATTGCTGACTGCTTTTGCCAAAAGAAAATCCTCAGTGTAAACTCAACCCTTATTGCAAACTGGACTTGCATTTACAAATTGGTTCCAATGTGTTAGAAATGAATCAATCAATAATAGGACACGGCTCTCCAATGTGAAATTGTAACAGATAGCACTGCTGGAAAGTGGTAAAACCACTACTCAGTTGAAAAGCAGGAGTATCTCATCTGTTGTCAGCTCACTGTATTACTTGCTGATTAGCTCTGGAGGAATGTGTGCTCCAGACACCATTCCTCAGTTAATGAGAAATCAAGTGGTACTCAGTGCAGGTTGTAAATCCTTTCCCAGTTTATCAAAAGACATAAATTGGAAACCACCCAACAAGGAGAGTCCCAGACACATGGCAATTATTTCGAAGAGGTCACACAATTTGACACTCTTTCAGCCTCAGTTGAGGTTATAATTTGGAAACTCTGGCTTGGATCTAATGATTACAAATGTGCAAAAATTGATGAGTATCTGAATTTGTAGTGAATTTCTTTATTTTTTACTAAAATGATCCATGTGTCAAGCATTGAATGGTATTTCTTAAACAAAAATATGATGGAATAGCAATAAATGGTGAATGATGTAAATTTTGCTTTGGGCAATATTTTGGGAGTTTTTAAAATTCTTTCATGGGATGTGGGTGTCGCTGGCAAGGCCAGCATTTGTGGCCCATCACAACTGAGTGGCTGGCTAGGCCATTTCAGAGGGCAGCTAAGGATCTGGAATCACATGTAGGCCAGCAGATTTCCTTCCCCAAAGCACATTAGTGAACCATAAGGGTTTTTATGGCAATTTCAAGGTACCATTACTGAGACTAGCTTTCAGATTTTTTAAATTCCGCCAGCTGCTGTGATGGGATTTGAACCCATGTTCTCAACACAATCATAGGCAGCTAGATTACTAGCTAAGTGACAGTACCACTGCACCACCATCTCCCATAATGCAATGTAGATGGCAAAAACTTATTACAAAAGCATTTAAGTAGCTCGTGACATTGTGCAGTGCCTGGTAGAGTCAGAGGGCTGGATTGTTTGCTGGAGGCAGGGGTCCCGCAGTGGGACCAAAAAGGCAAGGGGAGCCCTGCCTCAGCCGTTCTGAGGAACCTCCAGCCGCATTTTACGGTTAACTGCCCGGCGCCGATCCTGCCTCCAGGAGCTGGCAGCTAATCAGAGGGCCGGTAGCTTAGCAGGGCCAGCAGCACCGCTGGGCGTGGTGACCACTGCTGGTACTGCAGAAGGCCCAGCATCAGCAGCAGTGCTGGAGCCCCGGAGAGGAGGTAAGTGGGTCGGGCTTGACTGGCCCCGGCAAGGGGTTAGGCCGGTGGTGGTTGTTGAAGGCAGGGAGTGTGGGTGGGTGTTGGTGCAGGGGTGGCCTTCACCGCCGGTGGCCCTCCATGGACCATACATTGCTCAAGCAGGAGGACTACTCCACCCCCACTGCTCACAGGGAGGCCACCAGGTTTTACTGGGCGGGCCCCCAACATGGTGGGGCTCCCACCAGATGCTGTACAAGCTTAAGGGCCTCAATTGGCTTCTGGGTGGGAAGGCCTTCCTCAGCCTTCCTCACCCCTGACAAAATTCAATGATGTCGGGAAGACAACAGGAACTCCGCCCCCGGCCATCTCTTGCTATTTTATGGGCCCCCACACCACCCTGCCCATCCCTAGAGGGCTGATAAAAGTCAGCCCAGAGCCTCATTCACCAATCATCACTAAAGAAAGTCTGCCTCTTCAAGCTGCTCTTTGTAACAGGAGATCTCAGGGTGCACCTTTCAGGGTGCATGTTCCTTCTCCATTGTCTTCATCATTGTACCAAATCTTCACTTTGGCTGTCTTCTTGATATAATTAAACCACTTGCCACCGTTTTGCTCATTTACTCCAATGTAAGTCATTGCATTGAACCACCTCTTCCAGGCTTCGCCTAGTGATCTCCCAGATGCCTGTAACACCAGCATCTCCTCAAGAGGAATTCAGCCTCCTGGTCCTCGAGGTTAAACGTGGCACTTTATGATGCTGTTGCCGGACAGCAATAATATCAGTGTGCAACACCAAAGTGAGGCCTTTCGGTCCATCATGTCTGTGCGGGTAAAATGGCAATTCTGACTCTTTGAAAGAGCTATCTAACTTGCCTACTCTTTCCCCATAGGCATGCACATTTTCCTTTTCAAGTAGTTATCCAGATCCCTTGAGAAAATTACTTTTGCCTTTCAGGCAGAGCATTCCAGATCACAACAAGCTGCTGCGTAAAACAAATTCTCCTCATCTCACTCCGGGTTCTTTTACCAATGACCTTAAATCTGTGTCCCCTCTGGTTAGCAACCCTGCAACCAGTGGAAATAGTTTCTCCTTATTTACCCTATCAAAGCCATTAATGATTTTGGACATCTCTATTAAATATTCCCTTAAAGCCCTTCGCTCAATTCCTGAGTCTCTAGCTTAAGAAATATTGGAGCAGGAGCAGGAACAGGAGCAGGAGCAGGAACGGGAGTGGGAGTGGAAATGGGAGCAGGAGAGGGAGTGGGAACGGGAACGGGAGCAGGAGAGGGAGCAGAAGCAGGAGTGCGAGTGGGAACGGGAGCAGAAGAGGGAACGGGAGTGGGACCGGGAGCAGGGGAGGGAGCAGGAGCAGGAGTGGGAGCGGGAACAGAAGCAGGAGACAGAACGGGAATGGGAACGGGGGCAGGAGAGGGAGCAGAAGCAGGAGTGGGAGCAGGATCGGGAGCAGGGGAGGGAGCGGGAGCAGCAGTGGGAGCGGGAATGGGAGCAGGAGCAGGAGTGGGTGTAGGAGCGGGAGCAGGAGTGGCAATGGGAGCAGGAGCAGGAGCAGCAGCGGGAACAGGAGCCAGAGCAGGAGAAGGAGTGAGAGCAGGAACAGGAATGGGCGCAGACGCAGGAGCAGGAGCGGGAATAGGAGTGGGAGCAGGAGCGGGAACAGGAGCGTGAGTGGGAGCAGGAACTGGAGCAGGAGCAGGAGCAGGAGCAGGTGCAGGAGCAGCAGCATGCACAGGAGCCAGAGCAGGAGCAGGAGCAGGAGCGGGAGTGGGAGTGGGAGCAGGAGCGGGAATAGGAGTGAGGGCAGGAGCAGAAGCAGGAGTGGGAGAAGGAGCAGGAATGGGAGCAGGAGCAGGAGCAGGAGCAGGAGTGGGAGCAGGAGCAGGAGCAGGAGCAGGAGTGGGAGCAGGAGCGGGAATGGGAGCAGGAGCAGGAGCGGGAATAGGAGTGGGAGCAGGAGCTGGAGCAGGAGAGGGAGCAGGAGCAGGAGCGGGAATAGGAGTGTGAGTGGGAGCAGGAACTGGAGCAGGAGCAGGAGCAGGAGCAGGAGCAGGTGCAGGAGCAGCAGCATGCACAGGAGCCAGAGCAGGAGCAGGAGCGGGAGTGGGAGTGGGAGCAGGAGCGGGAATAGGAGTGAGGGCAGGAGCAGAAGCAGGAGTGGGAGAAGGAGCAGGAATGGGAGCAGGAGCGGGAGTGGGAGCAGGAACGGGAGCAGGAGCAGGAGCAGGAGCAGGAGTGGGAGCAGGAGCTGGAGCAGGAGAGGGAGCGGGAGCAGTAGTGGGAACGGGAGCCAGAGCAGGAGAAGGAGTGGGAGCAGGAACTGGAGCAGGAGCAGGAGCAGGAGCAGCAGCAGGAACAGGAGCCAGAGCAGGAGCAGGAGTGGGAGAAGGAGCAGCAGAGGGAATAGGAGCGGGAACAGGAGCAGGAGCGGGAGTGGGAGCAGGAATAGGAATGGGAGCAGGAGCAGGAGCAGGAGCGCGAATAGGAGCGGGGGCAGGAGCAGGAGTGGGAGTGGGAGAAGGAGCAAGAATGGGAGCAGGAGCGGGAGTGGGAGCAGGAACGGGAGCAGGAGCAGGAGTGGGAGCAGGAGCGGGAATGGGAGCAGGAGCAGGAGCGGGAATAGGAGCGGGAGCAGGAGCGGGAGTGGGAGCAGGAGTGGGAATAGGAGCAGGAGCAGGAGTGGGAGTGGGAGCAGGAGCGGGAATGGGAGCAGGAGCAGGTGCGGGAGTGGGAGTGGGAGTGGGAGCAGGAGCAGGACCAGGAATAGGAGCTGGAGCAGGAGCGGGAATGGAAGCAGGAGCAGGAGCAGAACCGGGAATGGGAGCAGGAGCAGGAGTGGGTATAGGAGCGGGAGCGGGAGTGGGAGCAGGAGCGGGAATGGGAGCAGGAGCAGGAGCGGGAATGGGAGCGGGAATGGGAGCAGGCCATGCTGCCCCTTGAGCCTGCTCCATATAACTGAAGTCCTCATCTCTGGTACCATTCTGGCAAATCTCCTCTGCATCCTCTCCTCGGCCTTGACATCCTTCCTGAAGTGTGGTGCCCAGAATTGGACACAATACTCCCACTGTGGCCTAACCAATGATTTAAAAAAGCTTTAGCGTAATATCCTTGCTTTTGAATTCTATGGTCTGGATTTTCCTGCCGGATTCAGGACCCCGACGGCAAGACCAATCGGATGTCCCGAGCCCGCAATTGACAGCAGTGGGACCCGTGAACCAATCTTCTCCGAGACGGTGGAGGGGAAACCCTTCCGCTCGATGGGATTCGGCCGCAATTGTGGCCTTTCGTGCTCGTGTCCCTCTTTCTGGGGCATGGAGCCTCCGGCTCCGATGAACCTCCGCCTGCCACAGGGAGGCTGACTCCATTGAACTGGCAGCAAAATGCCAGCGAGCTGCTAAAATCACCCCCAACTGGGGCCTTAACAAGTGCAATTGTCTGCCCGTCTATGTGGAGTGGGCAGCCTATCCGATTCCCAGGCCGCCCCAGGAAAACTCCGCGGTAGCGGGAATGCATCAGGGAGCCATCCCAATGTGGCTCCTCCCTATTTACTCATCTCTTCTGCCTCAAAGCCCATCATCACAGAGCCAGGACAATTCAGCCCTATGTCTCTACTATGTGGGTTCAAGTCCCACTCCAGGACTTGATCACAAAAGTCCAGGTTGACACTCCAGTGCAGTACTGAGGGAGTGCTGCATTGTCAGAGGTGCTGTCTTTTAGATGAGATGTTAGACTGAGGCCCTGTCTGCCCTCTCGGATGGACATAAAAGATCCCATGGCACTATTTAGAAGACAAACAGTGGAATTCTCCCTGGTGTCCAGGCCAACATTAATCCCTCAATCAACATCACCAAAAGAAAGTTCTGAAGAAGGGTCACTGACCTGAAACGTCAACTCTGTTTCTCCCTCCAGAGGTGCTGCCAGACCTGCTGAGTATTTCCAGCACTTTCTGTTTTTATTTCAGATTTCCAGCATCCGCAGCATTTTGCCTTCACAAAATACAGGTTATCTGGTCATTGTCACATTGCTCTTTGTGGGAGCTTGCTGCGTGCAAATTGACTGCAGCATTTGCTACATTACAACAGTGACTACACTTCAAAAGTACGTCATTGGCTGTAAAGTGCTTTGGAACGGTCTGGAGTTGGGAAAGATGCTATCGAAATGCAAGTCTTTCAAATCTTTATAAAGCCAAGGATCCTTCTCTGTTCTGAAGGAGAACAATCACAGCCTCAAGTGTCTTCATTTCAAGCAAATTAAACCACTAACATCAATGACTGGAAACATGACTTCAATTGCTGGCATTCTTTGCCATCATGCAAAGTCTGAGTATGGGTTAATACTATGCCAGGCCTTCAGAACCCAAACCATTACTTTAACAGGCAAGCAGTAACAACGCATAATCACTACCCAAATTACCTCAATAGCCTCAGACTGGAGGATTACGGTGATTATTGTTTAAATTTAACTTTGTACGTAGACACAATGGAAAAATGCTGCAAATTTCATTCCATTTCATCATTTCCACAAAGACTTTGCCTGTGCTTGTGCTGGAAAACCAGGATAATAGAAGGGGGGAAAGAAATTCAGACAGGGGAAGAGTTGGTTTCCTGGTTCAGGGGAACCATCAAAGATGTTTTGTTCTTGCTGGTTGCCTCAGTAGTTCAGGTCAAGTATCACTTGGGGTCTAATCATGCAGGAGTCTACAAGGGAATATGTCTGAGAATACAACAACAACTTGCATTTACATCGCAGGAGGCTTTAACACAGTAAAACATCCCCAGGCTCTTCACAGGAGGGTTCTCAGACAAAATTTGAGACGGGAGATATTACTGTTGCTCTCTCCACAGACGCTGCTGAGTATTTCCAGCATGTTCTGTTTTCATTTCAGGAGAGGTTAGGACAGATGAGCAAAAGCTTGGTCAAAGAGGTAGGTTTCAAGGAGGGTGTTAAAAGGAAGAGGAAGAGAGGGAGAGGTTTAGAGAGGAAATTCCAGAGCTTAGGGCCCAGGAAGGTATGGCCAGCAATGGAAATTGGGGATGCACTGGAGGCCAGAATTGGAGGAGCGCAGAGATCTCAGAGGGTTGCAGGTGGCTGCAGAGATAAGGAGGTGCAATTGAAAGCAAAGATGAGAAATTTAAAATTGAGGCGTGGCTGGACCGGTAGCACAGGGGTGATGCTTGAGCAGGACTTGGTGCGGGTTAGGACATGAGCTGCAGAAGTTTGGGTTAGTTCTGCGATTATAACAATTGACAGAATTTTACCGCCTTTGAAGATTTTCTGAGATTGGTACTAAAGGGACATCCCGACTCCAGTGGGGATGCCTGGCCGCCCGCCTGCTCGATCTTACCAGAGGCACCCAATTAAGAGGCCGCCTCCAGGAGTGCCATCCAATTAAAGACGTTGGGCAGATCAAGCACCTGATTGGCCCAATGGGAGGGCCTACAGAGCTCTCCTGCCAATCAGGAGAAGTAGGCATTGTTGCAGCAGGCAGGAGAACACAAGGACGCCTCACGACAGAGGGACCCTTGCAAGGTATATGAAATTATTAAAATTATTTGTGACCACAGCTGCAAGGTCATCAGTGTGGAGGGGCAGTGAAGGGGGCTAGGGAACATGGGCTCCCCACCTTACCGCCAGGAGGTCACATCCAACGACCTGCAGGGCTTCGCCTGCAACCAGCGGCGTCTCCAATCTGCACATCACTGTCGCTGGGTCAAAATCCCGGAACTCCCTTCCTAACAGCACTGTGGGTATACCTACCCCACAGGGACTGCAGCGGTTCAAGAAGGCAGCTCACCACCACCATCTCAAGGGTAATTAGGGATGGGCAATAAATGCTGGCCTTGCCAGCAACGCTCAGCAACGCTCAGATCCCATGAACAAATTTTAAAAAGCTATTACTGATATTTCCTTTTGTCTGGCACAATGTGAATTAAACCAAATGTTGAAATAAATGGGAAGAAAATGAAGTCCAAGAGGTCACTTCACAATTGTTATTTATACACTGTCATTCAGCACATACTTTGCTTGATCTCAAGTTGATTTTGCTATCTCGATTGTCGATCTGGTCACGTAACTGACTGACGTTGCTGGACTGTCACATTTCATGATATTTTTGACCATTTCTCCACCAACGAGATTTGCAAAAGAGTCACATTTAAATGTTGAGTTTTTAATATTTAATTTTAAATATTGGGAAGACTTTGTTTTAGGTCCCCATTCCAAACCCTATTTCCTTGCCACTGACTCCATCCCTTTCCCTGACAATAGTCTGAGATTAAGCCAGTCTGTTCATGACCTTGACCCCGAGATGAGCTTCTGACCTCATATTCACACCATCACTAAGACTGCCTATTTCCACCTCCATAACATTGCCTGACTGTTCCCTGCCTCAGCTCATCTGCTGCTGAAACCCTCATTATTGCCTTTGTTACCTCTAGACTTGACTATTCCAATGCACACCTGCTGGTCTCCCACATTCTACCCCGTGTCGGTCATCCAAAACTCTGCTGCCTGTGTCCTAACTCACAGCAAGTCCCATTCACTCATCACACCTGTGCTCGTTGACCTACATTGGCTCCCACTCAAGCAACATCTTGATTTTAAAATTCTCATCTTTGTTTTCAAATGCCTCCATGACCTCGCCCCTCCATATCTCTGTAACCTCCTCCAGCCCCACAACCCTCTAAGATATCTGCACTCCTCTAATACTGGCCTCTTAAGCATCCCTGATTTTAAAGTCTAAATAATGATGTGATAAATCTTAATTACTGCCAATCAACCTCTCTGGCACTGAAAATTAACTATTACAAATCTGGATTCTCATTCCTTCAGCTTTTAATTAGAGAGTTTTAAAAAAAACTTTTAATTAATTTTTTTAGCTTTTTATTTCTTCCTGTCTTTTTCTCACTCAATGCAATCTATTTTCACTCTATTTTGTTTTCTGTACCTGATTTGATATTAAATTCACTTTTCTAACTGACAGTTCTTGGTTCAGACTCTATGCTGCTCATTAACGATTCTTCAAACTGATTGATTTAGGAGAACACAGTTGCTTTGCCTGTTCACAGTGGTTCCAGAAGCCCTGTTGAGGGCACTGTGCTGTTTTCGCGACCCACTAATGGCAGCTTCCAGTGCCCAAGCTCATGGGCAAGGGTAAATCTAACAAAAGGGCAGGTCAGTAGTTTGTCAGCTACAGTAAATCCTGACCATTGACAGCAATGCAAATTTGTTTTTGTTTCAAAAACCTGACTCAAAGAATTTTAAACCGACTGACTCTAATCAAAAAATCAGAAACAGTGCTCACAAAATGGACTTTCAGGAAAAGGGTGCAGAGGATTAGAGAAAACAGTATACAGGATGGAAAATGGCAGCCAATCTATCAAGCAGGGATGAGTGGACATCGAATCCAAAAGTCTAAGATACTCCAAAGAAGAGCTTTTTTTCCGGTAAAACAGCCCTTTGGGATTAGGCAACGGTCAATTGAGGCTCAGGTGGAATTTAGCCAATTTCTTTTACAAACTGCAAGAGGGAATAACTATTATAATAAACTATAACTATTTGCTATTCTGTAAAAACAGAAAGTGCTGGCAAAACTCAGCAGGTCTGGCAGCATCCGTGGAGAGAGAAGCAGAGTTAACGTTTCAAGTCAGTGACCCTTCTTCAGAACCTGCTGAGTTTTTCCAGCACTTTCTGTTTTTAGTTCAGATTTCCAGCATCCGCAGTGTTTTGCTTTTGTATAACTATTTTAATGGTTTGCATTTGGCTCTTGAGTTGGTCAGGGGCCAATGGGAACCCACTCAGTTACTGACAGAAATTACAGAACGAGAATTCTGCACTGAGAAACACAACGCTCTGTCCACAACGAAGTGCCAGCGAGAAAACAGATTGCAGCCATAATAGTCTCATATTAATCCCGGTAAACACCCGATCCCAGAAGAAAATGGCAAAATAGAACAATCAGATTTTTTATACTCTCCAAACCACAATGATAAGAAAGCAAGGCAGCTTTGCTACTTCATTAAGAAAAATAAAGTTAAGCATCATGGAACCAATGGCTATTCTGAGAGTAAAATAGCCCCTTTGGTTCAACGCTTGTTGGTGATGATACATTTCTTCTGGTAGAAATAGCAAGTGGAGGCGAGACAATTTTCCCACAGGAAGGGAGCTGAATCACTGGGAGTCTTTCCCAATCACTGGTCACAGGGGAGAGACGCCAGTGCTGAGCGCCAACTCTCCAACTGAAGTCTGGTGTGTGGGGATCAGGGGATCTACAGAGGGAGAGAACATAGTGAACAGCTCCTTTAGTCCTCAAGGAATTCATGTATTTCGACTGTCGCTTCTCATAAATGTTATATTTCAAACTACAACATAACTGTGCACAATTCCCTATCGTTTCATTGGAGCCTTTCAAGGTCCATGTTTGTGTAAGCTCGTATAGTTTGCAGTCTCTGAACTTCTGGTAGCAGCTGAGTATTTTCCCATCAGCTTTCATAATTTTTAAAAATATTTTCTGACATCTGACCAGCATCTTCTGCTTTTAACTGCATTCAGGAAAATTTGGATTTCCACGCAGGAAGACGATGGAAAGACAAATAAAAAGTGCGGTCCACCAGTTTTATTTTTCTGGGAGCTGCCTGGCCTGTGTTTGGAGGGCAACTTGTGTTCATCCATTCCTGGCTGAGTCAAAAACGTTTAAAAGTAGGTGCTGAAGTCTCTAACTCACACGCACAGGAGTTGGAGCAGGGTGGGGGAAGCTAGACTTAGCGAGTTCCACAAGCAAAAGATACTTACAGGGGCTTAATTCAGAAATTCCCACTTCAATCTTCTTAACTTGGACACTTGTACTGTTCACCAACCACCCCCCGCCCAGAAAAAAAATTACATAGCCCACACTCTAATTGTCACAATAGCACACAATGTTAAGGAGCCTACATATGAAGTCCTTCAGAGAGCAAAAAGGTCACAAAGCTGGAAGCTACAAGTTAAAGAACTTGTTCCCTTAGGCCCAGGCTTCACCGATTATTTACCAAGGGGGCCACTTCTGTTTGACATGTTATTTTATTCCCTTTAAAGCATTAGCATCCCCTTTTTTAAAAAAAGAACCTAGAGGCTATCTCTGCCAGAGGTCAATGGTTTATTAGTTAAACAACTAGCCACAAGGCTAAAAAGGAAAAAAAACACACTGCTCTGTTTGGTTTGCAGTAATTGGGTTTCACGTGGTGTATTTTTAATGTTCTGAAAGATGCAAATAACCTGAAAGAACCTGCTATTTACTGCTTTTCCGGGTGTCAAATGGTTGGGAAGAATGAGGCCATTTGTTCCTTTGGCTCTGATGGTTTGGACCCACTCCTACTTTTATTAAATAGGTTGCCACATTGCTTCAAGGTTCCCACTCTCGACACTTATGTTTGTTTTGGCACTTAAACAATTGCTTTAGAAGCCTATCAGGTGTCCAAGGAATCACTTAGTAAGGGCAGTTCAGATTTAAGTATTGATCTGAGCTCATATAAAAGAAAGACAAAAGAAAAAAAAATCACATTTATATCGAACCATTCACATCCTAAAGTGCTTTACAACTAATGAAGTACATTTATCCTAACTTGCGGCAAGTCCTGTTCATCCATCACCCATCTGTGCTCGCTGACCTACACTGGCTCCTGGTCTGGCAATTACCTCAGTTTTAAAATTCTCATCCTTGTTTTCAAGTCTTTCCATGGCCTTACCCCTCCTTATCCCTGTAATCTCCTCCAGCCCTAAAATCCTCCGAGATATCTGCGCTACTCCAATGCTCGCCTCTTGCGCATCCCCAATTTTAATTGCTCCATGATTGGCGGCCGTGCCTTCATTTGCCTGGGTCCTACGCTTTAGAATTCCCTCCCTAAACTTCTCCACCTCTCTCTCTCCTCCTTTAGGACGTTCCTTAAAACCTACGCCACCCGTTCTAATATCTCTTTATGTGGTTCTATGTCAAACTTTGTTTGATAACATTCCTTCTTGGGACATTTTCTCATTTTAAAGGCGTTATATAAATGCAAGTTGTTGTTGTTGTTAAATTGCAGTCATTGTTATAAAGCAGGAAGCACATCAGTTACTTTGAAAACTCTCAGTCTTCGTCCATTGAAAGTGATTTGTTTGTGGAGTGGTTTTACTGATAAGGTAAGTGGAGACAAGAGAGGTGAAATCTTGTAAGAAATAGTAAAACCAGGGGGAGGGAATTGTTGTATTTTTCTGGATGAGGTAACTAGGAAGGGCCGGAGGGCCTTCCTCATCCCCAATCCGCTTGTAACCTTTTGGAAGCCACATGAAAGCCGGCAGAAGAATGCTGAAAGCATTGGAACACGATGGAGTAACTAAGCTTCAGGATGACGGTGAGATTGTAGGTGACATTTATCTCATCTCTTATCTTTGGCCTCCTTGTCTCGAGAGACAATGGGTAAGCGCCTGGAGGTGGTCAGTGGTTTGTGAAGCAGCGCCTGGAGTGGCTATAAAGGCCAATTCTAGAATGACAGACTCTTCCACAGGTGCTGCAGATAAAATTGGTTGTCGGGGCTGTTACACAGTTGGCTCTCCCCTTGCGCTTCTGTCTTTTTTCCTGCCAACTACTAAGTTTCTTTGACTCGCCACACTTTAGCCCCGCCTTTATGGCTGCCCGCCAGCTCTGGCGATCGCTGGCAACTGACTCCCACGACTTGTGATCAATGTCACAGGACTTCATGTCGCGTTGGCAGATGTCTTTAAAGCGGAGACATGGACGGCCGGTGGGTCTGATACCAGTGGCGAGCTCGCTGTACAATGTGTCCTTGTGGATCCTGCCATCTTCCATGTGGCTCACATGGCCAAGCCATGAAAGCCATGTGATGCAACATTATTGTGGTTAGATCTGCTCTAAATTGCAGCAGTGGTAACAGGTAGTCTTGATCGTGGAGGTGGTTAATAAAAAGAAACATTAAGATAAAGCCACCACTTACTGATGATTAGTGGTGAAATCACTAATTAGGAATACTCTAACTTTCAGCTAATCGGATTAATTTATACTTCAGGAATTGGCCATAGAAGCCAACAAATGGTTCATTCTAAATTAAAGCCACTGACCCGTACACTGTACGGAGACCAAAGATCCCACTTATGCAAAACCAAGAAACCCTGAAATCTCTGACCATGCCAAAAAGTACAGCTAAGCTACCAAGATGGCAGCAGGAGATGGAGAGGAAACAGGAGGCACTCCCCATTCAGAGAGAAGGAAAAGTCCATCAAAAGAAGAGGCAGGAGGCAATTATTACCAAGCAAGTGAGCAGGAGAGGTAGAAAATGTGGGTAAGTTCGGCCAGAATCAAAATGTAAAGTTTACAGGAGGAAAGGTGCATGCATTGTACCTACTTCTCCCCAGTGCCCTGGTCAATATTTAACCCTCAGCCAGCATCACTAAGACAGGTTATCTGATCATTGTCACATTGTTGTTTGTGGGACTTTCCTGTGCAGAAATTGGCTGCTGCATTTCCTGCATTTCAACAGTGGCTACACTTCAAAAAGTACTTCGTTGGCTGTCAGGCACTGTGGTCGTGAAAGGTGCTATAGAAATGCAAACCTTTCTTTCTTTTTGATTGCACGTGCACACAAGTCCAAAATTAAACATGCTGTATAGGTTCCAAACATGTAATCCACGCTTTGTGCAAATACATACTGGAGCCTTTTTTTGATGTAGTTTACAAAGGTTTTAACTGGGCTATTTAAAATTACATGAAGTGAAAACCATCAGAAAGTAAACTCTTTTTTAATATAGACCTTTGTCAACACGATAAACCTCCGAGCATTCAACTTGCCTGAGAAAGAATTCAACAGCGTTAAATATAATTAAGAGGCATAAACAACTCCTCTGAAATCTTTAGACATAGTCGTCATAAACCCAGGACAGTTAATCCGTATAATTAAGAACTGTGTACGAGTGCCGTGCAAAGTTTTCTGGCCCACACATTCACAGTTCTGCTGACAGCACAAACACAATCTTTATTTTAGACATAATTGTAGGTTCTTATTAACAGACATCATTTGCATCTTCCCATCGCACTACCCATTACCCATTATAAATCCCCCATTGCCTATACAAACTGACTTCCCTCTACTTCTCAATTCAAATCTCTTTCCTCCTTTATACACTTCTGAGAACCTACCCCTCACCTGTCCTAATGTGTGGCTTGGTGTCAAATTTTGTTTGATAACACTCCTGTGAAACACCTTGAGATGTTTTACGACATTAAAGGTGTTTTTAAACACAGTTGTTGCTCCTGATATTGTTATTGATAGAAATGACATTTGCCTAAACACCATAGGAACATGATTAGGCTATTCTGCCTGTTCCGCCATTCAATTAGATCATGGGTGATCTGTGTCTTTAGTCCATTTACCCGTCTTGGTTCTGTAACCATTAATACCCTTCCCCAACAAAAATCTATCAATTTCAGTTTAGAAATTTTTAATTGACCCCCAGCCTCAACAGCTTTTTGGGGGAGAGAATTCCAGATTTCCACCACCCTCTGTGTGAAGTAGTGCTTCCTGACATCACCCTTGAACAGCCTGGCTCTAATTTTAAGGTTATGCCCCCTTGTCCTGGACTCCCCCACCAGAAGAAATTGTTTTTCTCTCTATCTACCCTGTTTAAGTATTACTATACACTTTCCTGCATTACAGCAGTGACTGCACTTCAAAAAACGACTTCATTGGCAGGAAGGTGCTTTGAGACGTCCAGTAATCGTAAAAAGTGCTATATAAATGCAAGTCATTCTTTTTTCCCTTCAGTGGAGATCCAAAGGGAAGAAGAGGATAAGAAAGTAGCTAATTATTTAATTTTGACCCCATAAATTATTTGTTCCTGGAATCACAGAAGACCTTTTCAAATTTGATGCACAAATCTATTAGTTGTATAATATTATTAACGGTTCCTTTAAAGTCTATTTTTAGATTAAAACAATGCCATTTTGCTTGTCCTTAAGAGTGATCATCATAGTTCACATTAGGGCTAAACTTTTTAAAAAGTAGATTTCCAGATCTTGGGAATCTTTCATTGCAACCTCCTTTGTACACACAGAAGGTGATAGTACAAAGTAAGCATCCAAGCCAAGGTCATTTCTCAGTAGTATATCAATAGCACTATTGCCTCAAAGATGAAGCATGTAATCAAGGATTGTTGCATGAAAGGTGAGATGCAGTGTGTTTTTTTTAATGTTTTTAGTTTGTGTTCCAGGAGATTACTAAACCTCAGTGAAAGGAGAACCTGTATTACTTCCAGTCCAGAATGACTTGATAATTGATGGTACCTTTGCATGTGGCTTGAGGAACAGCACCTCATGTTTCAATTGGGCACTTTACAGCCTTCCGGACTCAATATTAAGTTCAACAATTTCAGGTCATAACCACCCTCCCAATTATTTCAGACAGCAGCTGCGGGTAATAATTCTGCTGTTGCCATTTGCACCTCCTCTGGGCCTACCTTTTGTTTCTTTACTTGTCCCATTACCACCCTCTTTTTGCCTTGCACCATCATCCCTTTTGTTATTTAATCTCTCCTGCCATCCCCATTGAGAAAGGGAGGGATTACATTTTCCTTCGTGCCCATCAAAAGCTAGGTTTGCAGTACTGAGGCAGTGCTGCACTGTCAAAGGTGCTGCTTTTCGGATGAGACATTAAACGGAGGCCCGTGATTGCCCTCTCAGGTGGATGTGAAAGATCCCATGCAACTATTTTGAATGACAGCAGGGGAGTGTCCTGGCCAATACTTGTCCCTCCGCTGACACCACTAAAACCAGATTATCTGGTCATTATCACATTGTTGTTTGTGGGATCTTGCTGTGCATAAATTGGCTGCCACATTTCCTACATTACAACAGTGACTAGACTTCAAAAGTGCTTTGGCCTTGCACCATGAAACCTTTTTGTCATTCAATCTCTCCTGCCTCCCACCCTATCATAGACCTTCTCTTTTGTTCTTCTTCCCAACCTCTTCCCTTTCACTTGCTCAAAGTTTATTACATTTCTAACCTTTCCCAGTTCTGATGAAAGGTCACGTACCTGAAATGTTACCTCCAATTCTCTCTCCACAGGTGCCGTATTTTCTGTTTTATTTCAGATTTTCAGCATCTGCAGTATTTTGCTTTCGTGTTCAGAAGAACCTGATTGGCTGTGAAGTGCACTGGGATATTATGAGGTCATGAAAGGTGCTATATAAATGTAAATTCTTTCTTTTCCGTTTTATCAGAGTTTGGCTGAGTGCCAGGAAACAGAGAGTAGTGTTAAATGGTTCTTCTTTGGACTGGAGGACGGTAGGTATTGGCTCCTGCAGGGGTTGATATAAGGACCATTGCTTTTCTTGACATTATATTAATGGCCTAGACTTAGGTGTAAAGGGCACAAGCTCAAAATTTGTGAGACACAAAATCTGGAAGTTTTGTGAACTGAGGCGGGATAGTGATAAACTTCAAGAGGACATTGACAGGCTAATAGAATGGGCGGACATGTGGCAGATGAAATTTAAGCTAATGAAGTGTGAAGAGATTCATTTTGGTAGGAGGAATGAGACAATGCAATATAAAAAAAAGGGTACAATTCTAAAGGGGATGCAGGAGCAGTGAGACCTTGGGGTATATGTGCACAAATCGTTGAAGGTGGCAGGTTGAGAAAGCAGTTAATAAAGCATGCGGGATTCTGGGCTTTATAAATAAAGGCATATTTATAAAAGACTGGAGTATTGTGTCCAATTTTGGGCACCACCCATTAGAAAGAATGTGAAGGCATTAGAAAGGGTGCAGAAAATATTCACGGGAATGTTTCCAGGGTTGAGAGACTTTGGTTACGTGGATAGATTGGAGAAGCTGGGGCTGTTCTCCTTGGAGAAGAGAAGGTTGAGAGGAGATTTGATAGAGGTGTTCAACATAATGAGGGGTCTGGGCGGAGTAAATAGGGAGAAACTGTTCCCATTGACGGAAGGATCCGGAACCAGAGGACACCGATTTAAGGTCAATGGAAAAAGAACCCAAGGCAACGTGAGGAAAACCCTCTTTACACAGCAAGTGGTTAGGATCTAGAATGCACTGCCTGAGAGTGTCATAGCGTGTCATAGAGTCATCATGGCATTGGAGGAGGCCATTCGGCCCATCACATGGTGTAGGCAGATTCAATTGTGGCATTCAAAAGAAAATTGGTTAATTATCTCAAGAGAAAAAAATTGCAGGGCATTGGGGAAAAGGCAGTGGAGAGGGACTTGGTGAGTTGCTCTTGCAGAGAGCTGGCATGGACACAATGGGCTGAATAGCCTCCTTCTGTGCTGTAACCATTCTATGGTCCTATGGAGGACAGATGACTGGGTGGAAAGTGCAACTGACTTTGTTTGTTCATTGTTGTCATCTTCTTCCTGGAAGGTTGAATGCCATGGATCTCCACCTCTGTCTGTCCTGTGCTGCCCTTACACATTCCGCATAGATCAACTGCATCCAGTCCGTTATATCTGTCATCCATTTTCTTCTCTGCTTCCCTCTCCTACATTTGCCGTCGATCTTTCCTGCCAATAATTGTCTCTGTCTACCTTCTGCTTTAATGATGTGACCAAAATAACTGACTAAGAAAGGTATTAAGAGATGACTTAATAGGGAGGAAGGAGGTCATGGAGGGATACATCACATGAAGGCACATACCTCTACCAGCTCAAATGGATCATCACTGGCCCACTATTCAGATGGTCTTGGTCCAATGATTGTTTCAATCTTGGTGATGAGGGAGTTGGAATGAGATTGTTTTCATAACTGCCTGGAGAGCCCTTCTGCATTCTAGCGATGTTATTGTGCCACTGTCAGGTGAAAGTTTATAGCTTCACGAACACCAGATCTCCTGAGTATGCATCCTTGATTTGTGGCTCCCTCTGCTCTTTCTCTCTCCTAAACTCCCCACCCCTCCCGTTTACTACAAAACAGGAGTAAATTCATTGATGAGTACATGCAGCTGGATGCAAAAGCACAGCTCCCTCCTCGACTAAAACAAATAGGAAGGGGCCGTGAGAAAATGTGAGGGGGATGTCAGAAATTGGCACATTCCAGGGAAATTGCAGACAGTGGGAATGACTTGACTTTGTTATCAAAATATTATTGCTTCCCGTTTTCGCCCCTCAATGTATGAGGATTTTGCTGTTACCGGACATCTAAAATCTAATACTTCCAGACTGCAATCTTCAATTTGTGGATTACGTAATCACCAACAACCGGGTGTCAGTCTCATTTTCTTTGACTGCAGTGCAATTTCGGTCCCGTATTCTGTGATGTGAGAGAAATAATCCCAACTGAGGTCATTGTCTTACTTGCATTATTCTGATTTCTCTTTTACTCATTGAAAATGTCTCAGACATTTCTCACTCCTCTGCTCCATGCACCCCACACCCATTGACTTACCTGAGCAGCAGTGAAAGAACATTTCTTGCATAGATTTGTCAGTAAACTGCCTTCAGCCAAAGGCACACCAATACTATCGTGCACTTAACCTATTGCTAGAATGTTATTCATTCAATTAATTTCTTCAGTTCTATTATTGAAAAGATATGGAGGCACAGGTGAAGGTGCAAAAAAAAAAGAACTGAGAGGTTCAAACTATCAGAAAAGACTGAACAGACTAGAGCTCTTTTCTCTACGAAAGAGAAGGCTGAGGCGGTGAGCTGATAGAGGTCTTTAAATGATGAAGGGGTTTGATAAGATCAATGTAGAGAAGATGTTTTCCATTTGTTGGGGAGTCCAAAGCTCGGGCTCATAAATATAAGATAAATCCAATAGGGAATTCACAAGAAATGTGCAGCACGTGGTGATTATGTGGAACTTGCTACCGAGTGGTTGAGGTGAATAACATGGATGCATTTAACTCGATAAGCACATGAGAGAGAAGGGAATAGAAGGATATCCTGATAGGGTGAGATGAAGAGGGGTGGGAGGAAGCTCCTGTAAACACTGGCATGGACCAACTGGGCCAAATGGCCTGTTTTTTGACTGTACATTCCTTGTAATTCTGTGTAATTGGACCCTGGCTTCCTGTATAAACTTATCAAAAGGACCTATCTTCCTGTCCGGTTTCCATTTATCCCAAATCTTACTCCAATATGCATTTTTCCCCGAGACTCACTTCCAAAATTTACTTGAACTCAGGAAACTATTCCTGCAGGGTTGCCACAAGGTCTTAGTTGGTAGCCACTCTTGCCTCTGAGTCACAAAGCTATAAGTTCAAGTCCCTCTCCAGGCCTGCAAACAAAATCCAGGCTGACACTCCCAGTGCAGTAATGAGGGAGAGCTGCACTGTTGAAGGGGCTGCTTTTCGCATGAGATGTTAAACTGAGGTCCTGCCTGCTCTCTCAGGTGGATGTAAAAGATCCCAAGGCACCATTTTAACGGAGAGTAAGACAGTTCTCCCTGGTGTCCTGACTGATATTTATCCCTCAACCAACATCACTAAAACAAATGATCTTTTTGTTATTACATTGTTAATACTGTGTGCATTACAGCAGTGATTACACTGCTAAAATACTTCATTGGCGATAAAGCACTTTGGGACATCTGGTGGTCATGAAAGGTGCTATATAAATGCAAGTCTTTTTGTTGAACAATCACACTGCATGACGCATGCTGAAAAATGCAACCGTAACCATTTTGGGGTCAGAGTGCTTCTTTGAAATATGAGAGAGCCATCATGCACCCGTCCTAAATGTATTTTACAGCTGCCCTATTGAACCCTTTTAACTAACAAAACTGTTCCCCTTGTTCAATGGAGCCAACCAAAAAAGAAACATACTGTTTACCACTATGAGCAGCTGTGGCTCAGTCAGTAACGCCCATAGCTCTGCGTTAGACAGCTGAGGGGTCAAGCCCCGCTCCAGTGATTTTAAGCACAGAATCCAGACTGTCAAGGGAGTGCTGCACTGTCAGAGGTGCTGTCTTTTGAATGAGATGTCAGACTAAGGCCTCATCTGCCCTCTTGGGTGGACATAAAAGCATGGCACTACCTTGATGAAGAACAGGGAAGTTCTCCCCCAGTGTCTTGGCGCATCTTGATACCTCAACTAACATCATTAAAGCAGATGATCTTCTCATTATCACATTACTGTTTGTGGGAATTGCAGTGTGCATATTGACTACCATGTTTCCTTGTCGAGGTTCATCCCAAGCAGCTCTGTAACACAGGAGTCTGTGCTCTACGGGCTGTTCCCAGGGACGCACACCGACACAAACATCAACTGCTGCTGGAGGACTATCAATTCGGTGAAAGATGCCCTTTGGTCTGCCCGAAACTTGCTGGTCTTCCAGCGCAAAGAGCTGTCCACCACCGAATGTTGCAGACTGGCACATTCCAAGGTCCAGGACTACGTGCTGAGGGACGCACTAAAGCTTGGGGCAGCCGCAGCAAAGGCTCAATGGGGAAAGACCACAGTGTAAGGTCCTCCCACCATAGTGAACTGAGGGGCTGGATCCATGGGAAACCCCTCGAACTATATCGTTAATATTTTCATTTGCTGTAAATGTAAAACTGTAATTGGCATGACAATTGTGAAATGGAAGGGTTGTGAAGAAACTCATGATAGTATTGAAGGAAACTGATCTCCCTTGCAATGTTTGTATTTTCTGGTGCTGTTTGAAACTGTTTGGCAATGTAATTTTTACAGATTTTTATGAATAAAGTATATTTTGGAAATAAAAAAAAAATGTTTCCTATGTTCCAACAGTGACAACACTTCGAAAGTTCTTAATTATCTGTGAAGAGCTTTGAAACATCCTGATGTCATGAAAGGCACAATAGAAACACTAGGCCTTATTTTAAACAATGACAGAGTTACATGTTTCACTGTAAGCTGAAACACTTGCCTCTCTCCCAATCAACAGAGACCACCCTGCATTGTGTCAGGTATTATCACGGCGTGCAGAAGCACACTGAGGGAGAATCCAGCTCTCTAATCATTTGAATCTGAGCTTTTGGTAAATCTTTAATGTGCCATTTAAAGGATGGAGGCTTGAGTCAATTTAAATTTACTTTTGACTTCCATGTAAACATAACGTTCAAAAATCTCACAGGGCAGCAAACAAGATAGATACCACTTATAAATATTTCCATTAGTATATTTGATCGCTTTGTTTGCCTGAATGTTATAAGTACATTTGAATCTGTTCAATTACTTTACTGCACTTTGAATTCCATAAGCAATTCATACTGAAGATACAAAGCTTCAAGATTTGAGCTGTGTACAGACCTAGCATGTGGAATCGACAGAGTGTTGGAACATTAGCGTTGGAATCAGCCTGTGTGCATTTGTGCTAATCAAGCAGTAGAGTAGTTATTTTGACAGATTGGGAGTTCTACCAATATTGGAATTACCGCACTTTTGCAATTTTCTCTACAAGGCTGTCCTCAGATTCACGTTGTCCACTGTGCCTCTCGAAGCTGGTCAGTTATTGTAAGGGTTAATAGTTCAATCGAGACGCCTGACTGGTGGCGTTTCCAGATCTGGGTGACCAGTTGTGCGCTAACATAGTTGAAATAGAACTAACCTACCTGACCAATTGTCGTGTTGTGGTACAAGGACTGGGTGGCACAATTGAGTGCCACAAGGAAGTTTAGACAACATCCAAAATGTGTCAAAAAAGTGCTGGAAATACTCAGCAGGTCTGGCAGCATCTGTGGAGAGAGAAGCAAAGTTAACATTTCAGGTCTGTGACCTTTCATCAGAACTGGCAAAGGTTAGAAAAGAATTAGGTTTTAAGCAAGTGAAGGGGAGGGGAGTGAGGGAGAGAACGAAGGGGAAGGTGTTTGACAAAGGCAAAGCGTGTGTTAATGCTTGTGGTGAAAGACAAAGCATTAGTTCAGAGAGAGTGTTAATGGCAGAATAATGAGCAGTTCTGACTACATGAAAAGCAGGCTTATGGTTAAAAAATAAAATATTTTAAAAAGGCCTAGTCATGCTCTGAAATTATTGAACTCAGTGTTCAGTCCGTAAGGCTGGAGAGTGCCTAATCAAAAGATCAGGTGCTGCTCCTCGAACTTGTGTGGATGTTCACTGGAACACTGGAGCAGGACAAAGACAGAAATGTTGGCATGACAGCAGGGGGAAGTCCGGCCCATTTCCTGCACCTCTACCCTCACCCCTTCCCCTCCCTCCCAGAACCATGACAGGGTTCCCCTTGTCCTCACTATCCACCCCACCAGCTTCCATATCCAGAGAATCATCCTCCGCCAGTTGCCCCACCTCCAGCGTGATGCCACCACCAAACGCATCTTCCCCTCCCGGTCCCTGTCAGCATTCCGAAGGGATCATTCCCTCCGCGACATCCTGGTCCACTCCTCCATTACCCCCGACACCTCATCCCCATCCCACTGCACCTACCCCTGCAATTGCAGGAGGTGTAATACCTGCCCATTTACCTCCTCTCTCTTCACTATTCAAGGACCCAAACACTCCTTTCAGGTGAAGCAGTGATTTACTTGTACTTCCTTCAATATAGTATACTGTATTCGCTGCTCGCAATGCAGATTGGGTGACCACTTTGCTGAACACCTCCACTCAGTCCGAAAATGCGAACAGCATAAGACAACCGGCTGTATTTAGTTCTCAGCCCAACATCGCGTTTCGTGGCATTGGGGGTGGGGCGGAGAATCAGAGAGGCAGCGGCCGCCATGGAGACGGACGCCAGGACTGCCAGGCCCGATCATCCCAGAGTCGGCAAGGCCCCGTGGCAGCACTTGCCCCGCCCAGTGACGGGGCCCTACTTTACATATTTAAAATAACTCTCTGCATAAATTTAAATGTAATTTCCCATGATCTTACCTTCAGTTCCCAATCTTGAGTATGTCATGCGGCAATCACGCGCCTTCACTTTCCCGTCCATGAGCAGCTGGTGCCACCGAGGGGGAGACGGAGTCAACTCTGCATGATTTATATGGGGAAGTGGGGAAGGGGGAAAAGGGGTCAACTCTGCATGATTTATATGGGGAAGTGGGGAAGGGGGAGAAGGGGTCAACTCTGCATGATTTATATGGGGAAGTGGGGAAGGGGGAGAAGGAGACAACTCTGCATGATTTATATGGGGAAGTGGGGAAGGGGGGGAAGGGGTCAACTCTGCATGATTAATATGGGGAATTGGGGAAGGGGGAGAAGGGGTCAACTCTGCATGATTTATATGGGGAAATGGGGAAGCGGTCAACTCTGCATGATTTATATGGGGAAGTGGGGAAGTGGGGGAAGGGGTCAACTCTGCATGATTAATATGGGGAAGTGGGGAAGGGGGAGAAGGGGTCAACTCTGCATGATTTATATGGGGAAGTGGGGAAGGAGTCAACGCTGCATGATGTATATGGGGAAGTGGGGAAGGGGGAGAAGGGGTCAACTCTGCATGATTTATATGGGGAAGTGGGGAAGGGGGAGAAGGAGTCAACTCTGCATGATTTATATGGTGAAGTGGGGAAGGGGGGGAAGGGGTCAACTCTGCATGATTAATATGGGGAAGTGGGGAAGGGGAGAAGGGGTCAACTCTGCATGATTTATATGGGAAAGTGGGGAAGGGGGAGAAGGGGTCAACTCTGCATACTTTATATGGGGAAGTGGGGAAGGGGGGGAAGGGGTCAACTCTGCATGATTTATATGGGGAAGGAGGGAAGGGGGAAGGGGTCAACTCTGCATGATTTATATGGGGAAGGGGGGAATGGGTCAACTCTGCATGATTTATATGGGGAAGGGGTCAACTCTGCATGATTTATATGGGGGTGGGGAAGGGGGGGAAGGGATCAACTCTGCATGATTTATATGGGGAAGGGGGGAAGGGTCAACTCTGCATGATTTATATGGGGAAGTGGGGAAGGGGTCAACTCTGCATGATTTATATGGGGAAGGGGTCAACTCTGCATGATTTATATGGGGAAGGGGGGAAGGGGTCAACTCTGCATGATTTATATGGGGAAGGGGAAGGGGTGGGGTCAACTCTGCATGATTTATATGGAGAAGTGGGGAAGGGGGGAAGGGGTCAACTCTGCATGATTTATATGGGGAAGGGGGGAAGGGGTCAACTCTGCATGATTTATATGGGGAAGGGGGAAGGGTTGGGGTCAACTGCATGATTTATATGGGGAAGTGGGGAAGGGGGGAAGGGGTCAACTCTGCATGATATATATGGGGAAGTGGGGAAGGGGGTCAACTCTGCATGATTTATATGGGGAAGTGGGTGAAGGGGTCAACTCTGCATGATTTATATGGGGAAGTGGGGAAAGGGGGAAGGGGTCAACTCTGCATGATTGATATGGGGAAGTGGGGAAGGGGGAAAGGGTCAACTCTGCATGATTTATATGGGGAAGTAGAGAAGGGGGAGGCAGGGGTCAACTCTGCATGATTTATATGGGGAAGGGGGAAGGGGTCAACTCTGCATGATTTATATGGGGAAGGGGAAGGGGTGGGGTCAACTGCATGATTTATATGGGGAAGTGGGGAAGGGGGCAAGGGGTCAACTCTGCATGATTTATATGGGGAAGTGGGGAAGGGGGGAAGGGGTCAACTTTGCATGATTTATATGGGGAAGGGGGGAAGGGGGGAAGGGGTCAACTCTGCATGATTTATATGGGGAAGTGGGGAAGGGGGAGAAGGAGTCAACTCTGCATGATTTATATGGGGAAGTGGGGAAGGGGGAGGAAGGGGTCAACTCTGCATGATTTGTTTGGGGAAGTGGGGAAGGGGGAGGAAGGGGTCAACTCTGCATGATTTATATGGGGAAGTGGGGAAGGAGTCAATGCTGCATGATGTATATGGGGAAGTGGGGAAGGGGGAGAAGGAGTCAACTCTGCATGATTTATATGGTGAAGGGGGGAAGGGGGGGAAGGGGTCAACTCTGCATGATTAATATGGGGAAGTGGGGAAGGGGGAGAAGGGGTCAACTCTGCATGATTTATATGGGAAAGTGGGGAAGGGGGAGAAGGGGTCAACTCTGCATACTTTATATGGGGAAGTGGAGAAGGGGGGGAAGGGGTCAACTCTGCATGATTTATATGGGGAAGGAGGGAAGGGGGGAAGGGGTCAACTCTGCATGATTTATATGGGGAAGGGGTCAACTCTGCATGATTTATATGGGGAAGTGGGGAAGGGGGGGAAGGGATCAACTCTGCATGATTTATATGGGGAAGGGGGGAAGGGGGGAAGGGGTCAACTCTGCATGATATATATGGGGAAGTGGGGAAGGGGTCAACTCTGCATGATTTATATGGGGAAGTGGGTGAAGGGGTCAACTCTGCATGATTTATATGGGGAAGTGAGGAAGGGGGAAAGGGTCAACTCTGCATGATTTATATGGGGAAGTAGAGAAGGGGGAGGAAGGGGTCAACTCTGCATGATTTATATGGAGAAGGGGGAAGGGGTCAACTCTGCATGATTTATATGGGGAAGGGGAAGGGGTGGGGTCAACTGCATGATTTATATGGGGAAGTGGGGAAGGGGGGAAGGGGTCAACTCTGCATGATTTATATGGGGAAGTGGGGAAGGGGGGAAGGGGTCAACTCTGCATGATTTATATGGGGAAGTGGGGAAGGGGGGAAGGGGTCAACTCTGCATGATTTATATTGGGAAGTGGGGAAGGGGGACAAGGGGTCAACTCTGCATGATTTATATGGGGAAGTGGGGAAGGGGGGAAGGGGTCAACTCTGCATGATTTATATGGGGAAGGGGGAAGGGGTCAACTCTGCATGATTTATATGGGGAAGTGGGGAAGGGGGAGAAGGGGTCAACTCTGCATGATTTATATGGGGAAGTGGGGAAGGGGGAGGAAGGGGTCAACTCTGCATGATTTATATGGGGAAGGGGGAAGGGTTGGGGTCAACTGCATGATTTATATGGGGAAGTGGGGAAGGGGGGAAGGGGTCAACTCTGCATGATATATATGGGGAAGTGGGGAAGGGGGTCAACTCTGCATGATTTATATGGGGAAGTGGGTGAAGGGGTCAACTCTGCATGATTTATATGGGGAAGTGGGGAAAGGGGGAAGGGGTCAACTCTGCATGATTGATATGGGGAAGTGGGGAAGGGGGAAAGGGTCAACTCTGCATGATTTATATGGGGAAGTAGAGAAGGGGGAGGCAGGGGTCAACTCTGCATGATTTATATGGGGAAGGGGGAAGGGGTCAACTCTGCATGATTTATATGGGGAAGGGGAAGGGGTGGGGTCAACTGCATGATTTATATGGGGAAGTGGGGAAGGGGGCAAGGGGTCAACTCTGCATGATTTATATGGGGAAGTGGGGAAGGGGGGAAGGGGTCAACTTTGCATGATTTATATGGGGAAGGGGGGAAGGGGGGAAGGGGTCAACTCTGCATGATTTATATGGGGAAGTGGGGAAGGGGGAGAAGGAGTCAACTCTGCATGATTTATATGGGGAAGTGGGGAAGGGGGAGGAAGGGGTCAACTCTGCATGATTTGTTTGGGGAAGTGGGGAAGGGGGAGGAAGGGGTCAACTCTGCATGATTTATATGGGGAAGTGGGGAAGGAGTCAATGCTGCATGATGTATATGGGGAAGTGGGGAAGGGGGAGAAGGAGTCAACTCTGCATGATTTATATGGTGAAGGGGGGAAGGGGGGGAAGGGGTCAACTCTGCATGATTAATATGGGGAAGTGGGGAAGGGGGAGAAGGGGTCAACTCTGCATGATTTATATGGGAAAGTGGGGAAGGGGGAGAAGGGGTCAACTCTGCATACTTTATATGGGGAAGTGGAGAAGGGGGGGAAGGGGTCAACTCTGCATGATTTATATGGGGAAGGAGGGAAGGGGGGAAGGGGTCAACTCTGCATGATTTATATGGGGAAGGGGTCAACTCTGCATGATTTATATGGGGAAGTGGGGAAGGGGGGGAAGGGATCAACTCTGCATGATTTATATGGGGAAGGGGGGAAGGGGGGAAGGGGTCAACTCTGCATGATATATATGGGGAAGTGGGGAAGGGGTCAACTCTGCATGATTTATATGGGGAAGTGGGTGAAGGGGTCAACTCTGCATGATTTATATGGGGAAGTGAGGAAGGGGGAAAGGGTCAACTCTGCATGATTTATATGGGGAAGTAGAGAAGGGGGAGGAAGGGGTCAACTCTGCATGATTTATATGGAGAAGGGGGAAGGGGTCAACTCTGCATGATTTATATGGGGAAGGGGAAGGGGTGGGGTCAACTGCATGATTTATATGGGGAAGTGGGGAAGGGGGGAAGGGGTCAACTCTGCATGATTTATATGGGGAAGTGGGGAAGGGGGGAAGGGGTCAACTCTGCATGATTTATATGGGGAAGTGGGGAAGGGGGGAAGGGGTCAACTCTGCATGATTTATATTGGGAAGTGGGGAAGGGGGACAAGGGGTCAACTCTGCATGATTTATATGGGGAAGTGGGGAAGGGGGGAAGGGGTCAACTCTGCATGATTTATATGGGGAAGGGGGAAGGGGTCAACTCTGCATGATTTATATGGGGAAGTGGGGAAGGGGGAGAAGGGGTCAACTCTGCATGATTTATATGGGGAAGTGGGGAAGGGGGAGGAAGGGGTCAACTCTGCATGATTTATATGGGGAAGTGGGGAAGGGGGAAGGGGTCAACTCTGCATGATTTATATGGGGAAGTGGGGAAGGGGGGAAGGGGTCAACTCTGCATGATTTATATGGGGAAGTGGGGAAGGGGGAGGAAGGGGTCAACTCTGCATGATTTATATGGGGAAGTGGGGAAGGAGTCAACGCTGCATGATGTATATGGGGAAGTGGGGAAGGGGGAGAAGGAGTCAACTCTGCATGATTTATATGGTGAAGGGGGAAGGGGGGGAAGGGGTCAACTCTGCATGATTAATATGGGGAAGTGGGGAAGGGGGAGAAGGGGTCAACTCTGCATGATTTATATGGGAAAGTGGGGAAGGGGGAGAAGGGGTCAACTCTGCATACTTTATATGGGGAAGTGGGGAAGGGGGGGAAGGGGTCAACTCTGCATGATTTATATGGGGAAGTGGGGAAGGGGGGAAGGGGTCAACTCTGCATGATTTATATGGGGAAGGGGGGAATGGGTCAACTCTGCATGATTTATATGGGGAAGGGGTCAATTCTGCATGATTTATATGGGGAAGTGGGGAAGGGGGGGAAGGGATCAACTCTGCATGATTTATATGGGGAAGGGGGGAAGGGGGGAAGGGGTCAACTCTGCATGATTTATATGGGGAAGGGGGGAGGGGTCAACTCTGCATGATTTATATGGGGAAGTGGGGAAGGGGGTCAACTCTGCATGATTTATATGGGGAAGGGGTCAACTCTGCATGATTTATATGGGGAAGGGGGGAAGGGGTCAACTCTGCATGATTTATATGGGGAAGGGAAGGGGTGGGGTCAACTCTGCATGATTTATATGGAGAAGTGGGGAAGGGGGGAAGGGGTCAACTCTGCATGATTTATATGGGGAAGGGGGAAGGGGTCAACTCTGCGTGATTTATATGGGGAAGGGGGAAGGGGTGGGGTCAACTGCATGATTTATTTGGGGAAGTGGGGAAGGGGGGAAGGGGTCAACTCTGCATGATATATATGGGGAAGTGGGGAAGGGGTCAACTCTGCATGATTTATATGGGGAAGTGGGTGAAGGGGTCAACTCTGCATGATTTATATGGGGAAGTGGGGAAAGGGGGGAAGGGGTCAACTCTGCATGATTTATATGGGGAAGTGGGGAAGGGGGAAAGGGTCAACTCTGCATGATTTATATGGGGAAGTAGAGAAGGGGGAGGAAGGGGTCAACTCTGCATGATTTATATGGGGAAGGGGGGGAGGGGTCAACTCTGCATGATTTATATGGGGAAGGGGGAAGGGGTCAACTCTGCATGATTTATATGGGGAAGGGGAAGGGGTGGGGTCAACTGCATGATTTATATGGGGAAGTGGGGAAGGGGGGAAGGGGTCAACTCTGCATGATTTATATGGGGAAGTGGGGAAGGGGGGAAGGGGTCAACTCTGCATGATTTATATGGGAAAGTGGGGAAGGGGGGAAGGGGTCAACTCTGCATGATTTATATGGGGAAGGGGGGAAGGGGTCAACTCTGCATGATTTATATGGGGAAGTGGGGAAGGGGGACAAGGGGTCAACTCTGCATGATTTATATGGGGAAGTGGGGAAGGGGGAGGAAGGGGTCAACTCTGCATGATTTATATGGGGAAGTGGGGAAGGGGGGAAGGGGTCAACGCTGCATGATTTATATGGGGAAGTGGGGAAGGGGGGAAGGGGTCAACTCTGCATGATTTATATGGGGAAGTGGGGAAGGGGGAGGAAGGGGTCAACTCTGCATGATTTATATGGGGAAGGGGGGAAGTGGGGAAGTGGGGGAAGGGGTCAACTCTGCATGATTTATATGGGGAAGTGGGGAAGAGGGGAAGGGGTCAACTCTGTATTATGTTGAATTATTTGCAAGGCCAGCAGCCTTTTAAAAATGGCGCCAGCACCTGCTCCTGCATCAGGTGACCCTCACCATGAACGGCGTCGCCAATGCCACCCCCGCCACGTGATTGGGGGGGGAAAACCGCCATCAATATGTTGAGTGATCACCCACCGCATAATTGTGCTGCCGCACATCCTGTGCGGGGCAGCCGCCATTTTCTGCACCCCGGCAGCGGTATAGCACAATTCAGCCCAACGTAAGTTAAAGTTGTCAGGCTCCCAACGTCTTAATGGGACTGGTCTATCCCTTTCTCAAAGTTGAATGTAGGACCAATCCAATTAGTGGTGTATTTTTTGTGGCTCGACTCTACATTCTCTATTTTCCAAAAACTTATGGTCATCTTCATATATTTACCTTTTTAAGGGCATTTAGTAATTTTCCACATTTCTTGGCATCATTCTTAATTTTGGATACTTTAGCATTTGGAGTCTGGTTTTAATGGGGTTCTTTCAATGGCCCACAGTATATTTTATTCTTCCTTTTTGCTAAATCAGTTATTCAAAATATGTAGTGTCTTCAATCTAATATATGGCTTGCATGCTATCTTTAATTGAATGTAATTTTCTGACATTTGACACAATAGCAATGAACTGTCTTGTCAACAATGGTCATGGGTTAAACCTGTTAAAACTTTCCACCTCTCTATCCTCCTTTAAGATGCTCCTTAAAACCTACCTCTTTGACCAAGCTTTTGCTCATTTGTCCTAATATCTCCTTGTGTGGCTTGATATCAAATTTTGTTGGATATCGCTCCTATGAAACACCTTGGGACAATTTACTATGTTAAAGGTGCTGTAGAAATGCAAGTTGTTGTTGCTAAAGCTCTTTAATTCCATCAATTTCATTCAACAGTGTCAATCATAAATTTGCATGCAAGGTACTGTTGAGTCATAGAGTTGTACAGCACAGAAACTGACCCTTCGGCCCACCGTGTCTGTGCTGGCCATCAAGCAGCTATCTATTCGAATCCCATTTTCTAGCACTTGGCCCGTAGCCTTGTATGCTATGGCATTTCAAGTGCTCATCTGAATACTTCTTAAATGTTGTGAGGGTTCCTGCCTCTCCCACCCCTTCAGGCAGTGTGTTCCAGAATATTTTCCAATAGTTTCCCTACCACTGATGTTAGACTCACTGGCCTGTAATTACCTCGTTTACCCCTGCTACCCTTCTTGAATAATGCTACCACATTCGCTGTCCTCCAGTCCTCTGGCACCTCTCCTGTGGCCAGACAGGATTTGAAAATTTGTGTCAGAGCACCTGCAATCTCCTCCCTTGCCTCACATAACAGCCTGGGATACATCTCATCTAAGAATCTGAGATGTTGAGAAGCTACCAGTCACATATTTGAACCCAACTAGCCCTTACAGCAAGTTAGGCCCAGGTTCTAATCCTTCTGTTGCAGCTATTATTAGTCCAAATCTCAACTAACAACAGTCTGAATATTATTCCCAACAGATCAGCACCAATCTATTACAAGCACGGGTTAAACAGTTTCATTTGAAGGTGCACAACCTGTGATAAAGCAGACACATAGTTTAGAGATGTTGTGAAAGTGACGTAAGCAGTGCCTCTCTTTCTGAACTCTCCACATTATACATGGCCCTGCAGTGCTTGATACTGTCATGTTGTGCAAATATGTAAACAATGTTCCATTCATCATGCTGTCATTTGTGCCCTTAATTGGACACTTCTGCAGTGCAGTTAATGAGTCAGCTGCAACATGAAGTTATGCCACATTTCGAAAACATATTTAGGATCAGAGTCATTGCAGAGTCAGCGATGAAATGTTACGCTGCTTTTCAAGAAAGGAGGGATAGAGAAAACAGGGAACTAAAGGCCAGTTAGCCTAACATCAGTCATTGGGAAAATGCTCAAATCTATTATTAATGAAGTCTTAACAATGCACTTAGAAAAGCTTAGTATGATTAGAACAAGTCAACCTTGTTTTACTAAAGGGGAATCCTGTTTGACAAATTTATTAGAATTTTTTGAGGATGTAACCAGTAGAGTAGATAAAGGGGAACCAGTAGATGTAGTATACCTGGATTTCCAAAAGGCATTCGATAAGGTGCCACAAAAAAGATTAATAGGCAAGATAAGGGCTCATGGAGTTAAGGGTAATATATTAGCGTGGATAGAGGATTGATTAATGGACAGGAAGCAAATAGTGAGCACAAACAGGGCATTTTCAAGTTGGCAGGCAGTGAATAGTGGAGTGCCGCAAGGATCAGTGCTGGGGCCTCAGCTATTTACAATCTATATTAATGACTTAGATGAAGAGACAGAGAGTAATGTATCTAAGTTTGCTGATCATACAAAGGTAGGTGGTTCTTGGTTCTTGCTGGGGAATTAGCAGGCATTTTGCCACAAGCATTGTAGGATACAGTGTTGCAAATTACATAGCTAAATTAAGCTGCCAGCAAAATCATCCTTTTAGCTAGTCTTTTAAAAATGTCTTTCGAACATATGAACATACGAACTAGGAGGAGAAATAGGCCACTCGGCCCCTCGAGCCTGCTCTGCCATTCAATCAGATCATGACTGATCTGTTCGTGTTTCAAATTCTACCCTCCCATCTACCCCCGATTATCCATGATTCCCTTGCCGAACAAGAATCTATTTACATCTGTCTTTTTAAAAAATATATATAATTTCAGATCTCCAGTCAGTTGATTAAAGAAAATTATCATTCAACAAAGCACATTGGCATAACACTGGGATGAGAGGGTTGTCTTATGATGAGAGGCTGAGTAAATTGGGACTATACTCTCTGGAGTTTAGAAGAATGAGCGGCAATCTTATTGAAACATACAAGAATCTGAAGGGCCTGGATAGGGTAGAACTGGGAAATTGTTTCCACTTGTCAGGGAATCTAAAACATGAGGGCACAGTCTCAGGATAAGGGACCGATCATTTAGTATTGAAATGAGGGGAAATTTCTTCACTCAAAGGGTTGTGAATCTTTGGAATTCTCTACCCCAGAGGGCTGTGGATGCTCCATCGTTGAATACATTTAAGGCTGAAATAGACTGATTTTTGGTCTCTTAGGGAATCAAGGGATATGGGGAGTGGGTGGGAGGGTGGGAACATGGGGTTGAAACCCAAGATCAGCTATGATTGTATTGAATGGCGAAGCAGACTCGATGGGCCGTATGGTCGACTCCTGCTCCCATTTCTTGTGTTCTTGAAGAAAACCCAAAGTAGATGTAAAATCTGGAAAACCATTAAGAAGATAGTTCCAATTTTTTTTAAAGATGTTTACTGATCATTCAGACAACAGCAAGAAAACAGCATTAAACACAGACTGTAATTAATAATTTGCAGGGCAATGGGGTAAGAGTAGAGGTATGGGACTAATTGGATAGCTCTTTCAAAGAGCCAGCACAGGCACGATGGGCCAAATGGCCTCCTTCTATGCCGTAATATTCTATGATAAATGGAATGCAAACTCAAATCTTATCTAAAACCTAATCCTTTTGGGTTTTTTAAAGAAGTTTACCCTTTTCTTTCTTCACAAATTATTCCCTTGTTCTTCTCAGATCCACGCCCCACACCTATTTTCCAGCAGTTTCTAAATGAGAAACAAGGCAATCCCAGGGCATTCTGGGTTGCGTGTCATAGACGCCAACCCCCACCCCCCCCCCCCCCCCCACCAAGGTCGACTGACTCTTAGACTTTCCCTCCCTCCCACCTAAGAAATCTGAGCGGAATTCTTTAAATTTACACCTTGCCAGTGATGAAAAAGTGATTGCAATTTACTTGATGGCACCTTGTTGTAGAATCATATGGCACAGAAGGAGGCCATTCGGCCAGTCGTGCCTCCGCTGGCTCTTTCAGAGTTATCCTATTATTCCCATGTCCCCTCTTCTTTCCCCATAGCCCTGATTTTTTAAAATTCCTTTTCAAGTATTTATCCAATTCCCTTTTGGAATGTTACTTTTGAACCTGCTTCCATTGTCTTTTCAGACAGTGTAGTCTAGTTCATAACAACTCACTGTGTAAAAAATATCCTCCTCATCTTCACCAGTTCTTTTGCCAATTATCTTAAATCTGTGCCATCTGGTTATAAATCCTCCTGCCAGTGGAAACAGTTTCTCCTTATTCTCCTCTATCAAAACCTGGCATAATTTTGAATGTCCCTGTTAAATCTCTCTTAACTTTTCTGCTCTAAAAGAGAACGATTCTCTAGTCTCTCCACATAATCCACCCCAGTTTTATTAGAAAGTGATTTTGATTTAATAAATCCAGTGCAGATACTGTAGATGCTTGCACCACTTATATGATGAATAAATCTCATAATACTGATAACCTACTTGCAGGCAACAGCATTAAACCTGGCCTGTAATTAATGTGTGCTCAGTTCCTCCGGATTAATGCAGTGTAACATTACTGAGTGTGCAAAAAAAATTCCTTTAATCTAATCATTCCCATTGAGTAAACACTGCCGAATATTTCAGGAATTAATTGCTGTCTCAGTAAATGATCCACTATCACATTAATGGTGGGCATTGTACTGTCACACTCCATGGGCCCTTACACATCCATTAAACTGCACTCAGAATGCCTTACTAGAAATGGTTATTGGGTTGTAATGCTTTTAGGGCTTTTAAATAGCACTGGAGTGTACAGTTTGTAAACACTTAAACACATCTTTGAAAGAAGTAGCTGCTATTGTTCTGTTATTGTTTCAGTACCTCCTATGGGCAATCCTTGTACTTGCCCAACATTAACCTATGTTGCAGCTCCTGAGCGGCCTCAGTCACTGCTATCTTACACTGACACACTGTGGTGTGTTTTTATGGTGTATGTGTGATTGGACTTGCTGCTAAAGATTAATGATGTGGCTGTTTGCCAGATCATCAACAGAGATTTAATAGGAAATTGCTCATTTGTTTAATAATTTCTCTGTCAGAGTCCAGAACTAAGGTTATTGGTTTAGTGAGCTTAAAAAAACAATTTTGCCCCCTTGTCCAAGATAAATTTCTATCAACAGTTGGTTTAATTAGGGTCAGATTAATGACGCATGACTTCAGGAATCCCTCAGCCCTAGAGGAATGAAGCAGAGGTTGCTATTTGATATATTAAGAAATGGTATCTCCAACATTGGACTCCCCTTCAGAGGTCCTAAGATGGCATCTTCCTCTAGATTGACATTTAACCTACAGCTCCCTATATCAGTTGACAGTTTCCAGTTAGGCTGTGTATGGATCACCTCAAGGTAACAGAGTCTGGAGGTGGAGGGAAAGGAAGTAAAAGCCATAAGAAACTCTAGACAACATTTTTAAAAATGTACTCAGTGTCACATGCTGCTCAATAGCACAAATAAAGAAAGAATGGTCTTGCATTTATACAGCGTCTTTCATGACCTCAGGACATCCCAAAGCATTTTACAGCCACCGAATCGCCTTTGAAGGATAGTCATGTTTTTAGCATAGGAAATGCAGCAACCAATTTGCGCACAGCAAGGCCTCATAAATAGAAATCTGTTAATGACTGCATTTTCCTCTTAATTGCTGTTGGTTGAGAGATAAGTATTGGCCAGTCCACCAGGAAGAACTCCCCTGTTCTTCAAATTGTGTCCTTTTCTGTGCTTTGATTATGGCTGCTCTTCAATCTCAATGTCCTCCGAAGCAGGAACATCTTCATCAGCGGGAGTGGAAGGGGTGCGGTGAGCTGGGCAGTGGTGGGAGGAGAGATCTCTGACTTGTCACTCACCCAGAAAAAATGGGGACCTGGAGTAGTTCTGAAGCAACATGTGCAACACTATTTGAAACAGAACTCACATCAGCAAAGCCTCAATTAACCACCATAATGCTGGTTACTGTAATACAAATTGAAGTTAATCTTTCTTTGGGCTGCAAGGCAGATTTATGTCAGGCAACGGGAAGATGGTATTAGCTTGTTGTGCATCAAGACAAAGTCTCCTGGTAGTTTCTGTGCCATGAAAACTCTGCAGGGTAAAAAGGGAAAACTGAGAATTGGGAAGCCCAATTGTAGTGTGATCCATGACTGATTTGAAATTGGAACAGAGGACATTTTATTTCAGTATAAATTAAGACCAGCAAAATCTTGTCACCTCGGGGATCTTAGTGTGTTCAGAGAGTGTAGGGAAAACCCAACAGTGCCTCAGGGATGGATTGGCTGTTCAACTTCCAATTACCAGCCACAGAAACAGTGCCTGGTGCCAATAATACGTCAACATTGAGGTTAGATTTGGTTAATAGAAAATGATCAAACAGAGAGATAGAAGCAAACTTTGGCAGCGGATATAAGAACTGGAAGAGGTCGGGGAGAAACAATTAAGGAAAGCTATTGGACGCCCCCCCCCCCCCCACAACACTGCCCTCCCCCCACCCACCTCAAAGGGTTTGTGATACTGTTCTTAATTTACAAACTCTCTGTGTTGAGCGGATCTTGAAGCAAACCACAAAAAAATGACTTCAAGCACTGGAGAGCATTCATCAAATAAAACCATTTCTTATTATAAAAACACAGATTAAAGTGACCAAATTTAACCAGATTTGATTGACATAAAGAGCTTTTTAAAGATAAAATGCCGGTATTTCTATCAAAAGAATCCCAGGTGCATTGACCTGAACAGGCAAGTTTGAATCGACTGACAGACAAGATTTAGATAGTGGGGAAAATATGCTCGTTTTCAAAAATAATTCCTCGGCGCATTCATTTAGAAAGCATAAAAATGGTGGCGTAAATGTATCAGGAAATCGCCATCTGGTGTAAAAGTGGCTAAATTTGATGCTCACCATATGCAAGTCTGTTATAAAGTAAGTGGTAACTTGTGTTAACAAAATAGTCATGATACCTTTGATGGGCTTTTCCTGCTTTCAAAGACTTTTAATCCATCTGGTTATTACACCTCCTCCAAAAAAAAAACTGCAACCAGCCCAGGAGCCATCTCATTTAGGTAAAAGGTAGATTGGAACAAAGAACCGGCTTTCTTTGATTTGATTTGATTAAGCCTCACAAAAATGGTATCTCAACATCAACCTCCCCATTCAGATTCAAGAAATTGCTGCATTTGCACACCAATTAAAACACCATTAAACGTGCCACAGATTAATGAGGGGGTTTATATTCCTCCGATGCCTCTCCAGGCCCAGACAAGAAAAGATAGAAAAAAGTATTTATATAGCACCTTTCACATCCTCAGGACATCTCAAAGTGCTCACAGCCTATAAAGTACTTTTGAAGTGTAGTCATTGTTGTAATATAGGAAACATGGCAGCCAATTTTCACACAGCAAGATCCCACAAAGTAACGTGATAATGATTAGATAATCAATTTTTAGTGATGTTGATTGTGGGATAAATATTGGCCAGGACACTGGGGAGAACTCCCCTGCTCTTCTTCAAGGATAGGCCTAGGGATCTTTTTTTTGGCCACCTCAAACAATTCCTGAAGTGGGACTGGAACTCAACCTTCTATTTTTATTTGTTCATGTGATGTGGGTGTCACTGGCTAGGCCAGTATTTATTACCCATCCCTTGATTCTCAGAGAGCATTTAAGAGTCAACCACATTTTCTGTGGATTTGGAGTCATATGTAGGCCAGACCAGGTAAGGGTGGTAGATTTCCTTCAAGGAAATTAGTGAACCAGATGGGATCGATTTTATTAATTGAATTCAAATTTCACCAGCTGCTCTGGTGGGATTTGAACCCATGTCTCCAGAGCACTAGCCTGCACAGCTAGGCTACTAGTCCAGTGACATTACTACTTCACCACTGCCTCTCCCCTTTTAGTGACTTAAGAGGTGACAATGCTACCCACTGAGCCACAGCTGACAAACAAGTAAAGGGAACAATTAAAACTGTGGAGTTTCATTTTACAGGTAGTAAATTTTTCCAAGAGGTTTTTAAAACTATTTTTTCTTTCTGCCTCTCTTTTCCTTCTCACTCTAGCTTAATCCAATCTTTCCTCCCCTCCCTTATTTCTCTTACTGTATCTTCCTTCCCCATTGCTCCTCTGGGTTTTCTCAATCCTTAAATCTTGTTGGTTAAAGGACATAGACTGTTGATCCTGTACCTTGATAAGTTCCCAGGTTGACTCTGTTTCCAAATTGCACTTCCAGCAACTAGGACCGAAGGATGAGGGGTGAAAGCACTAACTGATGGGAATATTTAGCGAGGTCTATCATTAAGGCAAGTGATTTATTGCTCGAAGCCTCTGGGACTTTTTATTTAAAATGCAATACACTGTCAGAAAATCATAGTGCATGCAGGAATCCAAGGGATTATGGAACAAAAGAGCTTATAGTAATATACCACTTCTTACCACTTCTTAGGATATCCCAAAGCATTTTGCAACCAGTGAATATACTTTCTGAAAGTGTTGCATCCACTATTACATATGCAAATGCAGTGGCCAATTAGCATACAGCAAAGTAACCCAGTCAGAAATAAGATAATTCACTGGGGAGTCTGTTTTTGGTTGAGGGATAAGTATTGGCCAGGACACCGAGGAGAACCCCTCCACTCTTCTTCAAAATAATGCCATGAGATCTTTTGCATCCATAAAAGCTGGGTCTCAGTTTAATGCCTCATTTGAAAGACAACACCTCCAACAATGTAGCACTCCACTGGGACTATCAACCTAGATTTTGTGCTCAAGGGACTGTGAAGCAACAACCTTCTGGTTCAGAGGTGGAAGTGCTTTACAGTTGGCATGTCAAAACCATTATAAATGATAAAAGCAACTGTTTCTCAAATGTTATTCCTGTCTAAGCGACACATAGGCGGCACAGTGGTTAGCACTGCAGCCTCACAGCTCCAGCGACCCGGGTTCAATTCTGGGTAATGCCTGTGTGGAGTTTGCAAGTTCTCTCTGTGTCTGCGTGGGTTTCCTCCGGGTGCTCCGGTTTCCTCCCACATGCCAAAGACTTGCAGGTTGATAGGTAAATTGGCCATTAGCAATTGCCCCTAGTATAGGTAGGTGGTAGGGAAATATAGGGACAGGTGGGGATGTATTAGGAATACGGAATTAGTGTAGGATTAGTATAAATGGGTGGTTGATGTTCGGCACAGACTCGGTGGGCCGAAGGGCCTGTTTCAGTGCTGTATCACTAAACTAAACATGTCACCCTGGGTCTCCCAGGAGACAAGATTTCAATATGACTTCCCTGCCTAGCAACCTCTACCACTGAGACAGGCAATAGCAGCAATGTAACAGGAAGACTGCCGTCTCCAAGTCACACATCGTCCCGACTTTGACATCTACCGCCATTCCTTCATCGTCATTATCCTGGAATTCCCTACCCAACACCATTGTGGGAACACCTTCACCACATGGATTGCAGACAGGTCAAGATTCAACCCACCACCATCTTCTCAAGCAATAAACTTGGCCTTGCCAGTGTCACATGCATCCCATCGATTTTTAAATACAGTGAATTTGAGGTTTCTGCGACCTTGTGCCAAGGTTACAGCAGCGCCAGAGGAAATTTTCAGCATCATTGAACCCGGGTTCAATTCTGGGTACTGTCTGTGTGGAGTTTGCAAGTTCTCCCTGTGTCTGCGTGGGTTTCCTCCGGGTGCTCCGGTTTCCTCCCACATGCCAAAGACTTGCAGGTTGATAGGTAAATTGGCCATTAGCAATTGCCCCTAGTATAGGTAGGTGGTAGGGAAATATAGGGACAGGTGGGGATGTGGTAAGAATATGGAATTAGTGTAGGATTAGTATAAATGGGTGGTTGATGGTCGGCACAGACTCAGTGGGCCGAAGGGCCTGTTTCAGTGCTGTAGCTCTAAACTAAAAATGTCTAAATTTTCAGCTGGAGAAACATTAATTGCTCTTCTCTCCTCATGGATGCAGAGATCCCTATGTCTGTAGCCTCCTCCAGTCCTACAACGCTCCGAGATCTCGGCATTCCTCAAATTCTGGCCACTTACGGCATCCACAATTGCTGTACGATTGGCAGCTGTGCCTTCAGTTGCCTGAGCTCCAAGCTCTGGAATTCCTTCCCTAAACCTCTCTACCTCTCTACTTGTCTCCTCTCCTTTAAGAACCTCCTTAAAACCTACCTGTTTGTCCAAGATTTTAATCACCCTATCTTATGTGGCTTGGTGTCAAACGTTTGATTAGGCTCCTGTGAAGCACTTTGGGATGTTTTACTACATTAAAGGCGCTATATAAATGCAAGTTGTTGGTGATGTTGATGCTGATTGACCTGCTGTGTACTTCTATCATTTTCTGTTCTCGTTACAGATTTCCAGCATTCACAATTCTTTTTTTGTTTTCACCTCAAGCGTGTGTGTTTTTTTTTGTCAACTATAAGGACTTGCTAACAATGGCAGAAAATTGTCTGAAAGCAGCTGGGTTTCCCTGGGGAAGGCAAGAGTAGTCGGACAGGAAAGAGAACAGAGTGTGCTGAAGGTTGGTTTGTTGCAATTGGAGAGGGGATAGCTCATTCTCAAACTTGAACATGCAAGATGCATGGCCTATTACCTAACTACAGCGAGGCACCTTTCAACAGCTTGATATCAGCCAGTTTCTTGCATTTAGTGCTAGTGTACCAAATCTGGAACGATGTTCAAGAAAAGCATTTCTTTTGATCCACCAAACAAAGAAGACTTGAAAGGAATTCTGACTAAACTCAATAAGAGTGATCAAAGGATTTATCCAGAGAAAGCTTTAAGATTGCAGTCGGATTTCAAACTGTAAGAGTGGAAAGCACATAAACTTCTCCTCAACCTCCTTTAGTTTGTCGTTCAAAGCTGACACAAACAGTAAACGCCGCGTACAGTTGGTGGGTCAGGTCTATTTGCCTTTCTAATACAGGGGCTCTCACTGCAGTGCGGCAGAGTGGGTTCAGGTGCACCACCACACTGTGTCAGCTAGAATTCAATAGGGTGGATAGAAGGGAACGATTTCTTCTGGTGGAGGGGGTCCAGAATAAAAGGCATAACCTTAAAATCTCTCCCCTAAAATTGCTGTTGAGGCTGGGGGTCAATTGAAAATGATAGAGTGATCAATGTTTGTTAGGTAAGGGTATCAAAAGTTATGGAGCCAAGGTGGGTAGATGGAGTTAAGCTACAGATCAGCAGTGATCTAATGGCAGAGCAAGTCTAAGGGGCTGAATGCCATACTCCTGTTCCTTTGTTCCCACACTCTCTCCACAGCTGACAAATGACATTCCCCAACTATGACAAAAGTGAATTTGTTGCCCCACCCCCAAGCTCCATAATCAGTGTGTGATCCAATAACGAGCCCTTTCCCTTTACTTCCCACTCTGTGCTGAGTTAGTCAATTTCAGTGAGGAGGGCATTCCGATTGACATTCAGGTCCTGTGGGAGTGACAGGAAACACCCAGGACTCCTGCTCTTTGTTGCTGTATAGTGATCACTCCTAGAAAGTGCATAGAAGGCCCATAGAATCACAGAATCGTTACAGTGCAGAAGGAGGCCATTCAGCCCATCGTGCCCGCCCTGGCTCTCTGATAGAGCAATTCACACAGTTCCATTCCCCTGCCTTCTCCCCGTAACCCTGCATAGTCTTCCTTTTCGTATCACTGACTAATTCCCTGTTGAATGCTTCAATTGAACCTGCCTCCACCATGTTCTCAGGCAGCGCATTCCAGACCTTAACCACTTGCTGAGTGAAGAAGTTTTTCCTCGTGTCACTTTTGCTTCTCTTACCAAATACTTTAAATCTGTGCCCTCTCATTCTCGATCCTCTCACGAGTGGGAACAGTTTCTCTCTATCTACTCTGTCCAGACCCCTCATGATTTTGAATACCTCTATCAAATCACCTCTCAGCCTTCTCTTCTCCAAGGAAAATAGCCCTAACTTCTCCAATCTATCTTCATAACTGAAATTCCTCATCCCTGGAACCATTCTCATGAATCTTTTCTGTACTCTGTCCAATACCCTCACGTCTTTCCTAAAGTGCGGTGCCCAGAACTGGACGCAATACTCCAGCTGAGGCCGAACTAGTGTCTTATACAAGTTCAACATAACTTCCTTGCTCTTGTACTCTTGTTTCTATTAATAAAGTCCAGGATACTGTATGCTTTATTAGCCGCTCTCTCAACCTGTCCTTCCACCTTCAATGACTTATGCACATATACACCTAGGGCCCTCTGTTCCTGCACCCCCTTAGAATTGTACCCTATATTTTATATTGTGTCTCCTTGTTCTTCCTACCAAAATGAATCATTTCACATTTCTCTGCATTGAACTTTATCTGCCACCTGTCTGCCCATTCCACCAACATGTCTATGTCCTTTTGAAGTTCTACACTATCCTGCTCACAGTTCACAATGCTTCCAAGTTTTGTATCATCTGCAAACTTTGAAATTGTGCCCTGTACACCAAGGTCTAGGTCATGAATATACATCAGGAAAAGCAAGGGTCCCAACACTGATCCCTGGGGATCTCCACTACAAACCTTCCTCCAGCCCAAAAAACATCCATTAACCACTACTCTTTGTTTCCTGTCACTCAGCCAATTCCGTATCCATGTTGATACTGTCCCTTTTATTCCATGAGCTACAAGTTTGCTCACAAGTCTGTTGTGTCTCACTGTATCAAATGCCTTTTGAAAGTCCATGTACACCACATCAACAGCATTACCCTCATCAACCCTCTCTGTACCTCCTCAAAAAAACTCCAGCAAGTTAGTTAAACATGATTTTCCCTTAAGAAATCCATGCTGGCTTTCCTTAATTAACTTGCATTTGTCCATGTGACTATTGATTTTGTCCCGAATTATTTTTTCTAGAATTTTCCCACCACTAAAGTTCAACTGACTGGCCTGCAGTTGCTGGGCTTATCTTTACACCCTTTTTTGAACAAGGATGTAACGTTTGCAATTCTCCAGTCCTCTGGCACCACCCGGAATCGAAGGAAGATTGAAAAATTATGGCCAGTGCCTCTGCGATTTCCACCCTCACTTCCCTCAGTATCCTTGGATGCATCTCATCTGGTCCTGGTGCTTTATCCTCTTTAAGTACAGACAGCCTATCTAATACTTCCTCTTTATTAAGTTTAAACCCCACTAGTGTCTGACTTACCTCCTCTTTCAACATTGCCTGGGTTGCATCATCTTCCTTGGTAAAGACAGATGCAAAGTATTCATTTAATACCTCAGCTATGCCCTCTACCTCCATGTGTAAATCCCCTTTCTGGTCAATAATTGGCCCTACTCCTCCTTTTACCATCCTTTTACTATTTATATGCCTATAGAAAACTTTGGGATTTCCTTTGACGCTAGCTGCCAATCTCTTTTCATACTCTCTCTTTGCTTCTTTTATTTGCTTTTTCACTTGCTCTCTGGACCTTCTATATTCAGCCTGGTTCTCCAAAATATTTTCTACCTGACTTCTGTCATAAGCACACTTTTTCTTCTTTATCTTAATCTTTACCTCTTTTGTCACCAAGGGAGCTCTGGATTTGTTTGCCCTACTTTTCCCCTTCGAGGGAACATAACTTGACTGTGCCCAAATTATTTCTTCTTTGAAGGTAGCCCATTGTTCATCTAGCAGTTTTCCTGCCAGCTTTTGACTCCAATTTATTTGACTCAGCTCCATTCTTACCCCATTGAAGTTGGCCTTCCGTCAGTTAATTATTCCTACCCTGGATTGCTCTTTGTCCTTTTCTGTAGTCAGCCTAAACCTTATGATACAATGATCACTATCCCCTAAATGCTCTCCTACTGATACTTGATCCACTTGGCCCACCTCAATCCCGAGAACCAGGTCTAGCAGTGCCTCCTTTCTCATTAGACTAGCAACATTCTGTTGTTGAAAATTTTCCTGAACACACTCTCCGAACTCTTGCCCCTCACTGCCCTTTCCACTACTATTATCCCAGTCTAGGTTTGGATAATTAAAGCCCCCCATTATAACTACCCTATAATTTTTGCGCCTCTCTGTAATTTCCTTGCAAATTTGTTCCTCCAAGTCCTTCCCACCAGCTGGTGCCCTATAGACAACACCGAGCAATGTAACCGCACCTTTTTTGTTCCTTAGCTCTAACCAAATTGATTCTGTCCTCGAGCCCTCTGGGACATCCTTTTTCTCCAGCACTGCATTGCTCTCCTTAATCAATACCGCCACCCCTTCCCCTTTTTCCCTTACCTATCTTTCCTGAACAGCTTGTATCCAGGAATATCTAATACCCACTCCTGGCCTTTTTTGAGCCAGGTCTCTGTTATAGCCACAAAATCATATTTCCACATGGCAATCTGCGCCTGTACTTCACCAGTCTTATTAACCACACTCTGTGCATTCACATACATACACATTAACCCTGATTCAGACTTTATTAATTTCTCCCTCACACTGATCCCACCTAATAACTTACTGTTCCCTACTCTCGTGCTATCTCCCCCAGAATTATGTGCTCCTTGGTATTCCTCTCTAATACTTGCTTTTGGTTCCCACACCCCTGACAAGTTACCAGTTTTGCTTCCCTCCAATCTGAGCTCCCTCTCAGGTTCCCATCCCCATGACAATTTAGTTTAAACCCTCCCCAACAGCACTAGCAAATCCCCCTGCGAGGATATTCGTCCCAGTCCTGCTAAGATGCAACCCATTCATCTTGTATAGGTCCCACCTGCCCCAGAACCAGTCCCACTGTCTCAGAAATCTGCCTTCCCTCCTACACCAGCTCTCCAGCCACATGTTCAATTGCTCAGTTCTCCTATTCCTATGTTCACTTGCATGTGGGACTGGGAGTAATCCTGAGATTACTGCTTTTGAGGTCCTGCTTTTTAATCTCCTTCCTAGCTCCCTAAAATATGCTTTCAGGACCTCGTCCCCCTTCTTACCTATGTCATTGGTACCAATGTTGTCCACAACCTCTGGCTGCTCACCCTTCTCCAGAAAAATGTCCTGCAGCCGCTCCGTGACATCCTTGACCCTCTCACCAGGGAGGCAGCACACCATCCTGGAGTCACATTTACTGCCGCAGAAACGCCTGTCTGTTCCCCTAACAACGAATCCCCTATCACTACTGCTCTTCCACTCTTCTTCCTCCCCTCCTGTGCAGCTGAGCCACCTGTGGAGCCACAAACTTGGCTCTGACTGCACTCCTCGTAGGAACCATTACCTTCACCAGTATCCAAAATGGAAAACCGATTAGCGAGTGAAATCATATCAGGGAACTCCTGAACTACTTGCCTGGTTTTCTTAGACTGCCTGGTGGTCACCCATTCCCTATCTGCCTGCATGCTCCTAACCGGCGGTGTGACCACCTCCCTAAACTTGCTATCCATGTAATCCTCCACCTCGCGGATGTACAACAGTGACTACAGCCAGCGGTCGAGTTCTGCAGTCGGTGACATTTCCTGCAGATGTGTTTGTCTCGGACATGTGGTGCGTCCATGACTTCCCACATGCCACAGGCTGTACATTTCACTCAGCACAGCTGCCCTGCTATACCTCAACTTTACAAACTATTTATTATAAGTCGAATAGCTTACTCACCAAACTGCTCCTTCCACTGCACCGACGCAAGAATCAAATAGTGGAAGGTTAAAAAAGTAGAAAAAAAGTAGAAAAATGGAGCACCTCCTCCCCCCTTCACCAAACTCGAATCGCCACTCCCAGCTTGCCATCAGCACACTGTTATCGTATCACTTTCTTAGGGTAACTAGGATTGGGCAATATATGCTGGCCTTGCCAGTGATGCCCACATCCTGAGAATGAACTGTTATTTTTGTTTTAAATGCTGGAATTACACAACAGGCCCACCAGTACTGGCAAAGAGAAAAGTCAGGTTGGTGTTTGGAGGGTGGGTGATTCTTCATTGTTCTCCACAAGGGTCTAAATCTAAAAATGTTAACCTGGCTATTCCCTTTACAAATACTGATAGAGCTGTCGTGTGTTTCTGGCATTTTGTCGTCCTTTGTCTTTTATTGAGGCAATGTCCTCGGACTCTGATGTGAACATTAGGTTGCAGCACTCTGCTTCCCTCATCTCATTCCAACTGCAACTGGGAAAGCGGGAGGTAGCTTCAACTTGACAAGCCGAGAATTTAAAAAATATTACATATTCACCTTGGATAAATCCATAGAACCAATGGAGAATATTTAAAAACATGATGTACTTCATTGACCAAACGCCAGGCTGGCGATCTCCCAAGTCCTGGGGTTTGTTCCATCAACCGATGAGATTGAACTCACTTTTCTGATTCATGGAAAAGTCCAAGGGAGTAAGGGTTTGGGCCATTTCAACTCAGCTCCTGATGGACACAGGCCCCCATACAACTTGAAACCCACCATAGTTCCGTCTTAATGGGCAACTAGAGGGATGGCAGTTGTGGGAAATGGGAACAATTAGCATCAGTGCAGTGTTCTGATAGTGGATGAAAGGTGTGCCTGGGTTTTCCAGATGACAAATGGCACCGCCTGCAGGCCACAATGTGGCTGCAGCATGTAGCTGGATGGCTGGCAGTGGGGTGAGGCCAGGGGCACATCCTGCAAAGCAACCCGGCATGGATCCACTGGGCTGCAAAGGCCACATTCGCAGCCACTGGCCATCCAGTAGAGGGGCTCCCACTCCACAGTCATGCCCTGGCAGCTGTGGCCACAGTTTATTTTGTTGAATGCCCAATTCTTCAGAGGCCACCTCGATGTTGAGGCGCCCTCGCGGTCCCCAACCTGCCTCAGCAGCATCCGCCTCTCCTGGTGGGGCTGCCAAGGCTCCCGAGCTGCCAGCCCTCTGATTGGGCCTGCAGCATTGAGAGCCCGCCCACCCACCGTCCTTAATTGGATGGCAAGCTCAGAGACAGCCAGTTAGGAGAATACCACCTGGTACATCGCTGAGACAGTCTCACTGCCAGCAAGTCTGGGGTCATGACCCCCCTCATTTGGTCCCGATGTCAGGGTCCTGAAGCCCACGGGCAAATCCAGCCCAATATGCTTTACCCATAGTGCATTTTATTATATTCATTCTTGGGAGATGGGCATCACTGGCTAGGCCAGTATTTATTGCCCACCCTTAGTTGCCTCTCGAGAAGGTGGTGGTGAGCTGCCTTCTTGAACTGCTGCAGTCCATGTGGGGCAGGTACACCCACAGTGCTATTAGGGAGGGAGTTCCAGGATTGTGACCTAGTGAAGGAACGGCGATATAGTTCCAAATCAGGATGGTGTGTGACTTGGAGGGGAACTTGCCGGTGGTGGTATTCCTTGTCCTTCTAGGTGGTGAAGGCTGTGAGTTTGGGAGGTGCTGTCGAAATAGCAGTGGTGCTTTCCTGCAGTGCTTCTGCAGAAGTTTAATCTGGACATGCACAATGCAGACACTGGCTGCGGAAAGTGGGAATGCATTTTATTACAATATCTCTGGCTCTTTTTCACCTCTGTTCATACCCAATCCCCTCCCTGTAGATACACTGCAAGCAAATAAAAGAGGCTCAGGGAGATGTTGGTATAGTGGCACTGTCACTGAGCAAATACCCGAGAGGCCTATGCTAATGTTCTGGGGATGCAGGTTCAAATTCTACCGCAGCGGGTAGAATTTCAAATAATTAATAAAAACCTGGCACTGAAAGCTAGTCTTAGTAACTATCATTGATTGTCATAAAAACTGATCTAGTTCACTACTGCCCTTTAGGGAAGGAAATCTGCTGTCCTTACCTGGTCTGGCCTATGTGTGACTCCAGACCCACAGCAATGTAGTTGACTCTTATATACCTTCTGAAATGGTATAGTAAGTCACTCACTTGTCAAGGGCAATTAGGGATGGGCAATAAATGCTGGCCTTGTCAGTGACACCCATATCCCATGAAAGAATTAGGAAAAAAAGGCCTGTTATTCAATCCTAATAAGGACAGGTAGAGTCAAACTCCTTAGACTCTGCCTGAAACAAGTATTGACTCCAGCCTCAAAGGAACATTTCCTGACACAAAAGGATCATTCTTTTCCCTGGTGCACGCTAGCCATCTGTATGGCCTTTGTAAGTATATATGACCAGTTTCTCAGGGTTTAATTTGCTCCAGTATCACTCTGGTCAATCCACTACACTCATGTAAAATTCCTGTGCGTGTTGCTTTAACATGCTCATCTAACTGCTTCAAAATTGGCCATCACTCTACCGAAAGAAATTAAACACCCCGATGTCAGTCCAGGGGTGTGATCTTGCTGAAGGACTATACCTTGTGGGAATTGGGTTGACATCACCTCAAAACCCTTTCAGCTGTCAGGGACAAAAGACTTTCATCCTGTGGGTCTGAGTCAGGCTCAAAGCCAAGACACAGAGCTGACAAGGCGGTGCGCTAACCATGGAGGGGTTTGACTTGTCCTGGTCACGCGTGGCTTGTCGTATTTATGCGGAACTCCTTTGCATGCCATTTTAACGGAGTCGTCAATGGAGGAGGGGGCAATCCATCAGTGCTCTCCTCGCACACCTTGGGAGTACTCGGTTTATCAATGGAACCAGCAGAACCAAATCACAGAAGCATAGGAAATTTACTGCACAAAGGAGGCCATTCAGCCCATCATGTCTGTGCAGGCCGAGAAAGAGCTATCCAGTCTAATCCCACCTTCCAGCTCTTGGTCCAGACCCCTGCAGGTCACGGGCACTTCAATCCCATAGCCAAGTGTTTTTCCAATGTGATGAGGATTTCTGCCTCCACCACCCAAACTGGAGTGGCTTCAGATCCTGCTCATAAAGATGGCGGCTCTGGCCGTCAACCAGGTAACTTTCAGACCACAGCCTAATCACTGCAAACCCTACATCTTAATGTTGAGGGTCTCTCAGCAGTGAAGCGTTCACTCGAACATCTCACTAACTGACGATCCTGATCAGCCCTGTTTGCTGGGGGTGACAATGCTCCAAGTTGGCGAATTACAGCATCTGATTTTGGTAAATAAACAAGCCGTTAATAAATTGAAGATCAACTGGTTAGCAAACGCATTGAAGTAGCACACAAAGGATTGTATGTGAATGTGTTAAGTAGTGTGCTACCAGAGGAATTTAACCCACCCCCTCCCCCCCACACACTCACCCACACCCTGGTTTTCCCGCACAGTGCAAGTAAATCAAAAGCTAAAAGGCAGACACATGAAACCTCCACAAACAGAGAGAGGATCAAGTGCCACCAAAGTGCCACGAGGAAATGGGACACTTATGTAGTTTACACATAGACAGTTGGAAGAAAGTGGAACAGCTGAGCATCAGTATCAACTGTTGCCATTTGATAAAGGAAAATCAAAAGCAGAGCATGCAAAGGGCACAAGCCATTGGGGGTTGGGGGTCAGAATGAACAAACTCATGGGAGTAATGCTAGGATACCTTTATACTTCAAAGCATGGCAGCAGAAGGGAAAAAAAATGTGAGAACTTTTTTTTAAAAGAATGATAGGTTTCTGTTTCACTCAAAATGAAACAATTGTTGAAAGCAGCTACTTTCTTACGCTTTCTCAAGTGTCTACTTTTCAATGAATTCCAATTTTGCTGTTGCCTATTTACACCATTTCCTTTGTTGCAGAGTCACGCTCATGTCCTCTCACTTCAGGTGAACTATGTAGAAAGAGTCATGGCAGAAAAAAACAAGAGGCCATTAAGTCAACTTACTACTTGTGGAGTGAACCTTCATGACTTAGGAATCTGCAATGAAAGAAAGACCGTGCATTTCTATAGCGCCTTGCACAACCTCAGCACATCCCAAAGACCTTTACAGCCAATGGGATCTTTTATGTCCATCTGAGAGGGCAGATGGGGCCTCAGTTTAATGTCTGATCTGACATTGTAGTGCTCCCTCAGTACTGCAGTGGGGGTGTCAGCCTATATTTTTGTGCTCAAGTCCTGCAGCAGGATGTGAACCCACAATATTCTAACTCAGGTGAGAATGCTATCGACTGAATGATGGCTGACATGTAAATGCTTGTGGGAAACTCATTTCTGGAAACAGGAAAAGTTACCGCATACAGGTCACGGAATAGAATAATGCTAGCCATTGCACTCTGTTGCACATGAGGTGGCCATTCAGCCCATCATACCTATGCTAGTCCAGTAAGAGCTATCCAATTAGTCCCACTCCCTCTGCTCTTTCCCCATAGCCCTGCAAACTGTTTCCTTTTCAAGTATTTATCAAATTCCCTTTTGAAAGTTACAATTCAATCTGCTTCCACCGCCTTTTAAAGCAGAGCATTCTAGATCAGAACAACGCACGTATCAAAAATTTCTCCTCATACCATCTTCGAGGTGTGGCAGTGTCAGTCTACACCATGTTTTATGCTCTATGCACTTTTCCACCCATAGATGAGGAGAAAGTTCTAATGAAGGAATTTCAGAGCTTTGGACCTCGACAGCTGAGACACAGCCACCAATGGTGGAGCAATTAAAATCAAGGATGCACAAGAGGCCAGAATTGGAGGAGTGCAACAATCTTGGAGAATTGTAGGAGTTGGAGGAGGTTACAGAGATAGGGAGGGTTGTAAGGGCTGGAGGAGGTTACAGAGATAGGGAGGGTTGTAGGGGCTGGAGGAGGTTACAGAGATAGGGAGGGTTGTAGGGGCTGGAGGAGGTTACAGAGATAGGGAGGGTTGTAGGGGCTGGAGGAGGTTACAGAGATAGGGAGGGTTGTAGGGGCTGGAGGAGGTTACAGAGATAGGGAGGGTTGTAGGGGCTGGAGGAGGTTACAGAGATAGGTAGGGTTGTAGGGGCTGGAGGAGGTTACAGAGATAGGGAGGGTTGTAGGGGCTGGAGGAGGTTACAGAGATAGGGAGGGTTGTAGGGGCTGGAGGAGGTTACAGAGGTAGGGAGGGTTGTAGGGGCTGGAGGAGTTTAGAGAGATAGGGAGGGTTGTAGGGGCTGGAGGAGGTTAGAGAGAAAGGGAAGGTTGTAGGGGCTGGAGGAGGTTACAGGGATAGGGTTGTAGGGGCTGGAGGAGGTTACAGAGATAGGGAGGGGACGAGGCCATGGAGTGATTTGAATACTAAGAGTTTGAAGCGTTGGTGGACCAGGAGCCAATGTAGATCAGCAGGCTAGTAAATGGGACTTGGTGCAATAACATCCAAGTTTAATTAAGCCGCATAAAAAAGCAGAGGCATACATGATAAATTATCATGTTTTCTATTTATTATCATTGACAATAAATAGAATAATGTGCATGCAGCAACTACATATATTTTTTGCTCTAGTGAGGAAGTGCCACAAATTGACTTAATTTTGGATGATCTCCCTCAGCAAGTGAACATAATATCGAACAGTTTTATAAACAGTATAGTCTTCATAGCTTTATGGCAATGTTTTTACGACAAAAAATACTCTCTTTCTGGTAAAACACCCTTTCATTTCTATATAATCTTCTCTCCCGCACAATACTGTGGGAGAGAATTATGGCTGTGAAGTTCAGTCATTGAATATGTTTAAAGCAGAGACTGACAGATTTCTAAATACCAATGACATTGAGGGATATGAGGATAGTGTGGGGAAAAAGGTATTGAAGTGGATGATCAGACATGATCATATTGAGTGGCGGAGCAGGCTCAATGGGCTGAATGGCCTACTCCTGTTCCTATGGTCCTGTGTCCAATCCTACCCATTGAGTTTAGTGGCCACCAATCAATCCTGAAATAGATTGGAATATATTTGAATGATTTTATTTATATTTTATTTATATTTTTTCATATTTAGAGATACAGCACTGAAACAGGCCTTTCGGCCCACCGATTCTGTGCCGACCAACAACCACCCATTTATACTAATCCTACATTAACCCCACATCCACACCATTCTGCTACCACCTACCTACACTAGGGGCAATTTACAATGACCAATTTACCCATCAACCTGCAAGTCTTTGGCATGTGGGAGGAAACTGGAGCACCCGGCGGAAACCCACGCAGACACAGGGAGAACTTGCAAACTCCGCACGGGCAGTACCCAGAACTGAACCCGGGTCGCTGGAGCTGTGATTCCTGAAACATTAAACAAAGAATGTTTAGCGATACCAGGCAAAGCAGTAAAGACCCTTTCTATGAACATCTAACAGTGCATTTAGTGAAACTGTTAAATGAAACTTCACATTTAACTCCTGATTCCATTTTAGTACTGTTTTCTTTCCTTTGAAGGAAGGTGTTGGCTATCCCTTGTGCATTGCTTAAAAACCATTGCATTGAGAGTGACACTTGGAATCAAAAGAGACAAACTTATTTGTCAAATGGAGCAATACTGGGAAAGAAGATCCTAAACACAGACACCCCATACAAACAGCAGACAGCCTGCTCCAACTGTGAACTTGAAAATATTTACTGGCTGGCGTTTCTTCGCTGTGGAGAATTTTCGAGAACCTTCCACCAGTTGCGCACTTTAAAATTTCTTTGCGTCAGTGGGTGTGTGGGGGGCTGTTATTCTCTGCATGCTTTTTTCTAAAATTACTGCTGGAAAGAGAAGTCTAGAAATTGGTGCTGTGATACATTTTGACTCCACTCTGTTAAAGCTCCTGTAATATGGTTGCTAGAGTTGTCAAACCACCGAGACAATTTGTGGACTTTTGAGCCTCTATTCTTGTAAAGTTCATAATCTTTATCCATGTGTAACTAACTTTGATGTTATCTAATGCTATGTGTTTCTTACTTTTAGCATACCAGACGTATCTTTAGAAAGAAGGGGGATGTTGTGTGCTTGCCTTTAAGAGTATTGTACCTTTAAGATCTTAGTATGCGAAGGAGCCAAGTACTAGGACATGGTCATGTGACTACATGCCAGCCTCACTCTGTTACTGTAACACCAAGAGGCAAGTTCTATAATAGATAGCGCTGCACTATAAACCTGTTTGAGATTTTCAATCAACCTGAACTCCATGCGTCTCATTTATGTTGCATCAAACAACATAAAAAAAAGCTTCTCATTGCAATGGTTGGACCAGGCAATTCTACATTGACCCAGTACAAAGTTGGTGCAGGTAACAGTACGCCTTTAAAACGGAGAGGGTCAAAGCAGCAGGAGAATGAGCAACACTGCAGGAAGACAGCAGGTTCATGTCTGTCAGCAATTCTATATTTTCAGGGGAGTTTACGAAGCTGACAGTTCAGGCCATCACCTGCTTTGAGCAGGAACTAATGTAATTAATATGCTTTACATCAAAGGATGCCTGGAGAATTAATATTCACCTGTCTGCTCTTGTCATTATCCCCCATAAGTAATAACATGACTCCTGATTGTCCTTCTTAGTCCTGACATTATCAAGGAAACTAGGCCTTTTACAGTGCTGAGGTAAAGGTTTGCAGAAAGGAAAAGCACTGCCATCAAACAGCAAATGTTCCACGAGCTTTGCTTTGAAGAAGCTTGCTTCTGAAGTAGTGATCAATACCAGCAAAACACTAAACAAAAGCCTTACAACGGGTGTTTCTGCCTCCATACTGAAGTTGATTAAACATTCAACTGTAGAAAGCCTATGCTTTGTCTTGCCAGTGTTGCCCAAGAATTAACATATTCAATAGTTATTGAAATAAACTTTAGATCTAATCTCAAAATGAAGGGAAAAGTTGCACCAGGCAAGTGTGAGCATATATCACTGAGCTTTTATCTGACAGCCCTCACTGCACTACTGATAAACAATGTGGATTAACCCTTTAGCTGCTAAAAATTCTGATAATGCACTTGAATGAACAGGTACGAACTGGTGTGTAGTTACAATTTCTTTGGTGTTCTTTGATTGCTGATTGTAACTCAGAACAAGTGGCACTGAATGAGAACACTTGTCAATCTTCATCCTCATTTTCTCAGTCAGGGTATAATACTGGATGGCAGGGGGTAGTTGGAGATTAGGCTAACAGTACATTCATCATGGAACAAAGAGTCCTTACAATAATCACATAAAACTTCGAGGGAGTCATGTTATATAGTGATTTTTTTGGAGGGGGACTTTTGTGCTCATCAAGATAAAGTGTATCAGGCCTGTGTCCTCAGTACCTTGCTCTACGGCAGCGAGGCCTGGACAACGTATGCCAGCCAAGAGCGACGTCTCAATTCATTCCATCTTCGCTGCCTTCGGAGAATACTTGGCATCAGGTGGCAGGACTATATCTCCAACACAGAAGTCCTTGAAGCGGCCAACATCCCCAGCTTATACACACTACTGAGTCAGCGGCGCTTGAGATGGCTTGGCCATGTGAGCCGCATGGAAGATGGCAGGATCCCCAAAGACACATTGTACAGCGAGCTCGCCACTGGTATCAGACCCACCGGCCGTCCATGTCTCCGTTATAAAGACGTCTGCAAACGCGACATGAAATCGTGTGACATTGATCACAAGTCGTGGGAGTCAGTTGCCAGCATTCGCCAGAGCTGGCGGGCAGCCATAAAGACAGGGCTAAATTGTGGCGAGTCGAAGAGACTTAGTAGTTGGCAGGAAAAAAGACAGAGGCGCAAGGGGAGAGCCAACTGTCCAACAGCCCCAACAAACAAATTTCTCTGCAGCACCTGTGGAAGAGCCTGTTACTCCAGAATTGGCCTTTATAGCCACTCCAGGCGCTGCTTCACAAACCACTGACCACCTCCAGGCGCGTATCCATTGTCTCTCGAGATAAGGAGGCCCAAAAGAAAGAAGAAAGAAAGAAGATAAAGGATGCTTAGCATCAAAGAATGGAACACATTCTCCATGTCGACACCCTAGTTTTAACTCTGAGGAGAGAAAAGAAAGACTTGCATTCCTATAGCGCCTTTCACAACTTCAGGTTGTCTTGAGGTATTTGACCACCAATGAGATATTTTTGAAGTGTAGCCACTGTTGTAATGAAGGAAACACAGCAGCCAATTTTTGCACAGCAAGCTCCCACAAACAACAATGAGATAATGAGCAGATAATCAGGACACCAGAGAGAACAACCCCACTCTTCTTTAAAATAGTACCTTGGAATATTTTACATCCAGCTGAGAGGGAAGATGGGGCCTTGGTTTAAAGTCTCGTCTGAAACACAGCACCTCCAGCAGTTCAGCACTCCCTCAGTACTGCACTGGAGTGTCAGCCACGACTTTGTGCTCAAATCACTGGAGTGGGTCTTGTACACACAACCACATAACTCAGAGGTAAGAATGCTCCCCACTGAACAAAGGCCAACAGGTCAGCAGTACCAGATTTGATACAGGAGTGAGTTCTCTAATCATACCCAATGATGTGCCTTAACCCCATTGTCAGAAAATCACTCTCTACTGAACAAAAAGGAACACAAAGAAAAATGAAAGCAAAATACTGCAGATGCTGGAAATCTGAAATAAAACCAAAAAAGTGCTGGAAATACTCAGCAGGTCTGGCAGCATCTGTGGACAGAGAAGCAAAGTTAACGTTTCAGGTCAGTGACCTTTCATCAGAACTAGCAAAGGTTAGAAGGTTTTAAGCAAATAAAGTGGGGGTGGGGCAAAAGAGAACAAATGGGAAGGTGTTGATAGGACAGAGGGTCACAGAGAATAACTGACAAGGAGGTCATGGGGCAAAGGCAAAGACAAAGAGTGTGTTGATGGTGTGGTGAAATACAAAGCGTTAGTGCAGAGAGGGTGTTAAATGACAGAAAGATGAGAGCCCGAGCCACAAGCAAAAGTATAAAAAAAACAGTGGGCAGGCACATGGTTAAAAAAAAAGTGTAATGATGCAACAAACTAAAATAAAACGAAATACAAATAAAAAAGAAGTAAAACTAAAAAAGGGGGGGCTGTCATGCTCTGAAATTATTGAACTCAATGTTCAGTCAGGTAGGGGGCCAATAAGAGCAGAAAGAGAGAGGTTAACCCAAGAAAGCCACTTTTCTTTAAAGAATCTGTTGTTGTGATAATCCCCATTTCCATTGTTAATTAGCCTGAAATGAGACAGATCATACAGCAGTGTGGCAATCACACCTCACAGATTCCTGTGTTCCCCTCACACTGTAAGATTTGCTGGTGGTAATCCATCATATTCTAAGATAATAACAATTGTTGGAAAGAGAACCAATTTTGATGTATGTGCCGATGGCTACAAAGACCAATACAAGATGCAAGCTCTGTTGTATATTTCATCTACCCAAACAGCCCACCTATTCTTCATGTTTCTGGATATGTCTGCACTCGTACTCTGGAAGATGACACCTCATGTGATCAGCTGATATTACATGGCTTTCAGTTGTGCTTGTGTATATCTTTGTATCCTTTTAGCTGTCCTTGCTTGCTCTCTCTTGCCCTGTGCCAACTTGATGTTACATGACTCCTTTTTGGCGAACAGCCACATGATATGGCACTCGTTTTATTATTGAGCAAAGACAGAAGTGCATGTCGAGATTCAAACCAAGAAGCCTGGGTCCCAAATCTGTACTCAGTCACAGATGTGAACTAGGCATCTGATTGGATCAAGTCCATGGGAAGACTTGAGAACAGACTGAAGGAAATAATGAGATTTGCTCAAATCCCTGATGCACATTTGATCATTCTGTTACTCACCAACATGGCTCCATCTAGGAGTAGTGAGCTTTCCCCAATCTATTCATCGGACAGTATGCATCGGAACTCTATGCAACAGTCCAGCATATTGTATTCCCATCAAATCCATTCAATTAATTTCCAGTCTGTCCTGCTGGTCCCAGAACATTTAGGCAAGAGGACAGATCAGATTGCTTTGGGGCAATAATTTCTGAATGTGCAAAAATAAGAAAATAAAGCGTATCGAGTGGGTGCTGGCTGCCCAGTAAGAGTCAACAAGGTAAAAGCAAAATACTGCAGATGCTGGAAATCTGAAATAAAAACAAGAAATGCTGGAAATTCTCAGCAGGTCTGGCAGCATCTGTGGAGAGAGAAGCAGAGTTAACGTTTCAGGTCAGTGACCCTTCATCAGAACTGGCAGAGCCAGAAATGTAATAGGTTTTAAGCAAGTAAAGCGGGGGTGGGGCAAGAGATAACAAAAGAGGTGTTGATAGGACAAGGTCACAGAGAATAACTGACCAGAAGGTCATGGACCAAAGGCAAATGGTATGTTAATGGTGTGCTGAAAGACAAAGCATTAGTACAGAGAGGGTGTTAATTGACAGAAAACTGAACAGCCTGGCCCCAAGCACAAACATGAAAAAAACAGTGGGTAGGCACAGTAGAAACAATCTAAACAAACTAAAATCTTTCTTTTGGGCCTCCTTATCTCGAGAGACAATGGATACGCGCCTGGAGGTGGTCAGTGGTTTGTGAAGCAGCGCCTGGAGTGGCTATAAAGGCCAATTCTGGAGTAACAGGCTCTTCCACAGGTGCTGCAGAGAAATTTGTTTGTTGGGGCTGTTGCACAGTTGGCTCTCCCCTTGCGCCTCTGTCTTTTTTCCTGCCAACTACTAAGTCTCTTCGACTCGCCACAATTTAGCCCTGTCTTTATGGCTGCCCGCCAGCTCTGGCGAATGCTGGCAACTGACTCCCACGACTTGTGATCAATGTCACACGATTTCATGTCGCGTTTGCAGACGTCTTTATAACGGAGACATGGACGGCCGGTGGGTCTGATACCAGTGGCGAGCTCGCTGTACAATGTGTACAATACAAACTAAAATAAAATAAACACATAAAAAAGAAAAAATAACTAAAAATAAAAATAAAAAGGGGGACCCGTCATGCTCTGAAATTATTGAACTCAATGTTCAGTCCGGCAGGCTGTAGTGTGCCTAATCGGTAAATGAGATGCTGTTCCTTGAGCTTGCGTTGCTGTTCACTGGAAGACTGCAGCAATCCCAGGACAGAGATGTGAGCATGAGAGCTGGGGGGAGTGTTGAAATGGCCAGCAACCGGAAGCTCAGGGTCATGCTTTCAGAAAGAGTCAACAAGGTGCACAGATGGAACAGGATGGTATGGAGAAGCAAAGTATATCACAGGACCAGCTTTGGTCAATGACTGAGGGTTAGATTCTTATTAGGATGTACATAGCATGTACATGGATGAACCTGGTGAGCTTCAGGGTACACAATATGTGGTCAGGAACACTTCCTCTTGGCCTTCAATGCTTAGTTGGGGATGTATACAGGGTAGCGTAATCAGGTAGTTGCATTTTGTTATGGATGGGGTGAGGCAGAAGGTACAAGAGAGTAGTCAAAACCATCAAGGCGAAACAGTTGGATTTGTGGCGGAGATGCGGATGAGGAGTGATAAGAGGAAAAGAAAGGGAGGTGGATCGTTGATTGGTGCGAAAGAACGGCAGTGGATCGCAGAGCTTAGGAAACAAAGCGTTTTGCCTGTGTCGGTATTTAGCAGCAAACTAAGTATGGATCGGACGCAATGATTGGAGCAGATAAAGAGGTCATGATGGAATTGATGCTTTCATGGTAAATAAGGAGATGCTAAGAAAGAAACTATCAAAAAAGACTGGGCAGGCTT